>NW_027202427.1:0-637500 GCF_024711535.1 Dipodomys merriami
TCAAACTTGAGTACTACCTCCCCTGCTCCACCCCGCCCCCAAAACAAATCCTAATATTCTTTCTCCATCTCTACTTTTCACTGGGCACCAGTGGCTCTCACCTGTAATTTTAGCTACTCAGGAAGCTGAGATCCTAGGATTATGGTTCAAAGCCAGCCTTGGCAGGAAAGTCCATGGACTGTTATCTCCAGTTAGCCACCAAAAAGTAGAACTGTTACTTAGGTGGTGTAGGCCATTAGCCTTGACCACAAAAGCTCAGGGACGGCACCCTGGCCCTGAATTTAAGCCCTACAACCAACAGAGAAAAAAGAAAAGAAATAAAGGATTAGGGTAAATATATTGATTTTAGAATGTATTGCAGATGCTTGTATCTGTAGTGTATCCTAGTTTAAGTATTGTTGCTTTGAAAGGAAATTTTGGTTATTTGTGGTTTCTGGCTAGAGTTTAGTGAATTTTATAGAATGTAGAAAAACTTCATACCAAAAACCTTATATATAAGAAAAAAATACTAAAACTAAGAAAGAAAATGGATGTAGGATACAAGGGTTCTAGAGAGGATTATTAAAATTGTGGTGATCTTTTCAAGTTAAATTCTAAGTTATGGCTGTTAAGATGGAAATAATGATTGATGCTCAGATGAGGTCTCAATACTATAGTAATATTATTGCTGCGAGAAAAATGGTCATTGTAAATAACCTTTTGAGGTGAGACTACTTAATCTTCCTAAGCAAGAATATGTAATAGATTTTTCTCATTTTTTTTTCTATTGCATGGCATAGTTTCAGGAATACAAAATATACCTTTCACCTTGAATTAATGTGTTTGTCTTTACTGTGATATCTCATAATTGAGTGCTAAATTTCATGCAGTTTCTTCAGAGAAACCACTACCTCCCAAAAGCTTTACTGACAGTGAGGAAAATGAGTACTAATTTAAAATACAAAGACCTTAACTTTGTGGTACAGACTAATACAAGCACTTGGGAAGCTGAAGCAGGCAGATCTCCAGTTTAAGGCCAGCATAGCAAGACCTTATCTCAAATTAAGAAAAGCGGGGGGGGGGGGGGGGGGGGAGATGTGAATGTATATGTAGATACATATTCACTTAGGTTTCATTAGAGACCAAAATTGAAGATTTGACATTGTGGTAGTTTATAGAGAGTTGATCAGAGATTGTGTCTTGGCTGAGTTGCTGTCTGCTTAGGCTGTTAACAATTGTTTTTCTGGCAGCAGATCTTGTTCATCAGGATTGCATCATTTCTGGGAGAAGTGCCAAGGTCCACAGCCTCAGTACAAAGACTGTGTGAAGCATATGAAGCCTGTTCTCTTTCTGAAGCGGCACTCCTCTTCCTGCCAGTCCTCTTCACAGGATTACTGAAGCAGACTTGTTCTGAAATTCTTTTCTGGGATTGGCCATTTACTAGACTGTTATCTCCCACCTGCTTCCGGCTCACCTATCTGATGCAACTTCTGAAATCTCAGTTGGAGTTGTTCTTAAAACACTCTTCTGGGCTGGGAAGGTAGCTCAGCGGTAGAGTGCATGCCTTGCAAGCATGAGGCCCTGGGTTCGATTCCTCAGCACCACATAAACAGAAAAAAGAAAAGCCGGAAGTGGCGCTGTGGCTCCAGTGGTAGAGCTAGCCTTGAGCTGAAGAGCTGAGGGACAGCGCCCAGGCCCAGAGTTCAGGCCCCATGACTGGCAAAAAAAAAAAACAACACTCTCTTCTTAGAGTGACTAGATGGACTATATATAGTTTCAGGCTTTCAACAACTCACATAGAAAAGATACTGTCATAATGATAAGAGATTCATGGACTGGGAAGATGGCTCAGTGGTAGAGCGCTTGCCCTGCATACATGAGGCACTGGGTTCGATTCCTCAGCACCACATAAGCAAAAAGAAAAAAGCCAGAAGTGGCGCTGTGGCTCAAGTGGTAGGGTGCTAGCCTTGAGCTGAAGAGCTGAGGGACAGCGCCCAGGCCCAGAGTTCAGGCCCCACAACCAGACCCAAAAAAAGAAATGATAAGAGATTCTTGGGCTGGGAATGTGGCTTAGTGGTTCAGTTCCTCAGTACCACATAAGCAGAAAAGACCAGAAGTGGTGCTGTGGCTCAAGTGGTAGAGTGCTAAGTCTTGAACAGAAGAAGCAGCTCAGGCCCTGAGTTCAAGTGCCCATGCCTTGAGTTCAAGCCCCAGGACTGGCCAAAAAAAAAAAAATGATAGAGATTCTTGACCATTCCCAAGTCCAATTAAAAAGAAAAGACATATACCATTTGATACACTTTCCCCTAGAAACTAAAAAAAAAAAAAATTTAAGTACTCACTTTTAGGCTGATTCTTGTTTATGAATCTAGGAATTATTAATATCCTCTTGATCATTAAAAAGAAAATGAAATTCTGGTGCTTTCATTTTCCCCCTACTATATAAACTCATACTTCTTTTTTCTTCCAGTCCTTTCTCTTTATTTACTGTTCCTAAAGGATTCTGCTATTGCTTCCTTTATTTCTTTCCTTTACTGTGACCTTTATACCTTAAAAAAGTAAAACTTGTGGCTGGGAAGGTGGCTCAGTGGTAGAGTACATGCATTGCATGCATGAGGCCCTAGGTTTGATTTCTCAGCACCACATAAGCAGAAAAGGCCAGAAGTGCTGCTATGGCTTAAGTGGTAGAGCACTAGTTTTGAGCTGAAATGCTGAGGGACAGCGCCCAGGCCCAAAGTTCAGTACCCACGACCAACATACATACATACACACATACATACATACATACATACATACATACATACATACATACATACATACATATGTAAAACTTTGGATATAATTTTTCTAAGACTACCTTATTTTGGACTCTTTTTTCTTCCTTTCTTCCTTCTGTTCGTGTGTGTGTGTGTGTGTGTGTGTGTGTGTGTGTGTGTGTGTGTGTGTGTGTGTGTGTGGTGTGTATGTGTGGTGTGTGTGTGTGTGTCGGTCATAGGACTTGAACTCTGGGCTTGGGCTTGGGTGTTGTCCCTGAGCTCTTCAGCTCAAGGTGAGTGGTCTACCATTTGAGCCACAGCCCCACTTTTCAGAAGGTGGTTAATTGGAGATAAGAGACTCACAGACTTTCCTGCCAGTGCTAGCTTTGACCCGTGATCCTTTAGATCTCAGCCTCCTAAGAAGCTAGGGTTACAGGCATGAGCCACCAGCGCCTAGCTCGTTTTGCACTTTTTAAGAAATTCCATAAAACATCAAAATGAATGTTAATGTCCATTTATGTTTGCTAACTTGAGTTCCATTCCCAACTTTCATAACACAATGATATTTGAAGCATTAATATATCATTCTGTCTGATGTTAGACTTGACATTTTGGAGAAAACACTAAAAACTTAAGGCATGCTAATCATTTTCCTCCAAGAATAGTTCTTGATTACCTATTTTCATTTTTAGAGAATACAAAATTAATTAAAGCTCCCTTTTCAGTTATACATGTTGGGTTAAGACCTTGTCTGCTTAAAAACAAAATTTGATGTTTGCTTCATTTAAAAAAAAAGTACTCACACCTGTAATTCTAGCTACTCAGGAAGCTGAGATCTGAGGATCATGCTTCGAAGCAAACCTAAGCAGGAAAGTCGGAGAGACCCTTATCTCCAGTTAACTACTAAAAAGCCAGGCGTGGTACTGTAGCTCAAAGTGGTAGAGCATTAGCCTTGAGCAAATTGAGGTCCTGGACAGCCCCTTAGCCTTGAGTTCAAACCCCAGGACTGGCACCAAAAAAAATTCTGAAGAGATTCAGTAAAGAAGACCTTCCTAGAAGATAAAGGGGGAAAAACAACCCAGTACCCTTCCCCCCCCCAAAAAAAAGGAATAAACAAAGGAAACAAAAGGACCCCTTGAGAAATGGGAGGTTATTTTTATTTAAAAAGAGAGGCATTAGCCAATATGAGTATTTACCCTTCTTAAAAGTAATTTTCCTCCTCACCCTTTATAGAAAATGGAACTTGTAAAGCTATATTAAGGATTAAAATTGTAGAATTAAGTGGAGAATAAAGTAGTCAACCAAACAATGTAATAAATATAATTCAGAAATAAGATAAAGTATCATTCCATTATATGTTATTTCTTACTGTACTAATTTATGTCTCAACTTTTTCTAGGTCTTCAGAGCTACTGACATAACTTTGGGGCACTTCATATTCAGAGGTCTATGTAAAGGTGACTGACCCAAATCCTTTTAACATATTTTATTTTTTACATTTTAATGAATGCTGAAATCATATGGCTATAATTGTGATCACAATTCTCTTAGCAGTTCTTTCTTATACCATCTTTTAATTTTTAAGAAGTTTGGTACTGGCTACTGGAACTACAGAAGAGAATAAAACAGAAAAATAGCCCTGTCCCCATAGTGTTTATATTCTGGTAGTTTGAGATAGATAACAAATGTATCTTGAAATTACATTCTTTTCCAGAACACATCTCTAAAACTATGACTCAAGTGATAACTGCTATAAATCCTGACTTTGATAAACTGTAGTAGGTATTGTCCTGTTTTGTAAAATAGAACATTAAAATATTGCATATAGTTTATTTGTTAAAAGTTGTTCAGTTAATGTTGGAATGGCTATATTTTGCACAATTATTTGGGAAAGCACCTATTCTCAATTATGTATGAAAAGTTTGAATTTGTTATCAGAATTAAGAAACCTGGGCTAATGCCTATAATCCTAGCCGCTCTGGGGTCTAGTATCTGAGGATCATACTTTGAAGCCAGCCCTGACAGGAAAATCCATGAGACTCTTATCTCTAATTAACCATAAAAAGCCAGAAGTGGAGCTGTGGCTTAAGAGGGATATAGCCCTAGCCTGAGTACAGAAGCTCAGAGACAATATCTAGACCCAGAGTTCAAGCCCAGGACCAGCAAACAAAACAAAACAAAACAAAAGACAAAAGAAACCCTGTCATTATAAAAGCATTATTAAGAATAGTATGACTGAATTGACTTATCAGAAGAGTGGCAGGATTATCCAAAACTAGATAAAAATGGATATGAAAGAATTTATCAAACAGAAATTCTTAACTTTTTTATGTGTTTGTTTGAGTTAGGCAATAGAATGGAGGCTTTAGATTGCTGTGTTGGCAAATTGAGAATGCAGAATGCTGTTGCCTCTACTCTATCTCATGAGTTTTTCCTAATGTTTCTTTAAGATTATTTATGAACTTGTGCAAAACAGCTAGGTTTGTATATCTCTTCATTCCTGAGACTGGATTTCATTATGTAGTTCAGTTGGTCTCAAGCAGAGATCCTCCTGCCTCAGTATTTTAAGTACTGGGATTATAGGCAATGTGGCATTATGCCTAGCCCTTGAGTTTGAATTTTAAGAAATACAGAAATAATTTGCTTGTTTTTTTAAAAAGTTACTGTCGGAGAAATAAATTAGCTATCAAATTATATTTAAGCTTCTACATTTAAAAATGTAGATAGGAGCCAGGCCGCCAGTGGCTCACACCTGTAATCGTAGCTACTCAGTAGGGAGAGATCTGAGGATTGCAATTCAAAACCAGCCCAGGTCATACTTTGAAGCTAGCCCTGGCAGGAAAGCCCATGAGACTCTTAATCTCCAGTGAACCACCAGAAAAACCAAAAGTGACACTGTGGCTCAAGTGGTACAGTGCTTGTCTTGAGCTGAAGAGCTCAGGGACAGTGCCCAGGCCCAGCGTTGAAGCTCCATGACCAACAACAACAACAAATGTTGATGGCTTTGCATTTTAGTCCTCAGTCTAGCCTATGTTACCTCCAGATGGGTAGGAACAGGTATGAGAATCCTACATTCGTTGATACAGCTCATTCAAAGTGTGGGCACCATAGACACTAAGTTGTTTATAGATATTCAGCAAGCTAATGATTCATAAATATTAACTTTGTGTGATCTTAAAAATCTTTTAGTTTGCCATTCATAATTAGTTTTCTTATTCATATTAAACTTTATGTATCAAAGGCACACTTGAACATCTCAAAACAGCAGCTGTTTAAAATTTTCATTAATCCTTCAATCAGTATGATACACTTTTCATTCCATTAAGTTTTTTAGTACTAAAAATTGTTTGACTTTTCTACTCTTATCATAATTCAGAATATATCATAGATTAGGCTCATTGGCTCATGCCTATAATCCTAGATGCACAGTATGTGTAAATAAAAGAACAGTTGTCCAGGACAGCCTTGGAAAAATAACTAAGAGTGTGATTCAAGCAGTAGAGCACCTGCCTAACAAGCACAAATCCCTGAATTCAAACTGATGCCCCCTCAAAAGTTTGTCAGTTATGATTTTTTTTAAAGTCTCTTTTTGGAAAAAAAAAATAATTGTAAACCTGAATTTTTGACATTCACACTTCTTCCCTCTTACATAAAATACTTTTTATTTCACTCTTTTTTAAAAAGATGTACAATTATTAAGCATGTAAGTTTTCTTTTTAGTGCCTCCAAATCTCTTAATTTACTTCTGCTTTTTAATTCTTCAGCAGTTTTTGGGTCTCTTTTCCAAATTAGCAGTTTTGAGTATGTTTTTTTCCAAAATCACCTAGTGTAAGATCACCAAGTCAAGGTGTCAAGGTGTACTTAATTGCCTTTTTTCACAAAATTCTTTATAATATACTTCATCATGAAGTTATCCACATAGTTTAGTTCCGGTATTGTGTCTTATATACAGAAAGAGGCTCATACACACTAGTTTTAAAAGCAGTTTTAAGTTTTTGGCAGAAGTGAACAGACAGAGATTTCCATATTCTGTGCATACAAATTCATAGTCTCTGAAGGTATATGTTTTTATTTACATCTGACAGTATATATTAGTACACATACACAGTTGTTAAGATCATTGCAGCTTTGCTCAGAAATAAAGTTTTTAAAAGATTGCTTGAAAGAAAAAGTGATAAACGCTAATAAGAAATAATTATAAGCAGTCTAATACAAGTAGCAAGTTAATTGCTTCTACCAGATTTAATTTGGGAGAAATAACATTTATGACTGCTGGTAGGACTTGGTTTATCTGTGGCCTTGGCCAAAGAATTGTTGAGAAGTTTAGAGTATTTCTAATCCTCAGTCTTTAAATTTATTGGATAGGCCTAGATTAATAGGGGTTTTAGTGAGCTGGCAAGTCATTACTTTCCTTTTGACTGAAAGCAAGAATAATGTATAGCTATTGTATTTTGTGGAAAATTAATGATAGTGTATAGTGATCATAGAATTTATTATTTAGAAGAATTCAAAAGTACAGAAAACTACTCTCAGATTTCAAATAAATTTCAAGTATTATCTTGTTGCTAGCTGTTTTCCTTGTTTGTGACAGGATTCCTCATGTCCATATCATGTTGGCTGAGGCTGTACAGCTCACCCCCACTCTCAGAGTGGTCAGTCTCCATTAATTGGACCCCGTGATTTCCATTCTTGCTGTGTTGGACGTCATGAGCATTGCAGTCCCTCTGGGAGTAACTACACCAGATACATCCTATTCAGATATGGCTGCTGGATCAGAGTAAGTGGTAATTCCTAGGTACATTACCAATTTTGTGTGAAAAGTTTTCTTGTAGGTAGTAATAAGCTATAATTTTCTTGACCAAAGCCCACCCCATTATAAATGACATTAGACTTTGCCCTTTTTCTCCCAAAGAATATGGAGAGGAAAGAGAATTTTAAGTGGGGGGAAGAAGCTTTTAGGGAAGGATTTCTGGGTAAATTAGTAATAGAATCAAAGTTACAAAGTAGTGATTACGTTTTTCTTTTGTTTTCATGAATGGGAAAATTGAAATTAAGTAGGTGTCACTGCCTGCTTCTATAGAGTTAATGGTTATTCTGATAGAGGGAGATAAGGAGATTTTCTTTCCAACTGATTTTCTTCGAAGGCCTCTTCCTAAGTACTTCTTATTCTAAAATAAGGGGGCTAAAACTTTATGTGGGCAGATTGCTTAGTCTGACTTTTGGGATAGAAAACATTAAAGAGCAGTGCCAAACTGTTTTTTGTTATAATATTCATTGCCTAGAAAGAGGACCTTCAAAATCAGTGGTACCAAACTTGTTTTTCAGCTAAGAGCAGCATTAGGAGTTCAGTTTGTCAAAAAGCCCAATCCCTAAAATAGACTCTTCAGTTCTTGAAGAATGTAAATACCAAATGACAATGAAGGTAGGCCTTCATTATACAACTTTATATATTAATCAGTTTTTAAAATTTAGCCTTTTGTATCCCTTCTTTTTTAAGTTGTCCAAGATTCCCCCTGCTCACAGATTCCCCCTCTTGTCCTTTTACCTCCCTTGTACCCAATCTTCCTTGCTTACAGAAAGGAAGTGGAAGCCCCCTACCTTTCAAGACGAAGTGGCACTACACCAGGATGTGAAAGTCCAGCGAAAGAGACCCAAGGGGCCTAGGGGGCAGCACACCCCCAGAAGCCAAGTCTATTCCAGGCAGTACCAGGGATTAGGGTCTGGGCTGGAAAAATCCTGGTGTTTTGAATATGTTCAGGTCCAGTTCAGACTCTTGATCCCACAGCCACTTCTTGAGTGAGGTGGGTGTTGCTCTAATTCCCCTGTTTCTCTTGCCATTTTCATAGTCCCTGGGGGTTCTTCCCCTTCAGCAAAGCAAAGCAACTGTACCAGAATTCTGGGTTGAACGGCATCCTTTATTAATAGGGCTTCTTTCTTAAAACTGAGACTATGATTAAAGAGCATGTGTATTTCTTCATAAGGCCACCTATTTATCATTACTTGTTTATTGGGTTCCTTGAACAAGACTTAAAGCTACCCTAGGAAATAATATATAATATTCTGGGGTAGTATGAAACTGAGAATAGTTTTCAAGCTTATCCCATATTGAAATGAAGAGGGAGGGTGGGAAAATGGGAAAGGAAGAGTGACTTTCTATTTCGTTTAAGGCTATTTATTTTCTTTTATTATTAGTTTGCATGACAAAGATTCAGTTAAACCATTAGCTGAGATTTCCAAATATATAAATATTTCCCCAAATAGATCACTTAAAAATTTTCCTGCATTATTATATATCCCAGTTGTATAGTGTTTAGGTATTTATAAAATCAGCTATTTACCTGCTATGATCTGATAACAGGAAGACATTTTAACATTTGTAAGAAATTTCAGTAGAGATTAAACCAATAAATTTTAAATTGCTAAGAACAAGATCCAAATCAATTATTCTGAAAATTATTATCTTTCCCAATTAGTATAGTGATAATTGACTACAATTGTTGCTAGGGAATCTAGTAATGGCTACAGAAGTAAAAATACTTCTGGTATGCAAATTTGATTACATTGCCACATCTCAAAAGTTCCTGAACATTTTCTTCCATTATTTTCATAAGTTTATGATGCTGTAGTCATAACTAATTTCACAGTTATTCTTTTATTAGTTGTATAAAAGAAGAGACTATCAGTCATTGGCTTATATATTTCTACTTTTCAATGTTTCATCATGCCTATTCCCCTATTCTTAGTACATTTAAAATTAAACTGCTCTTAAAGAGCAACATATTGGACCAAGTGGAGACCTAAACCATACCTCATAATATTTTAAATCTGATAACAACAATATACAGTCTGCATTTTTTTGATACTTATACAAAAACTTATAATAAAAGAAACATGTTTCCGGACTTAAAACTCTGCCCTAAGAGTTTTGGTCATTTTAAGAGGTGGCATTATAGCAGATTATATACTGTACAAAATTGATGGAGTTTATCCGTTGTAAACCTGGTTTTTACTGTATGTGCCCAACTCACACAACTCATAGAAAAAAGGATACAATTATATGTATAAATTGATTGTCTAATAAAGACATGTAATCTTAGTACTCCTTTTGTTGTTTTGTTTTTGTAGTGCTGGGGATCCAACAAACACAGATCCTCATACCTGCTTAGGCAAACACTCAACTGTATCCCCAGTTTCTATTTTAACATACAGCTAAGAATTGATGTATATGTCAAGGACTGTTCTAGGGAGTCCTCTGGTTAGCTGCTAATATCTCTATCATTGGTAAACAATGAAAAAATGGTAGGGGTTATTTTTAATTAAAACATACAAACTTAAATTTTAGATTAGGCATGCATAGCAATGTATTAAATGCTGTGCTTGACTGGATAATTTTGAACAATAGGGTGGCCTGTTAACCTGCACAATATACATTTTATTTTTATTCCCTAGACTTGCACATGAAGTGCATATGTTCATATTTACCCAGTTTGGAGATGGGTAAGATATAATCAACATAGCTCCATCTCCATGGCCATCTTTTATTTCATAAAACTTTCCTTTTTCCCACTACCCCCAAGGGGTGGGGGTGGGGGGAACATTTGTAATGAACAGCTGTCATATTTCACCCCATGTGTTTAATGGTACAAAATCTCCTAAATAAAACATGTATAGCTGTTGAGAATATTTAGTAATGCACCCAGTAAATTGACTGTATAAATCCATTACTGTTTTTAGCTGTCCATCATAGAAGCTAAATTCTATCTTCATTTTAGAAGCCAAATTCTATCTTCATTTTATTAATGCTTGTCTACCTTTGATTTCATTTAGGAAACCCTGTTTCCTAAGACTCAGAGTTGATTGCCTCTCAGTGAGCCATGTTCAGATCATGTCTTTTTTCAAGAATACTGACCTGCATTCTTGATGTATCCCTTCCCCAACAGTTCCCATCATACAGACACTATCAAATAATAAATGCATGCACTTCACTAATAGAAAATACTTTCCTATGTCTAAAATTCTTCTTCACCTAGAAATTGCCTTTGCTGTTATTAATAAGATCCCTTCTCACAGTTTTGGAGCATAAAACTGGGTGAGTTGGATATGTACCTCAGAATTTTCTTTTACCCCACATTTGTCAGTTGATGTGCTACATTGACTTGCACACTTTATTCCTGCCAAGTGCTATGTGTTGTAAATTTTGAAGCAGGAAAAGTATTATTTGAAACAAACTATGTCTTATTTGATTCCCTAAAAGACCTAATGATCTTTAAGGTTGAATTATGCTAGTACTTGGAGTTTCACTGTTTTCATATAAATTAGAACTAATACATTTTTTGTTCTGCCAAGTCATACAATTAAAATTAATTATTTCTCAAAACATCCCCAAAATCAGTTGACAAAGTTAAATTTCTTTATTCATTTAAAAACACCTAAATTTTTATCTTTTCCATGTATACTTTTTTATTAGCAAGCAAAGGCTTATATTAAATGTACACATTTAAGTACATTTATATTTCTTTTATGTTAATACATTTGCCTGAATAGTTTATTTTCCACTAATAAAGATACAGAAAGATTCTATACTAAGGTTTTTATTAAATCTTGGTTAATAAAAGGTCTCAAAATAATTTTCACTAAGGGCAAAATATACTGGAAAGTATCCTGGCTTGAGAGTCAGACGTTTGAAACCTTGGCTCTGTTGATGTATCTCCTTGGGGGAAATCATGTAATCCTAACACCTCAATTTCCCCCTTTATAAAAATGGGGTACTGTTCACCATGTTTAATGGTTGCAGAAATTAAATGAATTATACATAAAGCAAATAACAGGTGATTTACACTAATAGCTGCTACTACCATTACTGTGTCGCTAAACTAAGGCAACTTCGAAGTTCAGTTTTTATTATTTGAAGTCCTGTGGTATTAACCATGCAGCTGTTAAATAATTGTATCCTTGATCTGCTTGCATGTCATTGGTAGATGAGAAATTATTACTCTAATATGTGAAGGTGTTTGGGGGTTCATCAAGATGAGAGGTGTGATAAATATAAGATGCCATTGTTTTTACCTGTACTTTCTTCAGGGTATCCTGTCTTGGTAGTGAATGGAAGAGGGCCTGGTCCCTGGGGCAGTGCAGAAGGCACTTTCATCATCTCACTCACTGCAAATGTCATGTGAGGTTTCATGGAAGTATTAAGAGATCCAATTAAGAAGAATAGTTCTGAGTCTAAACCAGCCCAGAGTGGCTTCTCTAGGGGAAACTCCCCGCTCAGCTGGTACGTTTGTGTTTGTCATTAGGGACACCTTGTATCCCAGGTGCCTGCCTTGAGACATCTGCCTGTACTGGCTTCATGTTACACACAAATCCACATCAGTAACACTCCTGTTATTTTTAGGCTTAGTTATGTTAATCAGATTGTTTCAGTGAGTTCTTACTCTAGTGGCTGGTGGTTGTGGAAAGGGATTAGATGGGAAGTGAACTGTTAAGTTTAAAGGAAAGATTAGGTGTTATGCTATCATGCATTGCTTTTCGCCTTTGTGCAGCCCTGAATCTGTGGAGGCTAGTCCAGCAGTTAATGAGAAGAGCGTGTATTCCACTCATAATTATGGGACCACTCAGAGGCTGGGGTGTCGAGGACTGCCTTATGCTGTGAGTATGCATTTGTTTCTCTCCAGAGCAGTGATCTTCTTGGAGTGTAATCCATTCTTATACATTGTGACTTTCTTGAAATGTTTATATGCAGCATGACGAAGTTGCCCCTTTTGCACTTCCCTGCCTCCAGCGGACGTCTAGCCCTGCATCATTGTTCTTGTTTTTATGTCCCAGTTGACCTTGGCATTTTGTTTTATCACTTTCCTGGTTGAAGCCAAAAAAACAAAGGGTACTACTTTCTTCTTTCTTTCCATATGTACCATACTTTAGGGGAGAGAGGGGCCAGTGTTTGGACACTGTTGATTTAAAAAATCTTATTTTCAGGATCATAATTACGGAGCCCCTCCTCCTCCGACACCTCCTGCTTCTCCCCCTGTCCAGACGATCATCCCTCGTTCTGACCTGAATGGCCTGCCGTCGCCCGTAGAGGAACGCTGTGGAGACAGCCCGAACTCTGAAGGAGAGACTGTTCCTACCTGGTGTCCTTGTGGTCTTTCTCAGGATGGCTTCCTTCTCAACTGTGACAAGTGCAGGTAAGATCCTGTTTCATCTAAATTCAAGCCTGGGTTGATGGGATTAGGGTTTCTTATTAGTAGGGAAAAGCTCAAAGTATTCTTTCTTGTGTTTGTTAATGTAGATGATTCCTTAGTGCTCCTTGGCTCGAATTCTCTGCACTAGGTGAGAATTGCTGACAACAAGGAATGAGAGATTGATGTTAAAGCTATTGAATTTGATATGAAATTTAATGTCCTGGAAACATTTGGTAGGTGGGAGGGAGGGGGTAGTATATGCAGAGATACTTCTCCCATGTGTGTTATAATGTGCTGCATGCTGTTGGAAGGACTACTTTAAGTTTATTTTCCCTCTTTAGGGGAATGAGCAGGGGGAAGGTTATTAGACTTCATCGGCGGAAGCAGGACAACATATCAGGTAAGCGTAAGATGGGTTAAGCATAGATTTTAACATGTAAATAGTTTGTGGTTGAATATTCTCTTAAGACTCCCTGTTATAAGTTCTTACGGTCTCCAGATTTTTTCATGGAGAGAGATGTCCTTTCAAGACTACTGTATAGTTCTGTCTTTGTGAGTTAAACAGATAGAAACAACATCTTAGTCCTGTAGCAAAGTGTTTTGTTTGTTTTGGGTTTTGTTTTTTTTTGTGAAATCCCTTTTCTTTGTATTATATATCTCAGATTGTTATATTTTAAGGCAGTAGAGCTTGGATACAAGGGAAGAAGTTGATGTAATGTAGAACACAGTTTATATGCTTAATCCCAATAGCAGAAGGAGTCTTGTTTTCCTAAGAAAGGTGGGTATATGTGTTGTTTCACAGTTGATAAGTTAATAGAAGTAATGATATCCTGAATATGGGATACATTTAAAAGAGTAAGCTGATGTTAGGACAGTTTGGGGACTGTTAGTCCCTAAACTATGAAATCACCCTTTTTTTAGGTGGGGATAGCAGTGCAACAGAAAGCTGGGATGAGGAGCTTTCTCCTTCCACTGTGTTGTATACAGCAACACAGCACACACCTACAAGCATCACCTTAACTGTTAGAAGAACCAAACCCAAGAAGCGGAAAAAGAGTCCAGAAAAGGGTCGTGCAGCACCAAAGACGAAGAAAATCAAGGTATGGGGAGTAAAAAATATCTAAAGTAGAAATATGTCTGAAATAGCTCAATTTTTGGAGTAAGAATGCCTTTCTCTGGAGGCATGACTCAGCAGTAGAACTCCTGTCTAGCAAGCATGAGTTCAAACCCCAGGACTGCCAAAAAGAAAGAATGAAGAGTGTGACTCAGATGTTTAAAGCTTGAAGGGTTTAGTTATAAAAATGAGTTAATGTGTTAACATTCACATAGACCTGTATCTCTTCTGCTGCACCATACCATTACCACTGGTTCTTTTAAGTGTCTTCTACTCCAACCCCCATCTCAGGTATGAAATTCCAGCCGTGTCTGGCACAATTCCATAAGTATGTGTTGTAGCCTTGACTCTAGGCTTTCTATTCTTACAGCAGCTCCCCACCACTCAGTTCAAAGCAGTATGATGATACTCTTCTAGTTACATGTCTACCTCGTTTCATTTGGGTCAGTAGTTTTTTCTTGTTTCTAAAAAGCAAAACAAAAATAAGGAAACATCTCTTGTGAATGGTCTCAGCTTCCATAGTGTCATGGTCACTTTTCTGTATTCTCAACTAAAGACTCTCCAGCAGAAACCTCTTCTTTTTGATGTTCTTTCTTCCCCATCACAGCAACTTCGTTGCTCTTAGGTGACTTGCCCACCCCTTCTAAAGGGGAGTGGTCTTTGTTTCCTTCTTCACTTCAAAACTGGTAAATCTGCAATTTAAGGTTTTAAATTACTTTTTCTCTTAATACCAGGGGTACCTGTAGCATTTCAGTTGTGCATGCTTTTCTCTGTTAGTTACCTAGCTCTATCATAGAACATATGAAGGTTAGAGTTCATTGGCCTTGATCTATCTGTATTCTTGGTAATAGTTTGGGGGAGTTCTATTGGATTTGTTATATAGAGAAAAGGGGACAGAATAGAACACTAGTTTATCACTTAGTTTTAATCTCAGATAGGTATAACTGTCATTCTTGGTACCAAGTTTTGTTTTGTTCTACTTGTTTTCCTCTTTGGGATAGGCATTTCGAGAGGGATCCCGGAAGTCCTTGCGGATGAAGGTAAGGGGTTAATCTTCCCTGATGCTGTGTTTTACTTCACTGTGATCTTGCATTTTGGTCAGCTTCTTTCCTGACATTGATGGTCTGGGAATCTTGAAGTCTGCTTCTCATTAGTTTGTGATTGTTGCCATTCAGTTTTCATAGAACTTTTTTCCAAAGTAGCTTTTCTGGACCATTTTCTGAAACGTTTTCCTTTTGTGTAATGAGACTTAATTTATTGGGTTTTTTGTTAGCTGCTTTTCGGTGAGTGGGTAAAGTGATATTTTATCACACAATGAGGTGGATGTGTTTTGTTACTGTCGTTGGGCTTAAGCTTAGGAGTGAAGGTTTTCTGGTAACAGTTCAGGATATCTTGTTCACCTCCATCCTAGCATCATGTGGGCTTTTAACAATCAGTTAAAAACTCATTTGCAGAAAGTTGTATTATTGATAAGAATTGGCCCTATTGGAATTGAACTGTTTTTTCCTGAAATAGCTTCTATTTGATGAATGCAATATTTGTATGTTTCTTCCATTATCAAATAAAAAGGCTTATGAGGCATGATTTTATAAAGAAGCTAGAGAATAGTGAAATTATGTACAGTATTTAAAAGGGACTTTATGTACTAGTTGAGAATGGTTTGCTAAAAGATTTGATTATACTGGGCTGGGAAGGCGGCTCAGTGGTAGAGCGCTTGCCTTGCATGCTCGAGGCCCTGGGTTCGATTCCTCAGCACCACATAAGCAAAAAGAAAAAAGCCGGGAGTGGCGCTGTGGCGCAAGTGATAGAGCGCTAGCCTTGAGCTGAAGAGCTGAGGGACAGCACCCAGGCCCAGAGTTCAGGCCCCACAACTGGACCCAAAAAAAAAAAAGATTTGATTATAGTATCTGATGTCTTACAGACAGAGAGAGAGAGAGAGAGAGAGAGAGAGAGAGAGAGAGAGAGAGAGAGAGAGAGAGCATACTTCACAAAGCATTACTTAAAGAGTTTTGAAGCTTTAGTTAGAATTAAGTTGTACTTTAATTCTGTAAGTACTCATGCAATAAAGGTAGGCTCTTTGCAGTTGGCAGTTATATGATATAAACATTAAAAGTCCTAAGTGTGGATTACCCTTATTAGGAGTACTTGTGTATTTATGACTGATGTAATCAAAGATTATAAATGACATTTTATCCATTCAGAAGGCTTCACCTGTGTAGATGGGAAACTTAAAGTCATAATGTATCAGAGGCCTGGGATATGTTTTAGAACACAACGTAAACATTTCTTTATTTAGACCTTGCAACTTGCAAGTATCCAAAAATGCTTTAAGCATCCCTTTCATTTTATCTAATTTGTTAAAGAGGGGCCCTTGTGTAGTTTATGGGGTAACTGTAGATTTGATCTCAGCCACAAAGCAAATACCTATAACTTACTTTCAGGAGTTTCAAAACCTTTTGAAAGCTATCACCTGTCTGTCCCAGAAAACTGTGCATAAAATTGACATTTTACTTACAGTTTGGGGACGTTGACAGACTGTTAACATTAAGATAGAATAAAAATAATCTATTATTTTATTTTTGATGCCATAATTCTAAGTTGGATTATAAATTTTGTGCTAATAAAACTTCAGCAAAGATCTAGGTAGGAGTTATAAGGGTAGGAAAGTTTGGTCATTTGCACTTCTATTTATTTATTTATTTATTTATTTATTTATTTATTTATTTATTTATTTATTTATTTATTTATTTATTTATTGTTGGTCGTGGGGCTTGAACTCTGGGCTTGGGTGCTATCCCTGCACTCTTCAGCTCAAGATGAGTGCTCTACCACTTGAGCCACAGCATCACTTCTGGTTTTCTTTTTTGTTTGTTTGTTTGTTTGTTTGGGTCCAGTCATGGGGCCTGAACTCTGGGCCTGGACACTGTCCCTCAGCTCTTCAGCTCAAGGCTAGCGCTCTACCACTTGAGCCACAGCGCCACTCCCGGCTTTTTTCTTTTTGCTTATGTGGTGCTGAGGAATTGAACTCAGGGCCTCAGGCATGCAAGGCAAGCACTCTACCACTGAGCCACCTTCCCAGCCCCCCACTTCTGGTTTTCTGATGGTTAATTGGAGATAAGAGTCCCTCAGACTTTTCTGCCCAGGCTAGCTTTGAACCGTGATCCTCAGATCTCAGCCTCCTCAGTAGCTAGGATTACCGGTGTGAGCCACTGGCACCCAGCTTCATTTGTATTTTTAATATCAAGTCAAGAGCTTTCCTACTAGAAACTTGACTCTAGTGATATGTTAGAAGAACTAATTCTGGGCTGGGAGCCTTGAGCTGAAGAGCTGAAGGACAGCGCCTAGGCCCAGAATTCAGGCCCCATGACCGGACCCCAAAAAAAAAAGAAGAAGAAGAAGAACTAATTCTATAGACTGTCCTTTGGGTCTCTGGCCATCAACTCACTAGGTATAATAAAACACACATGCACACTTGCAATTCAACTATGTCTCCAGAAGGCAAATTGACCCGTTTAGAAGCACCATTCTAAACCTAAGGAATAAGTCTCTAATGCCTATATGATGATGAAACAGCACAATATACAAAATCAGAGTAATGAACAATACCTACAACTGTATAAATGCTTCCAAAATAGAGTAGGTTTAACAAGTCTTGTGTTTAGTGATTCACACAATCCAGTGCTTAAAGCTAGAAGTACTGTTTGGGCACTCCTAATCCCCAGTCTTAAAAAGCAGTCCCTTAACTCAGGTTTTATACTATTCATTTGCTCAGCTGCTACTGAATACAGTAAGCTATTCATCATGTATTGGTTTTAGATGCTTCTTAGACTTCTTTGTTCATTGCTCGGTCTTTTTGTACTCTAATGAAAAGTGCAGGGATCATGGTGTTAACATTTTTCTGTTTCTGAGGGGAAAAATAGACAGCAGTAGATAGTGATGCAAAGGTGCTTAAAAAAAATACAAGGCAAATATTATAATAAGCCTGAGTGTTTTCTGTACTATTCATCAAAAGTATATTTCATTTTGTTATTCTTGTTTTTGGAAATTTAATGTGGACATAAATTTTCAGGGAGCTTTGGTTACTGTAATGTCTTCCTTCTATTCATCACTAGTATGTCATTCCTATCAGTGTGTTTGTTTTCTGACATGTATCGGGCTTAAGCTGTATCTCTAGCTCAAGCACAGGATGTTGTTCGTAATATTGTTACTATAGAAGACAATGGTTTTCCTATAGGGCTATAGGACCTCTCATAATTTCTACATTCCCTCTATATACTTCTTTCCTCTTATTTACCTCTTCAGATAATTTAGAAGATGGTGGAATAAATAATTAAAGATAAAATCCTGGAAGGATATAATCCCAAATAACTTTTTCTCTTGAGTAGTAAGATGATGAACAAATGTTAGTTTGTAATAAAAATAACAAGTGATACAAAAATAAAACCATTCCTGAGAAAAGTAAAACAAGCTAGACTCTCGCAAAAGTGAATGTTACTAAGTTGAAAATAAGTAAACAGATATTAAATTTTTAATATGGTAATTTGAGGTTTATGAATAGCTTTTTATGAAGATTTTCTTAGAAACCTGAATCAGTCTTTTAATTAAAAGCAAAATTTGATTTTTTTATTATGGCTATAAAATCAGTGATAGAATGAAATAATAGTCAAGGTTAAGTTTCCCTATTTAAGTTGTTCAGGTCCTCATAGTTCATTGGTGATGAAACTGTGATAGAAGCCACATCACCTAACTGCTAGCCCATTGCTCTTTTATGCTATACTAACTGCCATGTGGAAACATGTTTTCTCTGTGTCTTCCCCTCCTTGTTATACATGGATTCTACTAACCTACTTACTTTTGTTCTCTGCAGAATTCTCCCTCTGAAGCACAGAATTTAGATGAGAATACAACTGAGGGCTGGGAAAATCGAATAAGACTATGGACTGATCAGTATGAAGAAGCCTTCACTAATCAATACAGTGCAGATGTACAAAACGCCCTTGAACAACATCTGCATTCTAACAAGGAATTTGTGGGCAAACCTGCTATTTTAGACACTATTAATAAGACTGAATTGGCCTGTAATAATACAGTTATTGGTTCCCAAATGCAGGTAAGGACCAAAGGGTTAAATACTAAAACTAAGTGGTTGAGGTATATAACCTAGGAAGAGAGGGTATGGGTTTGAATTACTGTGTCTTTCAAATACATAGTATCTGAAAATAACAAATTTAGCAACTATTGATTATCTTCAGCCAAAAACAGGTTATAGTCACTTGAGAATGTTTAGATATGTATATTTTTAAACTGTGCTTTTATTAATCAAAAGTAGATGAATTACCTTGGAACGTAGCCTAGATAGGAATTATGAAAGATTTGTAGAAAGCTAAACTCATTCTTAGTTTTGTAGAGCTACAGAAATTTTTACAATGTGTTTTTATTTGATCTTTTCTTGTCTTTTCTGGGGTGGCAGGTTCAGTAGATGGAGTTCCTACAAAAATTGAGCTTCTATCAATTTCAAAATTTTCTGGTCGTCAAGCTAAATAACATAACTTATAAAAACCCGCAAATGTTGGTGCATTTTTGACAATTATGAAATATTTTAAATGTCTACTAAGCTGCTGTTGGTATCTAATGTTAACATGTTGGTTTATTCAGTTACAGCTGGGAAGAGTCACTCGTGTTCAAAAGCATCGCAAAATCCTGAGGGCTGCAAGAGATTTGGCTTTGGATACTCTTATAATAGAGTATCGTGGGAAAGTCATGTTACGGCAACAATTTGAGGTCAATGGGCATTTCTTCAAAAAGTAAGAGCATCATTCATTGAACACTGAGAGCTACTGAAGTTCTGAATAGTATTGCTGTAAATATCCTGGTTGATAAACTACTCTTGGAAAAAAGCTTATGTGTCTTCTCTATTTGTACAAAAATGCAAATAAATCTGCTAATTGTTCAGTGTATAAAGTAGTGATAACTCCTTTCCAAACACAACAGTCTTTGCTTTGTACACATTCTTTAATCAAAAGCAGAATAGCATGTGATGTTTTTCAAGTTAAAGCATTGCAAAAGATTGCTGCTGCTTCTGTCAGCATTTGCATCATATTTAGAGACATGGGGTGACCATTTTGTTTATCAAGATTTACAGGAATTTTAATTGTATCCCTAGACCATATCCCTTTGTGCTCTTCTACTCAAAATTCAATGGTGTAGAGATGTGTGTGGATGCCCGTACTTTCGGTAATGATGCTCGGTTCATCAGAAGATCATGTACACCAAATGCAGAGGTAAGATATCTGTAGTAACTTTTCTTTTAATGGAACCACCCAAGGACAAGTTTATGAAGAAACAATCTGAGAATTGTACTCAGATGAAGGTCTGTAGTTGATAGATGTGTTTCAATGCAAGAGATAGAACGCAAGGAATGAAATTTCTCTAGAGAAGGCAAAAATGGGAAAAAGCAGGAAAACATTTGCTGAGAAGTCAGAGCTAGACTCATTAAGAAGTCATGTGCAGGCTTTAGGGAAAAGTATTATAAGAGACATTCTCGACATTTCTAGAGTTTATTATTCAGTGCCATCACAACAAATGCTTTATCAAGAGCTTTATTTACAGGCTAGTGATTTTCAGTTCTCTTACAGAGCTAAAAATACTTCTAAGATGTAAAGCAAGGAGACTGAGATCTGAGGATCGTGGTTCAAAGCCAGCCTAGGCAAGAAAGTCTGTGAGACTCTTATCTCCAGTTAACCACAAAAAGCTGAAGTGGAGCTGTAGCTCAAATGGTAAAATACTAGCCTTGAACACAAAAGTTCAGGGACAGAGCCCAGCTCCTGTGTTCAAACCCTAGGACTATCCCAAAAAAAAGATGTAAAGCAGTGATTTTGCCCTGACTTCAAATATCTCAAAAGTTATTACAAGAAGTCTTATAAATTTAGAAGCTCTTGCTCTCATAATGTAATAATTTCACATGAAGAATAAAGTTAAAGAGTAGTGTATTGTAACTCTGAATCAGGAAAAAATTACTTGGATAAAGGAGTTCTTTTCCTTTTCATGGAAAATTGCCTTGTTTATACAGGTGAGACACATGATTGCAGATGGGATGATTCACCTGTGTATCTATGCTGTATCTGCCATCACCAAGGATGCTGAGGTCACCATTGCATTTGATTATGAGTATAGTAACTGGTAAGACTTCATAAATCTTTCCTAACATGAATACATTAAGCTTTCGACACTCCTTAAGATCTATGCCCATTCGTTATTATTCTTTTTTTTTCTCTGCTCAATCTTTTTATGCATGAGTGATTTTTTTTCCTCTAAGGATTGTGAAGGAGGAAAAAAAGACTTTTTTTAAAGAAGCTTAAGCGCATCAAGTCTCCTAATAAAGATATTGACTTATTATTCTTAATTATAAAAGATGTGTAAGAGACATACTCAGGTGTAACAATTCTTATGCACAGAGCATTTGTACTAGAATCTAAAAGGAATGAGATTTGTAATGATTTACACCATCTACTCAAACCACTAAATCATACAGTATGTGATAATACAGAAGAATAGAGGTAACAAGTCATAGGTAGTATGTAGTGGGATTTATAAAGTAGAAGCTTTTTCTCCCTTTGTGGTTTGGGAGAAAATAAAAGTCATGCAGTAAAATGAATTTATACTGCCTGGCTTACTGCCTACTCAATCAACATCATAAGAATAAATTGGAGAATTTAATTGTTTGGTCTGGCTTTATTTTTTATTATTTGGAGGCATAGACTTAGGGATATACAAAAAATATATACTATCAAAAAAAGTGCTCAAGCCGGGCGCTGGTGGCTCACGCCTGTAATCCTAGCTACTCAGGAGGCTGAGATCTGAGGATCTCGGTTCAAAGCCAGCCCGGGCAGGAGAGACCATGAGACTCCTATCTCCAATAAACCACCAGAAAACCGGAAGTGTCGCTGTAGCTCAAGTGGTAGAGGGCTCGCCTTGAGCTGAAGAGCTGAGGGACAGCGCCCAGGCCCAGAGTTCAAGCCCCACGACCGCCAAAAAAAAAAAAAAGTGCTCATAAGTACTCTATCATGCTTTGTTTAACTTATTCAAAGATAATATTGAAGGAAATTATGCTGATGTTTCATTTGGGTGAATGGTTAATATACCAGATTTTCAGTGATATTGAAACAGGCCTTGTGGTTGTTTCTTTGGAGCAGTAATTATAAAGTGGACTGTGCATGTCACAAGGGGAACCGGAATTGCCCTATTCAGAAAAGGAATCCTAATGCTGCCGAATTGCCACTCCCACCCCCTCCAACCCTACCCATCATTGGAGCAGAGACCAGACGTAGAAAAGCACGACGGAAAGAACTAGAGATGGAGCAGCAGAATGAAGCTCCAGAAGAAAATAATGACCAGCAACCACAAGAAGTTCCAGAAAAAGTAAATGTATCCAGTGATCATGAGGTAATCTTTCCTAGACATCAAAATGTTATGGTCTCAGTCCTCTCCAAATGAAGTAACTGCCAACTTTCCACATGTTTTAGGGAATCTGTAATAATACTTAGTGGTATTTATATCAATGAAACTGAGCGTTAATTTTCTTCATGTAATGCCAAGAACATCTTTCAATATCTCAGTATACATTGCTTGCCTAGTAGCATGACAAAGTACTGGGTTTTTCATTCATAGCATAGAAAAAAAAATTTTTTTAAATCAGGTAACTTGGGCTGGGAAGGTGGCTCAGTGGTAAAGCGCTTGCCTTGCAATGCATGAGGCCCTGGGTTCAATTCCTCAGCACCACATAAGCAAAAAGAAAAAAGCTGGAAGTGGCGCTGTGGCTCAAGTGGTAGAGCACTAGCCTTGAGCTGAAGAGCTGAGGGACAGCGCCCAGGCCCAGAGTTCAGTCCCCACAACCGGACCAAAAAAAAAAAAAAAATCAGGTAACTTTTCAGGATTCAGGCCAGTGAATGAAGTATCTGTGTTTACCTTGTAACCTTACATGAGTAACACTTCTAAGTACTGAAAGCAGTTTCTAGGAAGCCATAAGCTACCAGAATTAAGCAGATTGCTTTATCTCAGATTTTAAATGCACCATAATATTCTATCTATCTTAAAGGAAGTAGACAATCCAGAAGAAAAACCGGAAGAAGAGAAAGAAGAAGTTATTGATGACCAGGAGAACCCAGCTCATAGCAGGAGGGTGAGTGTCATCCAACATCCCTTTGCTTCTTTTGATTCCTTCTACCTACATTATGTGAACCCTTCTCTTTTAACTTTCCATCATCTCTTTGATCTAATTTGGAGGTCACAGTTAAGGCTTATTCCCTAAGCTAGATTTTATTAATTTCCTTGATTTGAGTTTTAAAAAATAAAAGTCAGCTTTACATTGCTCTGAAAAAATACCTAAGAAAACAACTTAAATACAAAGGTTTACTATGGCTCACTAGTTGAGAAGTTTGAATCCATGGTGTACAGGCTCAAACTCAATGGAACAGAGACAAAACCCTGTTTTAGATATAATCTTCAAACTCAAGCCTACAACTTACTGCCTCCAAGCAGGTCCTCCTTCCTATTGAAATCCTCCAGCTCCCAATACTGCTTCCATTGGGGGGGGGGGGGGTGGCGGCGGGGGGAGGGTAATTTCAAGCTTTCACCGCTTGAGTGAACCTTTAGAGTATATTGCAGATCCTAATCAAAGCACCCTCCCAGTTATTTCGATTAAAAAATTAGTTTTAACCAAGCACATACCTGTAATCCTAGCTGTGGAGACCAAGAACTGAAATCACAATTTGAAGCCAGCACAGGCTATAAAGTCCATGAAACTCTGTATCTCCAATAATAACCAAAAATCCACAAGTGGAGCTATGGCTCAAGTGGTAGAGCACTAGCCTTGATCAAAAATCCTCAGGGACAGTTCCCAGGCCCTGAGTTCAAGCCCCAGAACTGGCTTTTTTAAAAAGCTTATTTTTATGCCCAATACCAGTGTTACTTATTTGTGCTCATGAAAAGTTCAAAATTTTTACTTAAGGAGCTGGTAAGGTGGCTCAGTGGTAGAGCGCTTGCCTTGCATGCATGAGGCCCTGGGTTCAATTCCTCAGCACCACATAAGCAAAAAGAAAAAAGCTGGAAGTGGCGCTATGGCTCAAGTGGTAGAGCCGCTAGCCTTGAGCTGAAGAGCTGAGGGCCAGTGTCCAGGCCCAGAGTTCAGGCCCCACAACCGACCCAAAAAAAAAAAAAAAAAGTTTGTTTTTTTTTTTTACTTAAGTTACTAAACTGAAATACAAAAGGAAATTGATTTTGTTGTCTACCTAAAGTTTTTTAAATAGCTGGCCTAACTTTTAAAAGCTCAAGTTTGACCTTTGTTTTACAACTGTTTTCAGTATTTAAAATATTTATTTTTTAATCTTTCTTTCTCAACAATGTATATATCATTTTACTTGTAGTTAGATGAGTTTCTATGAATGTCCATCAATAATACTTCTGAAATGACAGCTTCTGCTTTTTTTCTAGACCCGGGAGGATAGAAAGGTTGAAGCCATCATGCATGCTTTCGAAAATTTAGAAAAAAGAAAGAAACGGCGGGATCAGCCCTTGGAGCAGAGCAGTTCTGACATCGAGATTACTACTACCACCTCAGAGACTCCTACTGGAGAAGAGACAAAAACTGAGGCCCCAGAATCTGAAATTAGCAACCCTGCTTCAAACATTGCCATCCCTAGCACCCCACAAACTATTGGTGTGAACACCCGGAGGTCTTCTCAAGCAGGGGTAAGAAATAAAAAGATTCTAGAATCTAGGCATCCTTGTCTTTGATAATGTCATTTACTTACCTTTTGAAATCAGGGAAATGTTGTCTTTGCTCTGTTGAAAAGAAAAGAAACCTTAAAGACATTTAAGGTTTTTATCAACTAATTTGTGGGGTTCAGGGAGACAAGTTGTCATATTTGAATGATAGGCGCTTCAGACTAGAATAGAACTTTAGTATTGTTTCTGCCTAATAAACTATTGGTGGAATTATAGAAATCATTTACTTTTTGACTTTGTGGAGTAACTCATGGGTTCAGTCCATACCACCAACAAACAAAATAAATATCTTTTTCCCTCACATTGGTCTTTGTATAACCCTGTTATGTACTTTACCTTTATTAGGATAGGCCATCTTTTTCCTCCCTACCCAGACCATGAATCTAAGCCTTAAGCTAAAATAACTCACTGTCTAGAAAAGAAACACAGAGAATTTTGTTCCCTGCTAATAATCCTAACATTAGGAAGCTATCTTTAGCCTATTTTGCAGATACTTACTAGAAGTAGAAATAAGGGCCGGGAAGGTGACTTCAGTGGTAGAGCGCTTGCCTTGCATGCATGAGGCCCTGGGTTCCAGCACCATATAAGCAGAAAAAAACTGAAGTGGCACTGTGGCTCAAGTGATAGAGCGCTAGCCTTGAGCTGAAGAGCTGAGGGACAGCACTCAGGCCTAGAGTTCAGGCTCCACAACCAACAAAAAAAAAAAAAAAAGTAGAAATAACCCATATATTAATCTATATCCTCATCGGCTGACTTAAATTTGTACTTTTTTCATCTTCATTCATTTTAAATGACTGGTTCTAAATTCTTACCTTTTTTACCACTAGGCATTGAGAATGCTTAATAAAGATAAGAAACTGGATTGTAAGAATTTAACCCTGGTATTGTTACAGGATATTGCAGCAGAAAAAACAGTCCCCAAACCACCTCCAGCAAAGCCTTCTAGGCCCCGACCGAAGAGTCGAATTTCTCGGTACCGGAGCAGTTCAGCCCAAAGACTAAAGCGCCAGAAGCAGGCCAGTGCACAACAGGCAGAATTGTCACAAGCTGCCTTGGAAGAAGGAGGAAATAATAGCTCAGTAACTCCTACTGAAGCTGGAAGTATAGAGAGTTCAGGAGAAAACAGACAGTTACCAGGCACTGACCCAACTGTGCTATCAGTTACCGGATCCCATGTCAACCGTGCTGTAACTAAGTACCCAAAAACCAAAAAGGTAAGTCACAAATATATTTTTGTGAGTCTAGTCTGGCAAGGGTTGTTTTAGCTAAAACAAAAGGACCTCTAGAAAAAGTAATCTCTGTGTGTGTGGATTGAAAGTTTTAGATTAAAATGTACTGATTAAGGCTGAAGCCATTCTGCTACTTTTTGCCATTATTGTTAGGCAGAGCCTAAAGCACAGATAGCAAAAATTATTCATCTTAGCGGGCATGGGGAGGGGACAGGAGGATATGCTTGCGTTCTGAATGCTCAATTCATCCTCACTGCAGCTGCTTGTATCTGTCCTAGTTTCTAAATGAGGTTTGTCTTTGTGGTCTTCAGTCCTGCCTCTGGCTGTTATATCTTCAGCATTAACTAACAGTCTCTTCTTTTTTTCTTTTAACCATAGTATCTAGTTACAGAATGGTTGAATGACAAAGCAGAGAAGCAAGAGTGCCCTGTGGAATGTCCCTTACGTATCACCACAGATCCAACTGTACTGGCCACAACCCTGAACATGTTACCGGGTCTTATTCATTCCCCATTAATTTGCACCACCCCAAAACACTACATTCGCTTTGGCTCACCTTTTATGCCTGAGAGGCGTCGAAGGCCCCTTCTGCCTGATGGCACATTCAGCTCCTGTAAGAAGGTATGTCTGTGAATATGTGTGGGTATTTGGGGTATTTTTTGTTTTGTTTTGGGATGGGTTTTTTTTTTTTGTATTGTTTGTTCATTTGTTTTAACCTAGGATGCCTATAGTTGTGACATTTAACATATTCTCTAGATACCTGTGTGAGTTTATAATGAGTTAATTGCTCAACATGAACACTGGTGCATCAGTAACCAGTATGACCATGGGGATGGTAAACTGAAATTTTGGTGTTAAAATTTGTGATTACTCTGTCATCTCTTCTGAGAACCCTTGAGGTTACTGGCTAAGAGCACACAGCAGTTGATGATTGAGTAGGAAGGGATATGTTTTGTGTATGCTCTTGTGATATTGGTTAGCATGTCCATTGGTGATTATTGTGAGATTGGGCCCCTAGGTATTCTACCACTGTTGGATAGTAAACTTTATAAAATTGTGTTTTGAATTAATTCAGTCACTATTATTACTTGAAGGAGATTAGAGGAAAGACCCTACTGTAATTGACATGTTTCCTGTTTCTTGATCAGATGACAACATGTTAGACTATTTATTCCCTAGAGAATATAGAAACTACTATTTTAAAAAAATTCTGTCTCTCTCGCTCTCTCCGTCTCATTATAACCTCTTTTTAGCTATTTAGTGGTTTTGAATCCAGTGGCATTGTTTGTTGATGGTTTTTGGAATGTACTTTCTTAATTCCCAGAAGTCCTCAATATTTTCCATAAATGTCCCACAGGAGTAGATCACTTCCTTAGGTCTATAATGTCCTTTCAGTGATTTTAGAGTTTAGGACACCCTTTCATTTGGTCTTCCTTTGAGGTAGAGTTCTGTTCCCTGGAACATCCTTTTCTCTTATCCTCAGATCTGGATTCAGGCTGCCTTCCTCAGTGTCTGCCATTGCCCTCCTCCACTGGCATCACGTACATGAGGATGCTGCATGTAGATTATTTGATGTGATGAAGTCTCCAACTCCAGGCAGGTCTTCCCTGACTCCAACAAACTTAAAGCTTTTCTCTTTCCCCAAAGAACAGAAATCATTTCTTGGGGGTTTGGGAGGCATGAAAGGTGAGCCAAAGTGATATGGGCTATGGATGGGAGGAGGGCAACAGCAATATCTGTGTAAATGAAAGAAACTGCTGCTGAATTAGCAGCATACATAACAGAAAGTCTTCTCTTACCTAAGTATTTGAGTTACTTGTTGGGTTTATTTGGGAAAACTCCCATTTGTTCAGACCTTTAAAGAAAGGGTTTGCCAGGCGCCGGTGGCTCACACCTGTAATCCTAGCTACTCAGGAGGCTGAGATATGAGGATCAAGGTTCAAAGCCAGCCCGGGCAAGAAAGTCAGTGAGACTCTTATCTCCAATAAACCACTAGAAAAACGGAAGTGGCATTGTAGCTCAAGTGGTAGAGCGCTCGCCTTGAGCTGAAGAGCTGAGGGACAGCGCCCAGGCCCTGAGTTCAAGTGCCACAACCGACCAAAAAAAAAAAGGGTTTGTAGATAATGCAGAAACATGAGTTACTTTCAAGTGTTAGAATTAAAACAATGAAAACTATATTTAAAAACAAAATAGAGTCAGGCATTGGTGGCTCACTGAGATCTGAAGGTCACAGTTTGAAGCCAGCCCAGGCAGAAAAATCCTGAGACTCTTATCTCCAATTAACCACCAAAAAGCTGAAAGTGGAGTTGAGACTCATGGTAGAGCATTAGCCTTGAGCAAAAATGCTCAGGGATAGTGCTCAGGCCCTGAGTTCAAACCCCAGTAGTGGCACCAAAAAAAACAAGAAAGAAAGAAAATTTCAGCCTGGCACTAATGGTTCATGCCTATAATCCTAGCTAATCAGGAGACTGAGATATGAGGATCCTGGTTACAAGCCAGCTAGGGGAGTAAAGTCTATAAGACTCTTACAATCACAGAAAAAGCTGGAAGTGGCCCTGTGGCTCAAGTGTTAGAGTGCTAGCCTTGAGCAAAAGAACTCAAGAACAGCCCACTGGCCCAGAGTTCAAGCCCCAGGACTGGCAAAAAGAGAAAGAAAATTTCTGCAAAGCCATTTTCTTAAGGAAATTTGTTTCAGGGATGAAGGAAAATCACTTCCCTGGGAAACTATCCTGTACCAAGTCACTTAGATTAACTAGATCTGATTTTTTAAAAATAATAATCATAAC
Source organism: Dipodomys merriami (assembly GCF_024711535.1). Classification (NCBI taxonomy): domain Eukaryota; kingdom Metazoa; phylum Chordata; class Mammalia; order Rodentia; family Heteromyidae; genus Dipodomys; species Dipodomys merriami. The sequence goes on from NW_027202427.1 coordinate 28,828, forward strand.
TTGCTATGTAAAAAAAATTGTATTAGATTTTAAAAAAATAAGTGAGGGCTGGGATGTAGCTCAGTGGCAAAGCGCTTGCCTAGCAAGTGCAACGTCCTGGTTTCGATCCCCAGTACCAAAAAAGAAAAGACAAAAAAAATACAGTTAAAAAAAAAAAACCCAAACAAAAAAAAAAAATAAGTGAAGGTGGTATCACTAGTATAGTGGTTCACATCTATAATCCCATCACTTAGGGTTTGAAGTAAGAGGATCAAGTGTTCATAACAAACCTGAACTACCTGGTCCCTTTCTTAAAAAAAAAAAAATAATTAGAGAGCTCTTATCTCTACTATGGCATGTGAAACTGAGAATCTCTCTTCCTGCTATGTTTTTTACATTGCTCAGTCCTCATTAAGAATCAGCCAGGTGCCAGTGGTTCATGCCTGTAATCTTAAGATTGCGGTTTAAAGCCAGCCCCGCCCAGGCAGGAAAGTTCCTGAGACTCTTGTCTCCAATTAATCATCAGAAAATTGAAATGGTGCTGTGACTCAAGTGGTAGAGCACTCACCATGAGCTGAAGAGCTCAGGACAGCACCCAGGCCCAGAGTTCAAGCACACGACCAACCTAAAAAAAAAAAAAAAAAAAGAATCATCTTAAATACATGTTGAAAATTAGAAAGGACATGGAGCCTTGAGTCTAAAGGAAGAACAAGTTGAGAGATGGCAGAATGTACATGAAAGAGCTTTTTCTTTTGTGTTTGGCTGCTCATAGCCATAGATTGTGAAGGATGTTGACCACTTAAGCGTTTTATTAAGCCAGATAGTAGAATTTTAGTCTTTGAGAAAGGGTGTCAGTAATTTAGTACTGTTCTTGTTGTAACTATGAACTAACTTCTTAAAATGTTTTCTCAGTAATTCTGATGCATAGTTATGAGTTTCTTGTTCTCATCTTGCTTTTCCAACTAGTGGATATCTAGGAAAACCAAAAACATGTTTAGGATTGTCACTTCAAATTCCACACAAAATCCATTCTTTGAGCTCTTTTTACCTGGTTTTGGTTTAGGACTTAACATCTGTAGCTCTCTTTGTTACCTCCATTGGCAACAGCTAGAAATCCCATTTTTTTATCTGAACACTTTCATTAGTCTGTTTCAGTACTAGATTTTGCAAGTAGTAGGCAAGCACTTTTACTACTGAACTATATATGTATCCTATACATATCCTCAACCCTCATCCTTAGGCATAAATATTTTTATATAGTTATGGTTGGACTTAATACATTGAACTTTCTTAAGACTATATTATTTCAATTAAAATTTAATATTCTTAAGTTTAGATCTTTTTTTCTTTGTCAGTACTAGGTTTTAAATTCAGGCTCTCCTGCTTGCTAGGCAAGTGCTCTACCACTTAAGTTGTGTCCCTAGCACTTGATTTCAGTTGTTTATACTTTAATCTCTGTTTTAGTATTTGTTGAAAACGAATCCAGGATGTACTGTATAACAGTAAGCTTCATATGGGCAAAATAAATGAATTACATATTTCAGCTAGAAACTAACATCAGTTTTATCCTGGGTGGAGGTGGGGAACAGTTAATTTTAGGTTAATTTGAAAAGACTTACCTGCTTCAGTATGTAAGGATATTTCCATTACTAAATCAAACTGTAATAAAATTCTGAAAATCCCTCAGAGTATATGTTAAACAAATAAATAGAGGAGGATAAACTATTCTCCATAGGACCAAACAGTATCTATTCCTTCTACTAATAGGTCCATTAGTCTGTCTCTGATTAAAGGATATAGGCCTGCTAAATTAAAATCAGTATAAAAGCTGGGCGCTGGTGGCTCATGCCTGTAATCCTAGCTACTCAGGAGGCTGAGATCTGAGCATCACGGTTCAAACCCAGCCTGGGCAGGAAAGTCCTGAGATTCTTATCTCCAATAAACCACTAGAAAATCAGAAGTGGCGCTGTGGCTCCAGTGGTAGAGTGCTCTCCTTGAGCTGAAGAACACAGGGAGTTCAAGCCCACAACCAACCGAAAAAAAAAAAATCAATATAAGACATTTAAGTTTTGTCGCTACATTTGTTACAACAAAAGTATATGTAAACAGCCATGAAGCCTATCAGTCACGTCTTCCTGTGTTTTATATGCATAATGCATTTAGTCTCCCAGGCCCATTCCTTAGAACCACTGGGCTTTACACCAATATTTAGGTTTGTACACTGAGGGTTATTAATCTGTGAGTCTTAAAACCTACCACTGATAATTAGCTAAAAATAAATTGCAGCTTTGCTATGCTTCTAGTAAGTACTATGCTGTCAGCTTCCTTTACTATCTCCATGACAGCTTCATGCAGTTGAGATTATTGGCCATAGTTTTTAGGTTCAGGAGCTTTGTTTTAGAAAGGTTTTATAACTTGCCCAAACCACATACAACTTAGATAGTTAGGACAAGGGGGTTTCAAATTATTCTGTAGGGGTTATTGGAACTTGTTTGATGCAAAGATATTTTCATGTTACCTTTTTTAAAAAAAAAAAAAGAAATTCTGCAACCAGACAAAGAAGAAGGAATTTGATTATACTTGTTATATTTATAACCTTAAAACCAGCTGTGGCAATATCTTATTCCTCCATTGCCCCTTTTCTGGTTTTATATGTTCCTTTTTTGTAGTCATTACATCCCGAATGTAAATTCTTTTGTGGGTATATCTACTCAACAGTTTTGTGTGTGTGTGTGTGTGTGTGTGTGTGTGTGTGTGTGTGTGTGTGTGTGTGTGTGTGTGTGTGTGTGTGTGTGTGTGTGTGTGTGTGTGTGTGTGTGTGTGTGTGTGTGTGTGTGTGTGTGTGTGTGTGTGTGTGTGTGTGTGTGTGTTGTATATAATTAGTTTTTCTTGAGGAAATCTCGGCGACTTCAAATAAGTTGTCATCTGCTCTGAAGGAAAAATACTATGTCTGTTTAACATTTAACCTTTTCAACATTTTGTCTTTCTAGGCCTAATTTTTCCCATCTATGAAATTAGTGCTTTGGACAAGATGACCTCAGAGGTCTCTTCCTAGCTCTAAGGATCTGTGCTTCTGACACTTCATCTTTATATCAGTGTTCTGTATTGAAGAAAGTTTCTTCTCTATCTTGACTTTTCAGAGACTTGGTCATATACTAGAATATTATTATGATTCAAATGACCCTTGATACCTCTTTTTCTAATGTACTCATTCATTCTTACCTCTTCATGTTTGTTTGTTTTTTTTAATTTGACAGACCATAATGACATTAACATGATTTTTCTTAGTAAATTACCCTGAATTGCCTCCTAAGTTTCTAAGAGAGGAAAAAACGTCTCCTAGAATTGCTTTCTTTGGTGAAGATAATTACTTACCTGTAATACATGTTCTCTAGAGGTGTCAACTTATAATAATTCAGCTTTACTCTTCCTATTTTGGGGAGGGTTTAACTCAGAAATTGATGTTTATCAAAATTCGATCTGTCTTATGTCAGGGCAGGAGAGCCACAGAATGGTGAGCAACCTACAACTGTGTATCTTAAGAGAACACAATTACAGGTAAGAAATTTTCTCTTCCACAGGACGCATAATTTTACTATCCTAGTTTTTAAAGTAGACTTACTGATTTCTCATCAATTTAGATTTCAGTATTCACTACCAAAAATTATAACTGATTAGGAAGGTCTTTTTTTTATTTCTGCAAAGGGTCATTTCTTGTGATTAGCATTATTCATGCATAGTTTAATCAAGCTACTTCATAGGGGAGAGAAGTTCATATGATATTCCACTTGAGAGTAAATTAAAATCTTTTGGTACGTATAGTGAAGAGCTATTTTTTACTACCATCCAGTATCTTCTGTGAATCTTTTACTACTTTCAACATCCCTAGCAGAGGGCAGATCTTAAAGAGGTCTTTATCTTTCTTGTTACGGACATTTACTTACTAGTTTTGTTGTATATGACCAGTCTCTCAAATAAATGCTAAAATTTCTTCTTTATCTCTTGTTTATCTTTTCCTAACCAGTATGAAAGTTGAACAATAATCTGTTTTTTGTTTGTTTGGTTCCTGTTTTTGTTTTTTTTTTTTTAGTGTTGGTTTTTTTTAATTGAAATCTCAATATGTGTATTCCTGACTTTTTCAGGATTTTGCCTGGTAGAAGGAATTGATGAGGCAATGTTTTAGTATGTTGAAGTACAACACTTGACTGTGGCCCTGAATGAATGTGTTGGATTGAATTTCTCACTCGTTGTTGTATATTGAATTGACCTGGTTAGTGCTTTTTAAAGTAGGTGTACTAAATAGTTTGAAATGGTCGTTGATAATTCTCTGGGGTTTTTTTCCCCCATTATAGCGCTGGATAAAGCAAGCCTTGGAAGAAGGGATGACTCAAACATCATCTGTACCCCAAGAGAGTAGAACTCCGCACCTATACCAAAGTAATGAGAATAGTAATTCTTCTAGTATCTGTAAAGACAATGCAGGTATGTATCTAAACCCCTTCTAATACATGAGTAATCATTGTTTGAGGACCTCATTTTAAAAATCAGTCTTGGTACTCTTATATGAAAAAGCAATAGTATGTTCTCTAAATAGTTACTTTCCATCTGTCTTTACAGAGGAAGAGAAAGATCTCAAGTCAGGGATCAGTTTTCCCAGGACGACAAGAAGGAACTAGACAGTGTACAGATAACAACAGAAATGGTTATTTAAAAGGTTAGATATGTTTAAAATAGTAAGTTTAGGAAATCTATATTCACATTTATAAGTGGGGGTAAGAAAGTGGTGGACTATTAATGTTCAGTAAAATATTAAGATTTCTAAGTGGTTTTTTAGGGTGGCTCCTGATCACAGGGACTGAAAATAAATAAATGATAAATCATAACTAATTGGTTGTTTTCTAGATAGACTTGTCCCAGCTTTCACTCTAATTTAAAATCCTCACTTGTGGCTCACACCTATAATTTTAGCTAATCAGAAGGCTGAGATAGAATGATCACAATTCAAAGCCAGTCAAGGAAGAAAAGTCTGAAAGATCTTACCTCCAAAATCACCTGTAAAAAGCTGGTATGGAGACATGACACAGGTGATAAAGTACTAGCCAGATATGTGCCAGCTCTGCAAATGTAAGGTCCTCAGTTTAAGCCCAAGATTCAGCCAAAAAAAAAAAACCCTTTAAGGTCCTCATGAATTTTTAAACCAGATGGCTATGAAAAATCTTGTGATCTATTCACTTTCACAATGACTCGAAGGGCTTCTAATTGTTGCCATCTCTTTGAGAACATGGGTCTCTAGTCAAGGTTTGCCTGGATCATGATACTTCTGCCTCAGCCTCTTGAATGCTGGGATTTGCAAATGTGCTCTACCACACTTCTGATACCATCTTAATTTATTTGGGGAAAGTATTTTTTTTTACCAAAGTTTTCCTTTTCAATATTAGCTTAAAAAATCACTTGCTTTTTAGCCTCTCTGATGGTCCTTAGTTCACTCCCTAACACCAGAGTAAGTTTGGGAGGCCGGTCCTCTCTGATTTCTATATGTTTATCTCTAAATCAGTTTTCTGAATACTAAAACAAAACACCAAAATTAAAATAAGATGCTACAGTTCATATATGAGTACAGTTACCATGCCAGTATCTCGGATTTTCATAAAAACCACTTCATGGGGCTGGGAAGGTGGCTCAGTGGTAGAGCACTTGCCTTGCATGCATGAGGCCCTGGGTTCAATTCCTCAGCACCAAATAAGCAGAAAAGGCTGGTAGTGGTGCTGTGGCTCCAGTGGTAGAGCGCTAGCCTTGAGCTGAGGGACAGCGCCCAGGCCCAGAGTTCAGGCCCCATGACTGGCAAAAGAAAAAAAACCACTTCATTTTTTTCTGTTAACTTGCTGAGTAATTATTGTAAACTTTAGGAAGCTTTACTAGTAACATCTGCTTTATATGAAGATTCTGCTTTTGTTGATTTTTCTTCTCTTTTTTGAAGATTTTATTTGGTAAAATAGTATGCTACCATTTTTTATTTTATTTTATTTTTTTGGGTCCGTTCGTGGGGCCTAAACTCTGGGCCTGAGCACTGTCTCTCAGCTCTTCAGCTCAAAGCTAGCGCTCTACCACTTGAGCCACAGCGCCACTTCAGGCTTTTTTCTTTTTTGCTTATGTGGTGCTGAGGAATTGAACCCAGGGCCTCATGCATGCAAGGCAAGTGCTCTATCACTGAGCCACCTTCCCAGCCCACCACTTTTTAAATTATTAACTTAGTTTCTTTTTCTAGATTGGATTATATTCTATAAGTTAATGAATCTACACTCCCAGTTCAATAAATCCAGTGATACCATTTGTTTAAAATATTCTGTTCATCAAAAGTAAGGGAGATATAGTCAGTCAAGATTAACATAGGCCATGGCTCACGCCTGTAATCCTAGGGTACACAGGAAGCTGAGATCTGAGGTTTATGTTTCACAGTCAGCACAGGCAGGAAAGTCCATGACACTCTTATCTCCAGTTAATCACCAGGAGTCCAGAAGTGGTCCTGTGGCTCAAAGTATTAGAGTGCAAGCCTTGAGTGAAAAGAGCTCAGGGACAACTCCCAGGCCCTGAGTTCAAGCCCCATGACTGACAAAATTGAGCTTCTGCTCTAGTCTGTCAAGCAGTGAGAAACACAGGATACACCTTGCCCTTAAGTATCAACATAAATAAGCAGTAATAGATGAGTGATTTATATTGGTGAAAGGTAGTGGTCCTGAGGAAATATTTTTGATAATTTTCTGTTACTGTTTTTTTTTCTTCAAGAATACCAAGGAGATAATAATGTCCAACAGTTGCTACACTACAAAAAAAAAAAATCAAAGCAGCCTTAATTGGTATACCAACTACCATTTACCAGCTATATGACATTACTGAATGTCTGAATTTCATTCATAAAATGAGTTATATTTGCTTTATTATTCAAATAAGACTGAACAATGTGTATAGAGTGCTTAATAAAATGTCAGACCCATAATAGAGTATCCTGTCATGTATGACTACTAAGTTGGTCATAACTACACAGAAGCTGAAATCTGAGGAAAATGATTCTAAGCCAACCTGAGCAGGCAAATCCAATTATCTCCAATTAACCAGCAAAAAGATGGACATGGAGGTGTGATTCAAGTGATAGAGTGCTAGCCTTGAATAAAAATCTAAGGGACAACATGTAGGCCCTGAGTTTAAGCCCTACCTGCACACATACAAAAAAAAAAGTATGAGTATTATCTATATTAAAGAGTAAATTTATAGCCAGGGATAGTGCAACATACATCTATAGATTCATTTTCATTATGTGTAAATTATGCTGACCTATCCCTAGGAGCCCCTAAATAAAAAACTGGTGGGGCTGGGAAGGTGGCTCAGTGGTAGAGCACTTGCCTTGCATGCCTGAGGTCCTGGGTTCGATTCCTCAGCACCACATAAGCAAAAAGAAAAAAGCTGGAAGTGGCGCTATGGCTCAAGTTGTAAAGCGCTAGCCTTGAGCTGAGGAGCTGAGGGACAGCGCCCAGGCCCAGAGTTCAGGCCCCATGACTGGACCCCCAAAAAATAAATAAAAAACTGGTGTACTTAGAATTATTATTAACAATAGTTAAATGACATCACTAGATGGCAGGTGAATTATACAAAATTATGTCCTAAGAAAGTGAATGAAGGTCGCAGTATCAGCTCCCGAGCCTGTGCTGCGGCCCTGGCTGATCAGTGTAGGAACCTTCTCAATAAAATTGCTCCTTTATTAACCAAAAAAAAAAAAGTGAATGAAGCAGAAATTTTTTATTTCAAAACGTAACAAAATAAATAACCAACTTAATTGGATGTATGAAGCAAACTTACTGAGAGTTTTGTTTGGAGCTTTTGTTTCTTTACTTGTTTTGCATTGCTGTGTTTTGAACTTGAGGCCTTGTACTTGCTAGGCAACTACTCTACTACTTTAGACATTCCCCTAACCCCTTTTGCTTTGTTATTGTACAGTCTTGCTTTTTACCCAGGCAAGCCTGGGCCACAATCTAATTTACACTTCTCACATAGGAAGTAGAATAGACACATGCTACCATGCTCAGTTTTTAATTTGTTGAATTGAGATCTTAGGAGTATTTTGCCTGGGCTGGCATTGAGCCATAGTCTTCCCCAATCTTAGCTTCCCAAATACTAGTATTATAGGTTGGAGCCATTGCCTAGCTTAAGGAAAAGTATTTTTAAAATCTAAACAAAAATGGAAGGTTGATCATCCAATTCAGAGCAAGTAATTCTTGCACATTGGTATAAGAATGAATTATAAATAAGAAACAGAATAGCTAGAAATGTGTAAACATTTGGTAAGTCTTCAAGAGTTTTCACTTGGGAAATTGAAAAGGATTTAGATCCTTGCTCGTTGGTGATGGTTCATGTTGTGATCCCGCCTTCTCAAGAGGCTGAAATAGGATCCAGATTCAAAGCCAGGAAATCTATGAGACTTTTATGTCCATTAACCATCAGAAAACCGGAAGTGGCTCTGTGGCTCATAGTGGTAGAGTGCTAACCTTAAGCAAAAAAGCTCAGAGACAGCGCCCAGGCCTTGTCCGACCTGTCAAGCCCCATGATGAACCAAAAGAAAAAACAGATTTGAAGCTAGCCTAGGCAGAAAGGTCCAAGAGACTATATCTCCAATTTATTACCCAAAAAAAAAAAAAGGAAAGACTGAATTAAATTCTTTGCCAAAGCAAATTGTAGGTCTATTGAATTTATTTGTCTACTTCATTTTTTTTTTTCAGTTATGGGAATTAAATTCAGTGCCTCAAGCAAGTACGCTGGCTTATGACTATAATACTATCTACTCAGACAATTGAGATCTGTTTCTCAGTTCAAAGTCAGCCTGGGAAGGAAAGTCTACGAGACTCTTATATCTCCAGGTAACCACCAGAAAACCATAAGTGAATGTGTAGCTCAAGTGGTAGAGCACTAACTTTGAACAAAAAAATCTCAGGGACAGTGCCCAGGTGCTGAGTTGAAGCCACAGACCAGTACCAAAAAAGTTTATCTGATTCAATTTTTTTGTTGGTGGTGGTAGTGGTGGTGGTCGTGGTCGTAGGGCTTGAATTCTGGGCGTAGGTGCTGTCCCTCAGCTCTTCAGCTCAAGGTGAGCACTCTACTACTTGAGCCACAGCATCATTTCTGGTTTTCTGGTGGTTAATTAGAGATAAGAGTCTCATGGACTTTCCTGCCCAAACTGGCTCTGAACCCCAATCCTCAGATCTCAGCCTACTGAGTAGCTAGGATTGCAGGTGTGAGCCACCAGCGCCCAGCTTCAGATTTTTTTTTTGGAGGGGGGGTCCAGTCGTGGGGCCTGAACTCTGGGGCCTGGGCGCTGTCCCTCAGCTCTTCAGCTCAAGGCTAGCGCTCTACCACTTGAGCCACAATGCCATTTCTAGCTTTTTTCTTTTTGCTTATGTGGTGCTGAGGAATTGAACCCAGAGCCTCAGGCATGCAAGACAAGCGCTCTACTACTGAGCCACCTTCCCAGCCCCAGATTTCTTTTTTTAATGTACAGGTTTAAAAAAAAAATCCCTGAATCATTCAGAATGTCAATGAGTGATAAAATTTGTAACTTAAGCCACAATGTCCACATATTTTTTTATAAATATAATTTTATTGTTACTAAGGTATTGTACAGAGAGGTTACAATTTCTTAAGCATTGAATTTTTTTTTTTTTGTCAGTCATGGGACTTGAACTAAGGGCCTACATGCTGTCCCTGAGCTCTTTTGTACAAGGCTAGCACTGTACCACTTTGAGCCACAGCTCTACTTATGGTTCTTAGGTAGTTCATTGGAGATAAGAGACTCAAGCACTTTCCTGCCCAGGCTTGCTTTGAACTGCTATTCTCAGATCTTAGCCTCCTTCATAGCTAGGGTTACAGGTGTGAGCCACTACCTCCCAGCGAGTACCTTTCTTTTTTTTCGAGTGTTGCCCCTCCCTTCACTTTTTCTCAGTTTTCCCCTCCTATTTCTGCCCACTATGTAACCATAGTGCATTTTCCACATAGTGTATCTGAATAGCATGATAGCATCACCCTTCCTCCCTCCTTTTCTATGCCTCTTTTCCCTCCCCAACCCCTCCAAGAAAAATTCAGTAACAACAAAAAGACATGTCTCCATTTCCTGGAATTCATTGAAATGAATGAAAGGAACCTTTGCGTTCCTTCCCTGAGAGTAGCCTCCTTTGGTTGACTGTGCAAATGCCTAGAGTGTGTGTAAGTATGTCCAGATATATTTACAGACTGTCTGTCTGTCTGTCTAAACTGGCTTACCTCTCTTAGCATGGTTTGTTCTAGGTCCATCCATTTCCCAGCAAATGACATAATCTTATTCTTTCTAATGGATATGTAAAATTCCATTTTAAAATAGCACATTTTATTGATCCACTCATCTGTTATAGGGCATCTGGGCTGTTTCCATAACCTCACTATTGTGAATGAACATGGCTCTGCAAGTGTCTTTATGGCTTCCTGGCTTGTAACATTCTAGGTAACACCCAAGAGTGCTGTGACTGGTTCATAGGGAAGTTCTGTGTTTATTTTTTTGAGACCCTTCTAGACCACCTGCCAGAGTGGTTATACTAGTTTACATCCCCACCAACAGTGCAGTATTACTCCTTTTTCCCCACATTCCTACCAACATTTGTTGTTGGTCAAATTCCTGAAATTAAGCTAATCCAGCTGGAGTGATATGGAATCTCAAAGTTGTTTTGAGCATTTCCACTGTGTCTATCTGCCATTCTTTTTCTGAATAGTCTCTCTTTGGCTCCTTTGCTCATTTGTTGATTAGTTTCTTAGTTTGGGTGGAGATGGGAGTTAACTTTTTGAGCTCCTTGTTTGGGTATTAGGTCTATTGGCTGTCTTTCTAGTTTAGTAGCTATTCCTTTTGCTATCCAGAAACTTTTTGTTTTGATCTAATCCCATTTATCAAGTCTCTGCCCCATTTGCTGTGTCCCTGGAACTCTTCAAAAAGTTCCTACCTATGCCTGTAAGTTCTAATGTTGAAAGGGAAAAGGGTCTCTTTTTTTTTTTTTTTTTTTTGCAGTGGGGGGGAGGGGGCGGTGTTCTATCACAGGGCTTGAACTCAGGGTCTGGACCCTGTCCCTGAGATTTTTTACTCAAAGGCTAGTGCTTTACCACTTAGAGCCACAGCTCTACTTCCAGTTTTCTGGTGGCTAATTAAAGATACCTTTCACAGACTTTCCTACCCAGGCTGTCTGGCTTCAAACCAGTAATCCTCAGATTTCAACATCCTAAGTGGCTAGAATTACAGGAATGAGCCACTGGTGCCCAGTTGAAAGGGTCTTCTTTAAAACATGTTTTGACACTGCTGGAAATTGAAATTCATAATAGATGCTTGCTTTGCAAGTCCTTATATTTGTCAACTTTTCAGGTAGGTGTCCTGCCTTTGCCCTGAAGGCCTCAGATTAAGATTCTCCTATTTCTGCCTCCAGAGTAGATGGGATTACAGATACACACCACCATACCTGGTCCTGTAAAAGATGGCCTGCTCTAAACATTTTTATACTGCCCTGGTGTTTTGTATACGTTACACAATTTGAGCAGTGTGTTATCATCATCTTAAAAGTGGAAAAAAAAAAAAAAAGGTACAGTGGATGTTAGAAGAATCCATGTGAAAGGCTGATGTAAACGGCAGGGGCAGCCAGCCGCCATGCACCCAGGCCTCTGGAAACACCATTCAGAGATGCTTGGCATGGGTTGCAGCCTGTCTGCCTCCTCACAACCATCTGACCTTTGTCCCAATAGGTCTTTTTCATTCTCTGTGGCCTTATCTGTGAGTCAGTCCCTGACACGTCTTTAGATAAAAGTAGGTTAAAATGGAGCCATCCAGCTGATCTTTTGGAACCTGAGATGCCTGTTCCATAAGACAGAGCTACTCAGTCTTCCTGATTCCCCCCCCGTATTGGGCTGGGAAATGAGTGAAGCCGTTGGAGACAAATGCCTGCAGACTCATAATGTCATTTGCATTTCCTGGGCTGGGAAGGTGGCTCAGTGGTAGAGTGCTTGCCTTGCATGCTCGAGGCCCTGGGTTCGATTCCTCAGCACCACATAAGAAAAAAGCTGGAAGTGGTGCTGTGGCTCAAGTAGTAGAGCACTAGCCTTGAGCTGAAGAGCTAAGGGACAGTGCCCAGGCCCAGAGTTCAGGCCCCACGACCGGACCCCCCCAAAAAAAAATGTCATTTGCATTTCCTGAACCTTTACAGCCCTGTGCTCCTAGCAGATGGTCATCATGCCTTATAGATGCTCATCATGCAAAGAAGAAAGCTTTGAGATGATAGCTTTGCCAAAAAAGAAAAAATCTAGGGAAGCAAATTCATTTTCATTTGTAGAAACTTTCTGATTTCTTCCTCTATTTCTTCATTGACCCACCTGTTATTCAACAGTGTGTTGTTTAGTCTCCATGTGTTTGAGTGTTTTCTATAGAATTTTTTGCTATTGAGAGCTAATTGAATTCTGTTGTTTTCAGATAGGATGTGGGGAGTTATCTCAGTCCTTTTTTATTTGCTCAGACTTGTTGGATGTCCTAGGATATGATCTGTTTTAGAGAAGATTCCCATGAGCTGCTGAGAAGAATGTGCATTGTGTGGTTGCTGAGTGTCTGTTAAATCCATTTGGTTGGTTATAGTGTCATTTAATGCAGATGCATCTTTGCTGATCCTTTGTTGGGTGAACCTGTCCTTTGGTGAGAGTGGGATGTTAGTCTCCCACTGTTGTGTTGGGGTCTGTCAGTTTTTGTAAATCTTAAGAGTGTTTACTTAATGTCTTTTTTTTTGGGGGGGGGGGTCCGGTCATGGGGCCTGAACTCTGGGCCTGGGCGCTGTCCCTCAGCTCTTCAGCTCAAGGCTAGCACTCTATCACTTGAGCCACAGCGCCACTTCTGGCTTTTTTCTTTTTGTTTATGTGGTGCTGAGGAATCAAACCCAGGGCCTCAGGCATGCAAGGCAAGCACTCTACCACTGAGCCACCTTCCCAGCCCTTTATTTAATGTCTTAATGAGGTACTACATGTTTGGTTTATTTATATTGACCACTGTAATTTCTTCTTTGTGTATCATTTTATTAATATGTAGTGACTTTTGTCTCTTCTTAAACTGCTTTAAATGAGAAGTCTATTTTGTCAGGTAACAGTGTAGCTACTCCTACCTTTTTGCAGAGTATATGTGCACAGATCTTTTTCCATCCCTGAACTCAGAATTTGTGCTTATCTTTGACTGTGAGAAGTGTTCTTGGTTTTTGATCAAGTCTGTTGTCTGTTGATATTGAGCCCACTATTGTTTAACATTACTATGGAGAAATACTTTGTGTTGGCTGCCATTGCATTGTTATCCTGTAGTTTGCTGCTTCCTCCTTCTTCTTGTGTTGCTAGTCTTCTAGTGATTTTTATTCATTACTGTGCTTCTTTGACTTTTTTTTGTGGGGGGGGGGGGAGGTCCAGTCGTGGGGCCTGAACTCTGGGCCTGGGTGCTGTCCCTCAGCTCTTCAGCTCAAGGCTAGCGCTCTACCACTGGAGCCACAGTGCCACTTCCAGCTTTTTTCTTTTTGCTTATGTGGTGCTGAGGAATCGAACCCAGGGCCTCAGGCATGCAAGGCAAGCACTCTACCACTGAGCCACCTTCCCAGCCCCTTACAGTACTTTTTTAAAGTTCATGAACACGGGGCTAGGAAGGTGGCTCAGTGGTAGAGCACTTGCCTTGCATGCTCGAGGCCCTGGGTTCAATTCCTCAGCACCACATAAGAAAAAAGCCGGAAGTGGCGCTGTGGCTCAAGTGGTAGAGCGCTAGCCTTAAGCTGAAGAGCTGAGGGACAGCGCCCAGGCCCAGAGTTCAGGCCCCACGACCGGACCCAAAAAAAAAAAAAAAAAAAAAGTTCATGAACGCTAATGTTTGTTTCTCGACCGATTGTGAATGATGGTTTTGCTGAATACAATAGTTTGGGTTAGCAATTGTAGTTCAAAGCTTGAATTACACTACCACAGGCCTTGCTTGCATTCATAGTTTTTGAAGAAATCTGCAGGTATTCTAATCTTTCCATTGCAATAAATTCCCTGTTTGATTTTGCTGCCTTAATATTAGTTGTTTTTTTTAAGCCCGGAAATTCCATAGTAATATGTCCAGAAGTATTTTCTAGTTCTGTCTATGAGGAGTTCTATATACCTCTGTCAGATAGATCTTCTCTTTCTTGAAGTTGGGAAGTGTTCTGTTACTATTTTGGTGAATAGGGCACTTGATGCCTTTAGTTTTTAATTCTTCTCCTTCATCTACCCCAAGTATGCATAAATCTGATCTTTTGGCCAAATCTGCTAATTCTTGAATGTCCCTTTGCTATTTCTTAGTATTTTTTTCCATGCCTTTGACTTTTCTCTGCTGTATCTTCTGTTTCTGATGCCCTTTCAACTTTTGTGCTATTGTCTATGCTTTCAGCTGTGCTTTGTAATAGGGACATAGAGCTTTTGTACGTCCAAGCTTTTGTTGTTTTTTCTTGTGTCCTTTGTTGAAGTTTTTATGGTGTCGATCTCCTTGTCAGTGTCAACTTTCATCTCCTTTTGAAATAGTCTCTATCCTGTTAACATGGTCTTGGATGGTCCTCATTTTCTTCATCACTTCTCTGTGTAGTCCAGTTGTTCTTAGATCTGCTCTTTCATTTCATTGACCAATTTTCTCATTGCTTTAATTATTTTGTTTTTCCTCTCTTCTATTTCTCTCCTGACTTGTTAGTTTTTGAGAGGCATCGCAATTGTTCATGAATGTCCTGACCTTTCCTGGTGATTTAATGCATCTGCGTTCAGGGTTTGTAGAAGCCATTCTGTTTAGATACTAAGTTTAATCATGATGGGATGCAGTTTACTGGGTAACTGCTGAGCACCATACCCACTGGTATCTCATGGAACTAGGTATGGGGAGCTTATTAAGTCCCTGATGGTCACAGTGTCCCATCAAGTCCCGTGCAAGAAGAAGGGGGGCAGTATATTGATTCCCTGCCAGGTGCTATGCCCATTGGTGTCCTGTGTAGTGATGCACAAGAGGTTTACTGGGTTGCTGCCATTTGCTGTGCCCACCAGTGTCTTACACAGAGGGGCATAGACATTTTGATGAGTCCCTGCCATTCTCTATGACTGGCAGTATCCTACCCAGAGAGACACAGACAGTTCAGTGGGTCCCTACTAGGTGTTGCAGCTGTAGCAAGCTCAAGAGGAGTTTCAGACCAGACACTCTCCACTCCCAGCATTACAAATCCTGTAGCAACCTTGTAGTGATGCTTTGTTTCTGGCTATGGAAGTCATCCCATGTGGCTGTGGCAGAGGGTAAGGGGTTTCAAGCTAAACACTCACTGCTACCCGTCATTGTGAGTCCTGCCCAGTCCTTTCCAGGCTGGTCGTGTAGCAACCACTTCTCCCCCACTTTTTTTTTTTTTTTTTTTTTTTTTTGTCGGTCATGGGGCTTGAACTCTGGGCCTGGGCGCTGTCCCTCAGCTCTTCAGCTCAAGGCGAGCGCTCTACCACTTGAGCTACAGCGCCACTTCCGGTTTTCTGGTGGTTTATTGGAGATAGGAGTCTCACGGTCTCTCCTGCCCGGGCTGGCTTTGAACCGCGATGCTCAGATCTCAGCCTCCTGAGTAGCTAGGATTACAGGCGTGAGCCACCAGCGCCCGGCCCTCCCCCACATTTTGATAGAATAGTGTATAGTATTTTTATTCTTTGGGGATTTAGCTGAAGCATGCCTAGTATTCATGAAGCCCTGGGTTCATTTTCCATCATCACAAAACAGTAAATTATTGATTATTTTATCAAATTGGTTTAAGCCTCTTAGAACATTGTAGCACAAAGATGACTAATTCTCTTAGAAATGTCTAAATAATGTTAATGTTGGAAAATGAATTAATGTAATTTCTTAGCATGTCAAATGAGGAAGAGAATGTAATAGCTTGATGACTATTGAAAATTTAATAGAATAGCATATTTTGAACATTAAAATTGTTCAAAAAAAAGTAGCAGTTACCTTCCTTGTAAAATTCACTAACCCTTAAAATAGATTATTAAGTAAATCTACTGTTGATATCATTAGTTATTTTAACTTGTTAGCCAAAGGAACTTTCCCCCCATCTCTTTCCCCACCACCACAAAAGTATAAATACTAATATAAAGGGTTATGTAAAGCTAAGCATGGTGGTTACACACCTGTATTTCCAGCACTCAGGAGAAAGGTAGGAGGACCATGAGTTCTGCACAATCCTGAGCTACACAGAGAAACTCGTGTGTGTGTGTGTGTGTGTGTGTGTGTGTGTGTGTGTGTGTGTGTGTGTGTGTGTGTGTGTGTGTGTGTGTGTGTGTGTGTGATATACAACTAATTTGATCCTTCTAGAAAAGACAAGAGAAATAACTACAAAACCAATGAAGACCTATAGTGTGGTTGTTACACAAAATAAAACATTTTCTCAAGTTAATAACATCAGTAGAGAACTGTGTCCTGTTATCAGCAGAGAGAGACAGGGAGAGTGAGAGGTTAGAAAGACTAAAATAGGGGCTGGGAAGGTGGCTCAGTGGTAGAGCACTTGCCTTGCATGCCTGAGGACCTGGGTTCGATTTCTCAGCACCACATAAGCAAAAAAGAAAAAAACTGGGAGTGGCGCTGTGGCTCAAGTGGTATAGCGCTAGCCTTGAGCTGAAGAGCTAAGGGACAGCGCCCAGGCCCAGAGTTCAGGCCCCACAACTGGACCAAAAGCAAAAAAAAAAAAAAAAGAATATGAAAAAGTTCAGGGACAGCCGGGCGCTGGTGGCTCACGCCTGTAATCCTAGCTACTCAGGAGGCTGAGATCTGAGGATCGCGGTTCAAAGCCAGCCCGGGCAGGAAAGACCATGAGACTCCTATCTCCAATAAACCACCAGAAAACTAGAAGTGGCGCTGTAGCTCAAGTGGTAGAGTGCTCACCTTGAGCTGAAGAGCTGAGGGACAGCGCCCAGGCCCAGAGTTCAAGCCCCACAGCCGACAAAAAAAAAAAAAAAAAAAAAGTTCAGGGACAGTGCCTAGGCTCTGAGTTCAAGTCCCAGGACTAGCCAAAAAAAAAAAAAAAGAAAGACTAAAATAGTGAAAAGTAAATCTAATTAGCAGTATAGCATATTTCAGTAAAGAAAGATGTAAGCCGGGCGCTGGTGGCTCACGCCTGTAATCCTAGCTACTCAGGAGGCTGAGATCTGAGGATAGTGGTTCAAAGCCAGCCCGGAAAGGAGAGACCGTGAGACTCCTATCTCCAATAAACCATCAGAAAAACCGGAAGTGGCGCTGTAGCTCAAGTGGTAGAGCGTTTGCCTTGAGCTGAAGAGCTGAGGGACAGCACCCAGGCCCAGAGTTCAAGCCCCACGACCGACAAAAAAAAAAAAAAAAGAAAGAAAGATGTAAATCAAGGCTTGTAATGAGATAAGGCCAACTTTCTAATCCCCAGATTACTGGGCACTGTCCCTCAGCTCTTCAGCTCAAGGCGAGTGCTTTACCCCTTGAGCCACAGTGCCACTTCGGTTTTCTGAATGGTTTGTTAGAGATAAGAGTCTCACAGAGTTTCCTGTCCTGGCTGGCTTTGAACCACGATCCTCAGAGCTCAGCCTCCTGAGTAGTTAAGATTACAGGCATGAGCCACCGAGGCCCAGCTTGAATTTCTTAAAACATCAAAATCACAAGGGTTTTGTTGGTGTGCACATAACTAATGGTTACTACACTTCATCAACATGAAAGTATATATTTAGAATCACCAAAATATTTTGGAGCAATTAATATAACTAACTAGAAGAGCCCTAACAATTTCATAAAATGTGTCGATACTGCCTGGCATTTTGGTACCTCCCTATTACCTAGCCTTAAGCTACACAGTGAGAACCCTTTCTCAAACTTAAAATATGTCCTTATTGATACCATATTTTATGGTAAGCTGACAGGCCAATATTCACACATAAATCCAATATATTTAAGAATCTAATAAAATAACTGAAATTTTAAATAATTAGTGATAGGATAATCTTATAACAACTAAAGATTTGCAAAGAAGGTACTAGTTATTTGGCATGTGAATAGCAAAAAATAATCATTTTCATATGCTTAAAATGTCAATACTTCAAACTTTGGGGCTAGATATTGTGACAAACACCTATAATCCCAGCTACTCCATAGATGGAAGATGGAGGGTCGTGCTTCAAGGCCAGTTTAAAGAAAAACACAAAATACTTGTGCAAAAGGACTGGGATAGAGGCAGAAAGTACCAGGCCCTAAGTTCACTCCCCTGTACTATGTTCCTAGAAAGAACTACATGTTAACTTTTGAGTTAAAATCTAAATTAGTGTTAGTAGTTAGTGGTAGGGTGAGTAGAGCAGAGCAGAGTGAATTAGAGTGCTTGCTCTGGTTTTAAGGTAAGGTGTAAGTCCCCTGGTTTCAATCCCTAGCACTCTAAAAATAAAAATTATAAATAATATTTAAGGTGAAAATTTAAACACCTACTAGAATAAGAATAGGCTGGTATTTTTGTAGTCTTTTGTAAAGTGGTTCAGTTAAATATAAAATTTAAAGGCAAAGAGCAAATTGGGGAAGTTTATTTGCAATTTTTTTACCTTGGGCGGGGGGGGGGGGGGGGTTGGTTGTGGTGTTTGTTTTAATGCCAGGCCTGTAGCTTGAGCTAAGGGTGTGGGTATTGTCCCTGAGCTTATCACTTGAGCCATAGCTCAGCTTCTGGCTTTTTGGTGGTTAACTGAAGAGTCTCACAGACTGCTGACATGGCTTGGAACCACAATCAAATCTCAGCCTCCTGGGTAGTTAAGATTACAGAAATGAGTCACTGGCACCCAGCATATTTGTAATATTGTGTGTTCGTGATAGATTGGGGCTTGAACTCTGGTGCTTTTGTACTCTAGCTCTGCTTACTGCTGTCACTCTGCTTCAAGCCAACCTCCTCTTCCCCCACCCCCTTTTTTTTTTAATCCTGGGCCTTGAACTCAGGGCCTCATGCTCTTGCTTAGCTTTTTTAAATCAAAGCTAGCATTCTACCACTGGAGCCACACCTCCACTTTCAGTTTTTTGCTGGTTAATTGAGATCAAAGTCATGGAGATTTTTCTGCCCAGGCTAGCTTAGAATGTATAGCCTCAGATTTCAGGTTCCTGAATCGCTGTGGTTACAAGCCTAAGCCACTGCACCTGCCTAATGTTTGCTTGCTAATTGTATTATAGTTTTGCAAGCCAGGTGCTAGTGGCTCACAACTGTAATCCTAGCTATTCAGGAGGCTGAGATCTCAGTATCAGGGCTCAAGCCAGCCTGCGCAGAAAAGTCCCCATGAAAGTCTCCATTTAACCACCCAAAAAATGAAAGTGGGGCTATGGCTCAAAGTGGTAGAGTAGAGTACTAGCCCTAAGCAAAAGAGCTCAGGGACATCACATTACCCTGGCCCTGAGTTCAAGCCCCACAATCAACAACAACAAAAAAAAGTCTTACAGTTCTATCTGGGTTGATTCCAAACCAAAGATCCTCATATCTCAGCCTACTGATCAGCTAGGATTATAGGCATGAACCACCTGGGCCAGGCTGTTGTTAACATTGTTTAGCAACACTTAAGAGGTATCATTATTTAGATACTCCTTATAAATGAATAAAAAGATTAACATATTGGTAGAATGTACTCTTATGAACATAAGCAGACAGTTCACACAAGAATCAGTACATAGCTGGGTGCTGGCAGCGTGCTCCTGTAATCCTGTCAGGAGGCTGAGATCTAAGTATCAAAGGCTGCCCAGACAGAAGAGTCCATGAGATTTATCTCCAATTAATTTTTTACTGAAAAAGTTGGAAGCAGAGGTAAAACCAAGTAAGAGCATTAGACTCTTGAAGTTGAACCTCACTACCAGCATGTGCACACGCACACACACAAAGAGAATACATTTATAGTAAGTAGGTAAGCATTGTTTTTGTTAAAATTATCTATGTGTAGCCATTTGTCCTAAAGCAAGTACAGAAATATGTAGGAGCAACGTTTTTGGTCATCAGAATACATGTGTAATAGGAAAAGATTTGAACACTTATGCTGGTTAAACTTTGGTAATATTAATTCCATGCTTCCACTTAAAAAGTAAATGGTAAGTCAGGTGTTGTGGGATATACACTCAGGCAGCTAAGACAGGATTCCAAATTTGAAGCCAGCTTCTATATTGCTAGCTCAGGGTTATCTAAGGCTACCAAAGCAAGTCACTCCTTAAAAACCAGAACACACACACACACAAATATAGTGAATCATAGGCAATTGTGTGTGTGTGTGTGTGTGTGCATGTGCGCGTGCGCGCGTGTGCGCATGTATGTGCGCATGTGCCTGTCCTTAATTTGAAATCGGGGGGCCTTGTCATTGTCCCTGGGATTTCTGTTTTGTTTTGTTTGTATGGGTTTGTTTTATTTTGTTTTAGTTTTTTTGTTTTTTTTTTGGGGGGGGGGGTGGTCCTGGAGCCTGAACTCTGGGCCTGGGTGCTGTCCCTCAGCTCTTCAGCTCAAGGCTAGCATACTACTACTTAAGCCAGTGCCACTTCCAGATTTTTCTGATGAGAAATCGAATCCAGGGCCTCATGCATGCCACCTTCCCAGCCCCTGTCCCTAGGATTTCTTGCTCAAAACTGCCCCGGCTCCACTTCCAGGTTTTTGGTGGTTAATTGGAGATAAGAGTCTCATACCAGGACTGGATTTGAACCACAATCCTCAGATATCAGTCTCCAGAGTAATTAGGATTACAGGTGTGAGTCACCAATTCCCAGTTGTCAGCTATTCTTACAGGTATTTCTGAGAGAATGTTACTGAGCACTATAGATAAGACTAAGAGTCAATGAGATCAATGTAATGTTCCAGAAAGAAGTCTACATAAAAATACACCAAGATATGAAAATAGAATGAAATCCATTAAATCTGTTTTAAAAGGAGAGAAATGCAAGTATTATAAACAAGGTGAATTCAATCAAAATCCATGAAATATACAGAAGAAAAACTTGCTGACCCATAGAACTCTTATCAAGTTGAATAGATTATTATAAGAAGTCCTCAGCAGCCTCTGGTGCCAGTGGCTCATGCCTGTAATCCTAACTGTTCAGGAGGCTGAGATCTGAGGATCAAGGTTTAGAGTCAACCCAGGCAGGAAAGTAAAAGTCCTCAGCAAATCTGTGTGAAATATTGTCCACATACATTGCTTTGTAGGTCACGGTTTTCACTATGCTCTAGTGATGATGAGATTTATTATTTAATTGATGTTTTAAACTTAATAGCACAAAAGTACACTGGAGCTAGAGTACTTAAACTTTTTCTTTACACACTATAGATTGCTCTCTTTTAACATAGAAATGATGATAATTTGTTCAAATTAAATCGTATTAGTACAGTGTTTTTCTCTGAAAGTGTCATGGATATCTGCCCAGGCTGGTTTCCAATCTTAATCACCACATCTCAGCCTTCTGGGTAGCTAGGATTATAAGCATGAACCAGCAGTGCCTTGCTCAAAATTTATTTTTGGCTCTTGGATAGATTATATCTTCTCAGGCATTAGTTATTAGGACTGACAGATTCATTTGGAGTTTCTCTTAGACATAATGCTTTGAGAATTATTTTCAGTGTATTTCTTCAGTCTTTTAGTCTTATTTGAAGAGATAATGGTTTTAATGAAGCCTCCCATTAAGCTGTGATTCAACTCTCACTGAACATTTGTATTTCCCAGATTTGTTGAGCCCATTAAAGAAATGGAAGTCTCGCTATTTAATGGAGCAGAATGTCACCAAGTTACTTCGGCCTTTGTCTCCAGTCACACCACCTCCTCCCAGTTCAGGCTCTAAGAGCCCCCAACTGACTACCCCTGGCCAAACTCACCCAGGAGAAGAAGAGTGTCGAAATGGATACAGCCTCATGTTCTCGCCAATCACGTCTCTTACTACTGCTAGTCGCTGCAACACTCCTCTGCAGTTTGAGGTGATTTGGGTTTTGTTGTTGGGAGTGCCAGATATGAAAGTTATCATTTGTACCTCATTTCAAATACAATGCCATTTCAAATGTCTCTTTACTGTCTTCCTTTCCCATCTCACCACAAGAGTGGGAAACTCCAGAGTCAGTGTGGCCTCTTTACCTAGTAGCCTCTCATCTTGGCACCCCTGTACTTCCCAGATTAGGAAGTGTTAACAGCTCTCACTCATCTGTCTTTGGCATGCAGTCAGTCCCTACATGTCCTTAGCTTTGGGTAGTAAACATGCTGAATCTTTATCTTTACTGAATATCTTGGTCAAAGAGGCTTCTAGGTACCTGTAGGTACCCATTAGTGACACCAACCTGAGAGCTCAGAGTATACTTAAGATTATCTTTTCTGTGTCTAGGCCTTTAAATGAGTGCAGTATCTTTCCCAGGTTGTTTTGTATTTTTATTGTGGCCTCAGGGAGCAAAGATTTAGTGATTATTCAGGTACTTAGGATGAATGTGGGAGGGGGGTGTTTGCTTGTTTGTTTGTTTTCCCCACTGTATTAGGAATGAGAAATAGACAAGACTAGAAAGGCAAACTTACTATCATTGTTTGGATTGTTAGAAATTGTCACTATTAATGTTTTAATAGAATTCAATGTGTATTAATAAATCCATCCATTCAGATGCAGTTGCAGCTATAATCCAAGCTATTTTTGAGGTAGAAATTGCAATTCAAGTCCAGCGTAGGCCAAAATAACCAGGACTGTACAAAGTGTCCTGCACCTGTATCTCAGCAGTGCAACAAAGCTTAAATTGGAGGATCACAGTGCAGGCTGGCCCAAGCATAAAGCAAGACACTATCTTAGAGGGAAAAAAGCTAACAAGAAAAGGGCTAGTGGAGTAGCTGAAATGTTTAGGGCCACTTGCCTATCTAACCTAAGACTCATAAGTTCAGACCCATATATTGCCAAAAGAAAAACCTACTACAAGTTGCTTTTAAGTTGTAATTAATTAAATAGACAATCCTTCTCAGTAGAGTTTGTTCTGACCACTTAAAACACCCAGCATTTAGCTAGGTATGGATGGCTTATGCTTGTAATCCTACCTACTGAGGAGGCTGATACCCAGAGGATCATAACTTGAAGCCAGGCCTGGCTGAAAATTCAGTCTTTGAGTCGCTATCTCCATTATAATCAACAAAAACCAGGCTGAAGGTAAGGCTCAAGTGGTAGGGCCCCAGTCAAGAAAATATAAGGCACTGAGTTCAAATTCCAGTTCTAACATTAAAAATACCTTGATTTCTATCTAAGTAATAAAGAAGAAACTAGAAACAACACTGAGAGAGCTATATGTTTCGTATATATCACTAGACATATAAACTTGATTTGGAGACAGACTTCTCTCTATGTGGAAAAACAACCTTATGGTTACCTAGGGAAATAACTTTTGTCAAGTTCTTTATGGTATTCTTTTTTAAAGAACAACTTTATTGTTATTATAAAGATGTTATACAGAGAGGTTGCCAGCTTATAAGTCAGGTAATGAGTACATTTCTTTTTGGTCAGTGTCACCCCTTCCTTCACTTTCCCCATTTTCTCCTCCCATCCCTGTCTCCTGTGGTATTCTTTTTAGCCAAATATTATACCAACTAATTCAGACCTTTCTATCTTTGGCTTTTCAGTTATTAGTTAGAATATGGTAGTTTTTTGATTTTTTTTTTTTTTTTTTTTTTTGGGTCCGGTTGTGGGGCCTGAACTCTGGGCCTGGGCGCTGTCCCTCAGCTCTTCAGCTCAAGGCTAGCGCTCTACCACTTGAGCCACAGCGCCACTTCCGGCTTTTTTTCTTTTTGCTTATATGGTGCTGAGGAATCGAACCCAGGGCCTCAAGCTTGCAAGGCAAGCGCTCTACCACTGAGCCACCTTCCCAGCCCAGTTTTTTGATTTTTGTCAGTCATGGGGCTTGAACTCAGGACCTGGGCACTGTCCCATTCTTTTGCTCAAGGCTCAGCTCTACCGCTTTGGGCCACAGCTCCACTTCTGTTCTTTGCGTTGTTAATCAGAGATAAGAATCTCTCAGAGACGTTCCTATCCAGGCTAGCTTCAAACCATGATCCTCAGTTCTCAGCCTCTTGAATAGCTAGAATTACAGGTGTGAGCCATCAGCACCTTGCAGCAATTTGAGTTTTATATAAAGTAAGAAATCGTAAGACTAAATTTTCCCTAGAAATCAATCAAATTATAAGAATAGAATTACATACTTAATTAAAACAAGTTTTATTTTTGTAAAATTACTGAAACTAGTAGCTAAATCTTGTTCCAAAACAAGCAAGGTTAGGACTTGGCACATTTCCTGTTAGCTATAGCATTCAGATTAACTGTGAAACTACTATGCATGGTTTAAAAAAGAAAGAAAGAAAACTGTGATTGTAATGAAGCATTGTTCAAACACTTTAATAGAAGACAAATGGGGAAGATATGTATTATTCATTATTGTAAATTTGTGATTTAAGGAAATGTGGCCTTTTTCATCTAATAAACAACCTCACCTCATCACTGTTCTAATAGCAACACTTTTTGCTATAGTGCAGTGCAGAAAAGTAGATAGCAAGACTTTTTTCTATCAAATTCATGACTCAGAGAAATGTCCAAAGGATGTCAGAAGTAAATACCAGCTTTGTTTTGGGAAGAATATTTTTTTAATCAAAAAATATTTAGAGGGCTGGGAAGGTGGCTCAGTAGTAGAGCTCTTGCCTTGCATTCCTGAGGCCCTGGGTTCGATTCCTCAGCACCACATAAGCAAAAAGAAAAAAAGCCAGAAGTGGCGCTGTGACTCAAGTGGTAGAGCACTAGCCTTGAGCTGAAGAGCTGAGGGAGAGCACCCAGGCCCAGAGTTCAGGCCCCACGACCGGACCCAAAAAAAAAAAAAAAAAATATATATATATATATATATATATATATATATATATATATATATAATATTTAGAATATTGAGACATCTTCAGTGTTAAGGTAAGGAGATACACAAAGGAAAGCAAAACCTGCAGGGGAAAGTCTTTAGAAGAGGAGGTACAACATTAGTCAAGCAGATTCAGTTAATCTCCCCTTTTCACCAGCCTAACTCTTCCCTTCTCTTCCCGCCCTCAGTTCCATACTCACCTTTGTCTGACATATACAAAGCATGAAGCAAGCACCTTTCTCTTGCTTTGCTGAAGCAGCCCATTAATCCTACCACAGCATGGTCTGCCACCAGGCAACAGCTGCATGTTCTACACATTTGGAATCCTTCCCTTACCTTAGCCCTTTTCGCTTTGTTTGTCATTCCTATCTCCTCATTAAGAGCTTGCTATCCAGTCACTATTTGTTTGGGAAATGTTGCCTCAGATTAAAAATCTACTGTCTATAGGTCTGAAGGACTCTCAAATATACATACACATGCTTCCTTTTCCTCCTGTGTTCCCAAAAGTACAGTGTATGTTAATCAAAAGAACCATAATAGAAGTGCTCAGGTCTAATTACATTGTGCCAAAAATTACATCCAGCTTGTGAATATGGATTCTCTCATTCGCACTTTCTATAACTGATTCAAGAAGGTTCTGACCATCTCCTCTACTTTGTCAAGACAGTCACCCAGCATGCTGAGTAATCTTCCAGAATAACAGTAATGGGCTGAAGCATGTAAGAGTGAAACATGCTGACCAATAGAAGGGATGTGAGGTGAAGGAACAGGGTTCTTATGAAGAGGACTAAGGGGCAGAATAGCTGTCAATAATAAAGATTGTGGGGCAGGGAAGGTGGCTTAGTGGTAGAGCGCTTGCCTTGCATGCATAAGGCCCTGGGTTCAATTCCTCAGCACCACATAAGCAGAAAAAGCCGGAAGTGGTGCTGTGGCTCAAGTGGTAGAATGCTCGTCTTGAGCTGAAGAGCTCAGGGACAGCACCCAGGCCCAGAGTTCAAGCCCCCACGACCAAAAAAAAAAAGTAAAGATTGTAGGTTGCTAAATTTTTATCTAAAAATACAAGGAAATACGACACTTAAGTTTTTATCTAATTTTCCCTAGTTTATGCTTGAAATGTTTACTTACAGCATGAAATATTATAACCAGTTTAACCTAAAATGCTTTCAAGATAATCAGGAAGCATTTTAACAAGTCATTCTGTCCACTGAGATGAGTTCTGAAGTTAAACATTTCCCCTACGCATTCTTAATCCCACCCACCAACAAAAGTTGTGGCTAACATCTATGCTTGCTCTTATTTTTTGTTTGTTTTGTTTTGCTTCTTTTCTTGGAGTAGATGAATAACAAGATGCTTTTCCCTCCTCCAGAGCATATCCTCCCCTGAGAGTTCCCCTGCGCATAGGCCCGAGTCCCTGTCACCCGAGGTAGTTATCACACCATCTCAGTCACACTTGGAGGCTGAGTGTGCGTGAATGTGTGCATGAGTGTGTTCCTGAGTGTGTGGGAGGGTTGGGATTCTGAGTGAGTCGGGTAATGGGCTGGAGGGCGGCCAATTAGTCACTGAAAGTTGAACGAATCTTCCTGTGTAACACTGGAATTATGGACGTAGACAGAGGCGATAAGTAGCTGTGTGTATGTGATGGGGCTTGTTCTGTTGTTAACTGGGGAAGGGGTGGCTGAAGAGTTTTATGAAAGAAGGAATGGAATCTAGAAGTCAAGTTTAAAGGCTATTAATGTGTGACAGTCTTTAACAATTAAGGAAAGTTCAGTGTTTGGTAAGCATTATCTACTAGTATTAATTGGGCAGCTTACATTGGAAGAGTTGGACAGGGACTCATGCCTTGTTTCAGGGTTAATGTGACAACTCTGTAACAGATGTTTTGACTTTGGTTGATAGATTGACCAGCTTCTTCTTGAAAGCAAATCATTGTGCCTCACAGCTTTCCTGTATTTCCACTTCTTCATAGGTCTGACATACAGGGAAATTAAACCAGTTCATGGCTTTTGTGTCACACTTCTCTGTTCTGCCGTGACTTGGTTATTTATAGTTGTAAAATGAACGATACCTCTTAGAACATCAACTGAGAACTACTGCTATGGAAATGCTAAATTCACACTTTAGCCCTATGATTTGGGTGAATGTAGTAATTATTAACTCTTAGTCTACATGGAATTTTTTCCTCTTGCAGAGAATGTTTTAGTCTCCTTACCCTTCAAAAATTAACTCAACTTTAACCCCATCATTTTTAATTTAAATATATATATGTGTGTGTGTGTGTGTGTATGCATATTTTTATTTATTTGACTAAACTTCATGAGAATCAGATTCTCTGTCAGTAGGATTTTATAAACCATTGTGACATGAACTTTTAAGGGGTGAGTGCTATTCCTTCTAGTAGCTTACTAGAGATTTTCCAATCTTACTAGGAAAGTTCAGCTCATTTTCTTCTCAGCATCAGTTGATTGACATGGTGTGGTATTTGGGTTTCTGGTACCAGTTTTGTAGTCTGGCTACAGTTGACCTAGTGATGGAAAAAGCTCAAGTTATCTTGTAATGTTAACCAAATTGTAGGTGGAGTTCTAGTTTTGCAACATTTCACATGCTCTTCAGTGATGGGCATAGTAGTCTTGTGATATGTTGGTATAT
Source organism: Dipodomys merriami (assembly GCF_024711535.1). NCBI lineage: Eukaryota > Metazoa > Chordata > Mammalia > Rodentia > Heteromyidae > Dipodomys > Dipodomys merriami. The sequence goes on from NW_027202427.1 coordinate 56,400, forward strand.
ATGAGAGAATAAAGAGAATTGAATGGCCAGAAAGTTGTATGAGAAACACACCTATTTCACAGTGGAAGTGAGTGAAGAACTGGTTGGTTGGTGTCTTTAATACCATTTTCCTTTACTGAACCAGTAACTTAAGTACTTGCCTTTTCATCTACTTTCTGTTTTGTTTTTTTTTCCACCCTTTTTCTCTCCCACTTTCCATCAGTATTAATCTGAGAATGAATAATTTCAGAAGTCAGTTATCTTTTGACCCCTGTGTATAGTATGCATGGTGCTCAGGTAAATCCCTGATTATACCACCAGCCCCCTTAGTGTAGGTACAAAGTGACTGAGTAGCCTGGTGAAAGGCCAGGCAGGCAAAATAGGCACCTAATTCTGACTCCCCAATATTCTCATCCAAAAAGACTTCAAAGCATTTTGGGAAATCGGCCGGGATTCTTTAGTAAGCTGGCCTTATATACACTGTTGCTGCATGGGACTTCCACATATGTTAATGACTTTCTCTCCTCTGCCTCCATCCCTTTTACCTTTCCTTGTTTACCTTTGCCCCTCTTGCTCTTCCCTTTTTTCCTTCTGACTTTCCTTTCTCCCCTGCCCCTTGTCTCCATTGATTTTTTTTTTTTCTTCAGCTTTGTCACCGAAAAGACCTGGATTTAACAAAAGTAGGATATCATGACTCCAACACTAACAGCTGTGCTGACAGACCTTCCATGCTTAACTCAAGTCATTCTGACCTGGCTCCTCATCCCTCTCTTGGGCCCACCTCAGAGACTGGCTTCCCAAGTAGGAGTGGAGATGGACCTCAAAGTCTTGTGAGAAACTCGGACCAGGCATTTCGGACAGAGTTCAACTTGATGTATGCCTACTCCCCTTTGAACGCTATGCCTCGAGCAGATGGATTATATAGAGGGTCTCCCCTAGTAGGGGATAGGAAGCCTTTGCATTTGGACGGGGGATATTGTTCCCCTGCAGAAGGGTTTTCCAGCAGATATGAACATGGATTCATGAAAGACCTCTCTCGTGGATCCATGTCACCTGGTGGTGATCGCGCCTGTGACGGAGTTCCATCTGCCCCCCAGAACCCACCACAGAGGAAAAAGGTAAGTGTTTTATGTAACATGGACTCCCTCTTGAAGAACATTAACCAAACAAAAGTTCCAAATGTGTGCTCAACACTATTCTCAGATCAGACCTTTAGTCTCTGCCATGCGCAGTGAGAATCAGACTGTTTTAATGGCCATTAAGTCAGTCAGCTGCACTGGCCACTGATGAAAATGAACTTAGCAACTCAAGAGCAGCGATGGGAAGGAGGGAATGCGAGAACAGCTTACACTAAGCAAAAAGCAGGAAATGTACATATCACCCAATGTGGGAGAAATAGTTGTATTCTTAAAGCTCATAGAATTCACAGTCAAGCCGGGCGCTGGTGGCTCACGCCTGTAATCCTAGCTACTCAGGAGGCTGAGATCTGAGGATCGCGGTTCAAAGCCAGCCCGGGCAGGAAAGACCGTGAGACTCCTATCTCCAATAAAACCACCAGAAAACCGGAAGTGGCGCTGTAGCTCAAGTGGTAGAGCGCTCGCCTTGAGCTGAAGAGCTGAGGGACAGCGCCCAGGCCCAGAGTTCAAGCCCCACGACCGACCAAAAAAAAAAAAAAAAAGAATTCACAGTCATAGGCCATGATAATGACAATTTGCCTTGTGAAGGTTAAAATGTGTTTGTGACTTTAAGTATCACTATCCTACAATACTGTGAAATTTATGTAATCACTTAATCTCGATAAATACATTATTTTAAAAAAATAACCATCAGAGCAAAGATGTGTCTTGGTGTTAGACCTCTTATATAGCCTGCTTAAAGCATTCGGTTCAAGTCCTAGCATTGCAAAAAGAAAGAAAATGAGGGCTGGGAACGTGGCTCAGTGGTAGAGCGCTTGCCTTGCATGCCTGAGGCCCTGGGTTCAATTTCCCAGCACCACATAAGCAGGAAAAAAAAAAAGCCGGAAGTGGCGCTGTGGCTCAAGTGACAGAGTGCTAGCCTTGAGCTGAAGAGCTGAGGGACAGTGCCCAGGCCCAGAGTTCAGGCCCCACAACTGGACCAAAAGAAAGAAAGAAAGAAAGAAAGAAAATGAACACCTGTAATTCCAGCATTCAGGTGTTGAGGCAGGAAGATTACAAGACAAGCCTGAGCCATGTAGTTTAACTGTATCTTTTAAAAAATGGGGCAGAGGGGGCTGGGAAGGTGGCTCAGTGGTAGAGCGCTTGCCTTGCATGCTCGAGGCCCTGGGTTCGATTCCTCAGCACCACATAAGCAAAAAGAAAAAAGCCGGAAGTGGCACTGTGGCTCATAGTGGTAGAGCGTTAGCCTTGAGCTGAAGAGCTGAGGGACAGCGCCCAGGCCCAGAGTTCAGGCCCCACGACCGGACAAAAAAAAAAAAAAAAATGGGGCAGACAGGCCGGGCAGGAAAGTATGTGGTACTCTTATCTCCAGTGAACCACTAGAAAACTGGAAGTAGAGCTGTGGCTCAAGTGATAGACCACTCACCTTGAGCTGAAGAGCGCAGGGACAGTGCCCAAGCCCAGAGTTCAAGGCCCACAACTGACTAAAAAAAAAAAGGTGGGGCAGAGGTGGGCACCAGTGGCTCATGCATCTGAGGATCATGGTTTGAAGCCAACCTAAGCAGAAAAGTCCCCATGGGACTCAACTTCAATTAACTACTCAAAAAACTATAAGTAGAGCTGTGGCTCCAAGTGGTAGAGCGCTAGACTTAGCAAAAGAGCTTAGGGGCAGCATCCAGGCCCAGAGTTCAAGTACCAAAACCAACCCAAAAAAAAAAAAAATTGGGGGCAGCAGGGCACTGATGACTCAGGCCTGTAATCCTAACTTAGTTTCTCAGGAGGTTGAGATCTGAGGAACATGGTTTGAAACCAGCCCAGGCAGGAAAGTCCATGAAGTTCTCCAATTAGCCACCAAATTATCTCCCATTAGCCACCAAAAAGCCAGAAGCAGAGCTGTGGCTCAAGTGGTAGAGCACTAGTCTTCAGCACAAAAGCTCAGGGACAGCCTCAGGCCTTGAGTTAAAGGCTCAGGACTAGCATCCCAAAAAAATTGGGGGACAAGAAGGAAGCATTGTCTCCCCACAATCCTGTAATATAGGGAAGTAAGTCATTAATTATAGTGATAATGGATGCTCTGGAGGAGTAGTTTACACGTGCTAAGAACCTCTTAGCAGAGGATCCTGACCAGGAGAAGTCTAGCAGCCAGCAAATGAGGATGAGTATGTTATAATAGAGAATAAATCTGGGACACTTGAGTAATGATGCAGTGTGGTATGAACAGTTGGATATAATTATTGTGCCAGGCAAAAAGAGAGGGAGATACAGGAAGAAAGTACATTTTGAGATGGGCAGAGTCAGGCCATAGAGAGCTTGCTAACTGACAGGGTTCTAAGTTTGCCTGTCCTAGAAATCACAAAGTCCCAAACTGTGGGGTGAAGGTATGTTGGGGAGGGTTGTTGCAGTGGTGGTGGTTGTTTGAAACATATCTGTAGGGATTCCCAAATAGGAAGAAGAACCCGGGAGGGTCTACATGATGGTCTATACCTTTAATCCCAGCATCTGGGAGGCAGAGAAGAAAACCTTGATTTTGAGTCCAAACAAAGGGCTTCCTAAAAAAGAGCTTCTCTTCTTTCCCCATTACTAGGGACCCTCTGATGCTATCCAACTGGAGTACTGTTTCTTTTCCTTTCTAGGTATCCCTGCTGGAGTACCGAAAACGGAAACAAGAAGCCAAGGAGAATTCTGGTGGGGGCAGCGACTCAGCACAGAGCAAAAGCAAGTCTGCAGGAGCTGGGCAGGGCAGCAGTAACTCTGTTTCTGACACTGGTGCCCATGGTGTTCAGGGATCTTCAACTCGAGTCCCATCCTCCCCTCACAGAAAGTTCTCCCCATCTCATTCCTCTATGTCACATTCGGAGGCAGTAAGCCCATCAGATTCCAGGGGCACTTCTTCATCTCACTGCAGACCTCAAGAGAATATCAGCAGTAGATGGTACGTTTATATATTAAGTTCAAGAAGGAAATACATACCTAAGATGGTGCACCACTTCATCTGTGATGTATTAGAACTAGCCTGAGAGAGCTAGGCACCAGTGTAGGCTGTCCTCAACTGATTTAATAGCATCAGCCACATCCTCCAACCTTATAGAAGCAGAGGATTACCAGCAAGCTTGCAGTTCAGACAACATAGTTGTAGCTGCTCAAGGGCTATTACATTTGGTGGACACTGAACATGCCTCTCTGGGCTAGAGGCATGGCTCAGTGGTAGAGTGCCTGCCTAAAACTACCTCATCAGAAGCCTAACCAAGTTTTATTTGAATTAGCAACATTAACTCGCTGTTCCATGCAGCAAGCATAAACAGAGTTAAGACAATATTAAAGGATTTGCTCTGATTTAGGAGAGGCCGTAAATAATAGTGGCAAGTTCTGAATATCAAATGAGTAAAACACAGAAAGAATCAGAAGTACAGTGATCTTGAACTAAAACCAAGTCTTGGAAAGAATGAACTTGGCTCAAATTATATTCACTAATCTAGGAAACATTTATCAAGCTGCTGCTTAGGTATCAGGCACATTATTTCACAGACAAGATTTAGCATTTCAACATGGAAAGTAAAGTTAGCCTTGAGCAAAAAAGGTAATCATAGCACGTGATCCTGAGATCAAGCCCCAGTACTAGCACACACACACACACACACACACACACACACACACACAAAATTAACTTTGGGGCTGGGAAGGTGGCTCAGTGGTAGAGCGCTTGCCTTGCATGCCTGCGGCCCTGGGTTCGATTCCTCAGCACCACATAAGCAAAAAGAAAAAAGCTGGAAGTGGTGCTGTGGCTCAAGTGGTAGAGCGCTAGCCTTGAGCTGAAGAGCTGAGGGACAGCGCCCATGCCCAGAGTTCAGGCCCCACAACCGGACCCCCCAAAAAAAAATTAACTTTGAAGAAGGAAGGACTGGAGTTTTTACTCAGGATGAGGAGCTAGGCAGGCACCCTCACACTTAAGCTAGCTACATTTCTAGCCCAAAACTAACATCTTTTTGTGTGGGTGCCAGTTTAGGGCTTGAAATCAAAGTTTGGGTACTTGTCCCTGAGCTTTTGTGCTTAAGGCTAGCATTCTACCACCTGTGCCACAACCACACTTCCAGTTTTCTTTGCAGTTAATTGGGGATAAGAACCTCAGATTTTTCTGTCTGGGCGGCCTTTCAACCATGATCCTCAAGTCTCAGCCTCCTGAATAGCTAAGGTTGCAATGTGAGCACCAGGGCTTGGCAACAATGCCTTGCTCTAAAGGTCCTGAAGAAAATAATATTTGAGGGTGTCTTAAGAGAATATACTGTATAATCTTTGTCAAGTCCACCTTTGTTTCAGACTCTTGGCTCGTCAGTCCTGTGGTTTCAACTTGTAACCTGGTACCTTTGCAGGATGGTTCCCACATCAGTAGAACGACTCCGAGAAGGAGGAAGTATCCCTAAGGTCCTCCGAAGCAGTGTGAGAGTGGCCCAGAAGGGAGAGCCTTCTCCCACGTGGGAGAGTAACGTCACAGAGAAAGATTCAGGTGAGCCCATGGCCTTCTGACAAGCAGGTTTGGGTCACATGAGCTAGGGTCTACATAACTCGCATCAAATGCTGAGATAAGGTGAGTCCATTTCGGATGCACTTGAGCTTTGCTGTATGCTGGTTCCAGCTCAGTGTTGTTCTGTGAGGCCACAAAACAAGATACAGCAATGCTTGCTCTCTGTCTGCTCTTTTTTCCCAAGGGATACCTTTCTATAGCACTCGTCTGTCCAAAGTCCTGGAGCTCCACCTCGATGAAGGATGAAGAGAAAGAAGGAAAGGAAAATGAGATCAGGCATTTAAAACATAGTGCATTTTTAACCACTCCTTTTACCCTCGTGGCATGCTGCATTCGCTCAGTTTGTCACAGAGAGCAGCATGGGTTGGTGATGGCATTGGTCATTGGAATGAACAAGGGCTGTTTCTTGTTCTGAGAAACCAGATTGATTTTATAATACCTTCTAGACCCTGCAGATGGAGAAGGCTCAGAAACATTGAGCTCAGCGCTCTCAAAAGGAGCCACCGTTTACAGCCCTTCCAGATACAGCTACCAGGTGAGTCGAGGAGGCTTTTAGCCATAGGAATTTATCCTAAGTTCTAATGTTTGGTCATCCTACTCATCATGTGCATTTGAGATGCTGGCATTACCCATAGTTTGAGAAGACTTGGAATTAAGTCTTCAGCTGGTTGCTCTAAGATATATCATACTAGAAAAATAAATCACGGGGCTGGGAAGGTGGCTCAATGGTAGAGCGCTTGCCTTGCATGCATGAGGCCCTGGGTTCCATTCCTCAGCACCACATAAGCAAAAAATAAAAAAAGTGGAAGTGGCGCTGTGGCTCAAGTGGTAGAGTGCTCGCCTTGAGCTGAGGACCTGAGGGACAGCGCCCAGGCCCAGAGTTCAGGCCCCATGACCGTACCCAAAAAAGAAAGAAAGAAAGAAAGAAAGAAAAATAAAAGTAAATCACGAATAACCATTTCACTGCCCCAGTATTCCTTTAAAAAGAAAAGAAAATACAGAAGAAAGAAAATGGGATATTATAAAGACTTACAAGCTGTTAAAGAGACCTATTCATCTCCTTATGCTTTCCTCCCAACTCTTTCTAGCTCCTGCAGTGTGATAGTCCACGGACAGAATCACAAAGCCTCCTTCAACAGAGTTCCTCCCCCTTTAGAGGACATCCCACCCAATCTCCAGGATACAGTTATCGAACTACTGCACTGAGACCTGGGAATCCCCCCTCACAAGGCTCTTCAGAATCATCCCTCTCTTCCACCTCTTACCCCAGCCCAGCCCACCCTGTGTCTACAGACTCGATGGCTCCCCTTCCGGGGACACCAGGGTATTATAGCAGCCAGCCACATTCTGGAAACAGCACTGGCAGCAATCTTCCAAGGAGGAGCTGTCCTTCTAGTGCTGCTAGCCCTGCCCTACAGGGCCCCTCAGACTCACCAACCTCAGACTCAGTTTCTCAGTCCAGCACAGGAACTCTGAGTTCCACCTCCTTTCCTCAGAACTCTAGGTCGTCATTGCCATCTGACTTACGGACTATCAGTCTGCCCAGCGCTGGGCAGTCAGCTGCCTACCAGGCCTCCAGGGTATCTGCGGTTTCCAATTCACAGCACTACCCACACCGTGGGAGTGGGAGTGGGAGTGTGCACCAGTACCGACTCCAGCCACTGCAAGGGTCAGGAGTCAAGACTCAGACAGGACTTTCCTAGGGCTTCTGGATATGGGCAAACAGAACTGAACAAGCCCATAGCTGCTTCCTTCCAGCTGCCTCTGGAACCTAGGCCGAGCATATTGCTGGTGAAGGGGGTTGCAAGATGCCAGAGGATTGGGTCTGGTCTGCAAGAAACAAGACTTGTGGTCGCGGCTGGCCTCTGGCCTTGGGGAACGATGTAAATCTTGTCTGAAGCAGAGACTATAAAGAAGTTTCTCCCTGCTGTTAAGGGTACATTGTTGACAAGCAAATGGTGTTCCGGTTAGTAACGGTTCTAAGTGCAATGAGTTGTGTTGAGCCTCTGTCTCCCATCCTTGCCTGTAGCCCGTAGTCACTTGTGCAGTGAGGACATCTTTTTAAATAAATAATAAGAAAAAAAAGTTTTCCTTTCAAAAGAAAAAAAAATTGAAAAGAGCCAATCTCAAAGCCCCAAGCCATTTGAGTAGTGTTAGGGTTTTATGCACTTGAGAGAAAAAAAGGTAGGTATACAAATGTCACCGTAAGACGACCATTCCAGAAGCAAATGCGAGTCCAAGGTGTGTCCGGCAAGAGCACTCCCTACCTTTGTCATTAAATCACCAGGGAAGAGGCATGGAAAGTAAAGCTTGGAGCTTGCTCTGATAGAGGGGTGCTTGGCTCTCGGAAGATCTCATGGTCAGTTCTTGATTATCTGGGAGCAGATTGTCTGAGTAGATTGAGGCCCAGCTGTTACCATCCAAGTCCTTCTCAAGCCATTTCAGAGCTTAATAACCCAGGAAGTAAGAAGAGAAAAGTGAAATGAGAAACAAGGTGGGCCCATTGTGTTCATTGGGTTCCTACTTAGCAGCTTGGGAGAGAAGATTGAATTAGAGAGGTCGGAGTGGTCTGGGAATACTTTGAAGTTTTATTTTTTTACTCCCAACTAATCAGGACTGGACGATCTCATGAGTAGGACTGCCTCCCTGATCGGGAGCGTGCACTCGTGGCTGCAGGGTAAGAGTGGGAATATAGGTTTATAGAGTGGCACCGACAGGACTGTGATTGTGTGTGGGCCTGCCCCACGTTTCTTTGGGGGGATGCTTATGTGCGAGTGGGCCGGTGAGAGGTACCCAGCCCCACCCATACCCCCAACACTGCTCTGGATGAGAGATGAGAACAGACTGGCTTCTCCCCATCAGTGCATTGTGCCTGTTGTACACCCCTGGAGGAGCCCTGGAGCCAGCCCAGGTGGGGTACACAATCTTTTTAAATTCCATATGGTTGCCAGCTTCTTTCTTTCCCTTGTTTACTGTAATATCCGGCGTGTTTTTATTTATCTAATTTTGTATTCAGTTATAACCATGGTAGGGTAGTGAATATATGACAGGTGTAATCCCTGGTGCTGCAGTGGACCTTACTTCTTTTCTTTTGGACAAGATAATACTGTGAGTCTCCCTTCTACTTTCTCATTTGTGTTCTCCTTTTGCCCCACGCCTCTTGCATCCCCTTTTCTATGCTGTCCTACAAAGATCATATGCACAGCCTTCTCTCTTTGTGTGTGACTGTTACAAAATTTCACTTTTCAAAATTGAAATCAGGTGTTTGCTCAAATGAGGGGAGATTTTTATTATTTTATGCTGAGACCTCAGCAGAGTACCTTTCTTTTTGTTTCCCCCACAAACCCATCAGTCTGGGAGAGCGTTGGGAGTGGAAATCATGTTGCCTGGGATGCCGGTTTCTTTGTATATTATATAAAACGTATGTAAATGTCTCTCCATTTGGGCTGGGGTTTGCATTCTCCTCTTGGCTGTTGGCCAAGGGGAGAGGCCAGCGGGCAGGCGGCCCTCACCCTGCCTGGCACGTGCAGAGACCCCAGCCACTCTGTGTGGGCAGGGTGCTGTCAAGACCAGACCTCTGGGGGGGGTGGGGGCGGGGGGAAGGGGAACTCTTGGAAGGAAAGAAGTATCACTTCTTTCTCAAGTGGAGTGTTTACACCTTGCTGTAACATTTGAACTTTCACAAGAGATGTAATAATTTTGATAATAAAATTCTTAACCATAATAATCATAAAGTTGAGAACTTCTTTGTTCACTTTGTGGCCTTAACCTTGTTTGATTTTCCTAATACTATCCTTACCTGACCAATGGTAAGGTAGACCTACCTTCAAGAGAATATACATAATGAGATCACCAATACGGATCAGTCCTCCTTCGCCCTCACCTTTTGATTAAGTCACCCAAGTCCAACATTTGAAATCATTTGACCTTTGAAAACTGGCCTGAACTCCAGTAGTGATGTTCCTGACTAGCCTCATTCATTCAGCAACTCGTAATTGTACTTTTTCATTCAAAAAACATCAGACCAGATTGCCTGTAATCTTAGCTACTTGGAAGGCTGAGATAGAGGGGATCATGGCTCAGGACCACCCTGGGCAGAAGAGTTCTTAAGACCCATTTCTTAGTAGAAGAAATGACACCTGTCACCCCAGCTCCAACAGCAAGCCCAAAATCGGTTGCTGGCAGTCAAGGCATGCACTTCAGCAGGACATAGCAAGTCGTTTTTGCTCTCCCAAAAGTCGTCGTCGGAAGAGGCGCCTCAGCCAAAGAGAACCTGTCCTACCAAGCACAAGGACCTGAGTTCAAAACCCCAGTACCTCCAAAGCAAAGAAACATCAGGCATTATTTTGTGCATCGATTTAAAAGGTGTTAGGGGAGACAAAAGTCATGGAGCTTATGGTCTAGTCAAGGAGAGAACTAAGCTTGTGCATAATTTCAATAGTCAATAGCATGTTAATTTGGTCTCTTAAAAGAATGGCCTAGAAAGCCAACCAAGAAGTTTCTGCCCCTGCTGAAGCAAATGCTTTGAAGGCCAAGTAGTGCTAAGAGGCATCCACAGAAGAAAAAATATATGTGTGTGTGTGTGTGTGTGTGTGTGTGTGTATGTGTGTGTGTGTATGTGTGTGTGTGTATATGTGTGTGTGTATGTGTGTGTGTATGTGTGTGTGTATGTGTGTGTGTGTGTGTATATATGTGTGTGTGTATATGTGTGTGTGTATATGTGTGTGTGTGTATATGTGTGTGTGTGTATATGTGTGTGTGTGTATATATGTGTGTCTTTATGTCGCCTACTTTCCAGCAGCCCAGTGGCTCCAGAGGTGCCCCAAATATGCCACTATTCCATCAGGTACTCCCTGGGTTCAAGCTCTGGAATGGGGGAGGCGTGTTACTGTGAAAGGGCCGCGCAAGAGTGATTGGTCAGGAAGAAGCTTTGAGGCTTGAGACCTCAGTAGAACAGTCACAGTATGGCAGTTACTTCAAGAATAGACTGAAGCAGGAAGAGCTCACTTGAAACTTAGCTAGTAAAGGGGTGAGTGATCCAGTAAGCCAAGAGATCTAGGGGTCAGGTCAGAGAGAGGAGTTAAACTCAAGAAACCAGGTAGTAAATAGGCTTGGCATTCCATGTGATCTCTTTTAGAACTACTTAACTCTTCCATTGCAATGCAAAAGGCAGCATGTGACTGTTGGCTGCAGGCTGTCATTTGCTAGTCCTTAATATTAGAGCTGTGTCATAAAGAATACACACTGTGAGCTAGGAATGTGGCTTAGTGGTAGAGTGCTTACCTAGCATGCATGGAGCCCTGGGTTTAATTCCTCAGTACCACATAAACAGAAAAAGCTGGAAGTGCACATGACTACTGTGGCTCATGTGGTCGAGTGCTACCCTTAAGCAAAAGCAGCCCAGGGACAGTGCCTAGGGCCCTGAGTTCAATCCTCAGGACTGCCCCCCCCCCCAAAAAAAGAGAAAACAATACACGTGGTAAATAGTCTGGAATCCTCAGTATTCAGAAAAGTGATGTCTAATTTATGGTTAGTTGGTGCAGTTATTTTGTAATTTTTTTATTGTTCCTATTAGAAAGATTCTAGAAGCTGGGCAGTAGTTTGGGAAGTATAGCAGTTCTGGCAAGCAACAATACAGTGATGGTTTCAAAGATAACAATGGGATGAGTAGGAAGTAGATTCCTACAGCATTTTGGAGAGAATGCCCTAAGAATACCTAGATAACCTACCAGCAGCCACACCAAATTCTATCTAGAATAGGAAATGTGTATGGTTATCTTATTAAAGTATCTTTGTAAGCCCGGTGCCATTGGTTTACACCTGTAATCCTAGCAACTCAAAGCTGAGATCTGATGACCACAGAAGCCAGTCTGGGTAGAAAAATTCCCAAGATTTATCTCCAGTTAACCAGCAGCAAGCTGGAAATGGAGGTGTGGCTCACGCCAGAATGCCAGCCTTGAGCAAAAAGTAGCTTTGGATTCATTGTCGTATTTTGTCCAAATTCTATGGGGGAAAAAAAATCAAGCCAGATGCTAGAAGCTAAAAATGAGAATTGAAACAGTGCAGAGTTCATGTACTCAATAGTTTCTGATAATGAATAAACCTCTGTTTTCTGCCAGATTGGGGAGGATTTTTCTATAAACTTAATGGGATACCTCCTGCGAGGTAGGCCATATTCAGTGCCTTGGGAATACAGAGATAAGATACCAACTCCCTATTAGAAATTCTTGTGAAGTACCTGCACTGCTGAGTACTTTGCTTTTGGTGTAGCTTAAACTCAGGGCCTGGGCATTGTCCCTGAGCATCTTTGGCTCAAAGCTAACACTATACCACTTGAGCCACAGTGCCAGTTCTGGCTTGTTCTGTGTATGTGGTACTGAGGAATCAGACCCAGGGCTTCATGTATGGTAGGCAAACATGCTGCCACTAAGCCACATTCCCAGCCTGCATAGTCTAAATCTTTAACTTAAGGGCAAGCTACTATAAATGTGACACCTTATAGATTACTTCACAATTCCTGGGCACGCTCATTTGTGTCATCAGTTATCCTTTTCATATGCAACAGTATGTGAAGTAGGTTCTCTCTCTTTGTAAATTTTTCTACTGAACTAGATTTATTAGGGTCCTAATTTCCTTGTAAAGAACATAAACATGGATTTGTATACATTGTCTTGTGCATCTTATGTTTATAATCTTCAGTCAGCTGGACCTTTGGTTCTACTTCTCAGTAATTTATAGTTAGCTCAGTGAAAAAATGGCATACAGAATGTACATGAGCCTACTTGATACTCTTTCTTATAACCGTATCACAGCTCTCACTTAGGAAAAACCTTTAGTTTCAGAACAGGGCATTTAATTGGCATCACTGAGAAAAATTAAGATGATTTTGTGATTTCACATTTCAGCAAAGAATGGACAATTTTATGGCCAAAAGGTATACCCTAAGAATTGGAATCAATTATCTTTATGAACCCATTGAGCTTTGTTAAGCTGTGTTAATCTAATGTTGGACAGGGACAGTCACAGGCACAAATGTCCCTGCTCATGTCCCTGCCCATTTTGATGTTCAGTTCTCTGACTTACAAACATCTTCGTCATCAATGCTCGGCATATCTGTGCAGTCAGGACCGCTCACTACAGTGCCAACAGAAGACAGGCTGGTAATGGAGACATGCCCTCTGCATAAGTGTGCCAGTGATAAAGTAAGATAGCTTGTGATACTTCGGCTCCTCACTGCACTGGTCCACTTCAGTGGCTCTGTCCTGGTGCTTCTTGGAAGGCCTGTTGAAGATGATCATGATAAGAGGTGCCACCGCCAATGAGCTATAGATACCGCATGTGCTAGCGATCATCTTCCCACCCAAGGTGATAGAGTGTATCTCCATAGCCCACAAGACCAGCAGATAGGGAGGCTGAGATCTGAGAATCGCCGCTGATCAAAGCCAGCCTAGTCAGGAAAATCCATGAGACTCTTAACTCCAATTAGCCATCAGAAAACTGGAAGTAGAGCTGTGGCTCAAAGTGCTAGTCTTGGGCAAGAGCTCAGCGATAGCAGCACCCAGGCCCTGAGTTAAAGCCCCACAACTAACAACAAAAGGAGGAAGAGGAAGAGGAGGAGGAGGAAGAGGAAGAAGAAAAGAAAGGAATTGAAGAATAACTTTCATAATTAGTTTTGTCTGGCTAGAAAACCAGAACTTCACGACTTCCAGGTGAATCAAGATAAAAATGTATTGGAGTCTTGGGACCAGCTGGTCTCCCCTTATAGGACTTGTCCCATCAATAAAACAAATGAAGTACACAGGAAAAATAAACATCTTCAGATCTTTAACAGTGAATAAAAGTCACTATACTGTTGGTGGAAATATAAACTAGTAAAACCACTATGGAAAATCAGAATAGGATCCCCCAATATATTTTATGATCTTGCATGCCACTATTGAGCATACAACCAAAGGAATGTAAGTAAATATACAAGAAGGATACTTGCATATTCATGTTTATTGCCATGCTGTTTACAATAACCAAATGAATCAACCAAGGTGCCCAACAGCAGATGAATGGATGAAGATGATATGGTATATACGCACCATGGAAGGTTACACAGCCATAAAGAAAAATGAAGTCATTTGCAGGAAAATGGACGGAACTGGAGTCATCATGTTGAGTAAGATAAGCCAAAGTCAGAAAGTTAAATGTAGAATTGTTTGGTTAATATGCCAAAACTAAATGTAAAATATACACATATTCATAGGCATATACACATATATGCTTAATATACATAAGTATTATATCTATACACATACGTAAACATGGAACATGATTCTATGGGACACAGAGGGTAAGAGGAAGGTACAGGGGATAGATGGAGGTTGCTGGCTAACAGTGGCTCACACCTATATTCCTACTCAGATCTGAGGATCTCAGTTCAAAGCCAATTAACCACCCAAAACCAGAAGAGGTATGGATCAGGTGGTTGAGTGCCAGCCTTGAACAAAAAAGATAGATGGAGGGCTGGGAATGTGGCTTAGTGGTAGAGTGCTTGCCTAGCATGCCTGAAGCCCTGGGTTTAAGACCACATAAACAGGAAAAGCCGAAGTGCTAGCCTTCAGCAAAAGAAGTTCAAGGACAGTGCCCAGGCCCTGAGTTCAAGCCCAGACTGGCACACACACACACACACACACACACACACACACAAAAATAGATGGAGGGTAATTTTGAAATACATTTCAACCAATAGGGAAGAGGAGAGGAAAGAGAAAAAGCAAAGGAGTTATCCTGAGTTAAATGCATGCACATCTGAATTAATAGTGGTGAAACTCCCTGGGACAATGAATACATGCTAAAAAATACAATGTCAAGAAAGTGAAATAGGCTCTGTTAGGAAGCTGAGTGTGAGCAGGAAGGTCAAAGAGGGTGAATAGGGTCCAAGTAACTCCTTTACATGGATGAAAATAGAATGAGACCTGATGAAATTGCCCTAAGAGGGGAGAAGGGAAAGGGAGGGAGATGATTCAGGGGGTGAGGTTGATTGGGACACATATGGAAATGTCCCAATTACCTCCCCTCCATTGTGCAACTATGTATGCTAAGGATTGTGGTTCAAAGCCAATTCAGGCAAGAAAGGTAGTGAGATTTTCATCTCCAATAAATGACCTGGGGCTGGGGGTGGGGGGAGGTGGGAGCCAGAAGTGAAGCTGTGGCTCAAGTGGTAAAGTGCTAACCTTGAGCAAAAGAAGTTCAGGGACAGCACCCAAGTTCATGAGTTCAAGCCCCAGGACCAGCACAAACAGAAAGAGAGAGAGAGAGAGAGAGAGAGAGAGAGAGAAGAGAGAGAGAGAGAGAGAGAGAGAGAGAGAGAGAGAGAGGAAGAAAGAAAGAAAGAAAGAAAAAGAAAGAAAGAAAGAAAGAAAGAAAGAAAGAAAGAAAGAAAGAAAGAAAGAAAGAAAGAAAGAAAGAAAGAAAGAAAGAAAGAAAGAAAGAGGGCTGGGAAGGTGGCTCAGTGGTAGAGCACTTGCCTTGCATGCCTGAGGCCCTGGGTTCGATTCCTCAGCACCACATAAGCAGGAAAAAAAAAAAAGCTGGAAATAGTGCTGTAGCTCAAGTGGTAGAGCACTAGCCTTGAGCTGAAGAGCTGAGGGACAGCACCCAGGCCCAGAGTCCAGGCCCACGACCAGACCCAAAAAGAAAGAGAGAGAGAGAAAGGAAGAAAGGGGTTAGTGTGTGGAAGAAGTGGAGAAAGGGAATGAGGGAGGGAGGGAGGGAGGGAAAGAAAAGTTTGGGGAATTTTATTTTTAAATTTTTTTGCTGGCCCTGGGGCTTGAACTCAGGGCCTGGGCACTGTCCCTGAGCTTCTTTGTGCTCAAAGCTAGCACTCTACCACTTGAGTTACAACGTTACTTTTGGCTTTTTCTGAGTAGTTTATTGGAGATAAGAGTCTCATGGAAGCTGGGTGTCAGTGGCTCATGTCTGTAACCCTAGCTACTCAGGAGGCTGAGATCTGAGGATCACAGTTCAAAGCCAGTCTGGGCAGGAAAAGTCCATGAGACTCTTATCTCCAATAAACCACCAGAAAACCGGAAGTGGCACTGTGGCTCAAGAGGTAGAGAGCTCCCCTTGAACTGAAGAGTGCAGAGACAGCGCCCAGGCCCAGAGTTCAAGCCCCACGACCGACCAAAAAAAAAAAAAATCTCATGGATTTTACTGCCCAAACTGGCTTCAAATCATGATCCTCAGATCTCATCCACCTGAGTAGCTAAGATTACAGGCATGAGCCACCAATGTCTGGCTTGAGAATTTTGTTTTTAAGATCATTTAAGACGGGGCTGGGAAAGTGGCTCAGTGGTAGAGTGCTTGCCTTGCATGCATGAGGCCCTGGGTTCGATTCCTCAGTACCACATACACAGAAAAAGCTGGAAGTGGGTGCTATGGCTCAAGTGGTAAAATGCTAGCCTTGAGCTGAAGAGCTCAGAACAGTGCCCAGGCCCAGAGTTCAAGCTCCATGACCAGCAAAAAAAAAAAAAAAAAAAAGATCATTTAAGACTCTATTTGGTTTAGCTTCAGGTAAGCAGTCTTGAGAGACATCGAGGCAAGTAGTATAATTATATCTAGTTTCTTAAGGTAAAACACATTGAGCCAGGCACTGGTGGCTCACGCCTGTAATCCTAGGTACTCAGGAGGCTGAGATCTGAGGATGGAGGTTCAAAGCCAGTCCAGGCAGGAAAGTCCATGAGACAAACCACTAGAAAACCAGAAGTGGTACTGTGGCTCAAGCGGTAGAGCCTTACCTTGAGCTGAAGAACACAAGGACAGTGCCCAAGCCCAGAGTTCAAGCCCCATGACTGACCAAAAAAATAAATTGAGGAACATAAGACAATATAGCATAAGATGGTTTATAGGGCCGGGCACCAGTGGCTCATGCCTGTAATCCTAGCTACTCAGGAGGCTGAGATCTGAGAATCGCGGTTCAAAGCCAGCCCGGGCAGGAAAGATCGTGAGACTCCTATCTCCAATAAACCACTAGAAAACCGGAAGTGGCGCTGTAGCTCAAGTGGTAGAGTGCTCGCCTTGAGCTGAAGAGCTGAGGGACAGCGCCCAGGCCCAGAGTTCAAGCCCCCTGACCGACAAAAAAAAAAAAAAAAAAAGATGGTTTATAGGGCTGGGAAGATGGCTCAGTGGCGGAGTACTTGCCTTGCATTCATGAGGTCCTGGGTTCGATTCCTCAGCACCACATAAGCAGAAAAAGCCGGAAGAGGCGCTGTAGCTCAAATGGTAGAGCGTTAGCCTTGAGCTGAAGAGCTGAGGGACAGCGCCCAGGCCCAGAGTTCAGGCCCCACAGCTGACAAAATAATAATAATAATAGTAATACAAAGCAGAGGTAGTTTTACTAATTGTGCCAGTGGTGGCACATCTGTGGGCTTCAATGTGGGATGAAACTCATGAAGAGTCCTTGGGACTTTCAGTGCTGGGGAAAGGGAGATTGGAATGGTCACATAGAAAAGATTTAGCCAAAGCCCTGTGTCAATATTAACTCCTGGGTTATTCGATGATTGACAAGAGATCCCTTATCTGTCTGTAGTGTGTGGCTTAGTACTTTTGGAGGGTGTTAGGAAAACAACTTTCTGTTTGTAAAGTAGTAAGTGAGGGGAAACCTTTCAACATTCATCTTGCCTTTCCTATATAAATAGAGGCCACCAGATAACTCTGGCAAATATTTTTCCCTTTATTGAAGAAATAGATGGAGAATGATAGAATGGGAGCATCACTCTCTTCCAGCCTCTAATGAGTTAAACATCTAAGTACCTATCATCATCAGTTACTGGCAACACAAAAACAGAATTTATGTGTCTCTTGAACAACCAAAAGCTGTGAAGCAGTCATTGAAATGCGATTGTACAGTACACCAACTTGAATCTGATTAATCAACCAGATCCAATCATTGATTTGCTTGAAACACAGACCCAAGAAGTTTATTCAGCTATGCTATAACAGGGAAGTCAGCACGGCTCTGCACTGTGCAGCGCTACTTGAATTCCCAAGAACAGGATGCAAACAGAGAAAGTGGGGTAAGACGGTTTCTAAATGTCACATAAATAGTTGAGAAGTAATTACCATAATCATCAATATAGTGGAATTCTTAGGAATTAATGCACGTCATTGGCAGCCCTTGAAGGACATCTGGAGTGGCAGGCAAGGTTCTCCTTTACAATGTAAGGAAGGTCATTTACAATTAAGTGAGGGCTGGGAATGTGGCTTAGTGGTACAGTGCTTGCCTCAAATGCATGAGGCCCTGGATTTGATTCCTCAGTACCACATAAACAGAAAAAGCCAGAAGTGGCTCTTTGGCTCAAGTGGTAGTGTGTGAGCTTTGAACTGTGATTTTCAGGTCTCAGTCTCCAGAGTAGCTAAGATTACAGCCGTGTGCCACTAGCACCTGGCAACCCTGAGCTTTTTAGCTCAAGACTATTGCTCTACCACTTGAACCACAGATCCACTTGTAGCTTTTTGGTGGTTAATTGGAGATAAGGGTCTCACAGTACTTGCTGCTGGGGCTGGCTTCTAAGTGTGCTCCTCAGATCTCTGCCTCCTGAGTAGCAAGGGTGATAGGTGTGCGCCACCAGCATCTAGCTGTGCATTTGTTTTGTACTGTTCTCTATATTTGTGTTATATTTAAACAACAGCAAGATGAAAAATCTGCCTGGGTACTAGATCTAGGCCTGAGATGATTTATGATGTGCATGTGTGGTTTGTTTTTTGGTTTTGGTTTTGTTTTTTTTGTCAGTCATGAGGCCTGAACTCTGAGCCTGGGCACTGGCCCTCAGCTCTTCAGCTCAAGGCTAGCGCTCTACCACTTGAGTCACAGAACCACTTCTGGCTTTTTCTGCTTATGTGGTGCTAAGGAATCGAACCCAGGGCCTCATGCATGCAAGGCAAACACTCTGCCACTGAGCCACCTTCCCAGCCCGTGTGTGGCTTATTTTTGTACTCCTAGAGCCTTAGCAGTACCTGACCAGAGTGGACATTCAGTAAATGCTTTGTTGAGCGATTCAACGGCCTTTACGTCCAGCCCACCTGGCGGAACCCCCGGCTCTTCTGCTTCAGCACCTAGTGAGTGTCCCAGCCCTCCTGGGTGGAGGTGTACAGGCACCCACGGCCAGAAAGATGTCCCTCTGCTCTACCTAAGGAAACAAAGTGGAAGAGAGGTTCAAACCAGAGCCCCCGTGAAACAAACTTGGAGTCTGGTGAGTTCCATGAGCTTCCTGCTCCAGTCTGTCTCAACTCCTAAAATGAATGTTCTGCATCCTGGAGCCTGCCAGCACCCTAGCTTCATCTCACTGTCCCCCCTGCCCCGCCCCGTTCCCCACCCCACAGCTCTCTTCAACTCTGCCATGCTGCCTAGACACCACTCCTTGCTGGCCTTCCTGGAATACACCTCTCTTCTCCCCTCGGGCCCCCGCCTGTGCTGCATGCCATGTCACTGGCTGCTGAGTCTCTCATGTCCCATTCCATAGTGATGCTCCACAGAGACTCCCCATTGTACCTTGTTCCTCAGGTTACACCAATACCCACAACCTCCTGTTACTGCATCCTCAAGACCTGTCATGGAGGCTGGCCTCAGACTCTAACCCTCTTCTAATTTTGCCTCCCAAGTAGCTGGGATTACAGGGATCATCGCACCCATCTTATTATTTTTTGGGAGGGGGGTCCGGTCATGAGGCCTGAACTCTGGGCCTGGGCGCTGTCCCTCAGCTCTTCAGCTCAAGGCTAGCGCTCTACCACTTGAGCCACAGCGCCACCTCCGGCTTTTTTCTTTTTGCTTATGTGGTGCTGAGGAATGGAACCCAGGGCCTCAGGCATGCAAGGCAAGCGCTCTACCACTGAGCCACCTTCCCAGCCCCCCATCTTATTTTTGACATAAGGTCTTGCAGCTCTTTGTCTAGGTTGGTCTCAAACTTTGTTCCTCCTATCTCCGCCTGTTGAGGAGCTGGGACTATATGGATGTACCATTGCACCTGGCTAGAACATCTATTTTATTTTTACTTCCAACCTCTGTGCCCTGAGCTGGCTGACTCCTACCTCCTGCAGAACTTGTTCTTTAGTCATCTCTTCTGTTACTCTTGCTGGCCATAGCCTGTTAACATTTGGAACACTCCCACCTTTTTTCCTTGGTGATCAACTTTACTCTATTGAGAGACTCCTAGGAGATTAGTAAAGTATACCTCTGCTTTGTCTTTTCAGATGGCCGCTCCCGTGGCTGAGGGAGGAGGGCTGTGGAGCGTCTCGGTGCCGCATGCTCTTGCTGGGTCGCTGTGTTCTCTCAGTCCTTCCTGAAGGTGTTCCTGACCTTCGGGTCCTCAGTCACTCCCTGCTCTTTCCCTGAGCAGTCCTCCATCTGCTGACCCCACACACCTGGCCACGCACCACACAGGAGGTTCCTGTTCTAGCCCTATGGCTGTTGTCTCTGGCCTCAAACTTGAGATCCTCCTGCCTCAGCCTCCCAAGTACGGGGATCACAGGTGTGTACCATCACGCCCAGTTTTGTTTGTTTGTTGTTGTTGTTTTAACACCGTAGTAAAATAAACTTTCATTAGGACGCAGTAGTAGGGCCTTAAGATGCAGCTGAACTGACAGAAGTGCCCTTGGGTCCTAGGGCGAGACTCAGGCAGCAGCCAGCACGCGTGATACAAAGTGTTTCTTTATTTGAATGTCATTCCACCTGCACTGAAGCTCAAATCCAGCAGCAGCAGAAAGGGTCGGGACCAAAATAAATGATTCCAAATTGAACAGTGAACAGCAAGGACACATTCGGACTTACTAATGGGTACAGACAACACCAACTACCCTAACATCACAGCTCAGGCCCTCAGAGGTCTGTGGCTCGGAGCCCTGGGAAGTCCAGTCCCACCCAAAGCTAGCCCTGAGCCTGGCCGGGAAGACCCCACCTTTCCCCAACCACGGTTCCCTGCCTGTCATCCTCACTCCAGGCTCTGACCTTGTCCTGACCTCACCCCCTCGGGAAAGGGGCCCCCCAAGGCACCGGGGCGGTGCCAGGCCAGGGCAGCTCCCTCCCCACCCAGGGCAGGGCGGGGGCAGGGGGGGGAAGCGGGCAGCGCGGGGCTGCGGCCTCGGGAGGACTTCCCCTCGGGAGGACTTCCGGGGTAGAGCGAGCCGGCCTCCACGGCCACGGGTGAAGGCCCGGCCCGGCCCGGTCCCCCGGAGTTCGGGCCGCGCCAGGCCTCCCAGGGCCCGGCATCTGTCCCCTCTCTACCCCCTCAGCACAGGCTCCCCCTCCTCGCTCCCCCTCCTCTCTCCCCCTCCTCTCTCCCCCTCCTCGCTCCCCCTCCTCTCTCCCCCTCCTCGCTGCCCCTCCTCTCTCCCCCTCCTCTCTCCCCCTCCTCGCTCCCCCTCCTCTCTCCCCCTCCTCTCTCCCCCTCCTCGGCCCCCCTCCTCAGCCCCCTCCTCTCTTCCCCTCCTCGCTCCCCCTCCTCTCTCCCCCTCCTCTCTCCCCCTCCTCGGCCCCCCTCCTCAGCCCCCTCCTCTCTTCCCCTCCTCGCTCCCCCTCCTCTCTCCCCCTCCTCGCTCCCCCTCCTCTCTCCCCCTCCTCGCTCCCCCTCCTCTCTCCCCCTCCTCGCTCCCCCTCCTCTCTCCCCCTCCTCTCTCCCCCTCCTCTCTCCCCCTCCTCGCTCCCCCTCCTCAGCCCCCTCCTCTCTCCCCCTCCTCGCTCCCCCTCCTCTCTCCCCCTCCTCTCTCCCCCTCCTCTCTTCCCCTCCTCAGCCCCCTCCTCTCTCCCCCTCCTCTCTCCCCCTCCTCTCTCCCCCTCCTCGCTCCCCCTCCTCTCTCCCCCTCCTCGCTCCCCCTCCTCTCTCCCCCTCCTCGCTCCCCCTCCTCTCTCCCCCTCCTCTCTCCCCCTCCTCGCTCCCCCTCCTCGGCCCCCCTCCTCAGCCCCCTCCTCTCTCCCCCTCCTCGCTCCCCCTCCTCTCTCCCCCTCCTCTCTCCCCCTCCTCTCTTCCCCTCCTCAGCCCCCTCCTCTCTCCCCCTCCTCTCTCCCCCTCCTCGCTCCCCCTCCTCTCTCCCCCTCCTCGCTCCCCCTCCTCTCTCCCCCTCCTCTCTCCCCCTCCTCGGCCCCCCTCCTCGGCCCCCCTCCTCAGCCCCCTCCTCTCTCCCCCTCCTCTCTCCCCCTCCTCTCTCCCCCTCCTCGCTCCCCCTCCTCGCTCCCCCTCCTCGGCCCCCCTTCCTTGCGCCGCTCCCCCTCCTCGGCCCCCCTTCCTTGCGCCGCTCCCCCCTCCGCCATCTGCCTCCTACAGCCCCTCGGTCCCCACGGCTTCCTCGTCTCCCCGCAGCTCTCTGCTGCCCCCCCTCCTGCCCCCCTCCAGCCCTCCCCCTGCCCTCCCCCTGCAGCGCGCGGCTCCCTGCCCGTCCGCGGAGGCCGGGCGGGAGGTGAGGGAGAGGCGGCGGGCACTCCCCGGGCGCAGTCCCGTTTCCGTCCGGCCCGGTGGGAGGGCAAGGAGTGGCCGCCGCTGTCCCGCGGGCGGAGGCGGGCGGGGGGCACAAGCGCGGCCCGCCCCGAGCACCGCGGGCACCGGGCCTCCGCGGTGGCCTCCTCCGGGGCGAGGCGGGGCGGGGCGGGGCCTGCGGGGCGGGGCAGGGCCTGCGGGGCGGGGCGGGGCCTGCGGGGCGGGGCCTTGCCGGGAGGGGCGGGGCGGGGCGGGGCCTGGCAGGGCGGGGCCTGGCGGGGCGGGGCGGGGCCTGGCGGGGCGGGGCGGGGCCTGGCGGGCCGGGGCGGGGCCTGGCGGGCCGGGGCGGGGCCGGGGCGGGGAAATGAGGAAACCCGCTCCTGCCCCTCCAGGGCCTGACTCCGCAGGGGGGGAAGAGGCCGGGGTTTTCACCTCCCCTCCCCAGCACACACGCACGCGCACACACACACCTGTGCACACGCACACGCACGCACACACATACACACGTGCCTCAGCTCCAAGCACTGCTCATTGGGCTGCAGCCCTGGGCACACGGCAAGTGAGAGGCGGACGGGGGGCGGGGGGGGGGGGGACGAGGCGCGGGGCCGGGACAGGGTACCCTGTTCAGAGGCGACCTGCAAGTTCAAGTTATGCAGAAAAGTATCAAAGAGGCAAGACCGGCTCTGCCGCGGCAGAGGCCCGGGGGCGGGGAGCAGGGAGGGGCGGAGGCAGCCCCCATGGCCCCTTCTCCAGCCCCCAACCCCGGCCGCAGGACCGGGAAGTCTGTGCTGTACAAAACAGGCCAAGGCCGAGGGCGCAGTCACTGGCGATCGTCCGCCCGTCGGCAGAGGAAGCCGGGCTGGTCCCGAACCCGCCGCTCCGCTCTCGGCTGCCCGGCGGCCTCTTCTCTCAGACTCTGGCCGACCGGGGCCCAGTCCGCAGTCCGGGGGAAGAGCCCAGACTCTCCCCTCAGCCTCAGCCCAGCTCAGATTCCTTTGGAAAGGTCAAGAAAAGGCTGGAACGGGGCAGAAGAGGCCGGGGGCTCTGTGGCAGATGGGTGAACCCCATCGTCAGCAAAACCAAAGAAACAACAACCAAAACCAGTAGGAAAGAGTCTGGCCCACCCAGGGCCGTGTCTTGAGGAAGTTTCTGTGGGAGATGGGGTTGGGGGGGGCGGAGGGGCTCAGGGACACAGCAGGCCACAGCCCCCCCCATCCTGGGGGCCCCTGCAAAGGGGCCTCCAACCGGTCTAGACAGGATAGGAGGGACCCAAGGAATGGAGGGGACCTGGGCCCCCTTAGGTCAAACTGAGGCAGGATTAGCTCAGGCCTCCCGGGGTCTGGGGCCTTTCCCCTCCCCCCCAGGCTGCAGATGGCCCTGTGTTCTCTTGAAAGCCTGCAGGTCCTGGCCAGCCTTCCACAAGCGGTCAGTCAGAGATCAGGGTCCTCCCTCAAACCTGAGTGTGGGGACGAGAGGGCAGCAGACAGGACACACTGTGGTCAGGCCAATTCCTGGGCTGCGATCCTGGCTTCAGGGTCCCTGGGAGTGAGTGACAGGGCAGGGCAGGACTCCCCAGCCAGCGACGTCTGCTCCTGGTCGCAGCACAGAGCTTACTGTAGTGCCCACAAAATCTAATAGAGAGAGAGAGAGAGAGCTGGAGAGTCAGAGACAACCAGGGCACTGGCGCCCCTCAGTCCATCACCAGAGGAGAAGAGGGCTGGAAGTGAAGCCGGGTGAAAATGGGTGATTCCACAGGTCACCAGAGGTCATGCAGCTAGACTGACAGGAGAGCTGAAAATGGGTGGCATCGATTTCTTCTTTATTTTTAACTCTGGCTCAGAAGTGAGCTGCAAGGCTTATTTATCTTGAACTCTCAGTGAGGGATGGAGAGCCCAGATGCTGAAGTTTTAACATAGGGTCATGAGGGGGACCTTCCTTCCTTTCCCCTCCCTCCCTCCCTCCCTCCCTCCCTTCCTCCCTCTCCCTCCCTGTCTCTGTCTCTGTCTGTCTCTGTCTGTCTGTCTGTCTGTCTCTCTCTTTCTTTTTGCGGGGGGGGGGGGGGTCCGGTCGTGGGGCCTGAATTCTGGTCCCTCAGCTCTTCAGCTCAAGGCTAGCGCTCTACCACTTGAGCCACAATCCCACTTCCGGCTTTTTTCTGCTTATGTGGTGCTGAGGAATCGAACCCAGGGCCTCATGCATGCAAGGCAAACACTGAGCCACCTTCCCAGCCCCTTTCTCTCTCTTTCTCTTTTTCTTTCTTTCTTTCTCTCTCTCTCTCTTTCTTCCTTTCTTTCTTACCTTCCTTCCTCCTTTCTTCCTTCCTTCCCTCCTTCCTTCCTTCCTTCCTTCCTTCCTTCCTTCCTTCCTTCCTTCCTTCCTTTCTTCCGTCCTTCCTTCCTTGTGGCACTGGGGTGTGAAATTAGGGCCTTAATCTAGCTACACTGCTGTTCTACCACTTGAACCCATTTTGCTTTTGTCATTTTTCAAATAGTCTCACTTTTTGCCTAGGTCATATTCCTACTATTTATGCTTTTCACACAGGGGGATCACAGGTGTGCACCACCATGCCCAGATCTTTATTGGTCAAGATGGAGTCTTCATGACTTTTTGCTCTTGCAGAATTGAACCCACCTCCATAGTAGCTAGGATTACAGACATGAGCCACCACCCAGCGGGTCCATATGTCATAGTCTTGCACTTCTGGGAGCTACCACCAGAGGGCAGACCCCGACCTCCCACCAGGACCATAGAAAACCAGCAAGTTTGAGGGTCTCTTCCCAGAAGGAATCTCTATAGACAAGTTAGCAGACCAGCATCTAAGAAAGATCCTAAAAAGGGGACTCAAATTTTTTAGCCTCGCTGGGCTGAGGCAACTAGTGAGGACATTTGGGGCTGTGTCCAAATCCTTAGGTAAGCTTGGGCAAGTTACTGGGCTTCGCTGACCCTAGGATTTCATGCTCATTTCTAAAGCAGTGTCTATGATACAGAACATTCTCCACAAGCCAACCCGTGGCTGGCATTGTGCTCACATGACAGCCCCAAAATGTGGCGTTATTCTCATCACCCACACTTGATGAAGTGCAGAGAATTAAACACAAGGTTAAGTAATGTTTAAACTCAACCTGCTATCTGGGCACGAGTGGCTCACACCTGTAATCTTAGCTACTCACAAGGCTGAGATCTGAGGATCATGGTTTGAAGCTAGTCGGGGCAGGAAAGTCCATGAGACTCTTGTTTTTGTTTTTGTTTTTTTGTCAGTCATGGGCCTTGAACTCTGGGCTTGGGCGCTGTCCCTGTGCTCTTCAGCTCAAGGCGAGCACTCTACTGCTTGAGCCACAGCACCACTTCCGGTTTTCTAGTGGTTTATTGGAGATAAGAGTCTCAGAGTCTCACGGACTTTTCTGCCCGGGCTGGCTTTGAACCACAATCATCAGAGCCCAACCTCCTGAGTAGCTACGATTACAGGCATGAGCCACCGGCGCCAGGCTGGAAGGTATGATTTTGAAAGTCACTATTCCCATTCTCAGGAAAGAGGACACACTCCGACAGCCAGGGCCTGGACTGGAGTGTCTCCTGGCTCAGGGAAGGCTGGGCCTTGGGGTGAGCAGGCCTCGCTTGGAATCACCCCTTCCGCCAGCTACCTGGCTCAACTGGTACTGTTTTTAGCCTGTAATTCCAAGAAAACTTGGAGGGAATGGCACACACTGCATGTGTGAGTGTGTGTGACAGAGTGTGTGTGTGTGAGAGAGAGAAGGCAGAAGAAAGATGTCAGCAGCAGCAATGTCAGGAGTAGTAAAGACTTGGAAGGAGAAGAGATAAACTCATCCCTTCATCTTACATGCGAGTATGTGCACACGTGCAAGGAAAGTTCTGGTAGCAGCCGCTAGCCCAACACTCTGAAGTCATGCAGCAATTGGGTTTTGTTTTTGTATTGAGACAAGGTCTCATTATGTGGTTCAGACTAGCTTCAAATCCAAGATCCTCCTGCTTCAGCCTCCTGACTGCTGGGATTACACAGGGGTGCCACCACATCTGGCCTCAAATTGTTTATTGTATTTTACTAATACTAAACATATCCAAAGTTGAAACGGAAACACTGAGGACGGGCATACCATACTAAACACCTGTGAATGGTATCATGCCAGAACTATAACTCAACTGGACATAGGGGTACTCACCTATAATCCCAGCACTTGGGAGGCTAAAAGCAGGAGAAAGCTTTGATCCAGGGCCAGCCCGAGCTGCTTAGCAAGACCCATTCTCTTACCCTCTGCATTTCTATTCATTTCTTTGTTCTTAAAATCGAGTTTGCGATTGCATCGCTCAGGTTCACCTGGCCTTTAGCTTAGCAGAGATGATGGTGAGTGTCGCTTGAGTGGCAGAGGGACCAAAGGTTAAACTTCAGTACAAAAAAGAAAGGAAAGCCGGGCGCTGGTGGCTCACGTCTGTCATCCTAGCTACTCAGGAGGCTGAGATCTGAGGATCGAGGTTCAAAGCCAACCTGAGCAGGAAAGTCCATGAGACTCTTATCTTCAATAAACCACTAGAAAACCGGAAGTGGCGCTGTGGATCAAGTGGTAGAGCGCTGGCCTTGAACTGAAGAGCCCAGGGACAGCGCCCAGGTCCAGAGTTCAAGCCCCACGGCCGACCAAAAAAAAAAAAGAAGAAGAAAGAAAGAAAAAGAAAGGAAGAAAGGTGCAAAGTGTATTGAAGTGGAGCCCAGCTTGCGCGGCGGAGCCCCATGCGAGGCCTGGCACTCCACCGCCCCGTCCCCCACAGGCAAGAGGGGCTGGGAGAGACGGCGGCCCAGAGGAGCTCCATGTTTTGCTCTCAGTGTTGTTTCACAGACTCATGCACGCATGTGCACAACCGTGGAGAGGAATGGTGGGACCCCAGCATGGCCCCCGGGTTGTGATGCCCCAGCCCCCCAGACTCCTGGACACTGCTCAGGGGCTGTCATGTCTCTCCCTTACTAGCATGCAGATATCGGGGAGATAGTTCCCCACTGCTGTAAGCTTTCGGGTGTTTGCATCACTTGGGGCCTGAAGCTGCCCCCACCGGGGTCCCCCCAGCCCCGCCCCCCACTTGCCTTTGTTCTCCGGCTTGAGCTCCTCCTGCAGCAGGTCCGTTTGCCGGTTGCCCAGCACGAAGGCAAGGAAGGAGAGGATGAGCGCGTTGAGGATGCCGATGATGGCCAGGATGTACGCCCAGCGCACCGAACAGTCCCCCAGGGAGTACTTCCCTGTTTTGGCCCCGCACATGTCCCGGATCGTCTCGGCGTCCCAGCCGTCAGGGAAGATCATGCAGCCCAGAACAAGGCACAGAGCTGGGCAGAGTAGCGGGGCCACCACCGCAGTCAGGAAGGAAGAGAAGGGATCGTTACTCCAGGGGCCTGGGCACCCTGGAGCGGCCTGCCTCCTCCCCAGGTCCCAGCCCCTCCCACCTCCAGCCGTGTGGCCCCCACACCAGTCCTCCCCCGTGGCCCAGTGCCAGTCCTCCCTGTGGTCCAGCACCAGTCCTCCCCGTGGCCCAGCACCAGTCCTCCCTGTGGTCCAGCGCCAGTCCTCCCCTGTGGCCCAGTGCCAGTCCTCCCTGTGGTCCAGCACCAGTCCTCCCCGTGGTCCAGCGCCAGTCCTCCCCCGTGGTCCAGCGCCAGTCCTCCCCCATGGTCTAGTGCCAGTCCTCCCTGTGGTCCAGCACCAGTCCTCCCCCGTGGTCCAGCATCAGTCCTCCCCCATGGTCTAGTGCCAGTCCTCCCTGTGGTCCAGCATCAGTCCTCCCTGTGGTCCAGCGCCAGTCCTCCCCCATGGTCTAGTGCCAGTCCTCCCCCGTGGCCCAGTGCCAGTCCTCCCTGTGGTCCAGTGCCAGTCCTCCCTGTGGTCCAGTGCCAGTCCTCCCCCGTGGTCCAGCGCCAGTCCTCCCCGTGGTCCAGCGCCAGTCCTCCCCTGTGGCCCAGAGCTAGTCCTCCCTGTGGTCCAGCGCCAGTCCTCCCCCATGGTCTAGTGCCAGTCCTCCCCCGTGGCCCAGTGCCAGTCCTCCCTGTGGTCCAGCACCAGTCCTCCCCGTGGCCCAGCATCAGTCCTCCCCCGTGGTCCAGCGCCAGTCCTCCCCCGTGGCCCAGCATCAGTCCTCCCCCGTGGCCCAGCATCAGTCCTCCCCGTGGTCCAGCGCCAGTCCTCCCCCGTGGCCCAGCGCCAGTCCTCCCCCGTGGTCCAGCGCCAGTCCTCCCCTGTGGCCCAGAGCTAGTCCTCCCCCGTGGTCCAGTGCCAGCTCCTGCTCCTGATGCTGGACCCCCATGGCGCCATGACCTGGCCCATGTTCTGGTGTGGCTTCTTCCCCCCTCCAGTGCGCGCCTCTGCCAAGATAATTCTCTACTTTCGTGGGGCTCACCACCCCTGAGGATTGAGACATAGAGCTCCTGGGAAAGGGAACGGCAAGTGCAAAGCTCCGAGCGAAGGCCAGCCAGGTGAGCTACACTCCAAAGTCTGAGGATGCTTGCTGGACATCCAAATAGAGAGGCAAGTACAACGCTCAGCGGACAAGCAGGCTGCAGGTGCAAATTGGAAACTGCAGGCACCTATGGGTATTTAAATTCCTCTTTGCCCTGGAGAAGTCCAGGAGTAAGTCCTGTGCACTGTGCGCTGTCAATAAGAAAAGAGGAGGAGCCTGCAGAAAAATCTGGACCATCTGTGTCCCCACCAACCCCTGCAGACCCTCCAGTACCCAAGCAGAGAGGGTATAAGGGTCAATGGTGGGGGAAGGGAGGGGATCAAGCAGGCTCTGCCCCCTCCTCTAGCACCCCCAGGACCTTTCTGAAGAGCTTCCAATCTCCAGGGAGTGGCAGGGTAGTGGCTGGGTAGGGGACACACACACTGTCCCTCCCCCTCCTCTCCCTCTTTCTCTCCTGGGTGTCAGAGTGGCTGGCCCTGCTGTAATTTGTCTTCACTCATGCCTGGAGCATCCCTGTCTCCATGGAAACCACTCCTGTATCCCTGCGCTCCCAACCTCAAGGCTCTGCTACTGCAGGCGGTTTTCTCTGCAATCCCAGCACTGAGATCTCAATGAGCCCGGTTCCCTAGGCTCTGCGGCTTGTCTCTTCCTCACTGCCCCTTCCCCCTCCCTCTGGCCCTCCCCTCCCTCTCCCTGTCCTCTCCTCGCCTTCCTCTCCCTCAGTCCTTCCTCTCCCTCAGTCGGCTACACCATGCTCAGCTTAGACCCTCCAGTTTCCCATTTCCCTTTTCTGTTGGAATCTCTCAACAATTAGCATTCATTTTTGCAGGCCTCTTCTCCATGGCTTTTTTCTTCAATCTCCATGTCTATCCCTCCCCCCCCACCCCTGCTCTCTTCTCTCTCCTCTCTGCCTTTTCATTGGTACATTTCACAAGTGAACTTCTGAGGTCCTTTTATGTGCCCTGCATGGGGCAGTGTGCCACGTACACAGGCAAGCGTAGTGTCTGTCCTCGGGAGGAATAAAGTAGAGTGAACACACAAACACAATCAAATACACATGTCACCGTGTGTCCCAAGGGAGCAGACAAGGAGATGAGACCAGTGGGGACAGAGACCATGGAGACACTACTCTGCCTCTTTTGCAGGGCTCAGATGGTGGCACTGGGGCCCTACAGGCCACTCCGAAATCAAACAAATGCAGAAAAGCCAACCAGAGTTGCCTTTCCTAGGGTCAGGGGGAAGAGAAGAGATGATCAGAGATGCAATGCTCCGGACAAAGCAAGCTTCAGCTTTCCCATGTGCTGCATGAGGAGCCTGAGGCTGAGGGCTTTGCAGTCCTGCTCCAAGGTGTTCTGGAAATTCTAAATTGGACGAGGAAACAGATGACACTAGGCACACACGGGTGCTGCAAAGCGTAGCATACAACAAAGCTTCTCAGCCAAAGTGGGAGGGGCTGGGAGAGGGGCAACCTGAATATTCTGGGATGGTTAGCACCCTGGAAGACCTCCCCTCAACAAAAAAAACATGGGCCTCTGGGCACCAGTGGCTCACACCTGTCCCTTAGCCTCAGGAGGCTGAGATCTGAGGATCATGATTCAAAGCCAGCCCAGACAGGAAAGTTCATGAGACTCATATTCAGTTAACCACCAGAAAACTGGAAGTGGCACTGTGGCTCAAGTGGTAGAGCGCTTGCCTTGAGCTGAAGAGCTGAGGGACAGCGCCCAGGCCCAGAGTTTAAGCCCCATGACCAACAAAAACAAAAACAAAAAACAAAAAACATGGCCAGTCACTGGCAGGTGTCACCATCCTGGCTGAGAACCACGGGTGTAAGGGCTTCTCCGCCTGACACCTTCCCACTGTACTGACCGACCCTGTACCCAGCAGTGGAGATGCTGTGCAACAAAATTCAGATGAATTGTTTTAGCAGTGGCAGAGCACTTGCCAGCTGTGGACTGGGTTCCACCCCCAGTGCTGCACTGACCGTAATAAAACTGTGAGAAAGTTTGTATGTATATGTGTGTGTGTGTGTGTGTGTGTGTGTGTGTGTGTGTGTGTGTGTGTTAATAGCATTGAACCAGCATAGTCACACATGTCCCAGCACTAAAGAGGTTGAAACAGGAGGATCAAGAGGGAGGCCAGGCAGCGGTGGCTCACACCTGTCATCCTAGCTACTCAGGAGACTGACATCTGAAGATCACAGTTGAAAGCCAGCCTGGGCAGGAAAGTCTGTGAGATTCTTATCTCCAATGAACCACCAGAAAACCGGAAGTGGTGCTGTGGCTCAAGTGGTAGGGCACTCGCCTTGAGCTGAAAAGCTGAGGGACAGTGCCCACGCCCAGAGTTCAAGCCCCACAACTGACAAAAAAAAAAAAAAAGAGTGAGGCCTGGGTGGGAAGGAAAGATAGGAGGGGAAAAACTGGGAGAGAATGAGGGACTCGATGACTCTGTTCAAAAGGAAATGTACTCATTGCCCAATCTAATTAACTGTGACCCCTCTGTACATCAACTTTACAATTAAAAAAAAAAAAAAAAGCAAGTTTAAGGCCAGCATGGACTACACAGCAAAAATAGCAGTGAGTATTTTGTATTAGCAGCCAGCAACTGACATTGCTCATCTCACTTACTCCTATTGAAAATCTGTGAGACTGAACAGTGTCATTCCAGGTGAGGACACGGGCCTCAGGGATTTATCCTGTGCCTTGCCCAGTATCACACAGATGGTAAGTGCTGCATCTATATCCAAGCCACATAGATATTTATTTAATATTTAGGATCTCAACTATTAGAGTGCCTGCCTAGCAAGGGTGGGGCTCTGAATTCAAACCCCATTTTGGAAAAACCCACTTTGAAGGGAAAAAAAAGCAAAAGCAGATTCAAATCACTGTCAAAGAAAAGCAAAAAAAAAAAAAAAGAAAAAAAGAAAAAAAAGAAAAGCAAAAACAAGGATCATATGCCTTCAATAGTAAGACACCCCAAATGTAATTACAATAAAATTAAAACAATGTTCTTAGATTCCAGTGAAGATTCTTCACCTGCCAAGTGCGGGAGCCTACGGGCTATTTGAAAGATGCATGAGTAAGTGTGCAGAGCTGAGACCCGTGAGCACCAAGCTGACACTCTTCCCTGAAGTTATGAAGAAAATGGAAAGGGAGCTCACCGGCGGCTGCCTGATGCCTTCCTGCCTGGGTACCACCTTTGGGAAACATCTCACCGTGTCTGCCTCCACAGAGGCAAAGCCAGTTCACCTCTCCTGGCCTCAAGGCTAGTTGTTCTACCTCTTGAGCCACAGCTTCATTTTCACCTTTAATTGGTGGCTAATTGGAGATAAGAGTTTCAGGGACTTTCTTGCCCCAGGTTGGCTTTGAACCATGACCCTCATATCTCAGCTGCCGGAGTAGCTAGGATTTCAGGTGCAAGCCACCTGTGCCTAGCCTTTATTTTGTTTTTGAAACAGGGTCTCATTGACTTTGCCTGGGCTAACCTTAAACTCAAGATTGTTCTACCCTTACTCCAAAGTAACAAGGTGTGCACCACCATGTCTGGCTTCAAAATCCAACTTTCAAGGCCTTCCATAAGCCAAACCTAGTTAGTTTTCTAGGTTATCCCCAACTTTTCCCACTTCTCAGCCTTTCCTTTCTGTTCACCCAGACCATCAGAATTTGGAGCCAAAAACATTTGCTTCAGTTCATATAACAATGGTTAACATTTATTCAGAGAATTCTTAATGGCAGAGCACACACATATATTCACAAGCAGCCTTTAGCAGTCCCTGACATTGTTACTTATTTGCTATGGTTTGACAGTGCCCCACAAAGTTCATGAGTTGGAAACTTGATCCCCAATTTGGAAGTGTTAGGAGATGAGACCTTGTAGAGGTGTTTAGGTTACAACGGCTCTGCCTTCAGGAAAGGATTGGTGCTGTTATTGCATGAACATGCTCCTTTATTATTTTTGCAGGGCTAAAAACTAAATCCAGGACCTTATTCATGCTAGGCAAGCACTCTAACATTAAGCTACATCCTCACTGCAAGCAGGGTTCCTCATAAAGAAACTTTAAAGCCGGCATTGGGGGCTCATGCAGGAAAGTCCATGAGACTCTTATCTCCAATTAACCTCCAGAAAACCAGAAGTGGAGCTATGGCTCAAGTGGTAGAGTGCTGGACTTGACCTAAAGAGCTGAAGGACAGTGCCCAGGTCCAGAATTCAAGCCCCATGACAGACAGACAGACAAGACACACAAACACACACACACACACACACACACACACACACACACACACACACACACACACACACACACACACATTAGGCCAGATGCTGGTGGCTCATCCCTGTCATCCTAGCTAGTCAGCAAGTTTAAACCCAGAGGACTGTGGTTTGAAGCCAACCTCGGCAGAAAAGTTTGCCAGCAAAAGACTAAGCTAGAAGCATGGCTCAAGTCATAGAGCACCAGCAAAGCAAGCAAGCCAAGTGAGCTACAGACCCTAATTCAGATTCTAGCACCTCCAAAAAAATTTTAAAATGATAAACTGGGAATAGTATTTATAACTCCTGTCACAAAGGGCTCGATTTCTTAGTAGATAAAGAGACCTTACACATCAATGAGGAAAAATTACCATTGACAATATTCTTGAAATGACACTCTATAGAAAATTCTATATAAAAGCCACTCAACCTCATTCACAAGAAGAAAAGTTAAGTTACTAATATAGGACTGAGAGCTGAGCCTTCACCCATTAGATTGGGGGAAAAAAACCAAAATATTTGATAACACAATTGGCAGGGATGTGGAGAAAGGGGAACTATCACACTTGCTGGAGAGAAAGTAACTTTATATCATCTCCATGGGGGGCACTGATTACATATCTGTCCATTATACCATTTCATCCAAGCAATTCCATTATGGGGTTTTGTTCTAGCCTATACTTATATATGTACCAAATTAGATATGTTATTCACCAAATCCTTATAGCAACATATTATAAATAAAATTTATTTTTTCTTTTTTTAAATTTTTATTTTATTGTAAAGGTGATGTACAGAGGGGTTACAGTTACATATAAATAAATATTAACTAAGCTGTTATGCATTCATATAAAAGCTTATATATCTGTTAAGAAACAGGTAAAACTGAACAATCTCCAAGATATATTACTGAATAAAAGAACAAGAGACAGAAACAAGTGGCTAGGATGTTATCACTCACGGTAGCTTGAAAGTACACCCACAAATTCTTTGATACTGGATCCCAGTTGGATGTGGGCAGAATTTAATCACTCACTTTTCTGCGTATATGATAGTACTGGGGCTTGAACTCTGGGCCTCACACATTCACTTAATTTTTATTTTTGCAAGTCCTGGGGCTTGAACTCAGGGCCCAGGCACTGTCCCTGAGCTTCTTTTGCTCAAGGCTAGCGTTCTACCTCTTGAGCCACAGCACCACTTCCTGCTTTTGCATTTTATGTGGTACTGAGGATTCCAACCCAGGGCTTCATGCATGCTAGGCAAGTACTCTACCACTAAGCCACATTCCCAGCCCTATCACTTAATTTTGATGCTCAAGATTGGTGCTATACCACTTGAGCTATACCTCCACTTTGTCTTTTTGCTGATTAATTGGAGATGAGTCTCTCAGATTTATCTGCTCCAGCTGACTTCACACAAAGATCCTCAGATCTCAACCTGCTAAGTAGCTAGGGTCACAGGCTTGACCAAATTATGAATACCCTGGTTTAGGAATGCATATCTGATAACAGTGTGGCAAAAGTGGTGGTGAGTGGTGTCCCAGGGCCTGTGACAGCATTAGGGTTGATAGACAACAGAGTGGGAGGACTCACACTCCCAGACTTAAGAACTACTTGCAGTCTAACAATAACCAGGACAGTCTGGTACTGCCTGCCACAAATCCATATCACCGAAATAGAATGGAGTCCAGAAATGGATCCAGGTAACTAAATTCAACTGATTAAAAAATAATTGGGCTGGGAAGGTGGCTCAGAGGTAGAGCGCTTGCCTTGCATGCCTGAGGCTCTGGGTTCGATTCCTCAGTACCACATAAGTAAAAAGAAAAAGGCCGGCAGTGGTGCTGTAGCTCAAGTGGTAGAGCGCTAGCCTTGAGTTGAAGAGCTGAGGGACAGCACCCAGGCCCAGAATTCAGGCGCCTCCCCAAAAAATTGTCAGTCATGGGGCTAGAACTTTGGGCCTTGAGCTCTTCAGCTCAAGGCTTGTGCTCTACCACTTGAGCTACAGCACCACTTCTAGTTTTCTGGTGGTTAATTGGAGATGAGAGTCTTACAGACTTTCCTGTCCCAGATGGCTTTGAATCATGATCCTCAGATCTCAGCCTCCTGAATAGCTAGGACTACAAGCGTGAACCACCAACGCCCGGCTCAACTGATTTTTGACAAGGACAAACAATGATGTTTTCGATACATGGTGATTGGAGTCAGGCGTGATCATCATGCCTATAAATCCCAGTATTGAACTGTTGAGGTAGGAGGATCAAAAGTTCAAGGCTAGCCTAGACTACATTGCCAGATCCTGTCTCCAAGAAGCCAAAAGCAAAAACAAAAAACAAGTGGTGCTTAGACAAGTGGATAGTCACATGCGGAACAATAGCACATACTGCATTCAAAATTTAACTCAAGGGGCTGAAATGCCCCTTAGTGGTAGAGCAAATGTCTAGCATGTACTCCTTCCTTCCCAAAGAATTGACTCCAAGTGGACCAAAGACTTAGTTAAATATAGGACCCCAAATTACAAAAGCCTTAGAAGAAAACATACAAGTAAATCTTAGTGCTTTTGGATTTGGCAGTGGATTCTTAGGCCACACAAGGTATAGGCAACAAAGAAAAGAATAGGTAAACTGGACTTTGCATAAAGTTAAAAATTGGCCGGGCGCTGGTGGCTCACGCCTGTAATCCTAGCTACTCAGGAGGCTGAGATCTGAGGATCGCGGTTCAAAGCCAGCCCGGGCAGGAGAGACCGTGAGACTCCTATCTCCAATAAAACCACCAGAAAACCGGAAGTGGCGCTGTAGCTCAAGTGGTAGAGCGCTCGCCTTGAGCTGAAGAGCTGAGGGACAACGCCCAAGCCCAGAGTTCAAGCCCCACGACCGACAAAAAAAAAAAAAGAAAAAAGAAAAAAAAGAAAACCCAAAACCAAACCAAAAACAAACAAACAAACAAAAAAACATAAAGTTAAAAATTGTGCTTCAAGGACACTATCAAGAAAATTAAAAGACTTCATTGGATACAACGGTATTATTTGCAACCATATATTTGGCAAGCCAGAATATATTTTAAAAAATAAACACTTACAATAAGACAATCACAATGAATTCTCCCCCCCCCACTTTACAATTAGTGTTTGATCATTTTTTAAAAACCACATCTATTTGCCCCCCTAGAAAGTCTAAACTCCTTTCCATGTCTTAGAAGGTCGCATGGCCCAACTCCTACACAACCTCCTAGTCCCAGCTTCTGCCCTTCCTAGACTAGTTACTTATCATTCCCCACACACAGGGTACTTCACTTCTATGCCTTTTACCTTCATGGCCTTGACCTGGCTTGCATTTCTCTTTTCTACTCATCCTCTAAGAGTCAGCTCAAATGTTGTTGCTCTTTGTGGAAGACTTCCCCGGCTGTCTTTAGCTGTGTGTGAAGTTCACTTCACGCCTCAGAACACCCTGTGGGTAATTCAGTCATCTCGTGTGTCATACGGTAAAGATCTGGTTTCCTTCCTGACTCTTGTCAGACTGAGCACAGACTTAGGATTACCCGAGGCTAGCACAGGAGACCTTCTGTAAAGGATCACCACAAGAATGAAATGAAGGAAGCACATGGAGAAAGAGGGAGGAAAAAGTGGGGGAAGATGAAAAGGAGGGAAGGAGAAAGGGAGGGAAGAAAGGAGAGAGGGAGGGGGAAAAGGAAAGAAGGAAGGAAAGAAGGGAGGGAGGGAAAGGAGAAAGAAAAGCAACCAAGCAAGCAAGCTGGGTGTGGTGGTACCTGCCTGTCATCCTAGCTTTGTGGGACGCTGAGATTGGGAGGATTGTGATTTGAGGCCAGGCAGAAAAGTCTTCAAGAGTCCATCTCAACAGAAGAAGTTGGTCATGGTGGTACATATTTTAGCTACAGTGGGAAGCCCAAAATAGGTGGATCACAGTCCAAGTGCATCAGGTAATGAAAATCTATCTCTAGAATATTAATCAAGCCGGGAGGGTGGCTCAAGTGGTAGAGTGCCTGCCCAGAATGCAGGAAGCCCAGAGTTCCAACTTCAGTCCAAAAACAAAAATACCTTCAAGCCAGGTGCCAGTGCAGTAATCCTAACTACCCAGGAGGCTGAGATCTGAAGATTGCAGTTGAATTCAGTCCAGGCAGACAAATCTGAGAGACTCTTAACCAGTTAACCAGTAAAAAAACAGAAACGAG
Source organism: Dipodomys merriami (assembly GCF_024711535.1). Lineage (NCBI taxonomy): Eukaryota > Metazoa > Chordata > Mammalia > Rodentia > Heteromyidae > Dipodomys > Dipodomys merriami. Next base: position 93,364 of record NW_027202427.1, read on the forward strand.
TTAATAGAGCACCAGCTGTGAGCAAAGCCAAGTGAGATCTCGAGACCCTGAGTTCAAGCCCCAGTACCAGCATAAGACAAAAATAATAATCAGCACAAAAAGTGTCTAGAGGTATGGCTCAGCAGTAGAGCACCTTCTAGTCCAAAACTGTTCTTCAGCTTACTTCTCTGCTGCTGTCAGGAACCTGTTCAAGGCAAATCTCACCCAGCCCACCAGTAACAGCTGGTACTTGGAGCTTTCAGCTCTCACTTGTCATCTGTGTTATTTACTTCTGGGGCTCTGCTTCAGAGATCCAGTTGGACTTTGAGTTTCAGCTTGATGTGTGACCTTGAGCAAGTCGGGTGAACAGATGAAAGTTAGGAGACAACGAGCGCGAGGACATCAAGAAGCCAGTGCACGGCACATTCTCGGGAACATGGGAGGACAGTGAAGCAGAGACATCCTGAGAAGCCCTCGAATGCGGCGCCCTCGCTCCGTGCAGCCCTCCCCGCAGCTCTCCAACATCCTGCCACATCCTCAACGTCCCCCCTCCTGATGGGCTTGGAGTCACAGGACCGAGTTACGACCCTGGCTCCACCACTTACACCTCTGTGACCTTGTACAAAGGATGTTTTCCTCTTCAAGACTCAGGTTTCTGGTCTCTATATTAAGAATAATGTTACTGGGGCCACAAGACCATTGTGAGGATTGAATTATAGGATACATCGATTAAAGCTCAGAATGTTAGCCATTTTTCTTGTGGAGTAGTACCAGAATAACTTTAAAGTTCGACTTCCTTGATGTGGCCCAAGACATACAGGGTTCCCCCTGAATCTCTTCTCCTGGCTCTATATGGATGTCACATTCGAATCAGACATGGCTTCACCTCTGCGTTTCCACCCATGATGCTCCTCTCCATTCAGAATGCTCTCCCTGCCCACCCAGCCTCCCACCTGTCACAGCCAACCACCTCTGTGCCTCTGGGTGTTCACAACACTAACAACCCAGCATGCATCGCTGCTCAGCCTGCCCAGGGGGAGGAGGTTTCCACCTGCAGGCAGCTCCCCCACAGCTCCCCTCTAACAGTCATCGTGCATGATCTGCTCTGCAGGATTTGACCTTTCTCCATGCTGAATTCACGTGCTGTTCCAGGGATGAGCACATGGCGCATGCAATAAAGTTCTCATGATTCATTAAGATGTGGACACTTGGCAAAAGCAGGGTCAGTAAAAATCAGTCCTAGAGAACTTTGGTTACAATCATACTTTTCCCCACAGCTGAAGTGATGTTAATTCAGGGCTGCCAGTGCCCTGATGTATCATCTTCAAGAAGGAAGTGGACTTAAAATGAGCCAGTAAAGAGGAACCAAGAAGTAGATAGCGAGTGTCTGTGGCTCACGCCTCTAATCCCAGCTACTCAGAAGACAGATCTGAGCATTGTGGTTGGAAGCCAGTCTGCACAGACAAATCTGAGAGACTCTTATCTCTAATCAACCAGTAAAAAGCCTGAAGGAGAGTTGTGGCTCAAATGGTATAATGCCAACCTTGAGTGAAAAAGCTGAGTGAGAATGAAAGGCCCTGAGTTCTAGCTCCAGTACTGGCACATACCCCCCCCCACACACACACACAAAGAAATAAGAGGTTTCAGGCATGGCTCAGGTGGTAGAGCATCAGCCAATGACCAAAAGCATCACATACTGTTTGAGTTCCAGTCTCAGACCAAAAAAAGGAAAGGAAAAGAACCATATTCTTCATAATATTATTGGAGCATCCGAATCCATCCATGACTGAAGCCAGACACTCCTGACTTGCAAATTATTATGAGCCAAGAAACCCTATGCTATGGAAGTGGCGCTGTGGCTCAAGTGGTAGAGCGCTAGCCTTGAGCTGAAGAGCTGAGGGACAGCGCCCAGGCCCAGAGTTCAAGCCCCACGACCGAGAAAGAAAAGAAAAGAAAAGAAAAGAGACCTTAGGCTCTTTATTTTAATATATTTAAGCTAGTGTGAGTTGAGTTTCTGTCACTTATCTCTGCAAAGACTGCTGACAAATATAGTGACCCAACTGGACAGCAAGCTTTGTCAGAATCCCACTTCATGCATGCCAGGCCCTCAGCATGTCTTAGGCAGCTCAATACTGTAACACCTAACATAGGGATGATCCAAGAGCAGGTAAGAAATAAAGACATATATAGGCTGGGAAGGTGGCTTAGTGGTAGAGTGCTTGCCTTGCATGCATGAAGCCCTAGGTTTGATTCCTCAGTACCACATACACAGAAAAAGCAGGAAGTGGTACTGTGGCTCAAGTGGTGCTAGCCTTGAGCAAAAGAAGTTCAGGGACAGTGCCCAGGCTCTGAGTTCAAGCTCCAGTACTGGCAAGAGGGCGTGGGGAAGACATATAAATATCTCTGTATTTTCCTAATGGTGCAATGTTCCTTAGAATCAAAGTTCACAAGAACAAGAATCATATGACAGGCCCCTTGGATTTCTGTATGAAACAAACAAAGCTCTTAGCTGCTCTGCAGTTCCTCTGGAGATGACTGATGGCTCACTTTTGGAATGAAACTATCTAGGGTCCCCACAGGGATGAAAGAGATATTTTGAGTCAAGTAATCTAACTGTTCTAGCATTCCCAGAGGAGGAAACAGATCTAACCCAAAAGGTCTTATTGAACACAGTGGAGAGACAAAGATAGAGTCAGGCAAGAACTTCCCACCCAGAACTCTGGCCTCTGGCATTCCATTTCCCAGAGAGCTCAAATATCTCTGAGCAAAATGCAGTAAACTTCTCAACTCTGCCAACTTCCCCCTGAGCCTCGGGGGTGAGGCAGGAACACCGGGGAGGGTGGATTCCGGAGTCAGGGGTGGCGGAACCTGGCATTAAACCTGATCACAGTGTGACTGAGTACACTCAGGGCCCCTCTTTCTAAGACATAGGGAGAGAAGTTGGAAGGTGAAGGAGTCATTGCTAAGATCCCTGAATTTTGCTGATTACATGGAGGTTACCGGACAGTTAATCAAATCCCAAGATTAAATAAACCCACAGGGATTACAGAGAATTTAAAGGCTAAGAGATCAGGATCCCATCTGCAGACATCAAATTACAGTTGATGAATTGGGGGTGAGGGTATCTAGCTAAGCATATATTCTTTCCAGCTTGCCTTTAGGAGAAAAAAAAACAATAGACTGGAAACACACAATATCATTTCTTTGGGTACAACTGAAAATGAGAGTAGTAACTCATATCCCACAGATCTCCTTCTGCGCTATCTTCAAAGATTCTACAAGACCCACATCTAAGTTGAGTGGAGGGTGAGATGGATTTGGAACAAGACATTATTATTATTTTTGCTTGGTTGTGGGGCTTAAACTCTAGGCCTGAACTCGGAGCTGTCCCTCACCTCTTCAGCTCAGGTGAGCGCTCTACCACTTGAGCCACAGCTCGACTTCCAGTTTTCTGAGTGGTTTATTGGAGATAAGAGGCTCTCAGGGGCTGGGAAGGTGGCTTACTGGTAGAGTGCTTGCCTTGCATGCACAGGCCCTGGGTTTGATTCCTCAGCACCACACAAGCAGGAAAAGCCAGAAGTGGCATTGTGGCTCAAGTGGTAGAGCGCTGGCCTTGAGCTGAAGAGCTGAGGCACAGTGCCCAGGCCCGGAGTTCAATTCCCACAACAGACAAAAAAAGAAAAAAAGAGTCTCATAGGCTTTCCTGCCAAAGCTGGCTTTGAACCACGATCCTCAGATCTCAGCCTCCTAGTATCTAGGATTATAGCCATGAGCCACCAGTGCCAGGCTGAAACAAGACAGGAGAATGCTCACATCTGGAGATATATTTCCTTCCTTAAAGTAATTCTCCTAGAATTTTGGAGAGTTCTTCCAGTAGGGCAGTAAATCTTCCCGTGTTTGTAAAGGCCCTCTGAGGCAGATCAGTCCTGTGACCTTGTCCTCCTCCTTGGCTTTCATCCCAAGTGGCAATTCCCAATATGATCACTTCTCATGTTCTCAACACGTGACCCTGAGCAATGTCAAGCCATTTCCAAAAATCACATTCCTCCTTGAAAAGATGGAGGCTTTCCCATCAGTGATGTTCAAATTCCCTGCAGTGCTCAAGTAGTGGAATCGCCAGGAAGTGATATAACACCTCCCTCTCTTTGGGAGGGTTAAACACTTGTTGAGTATTTGGAGGTGCTTAACATGAAAAGAAAAAACACTCTGATGCATGATCATCAGATATTGTCTCCTCTTCTCATCCCCGGAGAGCTCCACTGTTTCTTGGCCTCTACCAGTCTCCCTCCCACCTGGCCTCACTTCCCCCAGGCCTGCAATTAGGCAAATACCCAGGTTGCTGAGTCTTCAAAATCATTCTTCAATCGAAAAATGGGCGGGGGCAGGGGACTCTAATGGATCCTGGTAAACTGTCTCAGCATTTCTCATTCCCAAAAGGTCCTTCTCTGAATCTGAGGAAGAGATGACTAAGTCTGAGACAAATATTCCAGAGGATCTCAGAGACTCACTCCCATTGGGCCCGGCATGAGACCTTCCCTGCATGGACCAGGGCGTCCTTGGTCAGGTGGAGACCTCCCCTTCCTAGCCCCCCACAGCCTGGTACTGCCAGCCATGCACTGGATGGACACCAATACACAGCTTCCTCCACCCTTTCTAGGAGACTCAGCACAGATACTTTCCTCTGTCCTGTTGAGGTCATCCCTGATGGTTTACAGATGAGGAACTCAAGCTTCAAGAAAGTAATGTGAACACCCAACTCGATTATATTGGAGGTCCAAGCCAGACCTCTAGATTCTCCATCTCACAGTGAGCTCTGTGTGTGTGTGTGTGTGTGTGTGTGTGTGTGTGTGTGTGTGTTTCAGTATAACAGAAATTGATTATACCTAAGAACATCTATTACATTCAGAACAACGTCTCCACAAAGATGGCCAAGGGAGACCCTCAGGGACGCTGACAGAATGCTAACCCACCAACAAATGCGCACGGGCCCACGTGTCCAGGTCCCAGGCTCCCACCCTAAGGTGTCTCTCTGTCACTGAGTCTCAACGACAGCTTCCCCCAAGCGCTGCCCGGGGCTGGCCAAGGAGTGAGGCGACGCGGGGGAGCAGCGTCTTCCTCCGACTCCTCCAGGGAGTCTCCCCCGCTCCAGCGCCTTTCTCTGGGGGCTGCGCGCGCACCTTCCCTACCTGCCAGGAGCTGCATCCAGGCGCAGATCTTGTAGACCGTGGCGGTGTTGCAGAAGAAGAAGAGCGCGAAGCAGGTGATGCAGCCGAGGGTCAGGACCATGGACAGCAGCACGAAGAAGGCGGCCGCCTTGAAGGCGCCGGACGGGATGGTGCTGAAGTCGGTGAAGGAGCCCCGGCAGGTGAGCTCGCGGCCCGCCAGCCCGGTGCCCACGCAGTAGTGGAAGAGGCCGAAGTAGCCAGGCTTGGGGGTGCTCACGCTGTCGCCCACCCAGTAGGGCTGGATGAAGACCACCACGTTGATGATGGCGAAGCAGATGGTGAAGATGGCCCACAGCACGCCGATGGCTCGCGAGTTCCGCATGTAGTGCTCGTGGTAGAGCTTGGAGGCCTCCTGCGAGGGCAGCATGGTGCCCGGGGGCGGGGCGGGCGGCTGGCAGCGGGGGGGGGTCCGGCCCGGGACCCACCGACCACCGGGACCACCGACACCGACCTGGGGCCGCCGGGAGCTGGGGACGCACGCGAGAGGCCGCCCTGAGTCCCGGCACCGGCGAGGGCGGGGCCTGGGGCGGAGCTGGGGCGGGAGGGGGGCTGGCAGGGGGGCGCCCCCAGGGGGTCGTGAGTGTCCGGGCGGCGTCGGGAGGGGCACCGGCCACGACCTCCTGTTGGGGGGAGGGGCAAGGCAAGGGCCACGAGGGAGTTGGGGGCCAGGGGTGAGGATATGGGGGGGGTGTAGAAAGTGCTCCCGGGGAGTTGGAGGGGGCCGGCGCCCGGGCGCGGGCCGGGGTCCGGGCGGAGGCCGCGGGGCGCGGCGCGGGAGCCCGCGGGGCGGCGGGACGCCGGTGTTAGGGGTAGGGTCTGGAGGGGGCGGCGGCGGGCGGCGCGGGCACGGCGGGACCCGGCCGGGCTGCGCGGACCGAGGGCAAGGTGGCCGGGTTAGGGCGACGCCAGGCTGGGGTTGCAGGGTCCGGACCCGGGGCGGGGTGCGGGCGTCCCGCGCACCCTGGCCGGGTGCGGGCCGGGGAGGGGCCTTCCTGGGCCCGGGAGACACGCGGGGAGCGGGGCGGCCGGGGCCTCGGGCCGAGGTGGACAGAGGCGCCCCGGGGCGCCGGGAGCGGCCGGGGCCGGGTGGGGGTGCCCGCCCTGCGCCCAGGCCGGTGCGCGCGGAGGCTGCGGCCGGAGGGGCCCGGCACGGGGAGACAGACCCACCTGGGCCCGGTCCGGGGCAGCAGGTCCGGGGGCTGGCACGGCCTAGGCGCCGGGGCTCGGCGCTCCGAGCTGCGGCTGCCTGGGCCCAGGCGGCGGCGGCGGCCTCCGCGAGGCCTCCATCTTGCTCGGGTTCTCCCGGCGCGCGCTCCCGGGCCCAGGCGCGCGCTCGTGTCCGGCGCGCGCTCGTGCTCCGCGCGCTCCCGCGGGCCGGCAGGCACAGCCGGGCAGACCTGGGAAGGGGCGCCAGGGCCCTGCAGCCGGAGGGGGGCAGGGGGAGGGCTTCGTCCCCGGGACCCTCCCCAGCAGGACCCCTGGTTCCTGGGACTCACCCCTTCCGGCCCATGGGGATGGAGGGGGACCCGACCTGACGTCTGGACGGAACACCTGGTACAGCGCCTGAAGTCGGGCCATCACGCTTCTGGTCGGTTGGGTCATGGAGATGTTGAAGGTTCCCTGAGTCTCCCAGGAAACTGCCATATACCCCTGGGAGAGGGAACCCCCATTCCCACCGCCCCCCCCCCGAAACCGTTAGCAGCCAGCTTCCTGATCCTGGGAATCAGGAGCCAGGTGAGTACCAAGGGACCCGGAGACCAGGGGCTGAAGCTGTGGCTCCCCCTCTCCCCATGGTCCCCAGCATCCGCCCTGAGCCCGGCATGCAGTGGGCAACAGAGCAGCCGAGGGACGCTCCAGGGAAGCACTTGGAGTGCCTGCGTGGTGGCTGAGGATCTGTCAGGATGAGCTGTGACGACTGCCATCTCTGTGACCCTGCACTCGTGCTTTCTGAATCTGTTTCCTCGACATCTGCCATGTGAACAAGTGAAGCCCCTCACTTCACATGTGTGTGTGTAAAATAATCTGTTAGTGAGTCCCAAACCCTGGATGCACACAGGGGCAGGTCTGCCAAAATAGAGTCATGTAAGGTTGTCTAATTCTTTTTCTGAGATTATGACATTACTGGGGAAATCCACTTCTTTTAGGAAATAGTGGTGACAAGCCAGGCGCTGGTGGCTCACACCTGTAAGCCTAGTTACTCAGGAGGCTGAGATCTGAGGATCAAGATTTGAAGCCAGCCCTGGCAGGAAAAGTCCATGAGACTCTTATCTCCAATCAGCTACTCAAGAAAAATAACAAAAGTGGTACTGTGGCTCAAGTGGTGGAGCACTAGCTTTGAGCACAGAGAGTTCCTGAGTTCAAGACCCATGACTGGGAAAGAAGGAAAGAAAGAAGGAAAGAAAGAAGGAAAGAAAGAAAGAAAGAAAGAAAGAAAGAAAGAAAGAAAGAAAGGAAGGAAGGAAGGAAGGAAGGAAGGAAGGAAGGAAGGGAAGGAAAGGTGGTGATAGCTGATGGGAGCCATTTGTTTTAATGTCCTTAAAAGAATCAAGCACCTTAGTTTCAATCCTCTGTGGGGGAGGGGGAGGGAAAGGGGGGTTGTGAGGCTTGAACTCAGGGCCTGGGTGCTATCCCTGAGCCTCTGTGCTCAAGGCTAGTGCTCTACCATTGAGCCACAACACCACTTCTGTTTTTTTTTCTGAGTAGTTTATTGGAGATAAGGGTCTCATGGACTTTCCTGCCAGGGCTGACTTCAAAGTGTGATCTTCAGATCTCAGCCTCCTGAGTGGCTAGGGTTACAGATGTGAGCCCCCAGCATCCAGCTTCAATCCCAGTTTTCAAGAAAAGAAATTAGGGGTCCATGAAATTCCACATGTGGAGAACTCAAAGTCACATGAATTCAATTACATGGGGCCTGAGCGCAGGGTACTCAGCGGGTCTGGCTTTCAGATCCACTGTCTTTGGAGATCGTGTTCTGGTGTCTTCTGAAAGCTATGCCAGGATGCTGAGCTGGAAGCCCAGGAATGTCTTCTTCTACATTCTCTCCTACTTTACAGATGGGGAACAGGAGCCCGAGAAGAAAATGGACCAATCACAGTTCGAAGCCAGCACAGGCAGGAAAGTCTGTGAGGCTCTTTTCTTCAAAAATCTGGAAGTAGCGCTATAGCTCAAGTAGTAGAGCGCTATCCTTTCATTTCTTTTTCGTTTTTCTTTTCTTGTTGCTGTGAGACTGAGAGTCGAACTCAGTACCTGACACGTTGCTCACTGGCTGGTGCGCTACTAACTGAGCCAAGCCTCCAACCTCAAGAGCACTAATCTTGAGCAAAAAAGCTCAGGGACAGGCACTCAGGTTCTGAGTTCAAGTCCTTAGGACTGGCACAAAAAATAAATTAGGGCTGGGAATGTGGCTTAGTGGTAGAGTATTTGCCTACCATGCATGAAGCCCTGGGTTTGATTCCTCAGTACCACATACACAGAAAAAGCCAGAAGTGGCACTGTGGCTCACGTGGTAGAGTGCTTGCCTGGAGCAAAAGAAGCTCATTCAAGGCTAGCATTCTGCCACTCAAGCTACAGCTCCACTTCCAGCTCTTTTGGTGGTTAATTGGAGATGTGAGTCTTACGGATTTTCCTGCCTCGGCTGACTTCGAACCATAATCCTCAGCTTCTTGAGTAGTTAGGATGAGAGGTGTGAGCCACTGGCTCAGAGCATTGATTTCTAACATAGATTACTGGTGGTAAGCCGAAGTGCCTGAATTTTATTCCTATCATTTGTGTCTACCCTTGCATTTTAAAAACATGCATAATTAACAGAAGAGCTGAAATACATGGAGATCTCTACTCCTGCCCAGAAATGGATCTGAATACAATACTCTTCCATTTTCATTATCATCGTTGACTATTTTCAGTTGCAACTTCTATTTAAAGCCCCTTAATGTGTAATGTTTTAGTCAGGTTTATTGAGGTATAATTTAGCTACAGTAAAATACACCCTATTCAGCACTGAGCAACATACATGGTTGTGTAACCACTGTAATTAAGTTCGGAACAATTCCATCATCCCCAAATTCCCCACCGTCACTGCATTCCACTCGGGCCCTGGGCCACTATTTATTTCCTACCGTTTATATAATGTCACCTAAGTGGCATACATTAATATGCACCCTTTTGAGTCACTTGACTAATATGTTTGGAGTTCAGCCATGTTGTATTACTGGTTGGTCCCATTTTTTTTTAAGTGGTACTGGGGTTTGAACTCAGTATCTCTTCTCCTCCTCCTCCTCCTCCTCCTCCTCCTCCTCCTCCTCCTCCTCCTCCTCCTCCTCCTCTTCTTCTTCTTCTTCTTCTTCTTCTTCTTCTTCGTCTGGGGGGGTCCGGTCATGGGGCCTGAACTCTGGGCCTGGGCGCTGTCCCTCAGCTCTTCAGCTCAAGGCTAGCGCTCTACCACTTGAGCCACAGTGCCACTTCCGGTTTTTTTCTTTTTGCTTATGTGGTGCTGAGGAATCAAACCCAGGGCCTCAGGCATGCAAGGCAAGCGCTCTACCACTGAGCCACCTTCCCAGCCCCTCATTTATTCTTCTTGTTAAGTCATGCCTCCAGTCCTGTTCTTCACTGGTTATTTTTTTGTGTGTATGACAATCCTGGGGCTTGAACTCAGGGCCTGGCAGCTGTCCCTTATTTTTTTTGCTCAAGGCTGGTGCTCTACCACTTGAACTATAGCTCTACTTTGGCTTTTTTTTTTGGTGCTTAATTGGAGAAAAGCATCTTATGGACTTTTCTGAGTTACAAGCATAAGTCACTGAGGCCCAGCCTGGCTTATTTGTTGAGATGAGGTCTTGATAACTGTTTGCCCATTCTGGCCTGAAACGTCAATCTTCCCAAGCTCCACTTCCTAAATAACTGGGATTATAAGCATGAGCCACTGAGTCTGGCCTATTCCAACCATTGTAATAAGTCTTTTAGACTCTACCTCTAGCAAAAGCCAATTTCCTTTGTAAGTCTTTATTTTGTAATTATTTTATGCCACAAGAAAAGAACAAAGGAAGCTAAGCGGACATCTATAATCCTAGCTATTCAGGAGGTGGAGAGCAAGAGTATCACAGTCTCAGTGGGACAAAAAGTTCACAAGATCTCATCTCAGCCAAAAAAAAACATTGGGTCTGGGGGTACACACCTGTCATACCAGCTATGTGGGAATAGAAGATGTCAGGCCAGCCTAGGCAGACATGGAACATTTGAAACATAACTAAAGCAAAGACTGGAGGCATGGATCAAGTGGTAGAACGACTGCCTAGCTAGCCCAAGACCCAAGGAAACCTTAGTACTACTGGGAAGGAAGGAAGGAGGGAAAGAAGGAAGGAATAAGGAGGGAAAGAAGGAAGGAAGGAAGGGAGGGAGGGAGGGAAAAGGGGGAAGGAAGGAAGGAAGGAAGTAGGGAGGGAGGGAAGGAAGGAAGGAAGGAAAGAAGGAAGGAAAGGAGGGAGAGAGGAAGGGAGGGAGGGAAGAAAGGAAAACATTTGTTTTTGCCTGCCTTGCATTGGATCCTTAAACTACATTATTGCCACTGGACACTTGTGGCTCACACCTAGATACTCAGTCCTAGATACTCAGTAAGCTGAAATCTGAGGTTCATGGTTCAAAGCAAGCTCAGTCAAGAAAGTTCATGAGATTCATTTCCAATTAAACACCAAAAAGCCAAAAGTGAAGCTATGACTCTATTGGTGGAGTACTAGCCATGAACAAAAAATGATCAGGGACAGTGCCAGGCCTTGAGTTTAAGCCCCAGGGCCAGCATTAAAAAAAAAAAAAGTGCCAGGCACTGGTGGTTCATGCCTCTAATTCTAGCTACTCAGGAGGCTGAGATCTGAGGATCACAGTTCAAAGCCATCCTGGGCAGGAAAGTCCCCAGGGAACTTTTATATCCAATAAACCACTAAAAAAACCCAAGTGGAGCTGGGAAGGTGGCTCAGTGGTAGAGTGCTTGCCTTGCATGCATGAGGCCCTGGGTTCGATTCCTCAGCACCACATAAGCAGAAAAAGCTGGAAGTGGCGCTGTGGCTCAAGTTGTAGGGCGCTAGCCTTGAGCTGAAGAGCTGAGGGTGCTCAGGCCCAGGGTTCAGGCCCCATGACTGACAAAAAAAAACAAAAAGAACCCAAGTGGCACTGTGGCTCAAGTGGTAGAGTGCTAGCCTTGAGCTGAAGAGCTGAGGGATGGCACCAGGCCAGACCAGGAAAAAAAAAAAAGCCAACCATTACAGCCTTTAATCCCTTCAATGACACAGTGACACTAGATGCCAGCACCCCACTGAGGCTCAGCAAACAGAACTGTGGTCACAGCCACACAGCCTAGAAGCAAGCCCTGCTAGGTCTGTATGAGCCTGGGGTTTGGGCGCTTTGTAGGAGGCCATTCTGCTTCTCTTCTCTGCATCTCAGGGGTTTGGTAAGAATCACACTTAAGGATCAGGAAAGTCATCTGAACTGGGCCGGAAACCTGGTTAAGTAATCCAAAGGTAAGTCCTTGATTCGCAGCGATATGAGTGGAATCCCACTAGGCTGCCTTGGCTGTTGTTTGGCAATATGAAATTGAGGACACACATCAGGCTGGCCAGAGTTAGTTCCCACTTGGGTTGAGGCAAGTGTCCTGGGGGAAGATATCCTCTGGAGAGCTTGGCCTCCTGGCTTAGACTTTCTAGATGGGATTCCAGAAGAGTCACACATTGCCCCAGGACCTAGACTTCTCTTCCCCAGCCCTTCACCCCCTGGATGGGTTGTTCACCCTCTGCCTTCCCTTCAAAGCTCAAGGATCTTTCCAGCCTTGGCCAACACTGGCTTCCTGTCCCTGTGCCTGCCCAAAGAGGAACATTCCAACATGCTTGATTAATTAGTCGATGATTGATTTATTAACTGTTGACATGCCGGCATCCCCTTGCCGGAAAATTAAGTCTAGTTATGTGGGTTTGAGGGATTTAAAGTCTCCAACACTCAAGTTATACTAGTGAAGAAATACATTCATTTTTTTGTTATATATACATTAGGTGTTGTTTTGTTCTTTTGGTGGGAAGGCAATACTGGAGCCTGAGCTCAGAGGCTTGCATTCTTTTTATTTTTATAATTTTTAATTGAAATTAAGTGATTACATAAATTTAACAAATTTCACAATATTGTGGAATAGTGATACTTAAAGTCACAGACACATTTTAACCTTCATGAGGCAAATTGTCATCATTATGATCTATAAAATTTGTGAATTCTGGGCTGGGAAGGTGGCTCAGTGGTAGAGCACTTGCCTTGCATGCATGAGGCCCTGGGTTCGATTCCTCAGCACCACATAAGCAAAAAGAAAAAAGCCAGAAGTGGTGCTGTGGCTCAAGTGGTAGAGCGCTAGTCTTGAGCTGAAGAGCTGAGGGACAGCGCCCAGGCCCAGAGTTCAGGCCCCACGACCGAACCAAAAAAAAAAAAAAATTGTGAATTCTTGGAGCTCTGACAATACAACGATTTCTTCCAAATCGGGTGATATGTACATTCCTTTCCTTTTGCTTAGTGTGAGCTATTCCCTCTTTTCCTCTCATTTCCTCTCTCCCATCGCTTTCTTGAGTTGCTTAGTTCACTTTCATCAATGTCCAGTGCAGCTGATGGCCCTTCTGTTGTATGTTTTCCCCTGTTTCCCTTTGATTCTGTGTCCTCCGCCTAGCTTCCCTCAGATGTGAGGCTTGCATTCTTGCTAGGTCCTTTTGCTCAAGGCTGGTGCTCTAACCACTCGAGCCATACCTCTACACCCATATCTAATTAACTGGCAAAAAAAGCAGAGCTGGAAGTGTGACTCAAGTGGTAGAGTGCCAGCTGTGAGCAAGCAAGTCAAGTGAGCGAAAGGATCTGAATTTAAGCCTGGTACCAAGAGAAAACAAAGAACAACTAAAGAAAATGTGGCATGAGGAGAATTAAGGACCTAAAATGATTTTTCAGGAACCATCTGAGTGAAGAGCAGGGCTAGGAGGCAGAAAGCTGAACCCGAGTCCCTGGGCACAGTCCCTGGGGTGGCTACGTGTCCCAATTTGCTGTGGGTTAGATAAAGGTCCTCCAAGGGTCATAATTAAAGGTTTGGTCCTTAGTCCTTGGTCCTTAGTGGAAGGTCATGGAACCTTTAAGAGGTGGGGCCTATGGAAGGTTATAGGTCATTGTGAAGATTGTCGCATTCTGGTCTACTCTACCTTTTTTTCTTTTCTTTTTCTTTCTTTTTTTTTTTCTTCTTGACAGGAGGAATGTGCTTCTTCTGGAAAGTGCTCCCACCATGATGTGCTGTTTCTCAGCAGACCCACACATTATGAACCAACCAATCAAGGGCTAAAATTGCCAAAATTGTGAGCCAAGATGGACCTTTCCTCTTTTTAAGTTGATTATTTCAAGGTTGTCTTGTTGTTTTGCAATAATGGAGAACAGAGTTTAATACTGTAGGAGCTAAAATGATTGAGTTCATTTGGGAATGCCCACTAATCTCACCTTCCCTTCTTACTACCCCACTAGTATATTTAGCCCACCATTTATTTATTTATTTATGTCAGTCTATGAACTCAGGCCTGGGCACTGTCCCTCAGCTTCATTTTTCTCAAGGTTAGCACTCTACCACTTGAGCCACAGTACCTCTTCAGGCTTTTTCTGTTTATGTGGTATTGAGGAATAGAACCCAGGGCTTCATCCATGCTAGGCAAGCACTCTACCCCTAAGCCACATTCCCAGACCCTCACCAAATTTTATTTATTTATTTATTTATTTATTTATTTATTTATTTATTTATCTATTTATTATATATTTTTTGGGTCCAGTCATGGGGCCTGAACCCTGGGCTTGGGCGCTGTTCCTCAGCTCTTCAGCTCAAGGCTAGCGCTCTACCACTTGAACCACAGCGCCACTTCTGGCTTTTTTTCTTTTTTGCTTATGTGGTGCTGAGGAATCAAACCCAGGGCCTCATGCATTCAAGGCAAGCACTCTACCACTGAGCCACCTTCCCAGCCCCCCTTACCAAATTTTAATGAGTGAGTTTCTCTCTAGTGTGCATGTGCTTAAGCCATGTATCAAAATCCCCTGGGGAGCCCCATGAATGTGCAGGATCCTGACCTGAGGTGGGGATCAAGAATCTATCCTTGGGGGCATTGGTGGATCACCCCTGTAATCCTAGCTACTTAGGATGCTGAGATCTGAGGATCACGATTTAAAGCCAGCCCATGCAGGAAAGTCCATGAGACTCTTATCTCTAATTAACTACTAGAAAACCAGAAGTGGTGCTGTGGCTCAAGTGGTAGAGCACTGGCCTTGAGCTGAAGAGCTGAGGGACAGCGCCCAGGCCCAGAGTTCACGCCCCATGACAGACCCCCCCCCCAAAAATCTATCCTTGTAATTGGGTGCTATTGGCTCATGTAATCTTAGCTACTCAGAAGACTGAGGTGTGAGGATCACAGTTTAAAGTCAGCCCAGGCAGACAAATCCAAGACTCTTATCTGCAATTAACCAGAAAAAAAAAAAAAAGCTGGAAGTAGGGCTGTGGCTCAAATGGTAGGGTTAGACTTGAATGAAAAAATTAAGGGACAGCATCCAGGCTGAGTTCAAGCCCCAGTAAGTTAGCACGCACACACACACACACACACACACACACACACACACACACACACATACGCACAACACATACAAAATCTGTCCTTTAAACAAAGCTTGTATCAGATTGGGTGCTGGAACTCATGTCTGTAATTTTAGCTACTCAGGAGGCTGAGATCTGAGGATTGCAGTTCAAAGCCAGCCCAGGCAGGAAAAGCCATGAAACTCTTATCTCCAATAAATCACCAGAAAAAACTGGAAGCGGCGCTGTGGCTCAAGTGGTAGAGCCCTAGCTTTGAGCTGAAGAGCTAAGGAACAGCACTCAGGCCAAGTTAAAGCCCCATGACCCACAAAAAAGAAAAAAAAAGAAAAGAAAAGAAAAAAGAAGTCAGCTAGGACAGAAATGTCTCTGAGATTCTTATCTCCAATTAACCACTAACAAGCTGGAAGTGGAGGTGTGACTCAAGTGGCAGAGTATTATTAGCTTTGACTAAAAAAGACATATAAGGGCACAAAGCCCTGAGTTCAAGCCCCTGTACTGGCACACACACACACACACACACACACACACACACACACACACACACACACAAGCTTCTTTTTGTATCCATCATGCTGGATTTTTCCCATAATCAGGGTACTGAGAGGAGGGAGAGAGAGGAGGGCTCCAACCAAGATCCCCACCCACTTAGCACCTACACCATGGCAGTGTGGCATTGGAGAAGGA
This sequence comes from Dipodomys merriami, assembly GCF_024711535.1. Classification (NCBI taxonomy): domain Eukaryota; kingdom Metazoa; phylum Chordata; class Mammalia; order Rodentia; family Heteromyidae; genus Dipodomys; species Dipodomys merriami. Next base: position 108,874 of record NW_027202427.1, read on the forward strand.
ACATGGCTTCAGGCCTCAGCCTGCTTGGTGGCGGAGACTGCCCAGCTCCTGCCTGCCCTGTTCCTTCCTCCACCCCACTCCTTGCCTGATGTCCCTAAATGCAAACTAGAGTCGTTCAACTAAGGAGAAAATGAGTTTCCTTATGATCATGCTCCACAAGGTGCCTGGCGTCCGAGGACATTCTAGACACGTATGAGCAGTTAATATTGAGTCTTTCGTGGATAGTTTCACCAGTTGCCCATTACATTGCAAGCTAATTGATTTGCTGACATCACCGCCTCCACCACATGCCAGCCCTGGGAGGCCGGGATTATTGTCCTGCTCAGCAGGGACGAGGCAGACTCTGGAGACACAAATTGCCCATCATCCGATATTGATGAAGCCAAATAAGTGCCTCCGGGACTGTGTGTGGTAGCAGCAATTTTCAACCTGGAGTCTCAGAAATGCAGCCTCGGGCGCCCCCACCCCATCGGAATCAGAAACTCAGAGGGGAGGCCCAGCGTCGTCCATTTTAATCAGCCCTGTAGGTGTCTGAGTGAGATCTGATTCAAACCAGAAGATTAAGAAGCTGGGTGAATAGAGAAACAACAAGCTCCTCTTGCCCTCTTTCCACAATCCCGATCAACACGGAAGACTGCTCTGACCTCCAGTGAGGGGTGAGGAGGGAGGGGCTCCCTGCAGGCCTAGCAAGGACACGCACCAGCGGACTGACTTTCTGAGGCTATCTGGAGATCATGTCAGACTTCCCCCAAGTGGAGATTCAGTTCCTCAAAACTATACCCACCCCCGACCCCCACCCCCACCCCCGCCCATTTTCAAAGCTAATCACAAGGCCCTGGGGTGTTCCCTTGTGTTTAGGATCCAATGACTATGAGCCAAGAATCCCCTCCCTCAAAGAGTTGTAATGGGGCTGGGAAGGTGGCTCAGTGCTAGAGTGGTTGCCTCACATGCATGAGGCTCAACAGCACTTAAGCAGAAAAAGCCAGAAGTGGCGCTGTGGCTCTAGTGGTAGAGCACTCGCCTTGAGCTGAAGAGCTGAGGGGCAGCGCCCAGGCCCAGAGTTCAGACCCCATGATCGACAAGAAAAAAAAAAAAAAGAGGTGTAATCAAATCAATTCACAAGTACCATTTGTTGCCAAGGATACCGTGATGCGGGGGTGCCCAATGGGCCTGCCCTTGTTCAGGAAGCTTCTCCTCAGAAGCCTGTCCTTTGAGGGTTTTATGCAGGTATCATTTCATAGGCATGATGGATTAAGCTGTTAGCCATTGGTGACCAACTTATCCTTAACCTCTTCCCTCCCTGGAGGTTGGGAGATAAAGCTGCAAGGCCCAAACTTCTCATCCTGCTCCGATCTTCCTGGTAACCAGCCCCAGTCCTGAAGCTGCTACTTAAGAGCTGCACACCACAAGTCAGCTCATCAGTATACAAAGAGAGCATTAGGGTTTTAGCAATTTCAGGAATTTTAGTAGCTATGTGCCAGGAAACTGGGGCAAAGACCAAATATATATTTCACCATCTCTCTAGCCCTGGGTTGGAAGACTGGAGCAGTTCCAGTCAAAACTAATAATCTGTACTTCTAGAAAGATTGTCAGTCTCTGAATACAGTGTGTGTGTGTGTGTGTGAGGGGGGAGCAAATGAAATAAAAGAAGCCAGGTGTGGTGGCTCATGCCTGTAATCCTGGCAACTCAATAGAATCGTAGTAAGTATGACACTAGTTTGGACAAAGACAAGAGAAAAAATAATGAAAGCAAATGGGACTGGTGGTGTGATTCTTGTCACAGAATGCTTGGCTAGCACAAGGCTGAAATGCTAGAACTGCAAAAAAGAAGAGAAAAAGAAAATTCAACAAATGAACCTCACAGTGTATCAAGTTGGAGAATTATTCAAATAGACAACTTTTTTCCCCTAGAGAGTGTTACTATATAACCCAGGCTGGCCTCAAATCCAAGATCCTCCTACCTCAGTCTCCTGAGTATTGTGATTACAGGTTTCTATTACCATTCCTGGATGAATGAGACACTCAGTGGAATATACCTTAAGAAAGAAATACAAAGCAAACGAAAATGAATTTAACAATCATATTACTGATTAATAATATCTTTTTTTCTGTTTTGGTCCTGAGGCTTGAACTCAGGGCCTTGGCACTGTCCCTGAGCTCTTTTGCTCAAGGCTAGTGATCTACCACTTTGAACCACAGCACCACTTCTAGTTTTCTGGTGATTAGAGATGAGTCTCATTGACTTTCCTGCCTGGGCTGGCTATGAACTATGATCCTCAGATCTCAGCCTCCTGAGTAGCTAGGAGTACAGGTATAAGCCATTATGCCCAGCAATAATATGTTAATCTGGTAGCCATAGTATTATTACTCCAGAACTAATCTATATAATAAGATACACCAAGTAGGTAATTAGGTAATTATTTTAATGATATTAGGATATGAGATTTTCAGGATAAAATAAATGCGTATAAAATCATAGCTTACTGAAAATGTATTCTTGGAATATTGATGTTATGCTGTCAAAGGAAAGAAATTAGAGTAATTCAGTTAAAGATCTTGATTGACACACTCTCTCTCTCTCTCTCTCTCTCTCTCTTTCTCCTCTCTTTCTCTTCCTCCTTTGTGCCAATATGGAGCTTGAATTCAGGGCCTGGGCACTGTCCCTTAGCTTTTCTACCCAAGGCTGGTACTCTACCACTTGAGCCACACCACCACTTCCAGCTTTTTGCTAACTAGAAATGAGAGTCTCATAGACTTTCCTGGGCAGGCAGCCTTCAAACTTAAGATTCTTGGATCTCAGCCTACTCAGTAGCTAGGATTCCAGGCGTGAGCCGCCCACAAGCACCTGCCACAGGATCCCTGTGATGTCCAAGTATCACTTCTGAATGTGCTCTGTCCTTTAGCGGGAAGGATGCTGTCAGAACTCCACAGGGGATAGAGAAACAAGAGCAACACCATCAGAAGCAAAAGCCATGCAAAAAAGTAGAAATTCTACACAAAAATGATTCCGTTTTTTTTTTTTCTTCAGCAACAACAAAAGAGGGTGAAAAAAAATAGAGCCGGGCACTAGTGGCTCATACCTGTAATCCTAGCTACTCAGGAGGCTGAGAACTGTAGGACTGAGGTTGGGAAACAGCCCAGACAGAAAACCCCATGAGATTCTATCCACAGTTAACCAGCAAAAATGCAAGAAGTGGGAGGTGTGACTCAAGTGGTAGAGCGGCAGCCGTGAGTATAGGAGAAACAAAGCGAGAGTAGAAAGCCTTGAGTTTAAACTCCAGTTCTGGCACACACACACACACACACACACACACACACACACACACACACACACACAGAATAAGGAAAAATGTAAAGAAAAAGAAAAAACGGTGAGTGAATTGTGTTACATTAAAAGCAACTACTTTTCAAACAACAACAAATAAAACCTACTACTGTTTACCAAAAGGCACATGAGGAGACACTGTGTGAAGGTGCCAGGCACAGTGGAGGGGCTCATGCCTATTTTCCCAGCTACTCAGAAGGCAAAGCTCGGGAGGATTGTGAGTCCAGGCCAGCCCTGGAAAAATGTTTGCAAGACTCCATCTCAACCAATATCTGGGCATAGAGGAACATTCTTGCCACACCAGCTGCAGCAGGAAGTGAAATCAGGTGTTGATCCTGCCAGCCCAGACAAAAAGGGAGAGCCACCTCAGAAGAGCAAAAAGGGTTCAAGGACAAATGCAGCAGTGGTCTCACTAGACACTACAAGGAAATTGAAGCATACAATGTGTGGGTGAGGACAGGAGGGAAAAACTGGGGGACAGCAAGGGCAGGGGTGACATTGTCCAAAAAGAAATGTACTCACTACCTGGCTTATGTAATGTAACCCCTCTGTACATCACCTTTATTTTATTTTTTATTTTTTGGGTCCAGTAGTGGGGCCTGAACTCTGGGCCTGGGCGCTGTCCCTCAGCTCTTCAGCTCAAGGCTAACGCTCTACCACTTGAGCCACAGCGCCACTTCCGGCTTTTTTCTTTTTATTTATGTGGTGCTGAGGAATCGAACCCAGGGCCTCCGGCTTGCAAAGCAAGCGCTCTACCACTCAGCCACCTTCCCAGCCCTGTACATCACCTTTATAATAACAATAAAAATATTTAACAGGTTCAAATAAGCCAGGTGCCAGTGGCTCATGCCTGTAATCCCAGCTACTCAGGAGGCTGAGATCTAAGGATCACGATTTGAAGCCAGCCCAGGCAGGAAGAAAAGTCTATGAGACTCTTATTTCCAATAAACTACTCAGAAAAAGCTGGAAGTGGTGCTATGTCTCAAGTAGTAGAGTGCTAGCCTTGAGCACAAAGAGGCTCAGGGACAGCGCCCAGGCCCTGAGTTCAAGCACCAGGACTGTCAAACAAAATAATAATAATAGTGCCTGCCTGGAGTATGTACATCCTAAGTTCAAACCCCAATACCATCCCCACCTCCAAAAAAGGGTGAGAAGGCAGCCACAGAATGATTGGACAATTTTTTTTTGGGGGGGGGGGTCCGGTCGTGGGGCCTGAACTCTGGGCCTGGGCACTGTCCCTCAGCTCTTCAGCTCAAGGCTAGCGCTCTACCACTTGAGCCACAGTGCCACTTCCGGCTTTCTTTTTGCTCATGTGGGGCTGAGGAATGGAACCCAGGGCCTCATGCATGCAAGGCAAGCGCTCTACCACTGGGCCACCTTCCCAGCCCCGCTCTTTGCAATTTATGTATTTCAATTTGTATCTAGAATATCCAAATGTCTTCTACAAATCAGTAAAAAAGAAAAAAAACAACAAAAACTAACAAGTCAGTAGAAAAGTGGGCAAAAGGCATTCACATGAAAAGTTATATTCAAACTAGCAATAAATGTAGCAAAAGGTGATTAACTTCATTAATCAGGGATATGCAAATTAAAACCAAAATTAACTCTGCTGAACAAGCCAGATGCAGAAAGTACACATTGTATGATTCCGTTTATAGACATGTCTAGTGACAGAAAGCAAATCACTGGTTGCTGGGGACAGGGATGCGTGGTGTTGGCCGAGAGGAGACTTCAGGGAACATCCTGAGAGGGGTTGATACAAATGTTTGAAATCGTGATTATGGAGGTGATTTTATAATTTGGCTTCACTCGTCACATGGACCAAGTGAGTGCATTTTATTGCATGTACTCTATATAAACAAAACTGCTTTTGGCTGGGTGCAGTGGTACATGCCTGTAGTCCCAGCTACTTGGGAGGTTGAGGCAGGAGATTGTATAGTCTAGAAGTTCAAGGCCAGTCAAGGTAACAGTAAAAATATAAAAAAGAACAAAAGTTTAAAAGAGTAAAATTGGGGCTGGGAAAGTGACTCAGTGGTAGAGCGCTTACCTTGCATGCCTGAGGCCCTGGGTTCGATTCCTCACACCACATAAGCAAAAAGAAAAAAAGCCAGAAGTGGCGCTGTGGCGCAAGTGGTAGAGCGCTAGTCTTGAGCTGAAGAGCTGAGGGACAGTGCCCAGGCCCAGAGTTCAGGCCCCAGGACTGGACCCAAAAAAAAAAAGAGTAAAATTGATCAATAGCTTGGTTGATTGAGTGTGTGTGTGTGTGTGTGTGTGTGTGTGTGTGTGTGTGTGTGTGTGTGTGTGTGTGTGTGTGTGTGTGTGCTAGTCCTGGGACTTGAACTCAGGGCTTGAGCTCTCTCCCTGAGCTTTTAAACTCAAGGCTAGCATTTTGCCTACCATTTGAGCCACAGCTCCACTTCTAACTTTTGGGTGGATAATTGGAGATAAGGTTTTCAAGAACTTTGTTGCCCAGGTTGGCTTTGAACTGCGATCCTCAGATCTCAGTTTCCTGAGTAGCCAGGATGACACTTATAAGCTGCTGGCATGCTACTAAAATTGATTTTTAAAGCACACCACAGGGGATGGGAAGATGGCTTAGTGGTAGAGTGCTTGCCTAGCATGCACGAAGCCCTGGGTTCCATTCCTCAGTACCACATACACAGAAAGAGCTGGAAGTGACACTGGCTCAAGTAGTAGAGTGCTGCTCTTGAGCAAAAGTAGCTCAGGAACAGTGCCCAGGCCTTGAGTTCAAGCCCCAGAATTGGCAAAAAAAAAAAAAAAAGAGCACCATAAGGTATCATTACATTCCCACAGAGCTGCTTTAACTAAAACTTCCCACAATAGAAAGGACATAGAGCCCCTGGAATGCTCATAGTTGCAGAAAAATTATTTATTTATTAATTTGGCCAGTCATGGGGCTTGAACTCAGGTCTGGGTGCTGTCCCTGAGCTCTTTCGCTCAAGATTAGCCCTCTACCACTTGAGCCACAGTGCCATTTCAGATTTTTTCTGAGTAGCTAATTGAAGATAAGAGTCTCACAGCCAGAGTGGGTGGCTCTTGCTAGTAATCCTAGCTACTCTGGAGGCTGAGATCTGAGGATCATAGCTTGCAGCCAGCCTGGGCAGAAAAGTCTCTGTGAGACTCTTATCTACAATTAACCTCTCAAAAACTGGAAGTGATGCTGTGGCTCAAGTGGTAGAGCACAAGCCTTGAGCACAAAGAGGCTCAGGGACAAGCCCTGAGTTCAAACCTAACAACCACCACCACCAACAACGAAAGTCTCATGGATTTTCCTGCCCAGGCTACAAGTGTAAGCCACCAGTGCCTAGGCTGTAAAATTATATTTATATTGATCCTGTCAATTCTACCTAGATATATGCATATATGCCTGAGAAATGTCTGTATAGACTTGCCAAAAAATCTACTAAATAATTCAAAGTTGCACTATTTTAATAGCATAAAATGGAAATATATATACAATATATTTATTTCTGTATATATTATGGATATATATATATGATTTATTCAATGGAACAGCAACAAGAATGAAGAACTACTATTCAACTATGCAGAAACAGACAGTATAAGTTGAGAGGAAATGGCCAAACACAATAAAGCACATATTGTCATTCCATTTGACTGGAGTTTAAAACCAGGCAGAAGCTGGGGTCAGTGGCTCACTCCTGTAATCCTAGCTACTCAGGAGTCTGAGATCTGAGGATCATGATTCAAAGCCAGCCTGGGCAGGAAACTCTGTGAGACTCTTATCTCCAATAAACCACTCAGAAAACCAGAAGTGGCACTGTGGCTCTAGTAGTAGAGCGCTTGCCTTGAGCTGAAGAGCTGAGGGATAGAGCCAAGGCCCAGAGTTCAAGCCCCACAACTAAATAAATAAATAAATAAAATACCAGGCAGAGCTAACCTCTAGAGTTAAAAGTCAAGAGAGTACTCTCCTGGTTAGGAGGTGGTTAGTGACAGAATTGGCAGGTGTTTCCATTTGTATATTTTGGCCTCTTGTGAATCTTGTAAGAAAATGAGGTCTTGGGGTTAGGAAGGTGGCTCAGTGGTAGAGCGCTTGCCTTGCATGCCTGAGGCCCTGGGTTCGATTCCTCAGCACCACATGAAGCAAAATGAAAAAAGCCGGAAGTGGCGCTGTGGCTCAAGTGGTAGAGTGCTAGCCTTGAGCTGAAGAGCTGAGGGACAGCGCCCAGGCCCAGAGTTCAGGACCCACGACCGGACCCCCCCCCAAAAAAAAAAAGAAAAAAAAGAAAATGAGGTCTTAGTTTGGGTTTGTTGTTGTTTGGGTGTGCATTTTGTGTTGCTTCCTTAAAGATAGGGTTGCAGTGTGAAGCCCAGGCTGGCCTCAAACTCTCCATCTTCCTGTCTCATCCTCTGTGGTGTGAGATTATAGATGTGTAGATGTGTTACTATGCCTGCCAGTAGATGAGTATTTTAATTAGGATCAAAATGACTATGATTTGACAACACTACACTTTGAGCTTTACATTTCCTGTAACTTAGCCAACTGGTTGGCTGATAGTCATGATGTTTTTTGTTTGAGACCATGGTCTCACTACGTAGCCTAGCCTGGCCTCAGATTCCATATTCTCCTGCCTCTCAAATGCTAAGATTACAGGTATGAACACCATACCACTTTATTTATTTATGTTTGTCTTTTTCTATGCTAGTGGGATTTGAAGTTAGGGCCTGTGTGATGTCTCTTAGCTTTTTCTGCTTAAGGCTGGTTCTCTACCTCCACTTCCATATTTTCTTGGCTAATAAGAGTCTCAGGGACTTTTTTGCTTGGCCTGGCTTTGCACTGAAATCCTCAGATCTCAGTCTCTCTTTTTTTTGGGGGGGGGTCCAGTTGTGGGGCCTGAACTCTGGGCCTGGGCGCTGTCCCTCAGCTCTTCAGCTCAAGGCTAGCGCTCTACCACTTGAGCCACAGTGCCACTTCTGGCTTTTTTCTTTTTGCGTATGTGGTGCTGAGGAATCGAACCCAGGGCCTCAGGCATGCAAGGCAAGCACTCTACCACTGAGCCACCTTCCCAGCCCCTAGATCTCAGTCTCTTGAGTAGTTAGGATCACAGGTGTGAGCCATCAGCACCAGCCCATAGTGACCTCTGACAACCAACTGATAGCTAAATGGACCATGGCACCTCCTAGATCTTCATCTCCACAAACTAACATTTTTGAGACAGTACGCCTCATTGTACTGCAAATCCCAATGATGTCAGACTGCCAATGGAAACATCTCAACTCTGCAAGTAATATTTAGGAAAAGGCATTCAAGCACTCTTATGGTGTGGCCCCACCCCCTTCAGCAATGTTCAGGTTTTAGAGAAGTGATAGGATCTTCAGGGCTCTGACGGCCGTATCAATGGATGTACCAGTGATGGGTTCATCATTTGATGGGCATTTGGGAGGTGATGGTCTAGTTGAATGGAGTGGGTAATTTGGGACATTTCCCTTGGGAGCTATGTCTTGTCCTCTCCCTGGCTTCCATGAACAGTTTTGCTCTGCCACGAGTCCCTTATCATGATGTTCTGCCTCACCAACACCCCAAAACCACAGAGCCCAGTGACCATGGCCTGAAACCCTGCAACTGTGGGTCAGGATAAACATGTCCTCCTTTGACCTGACTTTCCCACAGCAATTAAAAGGTAACACAGACACCAGATGCCCTGCCCTAGTGAGGCAAAGCCATTAATGCATTGCTCTCAACTGATGACAACCCAGACCTTGAAGAGACAGGTGTCTGGACCCTTTGAGCAATTTCTTCTGCACACATAGTCTTTGGTTCTTCATTAGTACTGTTGGCTCAAGTAATTTTCTTTTGTCTGTCATGCAAGAAACAGGTTCATTCCAGAACTATCTTTGTCTCGTGGTTTATAATTTGATTAAAGAACTGGTATTGGGGAACTGAAACATTCTGGCTGGTCCAGTGTAACCAGCATGTGCTGGTTACAAGGGTGCTGATATATATATATATATATATATATATATATATATATATATATATATAATATAATATATATATATAGTACCTCAATAAAATGTTCATCAAAAGTACAAAGTAATTTCAACTGTCTGAGAAAAATGCAACACAGATTGGTTATGAGGATCATATGTGATGGACTGTCTCTTGCTTTATTCCCCTAGGTCAAGCAAAGCACCAGGTGCTTGCTCACCTGCTTGCCCTCAGACAAGCCATTTGGACATGGGCTCAGCTGAAATTCCCCTCACTCCAGGTGGAGCATTCCACTGTAGGCTTGGCCAAGGACACTGCCCTGAGCCCCCAAGAGACCATAGCCCATATTTTCTGCTTCCTTGTTAAGCCCTATATAGCCCACCCCAAAATCTATTCCCTTTCACAACCTCCACACCGCAGGAAGCTCTATGCCCCTCCCTGGCAATGAACAATCCTAGCCGTTGCTAAAGGGGTCTGGCCTATACCTTTTCTGTTCTCCTCCATTTTCCTAACACCATTAAGGAACAGTATCAATCTTGCTGTTAGGGTTGTTAAATGGCCTTGTGAACATGTACTCCCCTCCACCCCCCCGTTTTTCCTTTTCGCCCTGGTCCTGGAATTTGAACTCAGGACCTTGCCCTCTTACTTGTTTTTTTCTTCAAGGCTGGCACTCCACTATTTAAGGAACATTGAATATTTTGCTGGTTAACTGGAAAGAAGAGTGTCATAGGCATCTTCTACTCTTCTGGCTGTGAACCAGGATCTTCAGACCTCAGCCTCCTCAGTAGCTAGGATTAGAGGTGTGAGCCATCAGGCGCCTGGCTTTTTAAAATTTTTTATTTATTATTAGCTAATCTGTTAGAGGCAAATACTTAAGCATTCACAGATGATATAATGTGGCGGATGGGGTTTGATTTAAAATAATTCCTGGGCTGGGCAGGCTCGATTAAACAGGAGCGATGGGCCTGTGTTGCTTGAGCCCGTAAGTACATACACGAGGGACCATTAAACTATCATCTCCACTTCTGTAGATGTTTAACATAGTCTGCCAAAATGGAAAGCGAGTAAGGCTATTAAAAAGAAAAGGAGAGCAGAGTTGGTGGGGTGATGCGCTGCGTGGTCGGGAGCCCTGGAAAAGAGCTTTACGCAATGCTGTCTTAATATTATTTATTACGGTTAATTTGGCTGCTAGCCCTGTTGGTTCCCTCCTCTCTCCGTAATGGTTTATCCCACTCTCCCGGGTTCTTCGCCACGGTTCCGTTCCTACTAGCTCCCAGGCTGCCCTCTCCCGCCGGCAGCCCCACTGGAGCAGCCCGGCTTCCCCAGGGGAAACCCCGAAGGGCGGAGCGCGGGCCTCTGCCAGGGGCGGCGTTCCCCTCCGCGAGTCCACTCGGAACGCTCCGCGTCAGGGGAGGGCCGGTCTTCGTGGGCAGGGCGCGATTCCTGGGCTCTGATTGGCTACATCCGAAGTAAACATCCGGCGAGTTGGGGCGGGGCCGGAAGTGGGAGAAGAAGGCGGCGGCTGGGGCGGTTTTGGGAGCTTCCCGAGTCGGAGTCGGTGCCGCCGTGTGCCATGGGCTGGGCTGAGGCGCCTTGAGGGGCCGCGGGGGCTGGGCCATGGCCGGCGCTAGGGCCGCCGCCGCCGCCTCGGCGGGGACCTCTGCCTCCTCGGGCAGCCCGCCGCCGCCGGAGCCGGGGCTGGGGGAGCTGCTGGAGGAGTTCTCCCGGACGCCGTACCGGGCTAAGGACGGCGGCGGGACGAGCGGCTCCAAGGTGAGTCCCGAAGGGGGACCGCGGGCACCCCCGCCCGGCCGGGGTCCGGAGCACGGGAGCTGGCGGGAGCGCCCTGCGGAGGACGAGCGCGCAGGGGCTTTCTCCCGGGTCGGGGCCCCCAGAGGACGCGTGGGGCTCCGGACCCGTGCAAGGAGGCCGAGGGCCCGGGGCCCAGGAGGGAATTGCCCCTGGGGTTTGCCAGCAGGGTCCGAGCCGAGGGCTGAGGTGCCAAGGCCGGGGAGGAGAGCGGGAGGGAGATAGTATCCCGCCCAGCGTGCCGAGAGGTGGTGTCTGGACAAAACACCCCAAATCTTAAGTGAGAATAGGCTGGGGGTGCCCCCAGGTTAGAGGTCAGGTTGAGGGGGCCAAGGGTAGCGGGGCAGTTCGGAGTCGGACGAACCCGAGCGTGTCGCCTCCTTATAAGGGCCCAGCATGACTTCGGCCCAGCCCTCCCCTTCCTCCACCCCGCGGGAAGACAGTACCCACACGCGCGCGCGCACACACACACACAGTACACACACACACAGAGTACACACACAGTACACACACAGTACACACACACACACAGTACACACACGACAGTACACACACACACACAGTACACACACGACAGTACACACACACAGTACACACACACACAGAGTACACACACACAGTACACACACAGTACACACACGCGCGCACACACACACAGTACACACACACACGACAGTACACACACGACAGTACACACACACACGACAGTACACACACGACAGTACACACACACGACAGTACACACACAGTACACACACGCACGCACACACACACAGTACACACACAGAGTACACACACACGACAGTACACACACACACAGAGTACACACACACAGAGTACACACACACGACAGTACACACACACACACACACACACACACACGGCCTCCACGTTGCTTCATCCGAGGTTCTCAGTTCCTCTTTTCCCTTCCACTCCCTTGGGGTTTCCACGGGGCATCTATAATCACCAGACCTGGCCGGCTTCCGGCCTAAGAAAACCCACCTAAGCGCCGGCTGGTGGTGAAATGGGAATCTCACTGATCCTTTCACCTCTCCTTCCCACGTGGGTTTGGCAACTTCCATCAGATCAGCTTTCCCGTGCGACTCTCTTCCATCCTCCACCTCAAAGCGCTCGATTTGACTGGGACATACTGTAGGTGGCATCTGCAAGTCTTTGAAGTAACTCAGGGAAGTAACTCAGTAAGAAAGGGGCTCTTTCCAAATAACCAAGTGTTTTTCAGAGCATCAGCTGGGTTACTTGTTAAGAGTAACCTAGAATTGGCGCTTTTTTGGACTGTACTCTGGGATTTATTCTGAGGTTTTTAGTTTGCTAAGCAAGTACTCTTGCCTTATACTCCAGTCCTTTTGGCTTTAATATTTTTTATCTAGAAGGTAGTTGGGATTACAGACAGGTATGTACCAACTTGACTAGCTTTAGAATTTGCATTTTTCTTTAGCAGGCTTGATAATTACGTACCCTGAGGAAGGCATTATGAATTATTTCCTTCATGAGGGTTTTTTGTGGACCCCTTTTGCATCTTACCCCTGAAAATTACAGTTGTCATGTTATACTTGACAGTAACCCCAAGCTAGCCTAAGTGTCTCTTTGGGATTCTTGAGCTCATTCAAAGTTGTTTTTTGTTTGTTTGTCAGATATGGGGCTTGAACGCAGGGCCTGGCTGCTGTCCCTGAGTTCTTTTGCTCAAGGCTAGTGCTCTACCACTTTGAGCCACAGCTCCATTTCCAGTTTTCTGGTGGTTTATTGGAGAGAATAATCTCACTGTCTTTGAACCTCCATCCTCAGATTTCAGCCTCTTGAGTAGCTAGGATTACAATTCACCTGGCTGTTTTTTTCTTTTATTGGCAATAGTGGGGTTTTAGGGTCTCAAGCTTGCTAGACTGTGGTGATGCTGTGGAACCAGACCTCCAGCCCTGTTTTGACTGGTTATTTCCAGGATAGAGGTCTTGCCTCACACCTGGACCCATTCTGAGTTGCAGTCTGACTAACATTCCTATCATTGGTGGAACCACAGGCATGCCCCACTACATTCGCTGATAGGTTGAGATGGGGTTGTGCTGACTTCTATCTGGGCTGACCTTGAACCATAATCTTACCATCCTCAACCTAGCCAAGTAACTAGAGTTACATGTGTGAGCCATTGATACCCACTAGGTGGTTTGGTTTTGAGACAACAAGGTCTGTGCCCTGATGCCATAACTGATATCCTGATTCCAAGTTGATCTTGAACATGGGGTCCTTCTGCCTCAGCCTCCTGTACTGGGATTATAGGGGTATACCACCACTCCCGGCTTTCTTACAAAGTTCTTTTGATGTTAAGCAGATGCTGTGTAAGGAGGCAGTTTTTACTGATGACACTGACAAGAGTCTCAAGGTACTAGAGAGGTTCAGGGGGAGGTAAGGAAAGCCTGCTGTCCAAGGAACATGATGGATTATTGCCAGTTATACTAGCTTAGAGTAAGAGTAAGGGTTTGTTTTTGGTTTTGTTTTGAGACAGTGTCTCACTGATTAGCTCTGGCTGTCCTCAAACTCATGATGATCCTCCTGCCTCAGCCTCCCAAGTGCTGGGAGGACAGCAAGATTTCTTACATTTTATGGGTCATCCACTCATTTGAAGTTAATGAAAGCTGTACTCCAGCTGGGTGCCAGTGGGTCACACCTGTAATCCTTGCTACTTAGGAGGCTGAGATCTGAGTGTCACAGCAGACAAATCCAAGAGATTTTTTAAAAAAAATCTCCAATTAACCAGCAAAAAGCTGGAAGTGTAGGTGAGACTTGAGTGGTAGAGTGACAGCCTTGAGTGAAAATGCCCTGAGATGAAGCCAAAAAAAAAACAACAACAAACTGAACACAGCATGACATACAATATGGAGGCAATTCAGGATCCTTACTGAAGCATTTCACATGTGGTGTAATTAACACGAGGGGCCTGTGACCCAGATTCATGTCTCTTCACAGCATTGAGTAATAATAGTCAATCCCAGTGACCTCACTAGATCCGGGGCTGCTTAATTCTCAAATTCAGAACTCAGGAATCTTCCTGTTGTTGGTTGTGGAGCCTGAACTCTGTCCCCCATCTCTAGCTCAAGGCTAGCACTCCTACCACTGGAGCCACAGCGCCACTTCTGGCTTTTTCTGCTTATGTGGTGCTGAGGAATCAAACCTAGGGCCTCATGCACGCAAGGCAAGCACTCTACCACTGAGCCACCATCCCAGTCCTGAACTCAGGAATCTTTATATTCACTTCTCCTCTTTACAGGTTGAGCGCATTGAGAAAAGATGTCTAGAACTGTTTGGCCAAGACTACTGTTTCAGCGTGATTCCAAATGTGAATGGGGATATCTGCGGCCACTACCCCCGGCACATCGTATTCCTGGAGTACGAATGTTCTGAGAAGGAGAAAGACACGTGAGCATCATGTGACTGGGGCCTAGGCGCTCACCTGCAGCTGGGCAGGGTAGACTCACTTTCCCCGGGTGCTAACAGGGTTTGATGAGTTGGGATGGCAAGGTGGCATGACATAGAATGAGGGTTAGGAAGTCACAGCCTGGGATTATTTTACCCCTACTCTTCAGTTCATTGTTGTAAGCACCTTTCACCTCTCTGTACAGCCTCAGTGGCTTTTGGGTTTGTTTGTTTGTTTGTTTGTTTTGTGAATGTATGTGTCAAGACAGACAAGAGCATTTATCATATAGCCCTTAGCCCCCTAACCTCTAAAATTTGAGTTTACTTCCTGGCTGTCCCATTTTCTGGCTGAGCAAGTTATTTAACCTCTTTGTCCTCAGTTTTCTCATCTATAATTCCCTGCCTCATCTTAATTAATGCCTATAATGACTAGTTAAAACTCTAGAAAAGGGGGCTCTTTCAGTCCCTACTGATAAATGGTGCTAATACATGCTGACATGTTTGTTGTAAGAATTAGAAATAAGAGCTACCTTTTTATGCCTAGGTGACCTGAGTGTTTTATGTAGGTAACAGTTCTTACCAGAGCAGACACTTAAGTGCCTGATGCACGAGGTAGCCCGTAAGTAGTAAACGGACAACTGATCAAACACTGAGGCTCCAGAGTTGTTGTTGTTTTTTTTTCCTAGTGTATGTGTGTATTTGTTTTTGAGACAAGATCTTGGCTATGTAACCACCAGGCTAGCCTCAAAATATCTCAGCCTCTCTAGGAGGCTGGGATTTCAGGGTTGCATCAAGACATTTAGCAACAAGACCCCATCTCAAAACTTGGCAGTTCAAGCAATGTAGCAACAAGACTATCTCAAAAAGAAAAAGAGAAAAAGGAGAGGGGGATTAGAGGGAGAGGAAGGGAGAGGGAGGGGGAGAAAGAGGGAGAGAGAGAGAGAAAGGAAAGGAAGAAACAGCAAAAAGAGAAGAGAAGCTGGGTGTGGTGGTGTTGCATGCCTGTAATTCCAGCACTTAGGAGGTGGAAGCAGGATTGGAAGTTCCAGGCCAGTCTTGGCTACAGAGTGATTATAGACAAGTACCACCTCAATTTAGAGTACGGTCAGGATCATCAAGCCAAGTACTTGAGGATTGTGCGTGGGAGTTACTGGTTTTGAGCACTCATTAGGGTTATAGATTCTCTGGTATTTCTCCTGGGTCTTCAGAACCAGAATTTCCAGAATCTAATTTCTTAGATCTCCCTAGCTCGTCTAAGCAGCTGCATGTCACTGGGATCCAGAGAAGACTTATGACCAGAGGAACAACCTAACTCACTCAGAAGGATTAGAGGGAAAAGCCTTAGTTTCCTCATCTGAAGGGTGGACATGTCTGTAAAAATGCCTTGTGAGCTGGGCACCAGTGACTTACTCCTGTAAACTTAGCTACTGAAGAGGCTGAGATCCGAGGATCATGATTCAAAGCCAGTCTGGGCAGAAAAGTCCCCGTGAGACTCTTACCTCCAATTAACCACTCAAAAACCAAAAGTAGAGCTGTGGCTCAACGTGGTAGAGTTCTAGCCTTGAGCAAAAGAGCTCTCAGGGACCATGTGTAGGCCCTGAGTTCAAGCCCCATGACTAACTAAATAAAAATTCCTTGTGAGGTCATGCTGGGGTTCCCTAAAAAATGGATGAATTAAAGATTCTGTGGAGGGAGTGGAGGCACAGATTAGTTAATAGAGCACTAGCCAGTGAGCAAAATCGTCAGGTACCAAGTTCAAGCCCCTGTCTTGGTCCACCCAACTTAAAACAGATTCTATGAAGATCCTAGAAATTGTATCATATCCTGGGGGTTTCTAAGCTTCTCCTGCTAGAGTTTGGTAAATTTGCTTTCTCTAATCCTGTGACCTACAGGGCTTTGAGCAAGATTTGCTTTTGTTCCCCTTTTGCATTCTCATCAGTGCTGGCCAAGGGGTGGCTGGTGGTTTCATCTGTGTCCAGATGGCATTCTCAACTTTGTGATTGAATCATTGGGGGGAATCTCTTCTGCATGGTGTAGCTCAGTGTCTCTGAAGTAGGGCCGAATTGTTGTCTAACAAGCTCCCAGCTAATGCCAGACTACCTTTTAGTAGTACATGGAAAGTGAAGATTGGGCCTCAGCAAATCTTTTCCTGAAAGGAAACATTTTCATCGCTAATCAGGTCTAGCCATTAAAGAGAAGGAAACTAATGTTTACTGGCTGGCAAGTGTTAGCATTTTGCACACCAGCCTAAGTTGTGTAACCAGCCCCGCAGTGAAGAAGACAAAATTACCCCATCCTATGGAGAATGAAGTTGAAGCCCAGAGAAGCAACTTGCCTCTGTTAAGGTCACCAGATTTGGGGCAGTGGTGTTAAAAGCCAAGTTTCCTGATTCTTTAACTGGCTCCCACTCTCCCCCTCCCAACCTTGTCCAGCAGGGCTTCACTGTCCAGGCTAGGACCACTGTAATACCTCACTCTAGGGAGTTATTGGAGGGTTGTGTTTTTTGCTTTTGTTGGTTTGGTTTTTGCAAGCTGAGGAATGAAACCAGGGCCTTTGGCATGTAGGCAAATGCTCCACCATTGAGCTATATCCTTGCTTTTTTATTATTTCTTTTTGCTGTGCCCAGGTTGGCCTGGAACTCTGAGTCCTCCATCTCCTGAGTGCTAATTACAGCCAGCTTTTTGGGGGGAAAGGGGGACAATAAGGTCTCATTGCTAAGTTGCTAGTGTCTTGTACTTAGTCCTTCCTCAGCCTCCCAAAAAACTTGACATCTGGGCCTGGCTCTGGAACTTGTTTTTAACCTTTCATGTCTTTCAGGGCCTTGAAGTGGTACAGAACTGATTTCGCATAGGCCATGCCCATTTGTTTTAGGAAAAGAGAGCTTGTTTCCTCCTTCCCTCTTCCTCTTCCCCTCCTGTTCCTCCTCTTCTGTCCCTCCCCTCCCCTCCTTTCTTTCCAAAGGTCTGAGACTGGGACTCGTACCTGACACTTTTCACTTATTGGCTAGTGCCATGCCTCCAACCCCAGAAAGGAGAATTTGGATACACTTGAATGAGAACGAAATCAGTTGTTGGCTTCTTTATATATTTGGCTCTGGTTTTACTATGTCACTAACCAGACGTGGTTAAAAACGATAGAACTAAATTCAGGAAGTGCTTTGGGCTAGTTAACAAACCTCCTTAGTTAAGCCTTTCATGTCTAGGATTAGAAGCCTAGACTGATTGCCCTCAACAGCTGAGATACATTAGTCACCAAGGTTTCACTGAGCTGCTGCTGTGTCATGTCAGGAATAAGTGAGAAGTCGTGTAGATGAAGTCCTCAGCCTTAAAAGTCTGCTGGGTGACAGAGACCAGTAAATAAGCAACTAATAGTCCAAAAAGAACTAGAGTTAGGCAAGTAGCGGTGAGGTGTTTGGGGGATGTTGGCTAAAGCCGTGGGCTTATTGGCTGTTCACAAGTTTAGAAGCTCCACTGGCTGCTGACTTTTTTTTTTTTTTTTTGTCGGTCGTGGGGCTTGAACTCTGGGCCTGGGCGCTGTCCCTCAGCTCTTCAGCTCAAGGCGAGCGCTCTACCACTTGAGCTACAGCGCCACTTCCGGTTTTCTGGTGGTTTATTGGAGATAGGAGTCTCACGGTCTCTCCTTGCCTGGGCTGGCTTTGAACCGCGATCCTCAGATCTCAGCCTCCTGAGTAGCTAGGATTACAGGCGTGAGCCACCAGCGCCCAGCTGGCTGCTGACTTTTTTGTGTGTGTGACTTTGAGCTAACATTCCTAACTTGGTTTGTCTATAATAAGAGGCTGATGTGGATATAAGCCTTGCTTTGTGTCTCAGACCTTTTTTTTTTTTTTTTTAAATTTAAAATTGGGTCTTGCTCTGCTGCTCAAACTGGCCCCAGTATGCTGCCTCAAACTATCTTCCTGCTTTAGTCTTCCTAGTAGCTGGGAGTAAAGGAATATACCCACCACTATGCCCGAACCCCTCATATCTGTTAAATAATAATAACAGCAGTATTTATCTCAGCAAGTTTTGAGGAGCAAGCAGCCTCGCTGGTCTTAGAAGCTTCCTGATAGAAGTTACGTTACAATATGTTCTTCATTATTTAAAAATAATTTTTGTTTGTTTATAAATGCTGCCCATGAAAAATAAAATTCAGTTAGTTGATTTAATAAAATACATGATGGGGCTGAGAAGGTGGCTCAGTGGTAGAGTGCTTGCCTTGCACCACATAAGCAGAAAAAAGCCAGAAGTGGTGCTGTGGCTCAAGTGCTGGAGCACTAGCCTTGAGCTGAAAAGATGAGGGGCAGCGCCCAGGCCCAGAGTTCTGGCACCATGACTGACAAAAAAATAAAATACATGTCAAAAAAAATTTTGCTACCTGAAAACATCTTGGTATAAATTTTAGTGTCTATTTGCAGACATAAATATATAAGCCTACATTCAAAAATGAGTCTCACGTGCCAGACTCACAGCTCTCTGCTTAGCTCTGCAATAAAAAATTCTAAGGACAAATGGTAATAAAAATTAAAAATAAAAATAAAAGCCGGGCGCTGGTGGCTCACGCCTGTAATCCTAGCTACTCAGGAGGCTGAGATCTGAGGATCGCGGTTCAAAGCCAGCCCGGGCAGGAGAGACCGTGAGACTCCTATCTCCAATAAACCACCAGAAAACCGGAAGTGGCGCTGTAGCTCAAGTGGTAGAGCGCTCGCCTTGAGCTGAAGAGCTGAGGGACAGCGCCCAGGCCCAGAGTTCAAGCCCCACGACCAACAAAAAAAAAAAAATAAATAAATAAATAAATAAAAATAAAAATAGGAACTAGTTAGAAAACAGAGGTAGAAGTTGTTGGGATTTTTTTTTTTTTGTGGGGAGGGGCAGTTCTAAGGCTTCAACTCAGGGCCTGGGCATTGTCACTGAACTCTTGTGCTCAAGGCTAGCACTCAACCACTTGAGCCACAGCTCTATTTTCGGCTTTTTGGTGGTTAATTAGAGATAAGAGTCTTGTCGACTTTTTCTGCCTGGTGTGTCTTCAAATGGAGATCCTCAGATCTCATCCCCTGAGTAGCTGGGATTACAGGTAAAGAGCCATCATGCCCAGCCTGAAACTCAGCTCTATTAAGGAGAGAACATTAGTGTCTTGCTCCACTCTTAATGACTAGTTACTTGCAACACTGGGAAAATTTTCCACTCAAACTTTTCTGCTTCTTGTTTCTCTTACTGCCAGTAGCTCTAACTGGCAGGGTGAGGCTTTTGCTAAGGGCTGGTTGGTGAATTTCTGAGTATGACCTTTCTTTTAGGGAAATGTGATTTGGTGTGGGTGGGGATTGCTGGAGCTCATTTCTAACCTAACTCTAGGAGTTCCCCTTTCGAACCCAGTGTACCCACTTCTGCACCACTCAGAGTCACTGATAGCTTCTGTTTCTTCTCCTTGACCCCAGTTCCCTGCCCTGTGACTGTTTGGACTGTTAAAGGTTAGGGTTAGGATGTCTTAGAACCATGTGTACCATGACCATGTCATCACATTCCACATTCCCTAAAGAAATCCCAGAAGTTGCCCTGTGGTTTCCAGACGGTTCAGGGGACACCAGATCTTACTCTGAAAATAAAATATTGAACACTGTCAACATAACCAATGTTCAACCTCCTGTGTGTAGTTCTGCTTCTTATTTACCAGTTTCTTTATTTGAGTTCATTTTTTAAAAATCACAAATACCATAAATATTCTGAAGACAGAATTCTGTTTTAAGTGTGTGCGTGTGTGCACACGCTTGAACACAGATAGTGGGACTTGAACTCAGGGCCTCCTGCTCTTGCTCAGCTTTTTTAGTCATGACTGGTACTCTTAACACTTGAGCCACAACTTAGATTTTAATACTTAACATATTTTTCTTTTCTTGAAAAATTTAATGTACCAGTGATCTGAAATTTAGGAATTAATAGTATTCATTAAATTTCCAGTAAATTTTTTTTGTTACTGTTTGTTTTATAACAATAGTGGTACTTGAATTCAGGGTCTCGAGCTCTTGTTTGTTTTTATTGCTCAAGGCTTATGTGCTCTATCACTTGAGTCACACCTCCACTTCTTCCCAGTGAGTATTCTTTTTTTTTTTTTTTTTTTTTTTTTTTTTTTTTTTGTCGGTCATGGGGCTTGAACTCTGGGCTTGGGCGCTGTCCCTCAGCTCTTCAGCTCAAGGCGAGCGCTCTACCACTTGAGCTACAGCACCACTTCCGGTTTTCTAGTGGTTTATTGGAGATAGGAGTCTCACGGTCTTTCCTGCCCGGGCTGGCTTTGAACCGCGATTCTCAGATCTCAGCCTCCTGAGTAGCTAGGATTACAGGCGTGAGCCACCGGCGCCCGGCCAGTGAGTATTCTTTTTGTTAATGTTGTTGTTGTTGTTGTAGTTGTAGTTGTTATTGGTTGTAGAGCTTGAACTTATGGCCTGGGTGCTGACCTTGAGCTCTTTTGCTCAAGGCCTAGTGTTCTACCACTTTGAGACACAGCGTTACTTCTGGTTTTCTGGTGTTAATTGGAGATAATAGTCTCATGGGGACTTTTCTGCCCAGGCTGGCTTCGAACTGCAATTCTCAGATCTCAGCTTCCTGAGTAGCTAGGATGACAAGCGTGAATCACTAGCACTCAGCCCAATGGATATTCTTATATATGTTTTCAGACCTTGCTTGAATCTGTGGACAAACACACATAAATAGGTGGAGTTCCCACTGGAAAGCCATACTAACCTGCTCTTACCTGTGTGTTAGGTTTCAGAGTACCGTGCAGGTGAGCAAGCTGCAAGACCTCATCCACCGCAGCAAGATGGCCAGATGCAGAGGACGGTTTGTTTGCCCAGTGATCCTGTTCAAAGGCAAGGTAAGGGCCTCCCTGTTGCCTCAAGCTCCAAGTCCTGTTATGCTTTCATGCACAATAGAGTCTTTTAGTTCTCTACTAGCCAAAGATCAGTGGCTGGTTCCTGGGTTTCTAGTGTGGTGGGAAACAGACCATAGAAAACAGACTTGAAGATGGTTTCAGGGCAGTAGGGGCGATTCATACCAGGGTACCCCATTGCTAGTTCAGATCCTAGTTCTAGTTACTTCCTGCTTGAGCATGGCCTCAGTTCACTGAAGAATAAAGTGGAAGAAGTGTATCTGTATCAAAGCTTACAAAATCAAATATTTTTTCATTCCTTTTTTTTTGTCATGGGGCTTGAACTCTGGGCCTGGGTGGTGTCCCTGAGCTCTTCAACCACCATCCCAGCCCCTATTTTTCATTCTTTTCATCATTAAGTATTTACTAAACATACATTATATTCTAAGCTGTTTTAGACCTCGAGAAATAGTAGCATCTGAGGCAGACAAAAGGCCTTCCTCGGGCTGGGAATGTGGCTTAGTGGTAGAGGGCTTGCCTAACATGCGTGAAGCTCTGGGTTTGATTCTTCAGCACCACACAAACAGAAAAAGCTAGAAGTGGTGCTGTGGCTCAGGTGGTAGAGCACTAGCCTTGAGCATAGGAAGCTCAGGGACAGCACCCAAGCCCTGAGTTCAAGCCCCAGGACTGGGAAAAAAAAAATCCTTCCCCTAGTAAAGCTTATTATTTTAGTATAATTACTGTAGAGTTAATTCCCCAATATGACTTACTTTATCCATCTTGTCATCTTTTGATATAAGTGATATTGCTTTAACGACAAAGGAAACATAGGTTCAGGGTAGCTGAATAACTTGCCTAAGCTTACTTAACACAGCAAAACAGAGCTTGGATTTGAGCTAAGTGTGGTGTTCTGTAATCCCAGCACTTGGGAAACTGAAGTAGGAGTATTGTGAATTCTAGGTTAGCCTGGGCTATGTAGCAAGACCCTTCTCAAAAAAAAAAAAAAAAAAAAGCTGATATATGAAGCTCTCTAACACCATGTTGCAGTCCACAGGAGGCAGCAGTGTGGACTGATGTCCTAACTAATCATTTGCAGAAAGCTGGACATGGCTTGAGAGTAACTGGAGAGCAAGCATGATGCGGATGGACAGTACAGGAGAAAACCAGAAGTGTAAGGGAGAGGTACCAGGAGGCCTCTACAGACAGTGAGGTTGGTGCATGTCATTGCAGACCATGGAGGATGCTAAATGCTTCCAGGGTGTTGGATTTGCCATGAAAACCCTTGTGATTTTTGAGTAGTGAAGTCCAGGAGGGAGATCAGCAGTAAGGTAGCCTGCTGAGCAGGTGTCCAAGTACTCTGCAGCCTACAGTTGCAGTCACCCAGCATGGGTGGTGAAGGACTGAGGAGAAGAGAGGCTGAATATTGGCTTAGTCCCTGGTGTGTCTTTGTAAAGGAGAAGGACAATCAGGAAAGACAAGGTGGGAAAGGAGACTGTTGAAGGCTTTTTTCGGTAGATACTTTTTGGCAAAATATGTTGAGATATGAAACCAGATTAAAAATATATACAGATAAAGTATACACATATCCAAGTGCTTGGCCTAGAGATAGTTTGTTTGCTCATGGATCTTTATTTTACAGGAACCAAAGCTGAGTTGGAAAGAGATAGAATACCTTGCCTTCAAAATTATATAGCTAGAGATGGAAAGGAGTTCACACAAGTGTGTCTGTTCCACTTCACTCTCACAACCTTTCTGCTAAACTAAGCTATACAAACTCTTTTGACTAGAAGTGTTAATAAACGGAGTATGTACTCATTGAGACAAAAAAAAAAAATATATGTTGAAATGCTAGGTCCCAAATCCTTCCTCTTCTAAATGTGAAGTTTTCCAGTTAACAATTTACAGAGTGCTGCTCTGGTAGAGCACAGTGCTTGTCTTTAGAAATCACACGAGAAATACTACAGTGTTTTCCCCAGGGTGGTTCACAGATCAGCACTTCAAGGATGGACTTGTGGAAAATACTCCCTATCAAATAGGAACAAGAAATTACATTTTATTTATTTATATATGTATGTACGTATTTGTCAGCCATGGGGCTTGAACTCTGGGCCTGAGCTCTGTCCTTCAGCTCTTCAGCACAAGGCTAGCGCTCTACCACTTGAGCCACAGCACCACTTCTGGTTTTCTGGTGGTTTATTGGAGAGAAGAGTCTCATGGACTTTCCTGTCCAGGCTGGTTTTTGAACCTTGATCCTCAGATCTCAGTAGCTAGGATTACAGGTGTGAGCCACCAATGCCCAGCTTAAGAAATTACATTTTAAACTTAACCTTCCATCCAGATTCACAAAACTGTATCAATGTGTGTATGTTGACAAGGATCAGACTCTGAGGAGTCCTGTAGCAGTCCTTTGTCTGGAGACTGTGAGTAAGGAACTTCGTGACTACATTTGGGAAATATCACATTAAGTAACTCCAGATTCTTGGGTCCAGAAGAGAAGCTTAGACAGGCCCGTGAAGAAAGAACCCAGGGCCAACAAACTGCAAGGGATGGCTTTGAGGTTCTTCAAGGGAACTTGCTGTGGTGCATTGGCTTCACTATGAATTCTGCCGCCTTCTCCGAATCAGTGTCCACACATGGAACACTTGTCTGTTCCTTTTGATGTAATTGCTGTGGGGACAGAGGACTTGCTTATGACCATCCTCCTGGTGAGCAGACTGGGCAGCATGAGAGTTCCTGCTCCATGGGAAGACACTGCTCTGGAGTAAGCCGTAGGAATCCCTAGTCTAGGTGGAGATCCACAAGACTGTCATTGGAATTTGAGTAGTGAGTATGGCATTCAGAGGGAGTTTGGAGAGGACACACTGCACTCCATTGAAAAGATTTATGCTGTGAACTGGTGACCAGGTTCTTAGATGTGTGGCTCACAGCACAGGGTGCTGTGTTCCTACCCACACTATTTCAGTGCTGCTTTCTTCTAGACTAGAGAAGGGAGGAAATTTTGCTCAGAAATGCATGTGTCAGCCTAGCGCTAACTCAGGAGGCTGAGATCTGAGGATCGCGGTTCAAAGCCAGCCCTGGCAGGAAAGTCTGTGAGACTCTTCTCTCCAATAAACCACCAGAAAACCAGAAGTGGCACTGTGGCTCAAGTGGTAGAGCGCTCTCCTTGAGCTGAAGAGCTGAGGGACAGCGTCCAAGCCCAGAGTTCAAGCCCCACGACCGACAAAAAAAAAAAAAAAAAAGAAATGCCTGTGTCCTGTACCTTCCCAAACTCACTTCAGTATGGGTAATGAAATAGGAAGTAAGTGTCTGAATTTATCTCATTTCAGTTAAAGCTGTGACAAAGTTGTTGTTTTTTTTGGATCCGGTCATGGGGCCTGAACTCTGGGCCTGGGTACTGTCCCTCAGCTCTTCAGCTCAAGGCTAGCACTCTACCACTTGAGCCATAGCGCCACTTCCGGCTTTTATCTTTTTGCTTATGTGGTGCTGAGGAATCGAACCCAGGGCCTCATGCATGCAAGGCAAGCGCTCTACAACTGAGCCACCTTCCCAGCCCCCAGTCAAAGTTTTATATTAAAAAAATGTTAAAAAACAATTTACTTTGTGATAAGAATATCTTTTTCTTTTCTTGTCCTGGGGCTTGAACTCAGGGCCTGGGTACTGTCCCTGAGCTACTCTATACTCAAGGTTAGTATTCAACCACATGAGCCACAGTGCCACTTCCAGCTTTTTCAGTTTATGTGGTACTGAGGAATTGAGACCAGGGTTTTGTGCATGCTATGTAAGCACTCTATCACTAAGCCACATTCCCAGCCCTACATCTCCTTTTATACAAAGAAAATTTAGCATCCTACTTGATATATGCTAAAATACATGTCAAACCAGGTACAGGGTGCACACCTGTTATTCTACTCAGTAATTAGGCAGGAAGATCAAAAGTTTCAGGCCAGTCTGAGCTATATACTAAGACCATGTAAAAAAAAAAGGGGGGTGGGGGGAGGGGAAAGCCAGGCACCTGTGGCTCATGACTGTAATCCTAGCTGCTTATTAGCAGGCTGTGATATGAAGGATTGTGATTCAAAAACCAGACCAGGCAGAGAAGTTTCTGAAACACTGTCTCTTAAAATAAACCCAGCAAAAAAGGACTAGAAGCATGGCTCAAGATGTAGGACACCAGTCAAGGAAGCAAGGTGACCACTGTGAGCCCCTAAGTTCAAAAACAAAAACAAGAGGAAAGGCTGGTGATGTGGCTCAAGCTGTAGAACCCTTCTTTAGCAAAGGGAAGACATTATTTCAGTCCCTGGTACCACCAAACTCCTTATCTTCCCCCAATTCTTTCTGCCTGTTGTCTCACATAGACAAGTAAAATACATACCAGGTTTTGAAGACTATAATAGACACATGCACATGCACACAAACACAGTTGGTTTCTTGGAGGATTGGGGACATAGTTGAGACTATGTAGCCCAGGCCTGCCAAGAACTTTGTAGCTTAGGATGCCCTTGAATTAATTATTCTCCTGCTTCAGTCTTCCAAGTCCTGGGATCACAGGTGTGTTCCACCACACCCATTTAAATACTGATTTTTAAAGTAATTACATATTGGTCATATTTTGAATGTTGAGTAAAATTTTGAGTGTTGGAATTAGGTAAAATATTTCATTAAAAAACTGAGGCACCAATAGCTCATGCCTATAATCTTAGCTACTCAGGATCTAAGGATCACATTTAGAGCTAACCCAGGTAGAAAAATCCATAAGAGTCCTTCTCTATTTAACCAGATAGGAGGTGAGAGGAGGTGTGGCTCAAGTGATAGAAGCAAGCTAAGGTGAGAAGCCCTGAGTTCAAGCCTTAGCTTCAGCAAAAAAAATGAGTAATAAATCAGTTAAAATGTATAGTACTAAAGGGTAAAATATACTCCTATACCATTTCTCTTAGTGTTTCTTTGTAGCCTTTGGTGTCACATAGACACTAGAAAGTATACTGAGGTTTGAACTCAGGGCCTATACTCACTAGGCTTATGCTCAGCCATGCCCTCAACCCTGTATGTGTCTTTTAAACAGTTGAAATATGGGACAGTTCATCTTTATTTCCTCCTTTAAGAGATAGGAATCAGATCAGTCACTTCTGTTTACTTATTGTCCTCCTCCTTTAGTGAGTTCTAGGTATTGGACTCTGGGCTTTGCACCTACTAAACATGTGCTTTCCCACTGAGCTACACCCCCCCCCCCCAGTCCACTTGTATTCTTTGTGCCAAGTTGGCTACTAGATTGGCAGATATTGCCAAGTGCTGTTCCACATGTGCAATTTAAACCTTTCAGAATAAGCTAACAGGAGACCATAGAAGCAATGAATTATACTGTGGAGCCCCAAGGCTGAAGAATAGGTGTTGAGAGTTACCGTAGGTGATGGGGTGAGCTCTTTTGCCAGGCCTTGTCTGGGATCTTCTTGAAAAGTTTTGTCTTCTACTTGGGAACTTGGTCACTCATTCTTGTTTATTCAGCTATAATTTTTTTTCTAGTTTGTCAAGATTCTGGGTTTAATCCCCAGCAGTGAAAACAATCCCACAGCAATACCGACTATATTTCCTTGATAATATCTTTTTTTTAAAGAGTAGTACTTTGGTTTGAACTTAGGACTTCATGCTTTCCATGCAGGTGCTCTATCCCTGAGCCATACCACCAATCCTTTATTGCATTGTTTTGAGATTTTTGGTTTTGGTGCAGTACTGGGACTTAAGCTCAGGGCCTTGTGCTTTTGCTTAAAATTTTCACTCACAGCTGGTATTCTGTCATTTGAGCCACACCTCCAGCCCAGCTTTTTTGCTGGTTTATTAGAGATAGAGACTTGTGAACTTTTTAATTTTTTTTTTGCCAGTCCTGGGTTTTTTTTTTTTTATTGTTATTTTTATTTTTATTTTGGGTCCGGTCATGGGCCTGAACTCTGAGCCTGGGCGCTGCCTCAGCTCTTCAGCTCAAGGCTAGCGCTCTACCACTTGAGCCACAGTGCCACTTTGGCTTTTTTTTTTTTTTTTTTTTTTTTTTGCTTATGGGTGCTAAGGAATTGAACCCAGGGCCTCAAGCATGCAAGACAAGTGCTTTACCACTGAGCCACCTTCCCAGCCCCCAGTCCTGGGGTTTGAACTCAGGGCATTGTCCCTGAGCTGCTTTTTGCTCAAGGCTAGAACTCTACCACAAGCCACAGCATCACTTGTGGTTTTTTCTGTTTTTTGTGGTACTGAGGAATCAAACCCAGGGCTTCATGCATGCTAGGCAGGCACTCTACTGCGTTCTGCCTTTCTTGTGGACTTTTACACCAGGCTGGCTTCAAACTGAAATCTTCAGATCTCATTCTCCAGAGTAGCTAGAATTGTAGGTGTTAGCCACTGGGTGTCCACAAAGTGTCACTGGTTATTTTTGAGACAAGCTCTTGCTTTCTGCCTGGTCCCGCACCTGGGCTGCAACCCTTCTATTTATACTTGGTGCAGCAGAGTACACATTGCCACATCCCACTTCTTCTGTTGGAGTGCAGCCTGAAAGCTTTTTTGCCTAGGCTGGCCTGGAACCATGATTCTCCTAATCTCAACATTCTGTGTGACAGGCATGACCACTATGCCTAGCTAATGGTTGGGGAGAACATCATAAACTTTTTGCCCAGGCTTGCCTTAAACTTGCTTCTCCTGCTCTCAGCTTCCCAAGTTGCTAGCATTATAGTCATAAGCTACTGTGCCTAGCTGATCATTCCTTTTTTTAAAAAAAATCCAAAATACAGCCAGAAACTGTGGCTCACACCTAAAATCCTAACTACTCAGGAGGCTGATCTAAGGATCATGAATCCAGCCCAGCCCTGGCAGGAAAGTTCATGAGACTCTTATCTCCAATTAATCACTAAAAATGCTGCAAATGGAGCTGTGGCTCAAGTGGTAGAGTGCTAGCCTTGAGCAAGAAAACTCAGGGACAGCACCTAGACCCTGAGTTCAAGCCCCAGGACTGGCACCAAAAAAATAAATGGCTCCCTTAATTGTTCCCTTTACCAGGCACTAGTCACTCATGCTTAAAACCTAACTACTCAGGAGGCCGAGATACAAGAATTGTGGTTTTAGCCAGGCGCCAGTGGCTCACGCCTGTAATCCTAGCTACACAAGAGGCTGAGATCTGAGGATCATGGTTCAAAGCCAGGCCAGGCAGAAAAGTCCGTGAGACTCTTATCTCCAATAAACCACTAGAAAACCGTAAGTGGTGCTATGGCTCAAGTGGTAGAGCTCTGTCCTTGAGCTGAAGCGCGCAGGGACAGTGCTCAAGCCCAGAATTCAAGCCTCACCACCGACAAAAAAAAAAAAAAAAAAAAAGAATTGTGGCTTGAAAGGAGGAGGTAACAATGCTCGATAGGAAATGTACTCATTACCTTACTCATGTAACTATAATCCCTCTGTACAGTATTTCTACAATAAAAAAAATAAATAAATAAAAAAGAATTGTGGTTTGAAGCCAGTTCAGGCTAAAAAGTCTGTGAGACTTACCTCTAGTTAATCAGCAAAAATACCAGAAGTGGAGGTGTGACTCAGGTATTAAGAGTGCCAGCCTTGAGCCAGAAAGCTGAGTGAGAGCACAAGGCAAGCCCCAGTACCAGCAACACCCCCCAACCCCCAGCAAAAAAAAGTGCCTCCTTCTAAGCTAAAAAGTTGCCACATGGGCTTTGTAGCAAATTCCAGCTTCTTGACTGTTTTCATCTCCTTCATGTCTCTGGGCTAGTTTCCCTTTTCTCCATCTGTCAGCTGGCAGTGATGCCCCACCGTCCTCATGCCTTGTGAGGTTGTGGTGCTGTTTTGTCAGTACCATGCCCAACATGTGGTACCCGTGTGCCACCACAAGTTTTGTCCATTACTTTTAGTAACAAATGCTTCAGATTTGGGGGAGAGACTCTGGATCAAGGTGGATTAAGGTTTAGACATCCATTAGACTGGGCTGTGGTAGCATCTATCTATGCCAATAAGACTTGGAAGGGCACTGAGACCAAAGCTTCAGGAGTGCCAGGTGTTCTTTAGCTCTGCATGCTTCAGAAAACTGCCTGACGCTGAAAACACTGTTTGTCTTCCAGCATATTTGCAGGTCGGCCACGCTGGCTGGATGGGGGGAGCTGTATGGACGCTCTGGCTACAACTATTTTTTCTCAGGTGAATATTGAGCAGCTTTCTCTGGGACTTAGAATGAGAACCTGGTCATGGAGTAAAGCCCGCAGCCACGGTGGCATAGGTGGAGGGTGCAGGCAGCCTGTGTGGGATCAGGGCATTCCTTTCAACAGGAACCAGGAGACAACAAGGATTCCCTCAAGAGGGAACTCAAGAGGACTGCAGTACTTATGGCCTATAATCCTGAAGGATACATGAGGCGTGTCCCTGGGAATGGTTGCTGGGATGGTGGCCCTGGTGGAATCTTCTAGTGGAATCTCCTGGTGGCTGCCCTCAGTGCTGATAGACTGGTTTCTTTGGCAGGGGGTGTAGATGATGCCTGGGCTGATGTGGAGGACGTCACTGAGGAGGACTACACTCTCCGGTCAGTGCTGGGCTGCTGTGGGCAAGGGTTGGGTTGGGGATGGTATGTGCCAATAGCAGCTTAATGCATCCTGGTAGTATGCTGTCATCACAGTGCAGGTGAGTGGATTGGCTCTTTATACCTATCTCCCAAGTCTATCCCCAGGGAATAGTGTGCAGAATAGTGGCCTCATCCCAACACTGATTTTGAATACCTGAGCAGTCTGCAGGCAGAAGGAAAGCACAGCAGGACCTCAAGATCCTAAAGGTCCAAGACCGTTCCCTAATGGCTGCATTCACTTTTTTTTTTTTTTTTGGGTGGGGGGAGTCCGGTCTAGTTGTGGGGCCTAAACTCCGGGCCTGGGCGCTGTCCCTCAGCTCTTCAGCTCAAGGCTAGCGCTCTACCACTTAAGCCACAGCGCCACTTCCAGCGTTTTTTCTTTTTGCTTATGTGGTGCTGAGGAATCAATCCCAGGGCCTCAGGCATGCAAGGCAAGCACTCTACCACTGAGCCACCTTCCTAGCCCCTGCATTCACTTTAAAGTGTCTGTTGGGATGTTAATTACCAGCCAGGTGTTTCAAAATACCTGAGACAGGTATAGAGTGAGAGCCTGGAAGACTCATCTTTCTCATCTGCATGGTTAATACCACAGAAAGAACTTGATATAGCCAGATGCCAGTGGCTCACGCCTGTAATCCTAACTACTAAGGAGGCTAAGACCTGAGGATTGTGATTGAAAGTCAATCTGGGCAGGAAAGTCTGTGAGGTTCTTTTTTTTTTTTTTTTTTTTTTTGTTCAGTCGTGGGGCCTGAACTCTGAGCCTGGGTGCTGTCCCTCAGCTCTTCAGCTGAAGGCTAGCACTCTACCACTTGAGCCACAGCACCATTTCTGGCTTTTTCTGCCTATGTGGTGCTGAGGAATCAAACCCAAGGCCTCATGCATGTAAGGCAAGCACTCTACCACTGAGCCACCATCCCAGCTCCGTCTGTGAGATTCTTTTTTTGTTGTTGTTGGTTGTGGGGCTTGACCTCTGGTCTTGGGTGCTGTCCCTGAGCTCTTCAGCTCAAGGCAAGCGCTCTACCCCTTGAGCCACAGCGCCACTTCCAGTTTTCTAGTGGTTTATTGGAGATAAGAGTCTCACGTAGGGGCTGAGGTGGCGGCTCAGTGGTAGAACGCTTGCCTTGCATGCATGAGGCCCTGGGTTCGATTCCTCGGCACCACATGAGCAAAAAAAGAAA
This sequence comes from Dipodomys merriami, assembly GCF_024711535.1. NCBI lineage: Eukaryota > Metazoa > Chordata > Mammalia > Rodentia > Heteromyidae > Dipodomys > Dipodomys merriami. The sequence goes on from NW_027202427.1 coordinate 140,022, forward strand.
AAAGCCAGTAGTAGCACCATGGCTCAAGTAGTAGAGCGCTAGCCTTGAGCTGAAGAGCTCAGGGACAGCACCCAAGACCAGAGTTCAGGCCCCATGACTGGACCCCCCCCAAAAAAAAGAGGGGCTGGGAAGGTGGCTTAGTGGTAGAGAGCTTGCCTAGCATGCATGAAGCCCTGGGTTCGATTCCTCAGCACCACATACACAGAAAAAGCCAGAAGTGGCACTGTGGCTCAAGTGGTAGAGTGCTAGCCTTGAGCAAAAGAAGCTCAGGGACAGTGCCCAGGCCCTGAGTTCAAGCCCCAGGACTGGCAAAAAAAAAAAAGAGTCTCACATAGACTTTCCTGCCCAGGCTGGCCTTTGAACTGTGATCCTCAGATCTCAGCCTCCTGAGTAGCTAAGATTACAGGTGTGAGTCACTGGCACCCAGCCTATCTGTGAGATTCTTATCCCCACTGAAGTACAAAAAACAAAAAAAAAAGGCTGGAAGTGGAACTGTGGCTCAAGTACTAGAGCACTAGCCTTGATCAAAAGCAGCTCAGAGTCAGCACCCAGGCCCTACATTCAAGCCCAGGACTGGCACCAAAAAGAAAAAAGGAAAAAAAAGAGCTTGGTACAAAACAGTGTTAATGAACCCCTCTAACACTTTCATCATCACACCTATGCTGGAGATTGAACCCAGGGTTCTATACATGCTAAGCAAGCACTGTACTACTGATCCATACCCCCAGCCCAATTTTGAACCCCCCCCCTTTTTTTTTGGTCGGTCGTGGGGCTTGAACTCTGGGCTTGAGCGCTGTCCTTGCATTCTTCAGCTCAAGGCGAGCACTCTACCGCTTGAGCCACAGTGCCACTTCCAGTTTTCTAGTGGTTTATTGGGGATAAGAGTCTCATGGACTTTCCTGCCCAGGCTGGCTTTGAACTGCAATCCTCAGATCTCAGACTCCTAAGTAGGATTACAGGCGTGAATCACCAGCGCCCAGCTTGAGCCCCTTTAAAGGAAGGAAATGGGCTGGTTTGCATTTCTATATCCTTCCCAAATGGTTCCAAAACCAATACTACAGGGTATTTTTCGAAACTCCTTTGTGTGGTTGGTGTCGCATGGAAAATCTTTAACCAGAGTTGGGCATCTCTGGAATGCACCCTAGTAAGATCAGCTGCCCAAATCGTGGCTCAGAGCATGACAGAATGTCTTGCTGTGCTTGGGTTCTGCTATTTGCTCTCAAAGCAGTGGTGCTGGCTTGTGCTCAAGAATTTTTGGCTCTTCCAAGGTCAGGTGACCACTGCCTCAGCCAGGGTACCTTTCTGCAGTATACGCTGTTCTTCTTGGAGACTGCTGGAAATGTCAAAGCATAGATGTTTTCTTTTGCCAGTCCTGAGGCTTGAACTCAGTGCCTGGGCACTGTCCCTGCTTTTGCTCAAGGCTAGCACTCTACCACTTAAGCAACACAGTACAACTTCTGTTTTTTTCTGTGTACGTGGTACTAAGGAATTGAACCCAGGGCTTCACACATGCTAGGCAAGCACTCTACCACTAAACTACATTCCCACCCCCAAACATGGACATTTAAAGAAAAAGAAAAATTACTTGGGTGCTGGTGGCTCATGCCTGTAATCCTAGCTACTCTAGAAGCTGAGATCTGAGGATCACAGTTCAAAGCCACCCCATGTAGAAAAGTCCCTGTGAGACTCTTACCTCCAGTTAACCACTCAAAAACTGGATGTGGTAGAGCACTAGCTTTGAGCAGAAGAGTTCAGGGACAGCACTTGAGTTTAAGCCCCATAACTGACAAAAGAAAAAAAATAATTGGACAGCTTGCTCTTTCTACTTCTACCCAAATCTGCATGGCTGATTAAAGGTAGCCTGGGATTCAGAAAACTTTATATCTTGATCCAGGTGCTGGGGCTCACACCTGTAATGCTAGCTATTCAGGTTACTAAGATCTGAGAATTGAAGTTCAAAGCCAGACCAGGCAGGAAAGCTTGTGAGACTTGCCTCTAATTAACCACCAGAAAACTGGAAGTGGCACTGTGGCTCAAAGTTGTAGTGTTTCAGTGTTGAGCAAGAAGAATTCAGGGATAGCACTCAGTCTCCAAATTCAAGCTCCATGACCAAAGACAACAACAAAAGAAAACTTTTATATTCCTCCTTGCCTCATAGATCTACTAAGCAGAGGGAATTCATAGAACTCAAGTCTAAGAATTTCAGTCTGTTATAAGTGATGCATGTGGCTAAAAATGGCCCTAAACTGGGAGGGAGGGGAGACGGAGTGGAGAACAACTTTAATGGAATCTCAAAGACTCTATCAGCCACCAGCTGATGCTTTTTAGAACTGAGATTATGTTGAGTCTTCTGGCTTAATGTCAAGCCGTGCCAGAAAGCGCTCTCCCTTTCCGACTGGAAATTGTGCTCCTCTTTGAAGTGTCCCCGAGATAGGGATAATCTCTTAGAAAGTCACCTTCTCTCCCTACTCCCTGTGCATCTAGAGAAGAAGAATAAAAGTTCTTGATAATGACAGCTGTCCTTTTCTGAAGGTGCTTCCCAACCGACTTGGCTGAGTGAACACATGGTGTAACTTTTCCTTCTGACTCTGTGTTTCAGAAGTGGTGACGTGCATCTTTTTGATAAGGTCAGAGGCTATGATATTAGGCTGCTTCGGTATTTGTCAGTCAAATACATCTGTGACCTGATGGTGGAGAACAAGAAGGTGAAGTTTGGTATGAAGTAAGTACAGGGCACCCACCCTGAAATGGGTCAGGGGGTCATAGGGAACATGACAGCTACAGTGTGTGGGCTTGTTCTAGGACTGTCAGTGTATCTTATGCTGTGTCTTCAGATAGCCATGAAGGGTGTGTCTCTCTTTTGTAAACAAGAAACTGAACACAGAGAAGTTAAGTAACTTGCTGGAGGCTGCACATTGGTGATAGTGGATGTCAGGAGTCTATACCCAGTGCCCTGCTGCCCCCTTCCCGTCTCTTTAAGTTCTGTGCCATTCCTAACACATTAGAATTTCTTTTAAAACAGAACCAACAATTCAGTGGGTTCCTAATTTTGATTCACTGATTACTGATATATAAAAATAACACATAAGGACCAAATATAGCTGTATATACTAATGAAAAGCTTTAAAAAAAAAAATGGAACCTGGGCTAGTGTAACAAAATTGTAGGGACTTTTTCCAAAAATTTTTTGTCTTATCTGTGGGTTTTTTGTTGTTGTTTGCCAGTCCTGGGGCTTGAACTCAGGACCTGGGCGCTGTCCCTAAGCTTCTTTTGCTCAAGGCTAGCACTCTATCACTTGAGCAACAGCGCCACTTCTGGCCTTTTCTGTGGTACTGAGGAATCGAATCCAGGGCTTCCTGCATGCTAAGCAAGCACTCTACCACTGAGCTACCTTCTCAGCCCTTATGTTTTGTTTCAAAGTAATATTTAATTATCTTAAAAGGTTGCCTTAGAAAAGAGGGCATAATCAGGCTAAAGTCAGAGCTCAGCCTGCTACTGATATCTTGAACTTTGCTGTGCCCTTCTCCCTTTGTCAGGATGGCCCCCAGTGCCTTTCAGAGGCTGTTTTCCCTGTGTAGAAATGGCCTCTGTGGCCCTCAGAGAATGCAGTAGAGCAGAGTTCCCTCACAGGCCCCCATTTCAATCATCTTGTTGATTGAATTTGCCTTGCTCCCCTTTCCAGGGTCAAAGTGACTACACCGCATGCATTGTGGGTACATGTGGACAGTGATCCTCCAGTTTCAGGTTCCAGTTGAGGCTTGCTGTAGTGAAAAAGACCTCTATAATTTGAGATGTTGGAGTAAGATAGAGAAGTTAGATTTCTTAATTGTACTGTTAAGGGTAGTTATTCTTATGTCTGAATGATAGTTTTGGTTTTGTTTTTAGCAGAATGCATCATTTAAAGTTAGGAAACACTCATTTGGGAAACTGTGTTTGTGTGCGTGTGTTCAGATGCTCTAGCACCATGTGTTCCTATCTTAACAGTATAACCTCCTCTGAGAAGGTGGACAAAGCCCAGCGCTATGCCGACTTCACTCTCCTCTCCATCCCATATCCAGGTAGGAAGCTCTTTTCTAGTCAAGTGACAGGCTCCCTAGGCTGGGGGACCTAGGGAGCCAGGAGCAAGCCTATGCTTTGGTAGGAGCTTGTATCCAGTTAGTGTGGACAGTTGGGCTTTGGTCACTAGGTGCTCACCTGATAGGTGGAATGGTGTCTTACAAGGGCCTTTCAACTCTAGGCTCCCAGGATTGAGTCCTTTCATTGGCATTCAGCAACAGTCAGAACTTGGAAAGCCTTAGCTCAGGGTTTTGTTGTGAAGATGAGATCATGTTCATCCTGCTCAGGCCATGAGTTGTGGACTTTCATGCGAATGTTTAGCACTGATGAAGATATTTGTGGACGTTGTTCTCCGAAGCTGTTCTGGGAGTGAAAGAAAATGTAATTGTTATGTCCACAGGGACTGTACAATGTTGCAGAGTGCTGTGGTGTCTGCACAGCCATGGATACAGCACACACAAATGTATGTGGCCTGTGGCTAGACACTCTTCTTGCCCTGGATACCCTGGTTACTGGAGTCTACTGTGGTAGACCTGCACAGTGCTCCAGGCCTCAGTCATCCCTGCCTGCTGGGCAATGCCAGGCTTTGCTGGCCACAGCAGGAGGTGTAGAGTCTTTGAAACTCTCCTATTTCTCAGCACCAGCATCTGCCTTCAGTCTTAGCTTAGACATTATCTCCTCAGTCCTGGAGCCACAAAGCCCAACGCAAGGGCAGGCTGGTGACAGCCTCATTCAGAACTGCAAATCATGTAGCACCTTGTAAGAGAGACTATCCTTATCAGATAAGCTGGTGGTATTCAGACCCACCTCTTGTGTGACCTGGCACCCTTGTGGTGGCCTCCATGTTAGTAGGTTATCACCCTCCTCTGCCAGTTCAATGTCCTATAGAACTGGTCCTAAAGCCATATGTCCTTGAAGAGCCCCTCAACTCTTCTAAGCTTTGTTTTTATCCTTTATACCTGAGGATACTGACACTTACTTCAGATAGCATGCCAAGATTTAACCTTAACCTTAATGGCCTAATAAGGAATTGATGGAAGAAAGATTCTCTTCCCTAAGAGTATCCTGAATGGCTGGGCAGCTGAGTTTCAGAACTAGTATCTGACTCCTTGGAGAGACCAGGACAGGAGTGGGCAGGGGGGAGCACAGAACTGAAATGTCTGGACCAAAGTTGTGCTAAGGAGCCAGTCTTTGCTTTTTTTTTTTTTTTTGGCCGGTCGTGGACCTGAACTCTGGGTCTAGGTGCTGTCCCTCAGCTCTTCAGCTCAAGGCGAGCGCTCTACCGCTTGAGCCACAGCGCCACTTCCGGCTTTTTCTGTTTATGTGGTGCTGAGGAATCAAACCCAGGGCCTCAGACATGCAAGGCAAGCCCTCTACCACCGAGCCACCTTCCCAGCTCTTTGCTTTCTTTGCCTATATTTCAGTACAAGTTGGAATACTAGTGTGGTGTCCTTTATGCTGTAGTTTAACAACTTGTTACCAGACTCCTCATATAACACTCTTTGATCCTTTTACTGTCCTAATCCATCAATTTGACTGCAGTCCAGCTAACTTACAACTGAGATGTTTGTGGTGATGTCTCGTAACAGCAAACCAGGGATGTGTTTTCACTAGACAGAATGAGGGTTAAGTAAACAGTGGTACTTCATCCATAGAATGAATAGGATGTAATTGTAAAACAGTGCTCAAGATGGTGAGCAGGATATGATTTTTTTAGTACATTCCCATTACATGAAGGAAAAGATGTTTGAGACTTAACAGAAAAGATGCCAAAATGTTATGATGTGTCTGAATGTTTTTCTCCTCTTCGTCCCCAATTTTTTTTTTTTTTTTTGTATTTCTTCTGATGGTTATATGTGTTGGGGATGTAAAAACAAAAAAGCAGGAAGTAGAGGGAGAATGCCCTCCAGATAAGGAAGACAAGGAGAATACTTTTTTGTGTGGTAGTACTAGGATTTGAACTCAAGGCCTCATACTATGTAGGCTGATGCTATACCACATGAGCCATGCTTCACCCTTACAGAAGCACCCTTTACTTGACATACTTATATTACTTTATAAAAAAGAAAAGTAAATTACCATTAGCTCAAATCATGGAATGTCTTTGATGCCATATAAGGATCCTCAGTTGAACCCTGTAAGTACCTTGAATCCCAGACAGGAACTGTGATGCTATCAGTTCTAGCCCTAATAATTAAAAAAAGTAGGGCTTAGATGAAATGGGAAGTGTTCCCTAGCACTTCTCCAGGCACCAAAATAGATGAGGCCAAACCCTGCCCCACTGTCTAGCTTGTTTCCTTCTGAGTGAGTTGCTGCCATCACCTGCTTTTCTTCCCTGTGGTCTTGTCTGCTGATGGGTTCTGAAGCCTGTTCTGGTAGTAAGTGTCAAGCGCTGTCCTGGGTACTGGGTCTCTTTGCAGAAAGGGATCCATTTCTAAGTTGTGTCAGAACTCAGCCTGCAGGATTAACCAGCCGCTGGGGTTCAGAGAAGCAGCATTTCACTGGGTCCTAAGAGTTCACTGATAGCTCCTCTCAACCTGGGCTCATATGCTCAAGAGCTCTGTCTGATATTTACGATTTTTCTTTCTCCTGGTGAAGCACCCTAGAAACAGGCTGAAGTGTTGTGCTGCCAAAGATTTATTTCCTGACTTGTCATTCAGTAGCAGGGCCTAAAGGGTTAGAGCACAGGGGTTTATGTGGAATGCAAGTCCTGCAGGGGGGATGTCCCATCTCCACAGGGATAGGTGACCTCTCTCACTGCTCAAGTATATTTTTTTGGCCTGTAGCCCCTTCCACCGAATTGAGACAATGGTTTTCTTGCCTTCTGGGACCTCACTAGACTTTTTGTGGCCAAAGCCCCGTGCTGTCTGAAGTCTGGATGGATCCTTGTTGAGGAACTGAGAACAACTGAGAGAAAGCTACCCCCAGATGTCCTCCCCTGCCCTGTGGCTTGACACTGAGAGAGCTGCTAACCCCTGTCCCTGGGTTGTTCCTTGTGCTGTGGTCACCCCACAAAGGCCAGCCATAGTCCGGGAGTAAGCCTTATCTCTCAGTCAACAGATCAGTTGGCTGAGCCATGGAACTCCTGTTGTAGTGTGCTGCCATTTGTGCTCCCTGTTATATATGTATTACTGTATTTCAGCCTTAAGCACCCATCCCACAAGTAAGAAAGGCCAGGCTTAGTGACTACGCAGCTTGTTCTCAGACAGAGCAAGGAGAAAGCCGAGATGCCAAGCTGGAAGAGCTGCTGGACCCATCTTCCATCCGCTCTGCCCCCACTGTTTCCCAGGCCTCAGCCTGCTTGAGTTTCTCAGGAAGTTTTAGTGAATATGTGGAAAAGTACCCTTTGCCTGCTTATCTGGAGGAAGCAATGCCTCATGAGCACCTGTTGGGTTGCAGGTATTGTTCACTTCCTCTCCAGTAAGTTAGAAATTCAGTTTCTACTGAAACTGTGAGGTTAGCATTACTGTCCTCGTGTTAGCAGTGAAGAAGACCAATCCTCTGTAACCGAGTGGTTGCTGAAAGTGTTGAGGATATCACTGTAAGCCATGCTTTCGCCCACTGAGGCTGGCACCCAGACTACTGGGACAAAGAACCAGCAATGAGTGGGAAGTGACCAGATCCCAAGGAGCACAGATGGAACCGTGGGGACAGGTGGTACCTTGGGGCAGGTGTGTAGCTAAGGATCCAGAGAGGTTACCAGGGGCTTCCTCTCTGCTTCTGCCATTGCCCTTGCCAGTTGGCCTTGATCTTCTCTGGGGCAGCAGTGTAATTGTATATGAGCTGCTGGCCCCTTAGTCCTTCAGCACCAGGGCTATGGACTGGCTAGGGGTAAGTCTTCACCTTTGCAGTAGGACCAAAGATATCCTAACTCTGCCTTCTTTTCCAGGCTGTGAATTTTTCAAAGAATATAAGGACCGGGATTACATGGCCGAAGGGCTCATATTTAACTGGAAGCAGGTATGAGCAACAATATTTAACCTGTGTTTTTCTGTGAAAGGAGACTAAGGAGGACAGCTAGCTACATCTCTTTGGGAAAAATAACTACCTTTTTTTTTTTCCTTGCCTGAGTAGTCTCATTATTTCTTTTCTTGTCTATACATGTAAAATTCTTAAAATACATACTTTGGGCTGGGCATCAGTAGCTCACACCTCAGGAGGCTGAGATCTGAGGATCGCAATTCAAAGCCAGCCCAGGCAGAAAAGTCCATTACCTCCAGTTAACCAGCAAAAAGCCAGAAGTAGATCTGTGGCTCAAGTAGTAGAGCACTAGTCTTAAACAGAAAAGCTCCAGGATGGCACCTAAGCCCTGAGTTCAAGCCCTAAGACCAGCACAAAACAAAAACTAAAAAATACTTTGTTCTATCTGCCCCATTTTGTGTGTGTGTGTGTGTGTTGTTTTGCCTTTGTTTGTTTGAGACAGGGTCTTTGTAGCTCAGGCTGGTCTGAAACTCATGGTTCCCCAGCCTCTGTCTCCTGATTACTGAAATTATAGGCATGTGGCATCATAACCTGCTCCTCTCCCTTTTTAATGTCTTCCATTCTAGAAGGTAATTTTTCAGGGTCAAGGTAGGAAAAGTTCTTCCTCTTCTTCAGTTCACTTTCTTCATAGAGTGGGAACAGCATTCTACTCATTCTCTAATCAACAAAGCAGGCACGGGGAATCCACTACAAGCTGGGTGCAGATGGATCTTGCTTATTGCAGCAGCAAACACTACTCAATTGCAGTCATCTAATTTATACTTTGATTTTTTAAGCTCTCAGTGCCAGAGTAGCCCAAGCAGCTAGCCTAGAGAAGGCAAGAACTACGAGAGATATCCTGCCTGTGGTAACCACAGCTTCAGAGCTGTGACATACTACAGCCTCTTCTAGTGGTCAGTCTACATCTCACAGGTATCCTTCTGTTCCCAGGACTACGTCGATGCCCCATTGAGTATCCCCGACTTCCTGACTCACTCTCTGAACATTGATTGGAGCCAGTATCAGGTGAGGGCCTGATCAAGCAGGCAGGAGGGTGGTGGGACACCAGGGGACTCTGGATCACCAGATTTTAATACAGGCTTACTACTGTGATTGCTCTCTCCCCCTCTTTCTCCCTCTTTTTTCTCTCTTTCTGCCCTTCTTCTCTCTCCCTATTCCCTCTCTCCCCTTTTTCCCTCTCTCCCCCATTCACCCTCTCCTCTCCTCTTCTCTCTCTCCTGTCTTTCTTCTCATTGGCTTTTGGCCCAGAAAGTCAGCTTTTTGAATGTGATTCATTGAAGGATTTTCATCCACCAGAGGGTTCTCTTTGCAGTGATCTCACGGAGCCCACTTCATGACTTTTCATTTTTCCTTTAAAATCTGTGTCTTGACAAAGAAAATGTAGAGCTGTTTGACCTCATTTGATTATAGGAACTTTAAAATTGTTTCCATTGTGTTTTTTTCCTGTCACTGTCTGCCACGGGAGGGCCCTGTTGTACTGAGTACATCTGTATCTTTGTCCTACAGGCCTCCAGTGGGCTCAGTTGCAACTTACTTGAAACAAGACAACTAGCCTTATTCCTGCCCCTTTTCCCACTTCCTGTTCTCTTTGCTTGGCTGCCCGCTCTCAGCTTCCTCTTGTCTGGCTGACACGCTGCCCCTCAGAATATGGCTCGGTGTCGTTTCAAGAAGGGTTTCTTAATCTATATCTCCCCTTACCACCTCCTGTGCACATCTTTTATGGAATTTTCCACTGATTCTGTGAGCTTCAAGAGGATTGGGGGACCCATGGCTTATGTATGCATCCCCAGCACAGAAACAGGCATAGAGCCTAGAGCTTGAATAGCCAAGCCAGTGAATAATGAGAAGCATCTGCACCTCGGCTATTTTCCTCTGTCTCATCTGGACAACTCCCACACAGCCTCGAGGTTTCCCTTGCTTAGAGAGGCAAGGCAAGCCTACATCTGACAACTGCCCCCCCCCCCCCACTCTTGTAATGACAGGGATCTTATTTATCTTTTCTCTGAGTATTCAACCCTAATCGCAGGATAGGTACTCAGCGGCTATTGAATGAATGAATGCTGAAGGGTAATGTCAGGTGTCCCCTACGGTGGCATTAAGGGGGAGAGCAGACCAGTGGTGTGTTGGGCCTGATGAAGGAATATACCTGTCCATTGGTCTCACATCCCGGGCTGTGCCTAGACAAAATGAATGTCCAGAGGAACCTGCAGGCTTATGTCTTAGTCTGTTGTATGTAGAGGTCTCAGGCAGACCCTGCCCTAAGCTTCCCTTTTTGTCTCTTCTGGCACCATTTTTTTTTTTTTCCATTATGCAGGTACAAACGTTCTGATGAACTACTCACCAAATAAGGTCTTAACTATAGGCCCCCAACATGCTCACTTCTTGAGAGGCTGAATGGCTTTGGGCAGAGTACTTCACTTCCCCCTAAAAGTGGGGTTGACAGCTCCTTTTCTAGGCCCTAATAGAATCCCTAGGTGCAGATGTTCTCTGAAAGTACCAAGCCAGGTTTCATGGTACTGAGGACATAGGCCATTGGCTAGTGTTTATTATGTCTTAGAGTCATAATAAACACTGATAAAATTGCAGTCCTCCCACAGGCCTTCTCTTCAGTGCTGCCCCGCTAGTTTGTCATCTTCAGCCCTGCCCTTTCCTGCCACTCAGCACTGGGGTCCCAGGACCCCAGTCTTCACCTCAGTGATTGTTTTGTCTATTGTCTACTGCAGGTGACTCCTCCCAAGACACACTTGGGAGTTCTGAGTCAGGCCTCTGTGATCCTCGCAAGTGTCATTCATGTAGTCTGCTGTCCAAAATGAAGTTAGTGTGGACCACCATTTATCCAGGAGCTCAGACCTTGATGCTATCCATCTCCAAGCCCCCAGTATTCTCTGGATCTCTGCCCCTGGTGAAACACTCCAGTCTTTACCTCCATCCATCTCTTGTGCACTGGGAGAGATAAATCCAGGGAGAGGCACCAACTTGTCACCTGCATATCACATAGGAAACGGAGAGAAAACAATTTAGCCTTTGAAGTGAAGGTAGAAATTTGCTAGGCAGGAGAACAAGTACCACAGGGATGGAACTAAAAAACATAATGCTTGTCCTGCTCTGCTTCCAGAAGCTTCCTGGGAAGTGGAGGATGAGCGGCAAGAAGTTTGAGTTTTCCCCAGGCCTTCCTGACAAGTCCCCTCAAACTTGTTCTTCACTCTGTGTTGTAGCAAAAGTCTCTACAGTGTATCATGACTAAAAATGTGGACTTTGTTTCATCCCTAAGCTTGGCAATGTGACCTTGGGCCGTCTTTCCGTCGCTCTCTCTGTCTTGTGGCTCCTGTCCCCAGCCCTGGGAATGTGCTTTCTCTCTCTGATTGTAGGCACCTCCTTCAGAGCTGCCCAGCTAGTTGACATTCCACAGAACCAACCTTGTTCCCTGCCCCTCCCTGGCTGCTGTACTTCTCCTCAGCCTGCCCACCCCTCACTGGGCTTCTGCTACAAGGCTCCTGCCTCAGTTCTGCTTCTCCTTGTTCCTTGAATCCTTGCTCCCCGGACATCTCTTGGCAGTGGTATGCCTCCCATGTCAAGCTCCATGCATTGAGAGACCCTTCAGTAGCTCTCCAGAGCTACTGAAAAGTGGGTCACAACTCTCTGGGGATGCAGGAGGGTCAGGTAAATGAGCCTGCTTGAATTCCTGGGAAATCCATTGCAATTACAGGTGCTGCATTCCCCTCCCCTGCGGGAAGTGCTCTCTTGCTGGCATGCGCAGCCCTCTGCACACAGCCCAGAAAGCTGATAGGCAGTTGTGTCCATAGAGAGCAGAGGCTGTCCCCAGCTGGGGAAACGGGCTCTGCAGAACTGGGTCAGGCCCCTCCATGGAATCCCAGATTCGGAGTAGGTTGCTTCACAGGGCTTGGTCTAAACCTCTCACTTGGGCTTAGAACAGGTTTTCCTTATTTCCTATTTCCCGCCTCATATAAGTCTCCTTTTTATCTGCCAAATAGACTGTATTTATTACTCATAAAAAACATATAACCGGGCGTGATGGTGCATGTCTATAATCTCAGCACTGACAAGGCTGAGGTGTTACATGGCAAGACCCTGTCTCCAGAAACAAAAGAAAAAAGTTAGTGACTAGCAGTGAAAAGTGGCTCATACCTTTGATCAAAAGCTGAGATCTGAGAATCCATTCAGAGCCAGTCCAGGCAGAAAAGTCCTTGAGACTATTATCTCCAATTACTCATCAAAAAAGCTAGATTAGAGAGGAATGGCTCAAGTGGTAGAGCACTAGACATGAGCAAAAGAGCCAAGTGAGAGCACAAGGCCTTGAGTTCAAACTCTGTTACTGATGACACAAAGTGAAACATGTTAAGAGAAGGTTAGTGCTGTAGTTGGTTTCTGTGATGTAAAGAGTGCAAGGAGAGGCAGAAAGGGCTCCTGGGGGCATTGAATCTCTGGGGAATGAGTGTCTCAGGTTATCTGGGGTTTGAGAGCGAAAACCTTATCTCTTGTCACATAATAATGCTTATCAATTTTACTTATTTTTTGTGTTGGGGATGGAACTCAGGGACTTGTTGTCCATGCACGAATATGTATGCTCAATCTCTGAGTTACACCCCCAACCAACGTTTTAATTAGCTGGTATTTATTTTTGGCCGCTCTCTTTTTTTTTTTTTTTTTTTTTAAATGGGGTATGGGACCTGAACTCTGGGCCTGGGCGCTGTCCCTCAGCTCTTCAGCTCAAGGTTAGCGCTGTACCACTTGAGCCACAGCACCACTTCCAGCCTTTTCTGCTTATGTGGTGCTGAGGAATCAAACTCAGGGCCTCATGCATGCAAAGCAAGCGCTCTACCGCTGAGCCACCTTCCCAGCCCCAATTTTTGGCTTTTCTCACTATGTGGCCCATGCTGCCAAGGAACTCTGATGACCCTTCTCTCTCTACTCCTGAGTGCTAGGGTTAAAGGCCTGTATCACCATTACAGGCCAGCATTTTGTTTTTGGAATATTTTAAACTCCAAACATGAATCATTAACATTTATTCCTAGATCCCTTTTCTCTCTTTTGCCCAACAGAGTTGGGACCTGGTGCAACAAACACAAAACTACCTGAAACTGCTGCTTTCTATAGTTAACAGTGATGGTGAGTCTCTCTCTCTCCCTGAGCCCTCAAGCCAGAGCAAACACAAGGCAGGGACATGGAGCAGTACCACCTACATCTCCTAGGTAGTCACTGTGGAGCCTAGATTCTTTCCCTGAAAGCACAAGAACTGTAGCCAAGAGAAGAGGTGCTACAGACCAAGGCATATCTCACCAAGCCAGCACCCACTTGTGGCACTAGGCTGGAGAAGAGTCTTGAGGACCCAGAGAGGGCAGCGGGGAGGTTGGGTAGCCTGGCTCCCTCGCCTGAGCCAGGGTGGCAATGCTTCCCTTCTCATCAGCCCCTGTCTGGTTCTTCCCTGGGCTCCTGTTGGTGGTGTGCAAGCAGATGACAGTGGGTTGCTGGTACACTGTATCTCAGGCTGGGATCGGACCCCCCTCTTCATCTCTCTCTTGCGCCTTTCCTTGTGGGCTGTGAGTATGGCTGGGCCTTGGGGTCGGGGAGTATTCAAGAGGCCCTGCTAATAAGCTCCACCCTTAGGATACTGTGGGAGCATCTCCAACGGGTAAAGATCTGGAGTGAGGGAACCACTCCCAAGGTGTCCGTGTCCTGCTTACCCCTGGTTTTGGGGTTCTTTGCCAGCCTATGCTGTCACAGGGCCTGTGGATGGGGGGCACTCCCAGGGTGAGCAAGCTTATGTTGGGAAGGCAGCTTTCTGGTCTCTTCTAGGATGGGCTCATCCACATGTCCCTGAAGCCTGCTGAGATCCTCTACCTGACTGTGGCCTATGACTGGTTCCTCTTTGGGTAAGCCTTTGTGGAAAACTGGACCTTGGGGTGGAATGGTGGCTGGAATAGTGTGGTGGCTGCCATGTCAGGGTTACAAGAAGAGTTTGGTCCCCTGTCCCTTGGGAAGGACAGAGATGCTGACAGACCTCACCTGACTGTGTGTTGCTGGTGTCCAGATCTCCCTTGACTCATTGTGGTATGGTTTCCTTTGACGTATGTGTTCTCCTTTTTTCAGGCACATGTTGGTAGATCGGCTCAGCAAAGGAGAGGAGGTGAGTGCCTCTTACAGACTGTGAGCACAGCTCAAGGCTGATGGAGGGACAAAATGATGGACTGCACAAAGTATGGTGGAAAAACTAGGAGCACAGAGCTCCCATCTGGACCTCAGGGTCCTCCTGCACCATGGAGAGATCCCTGGGCACTGAGCAGTTACCCAGCTGCCTAGGACCTATCTAGACAATTTCTTCCATTCTGGTGACCTGCTTTTCTGTGCTGATACCCACGAGCAGGTCTTTTTGTGCCCCTCATCCTCACAGCTGAAGGATAGAAGCACTTCTGTCCTTCTGCCACTTTTCAACCCCAGGGCCACCTGTGTATCCATGGTCCTGCCGCTCCTTGCTGCTGCTGAACTGCGTCCAGACTCTGTCCTGTCTCTCCTCTTCACTGTGGCCAGCATCCACTCCTCTCTGCCCATCCGTGCCTAGCCTTCTTGCTGCTTCCAAATCTTTGCCTGCCTGGTATGCTTGTTTCCCCAGCACACAGACCTGCAGTTGGACCCAAGGATGCCTGCCTCTAGTCTTCCCTAGAGCTGGAGTGACCTTCAATGGCTTATTTTGAGTTACTGACACCTCACTGAGGGACCCAGGTGCTCAGCATGGGAGCTGTTCCTCTTCCATCTCCCCATCCCAGCTTTGTGAAGCATCTTTCTTCTTTCTCATCCTCCTGAGCCTACCTCCTTCCTAGGCATCTTATCTCACACCACCTCCTTTTGTTGTTCCTGCTCAGCTGTTCCTCTCCCTACCAAATCTCTTCTTCTGAGCACTTATCACATCTGCCAGGAATGCGGAGCTTATAAGCCTGGTCCTCAGAGACCTCAGTGAACTGTCAGAGACAGCAAGCAACTTTGGCATTAAAATCTGGGCAGAAAGTCTCTTTGTAGCCTCTTAGTTTGGGGATTTTGCTGGTTCAGGACATTCTGTCCTCCACCTCATCTCCCTTGTTCTCCAAAGCGGACCAGATGCTACCTTCAGAGACTCAGAGCGGTGATAGAGTTGAGCTAAGTGGGGTCAGAGTTCCAGCCCTGCGTTCCTCACCATGTGCAAGGGTCTCAGTAGCTGCTCTCCAGGGTAATCGCTTCCCCACACCTAGACACTGACCTGCAAAGCAGCAGACAGAACCAAGGTCTATTAGGCGTCTTTGCCAGCAACCCTCCTTTGAGCTTCACAGAGTGCATTAGCACATTAAAGACTGAAAGTCTTTAATTTTATGTAACACAGTATTTTCATACTGACCTAACTTGAGCAACCCTCTGCAAATCTTTTGGGGCCCTGTGGGATACTGGGTAGGTGTTTCTCTGAGCAAGGGGTTTGTGGGGATTACTAGAGGCTTTTGTAGACCACACAGACAGAAGCCTTGGGTATCCACCCTGGAGTCCACTGGGGTGCTGGCTGGGCACTTATAGGAGCCAGGTTGCCCATCTCACTCCCAAGCTAAGAAGGTGGCTCTGGGCCCTGAGTTCAAACCCAGTACTGCCAAAGACCTGGCCCTCACAGTTCTTGAGCAGGGCAGACACCAGGCCAAATAATGGCTACCTCCACTCCAGTTTTCTTGATCTTGTTTCTGAGTGACCTCTGCCATATGCTCCCTTTTCCTTTCCTGTATACCTGCTGTGTCATCAAACCCCAGTCCCAAGATCTCCTTGCTCCCTGCTGTCCTCTGCCAGCTTCGTTTCCTGGGTTGCTAGACTGTTGTCTTCATCCTTCATCTTCAGCCGATAACAGGTTGAGAATGTGTGTTGAATGTGAAGGGGGCTTGGAAATTCTGACCTGGGCTCTCATTTCCTCCTTTACCCCAGCCCAATCCAGCCCAAGGGCGTCTCTTTACCAAACCCTGCTGAGCTTCATCCAAAACCTCCTAGGCCAGAATATCCAGTGGAGTGACTTCAAAGCAGGACCTTCTCCACAGAGAGATTTACCAGAAAAACCAGCTTTTCACTCTTGGGAGTTCTGCTACTTCAGCCTTCCACACCAGCTAGCTGGTCAGCCTTTCTCTCTGGGAAAGGATGTCTTACTGTATGTTGCGTTTTGTCTCCTTCAGATTTTTTTTTTCTGCTTCAATTTTTTGAAGCATATCACCTCCGAGGAGTTCTCTGCACTGAAAACCCAAAGGTAAGCGAGGCGTACTCTACAGGAGGCAAGTTACCACTTATCCCTGCCCAAATTCTCTGGCACGCACGCACTCCCTTCCTCTGGGTCCAGGCCAGGCATCCCTGCTGGGAGTCCTGAGGTGAGGAGGGCAATGAGTGATCTCTGGTAAGGAAGATGGCAGGCATGATACTGCAGGGAGAAGCCAGCCCACAGGACTTCCCACACTCCTAAGCTGATGGTCATTCTCCCTGGAGTCCCTGCTTCCAGCCTGGGACATGCAGGCTGCATGGCTGGTAGTTGTTTTAAAACCCAGAGCCCTCAAGAATTGAGAGTTTGGTTGCCTTCCTACCCAAGGCTTCTAGTACATTAGACTTGAGTTCTCAGATGCCAAGCTAGTAAAGAGGAGATGGGAGTGCCAACCTCAGAAGTCGGTTATGTGTGTGGCATACAGAAACAGAATGGAGCCCAGAAAGGCCTACCTCTAGGTAGAACCTCCTCTCTGAGTTGCCAGGGAGTAGGAGCTATCCTCCAGGATGGGCAGGGTTGGATGTTGGGAACAGAGGAAATTTCCTGCTTGGGTTCTTGTTCCAGGAGGAAGAGTTTGCCAGCCCGGGATGCAGGCTTCTCCGTAGAAGATATCTGCATGCTGAGTGAGTCCATGGCCCCAGCGGGCTGAGTGTAGCCCACGCAGGAGCTGACCAGCTAGCTGGTGTGGAAGAGATGGAGGACTGGTGATGGGAGAGAATAATGTGCTGACCTGTGGCACTGGCTTCTTTCAGGGCGAAGAGACCGAGGCAGTACCACCAGCCTGGGCAGTGACTTCTCCCTGGTCATGGAGAGCTCTCCAGGGGCTTTGGGGAGCTTTACCTATGAGGCTGTGGAGTTGGTCCCGGCAGGAGCACAGACTCAGGCAGCTTGGTGAGGAGCCAGACTGGGACAGAGCTTACAGCTGTGGCCCAGGGCCATCAGCCCCAGGGAGCCAGGCGAGAGCCCCAGGAACAAAGGGGCCCTTGACAGAAGGTCCAAGAGCACAGCTCTATCTCCTGCTGTCTGTACGGGCACTCAGAGGCCAGCCATCTGGTTGATGAAGGGCACTGCCTGGTGGCCCAGGAGCATAAAGGGCCTGGCCTCCTGTGGAACCAAGAAGCACTGGCCAGGTCGGGGAGGCTCCTGTCAGAGGAGCTCCCTATGCTCTGTGCCTGGTGGGGGAAGGGCAAGTTAGAGAAAGGAAACAGAATGTAAAACGTTGGTTAGTGACTAGAGATACTGAGGAGTCCCTCCATGGAGAACATGATAGAATCTGAGGCCCTAATGTCTTTCTCCATAGACGGTGGCAGTTTGCAGGGAGTTACTGTGCCTGTTATCTAAGAATTATTTTCTGGCACATCCTCTGAGGCTGGTGGGTCAGTGTAATTTGGATGCCACAGTCAGTCCCTCTATAAAGTTCTAGCCCTCGATGCCCGGGCCTTTGAGCCTGAAGAAGTACTGAGAGCCCACTGCCTGTGGCATCTTCCCCATAGGCAGAAGGCAGTCCCTGGGCTCCAGTGCTGGGCCTTCTAGGGGTCCCTGCTGACGGTCCTACTTTTCCACCTCAGGAGGAAGAGCTGCTCATCCTCCCCACAGAGTGTGCTCTGGAACCGGCCGCAGCCCTCGGAGGACCGCCTGCCTTCCCACCCAGGGCTAGCTGAAGCCAAGTCTTCCAGCTCCTCATCCTCAAACCATTCTGACAACTTTTTCAGGATGGGCAGCAGTCCCCTGGAGGTTCCCAGACCCAGGTGAGGAGTCCCAGGGCCTGGCTTACCAAGGCTGGGGGTAAGGATCCTGCACCTGAGCTGGTGTCTCTAGAGGTATCCTAGGTGGGATTCTTTGTTATGTGGCCTGCCATAAAGAAGCTGCAGGCCCACTGTTGGGAAGATTTGTTAATGTTGGAACACAAAGCCAGGGCTGCTTTGTAGAGAGGTTTGAGAGTCCTTCCTGGATGGAACCTTGCCCAGTCTAGGGATCTCCAGGGAATGTAGTGATTGTGATGTGACAGACTGGGAGTCAGGGCTGCCTCCGTGTGCTTCCAGTGATAGATACTAGCCCTCTCGGTACCGCATATTGTAATTGAAGAATCAAGTATAGATGTTCTGAGTCCCTTTGCTTCTCACATTCCATGTCCATGTTGGTGGGATAGTGAAGAGATGAGGCTGTGGGGAACCACAGCATCCCTACACACCTGGAGAAGCCATACCTCAGCCAGGATATGTAGGGGCATGGCCAAGCAAGCTGATTAAAACTGAGCAGTAGGCCACAGGCTTAGGAGTGGAGGATGGACTGATGCTTAGGGAAGCATTTCCCAATTGACCCTACTACTTTATCCATTTCACACCTGCAAGGAAAGAATCCTATGGATCACTGTGCTTTCTCAAATTTTAACATCTGGTCCTTCTGGAAAGAACAAAGCAGTTGTGGCTCCAAGATCCTCAAAGAATTCCAGGCTGCAAGAAGCATGAGTTCTGGGGTCCAACCCAGATCACAGCTCAGCTCTGCCATGTAATGTTCATGTATCTTCGGTCTGTTTCCTCCCTGGTAATAGACCTATTACAGGGAAAGACTTTCCAAAACTTCTGGAAGCCTCTTCCCTACTCTGGACAAAAGCAGGGAGTGAAGGAAGAAGAGCCAGATCCTCCTCCACAAGGAGGCAGGTGAGGTATAGGTGCGCAGAACCTCCAGGCTGCACTGGCCAGTCTGAGGTCCTGTGTGCTCACCCCTGCAGGTGATTGACCCAATGCTCTCTGTGTGAGTACCAGAGCTGAGTCTGTTAAACTAAGACCAGGAGACTTCTGCCCACAGGGGTTATAGTAAACGCAGCTGACCAGAGACAGTGCCAGGCAGACAAGCCCACATGCCTGTGCCCACTATCACCTGCCATGCTCCCTAATCTGCATACCTGGCTGTCCTCAGGGTTGCTCAGGGGCTTCAGTGGTACTGTGGGACACTTTTTTGGCCGGTGACTGTCGCTCAGAGTTCCTGCCTCCTTTTCTTCTGTGCAATGTTGCTGGACAGAGGGAGGAAAAGAAGAGTCTATTATCTTCTGAGCCCTGTCCCAGTCTAATTATGACAACAGCTGGGAGCGTCCACCCTGACCTGCACTGGCACCCATTCCCACACCCCACCTGTGTGTCCTCCCCTTCTTGCCTCGGATTCCACTTCTCAGTCCTGGGAAGCCCTCTCATGAGTGGTGTTCCTGTGGTGGATAACTTGTTGTTGATCCAGTATGAACACCAAGGCACCTCCTTGTGAGACTGGAGAGTTAGGGGCTCCATCTAAGCTCAAAGCCCTGCACCTAGGGCTAGGTAGAGTCTGGCATAGCAGGACCTAAATAGGCACCTTGAAGATAAGGCATGGGCCTTGATGTGAGATGTTTGGTGGTTCTGCTCTATTCTAGGAGTGCCTGCCTAGAGTCTGGCCAACCAGATTCTACTGAATGTGATTTGTTTGCCAGAGGTTTTGAAAGATTAGATTATTCTGATTTGGAGCAGTCTAATTATGTATTTCTATTAACATTCAAATTAATTTAGTCTCTTTTATCTTAAAGTTCCTGAGGGATCCAGCCATTAGCAGCTCTGCCTGTTAGGTAACAGTAGCCAATCAGGTCTTTAATGTGGCAGGAAGAACTGTACAGAAATCAGTCCCTTGGGAAAGCTACCTGGGCCAGCCATACGTTCCTCCCAGCCTTTGTGTTCTGGGTTTTATATGCTCCACAGGCCCCAGCCTCTCTTGAAGCTGGACTCCCTTGTGCAGACCCTGTGAGGTGTTGCCAGGTTGGGAGGGAAGTTCTGTAGAGTCCCAGTTCCACATCCCTCACAAGGACACGTGGCTTTTTAATACCTTTCACC
Source organism: Dipodomys merriami (assembly GCF_024711535.1). Lineage (NCBI taxonomy): Eukaryota > Metazoa > Chordata > Mammalia > Rodentia > Heteromyidae > Dipodomys > Dipodomys merriami. Next base: position 160,179 of record NW_027202427.1, read on the forward strand.
ACTGCTAAAACATCATCTACAGGGCTGGCGAGTACTCTGAGCCAAGAGCAGCTCCCCCAGCTCTGACTAGGAAGTCACTCTGCCCCAGCTCAGCGGGGCCTTGGTCTCTGCTCTGGAGTCAGATATCTAGGGAAAACGGGATTGCTTGCACAGCATCATCCGTACCCAAGGAGGATGCTGCCACCACTGAGCTCAGTTTGAAGCCAGGCTGCCTGCAGAGCAGATGAACTTGTCTGAGGCTGACCAGCAGCCCGGTTGAATAGCTAAGTAGCAATACAGGAACCAACTTCCTCTGCTCAGTTAGCTGCTCACCCAGCCACTGCCACTTGCTAACTGCCTCATTAAAAGCAGGGAGTTCTGTCCCAGGCTGTCTTTCTCCCTCCCCTCATCTCCCCCCCTCCCACACCTCATTCCTGGAACTTAATCTCTAGGCCTGGGCACTGTTGCTGAGCTTTTCTGCTCAAGGCCAGTGCTCTGCCACTTGAGCTCCACTGCTGACTTTTTGTGTTTAATTGGGGGTAAGAGTCTCATGGACTTTGCTACCCCAGCTGGCTTTGAACCAATATTCCTCAGATCTCAGGATTAGTACCAGCTTGAGCCACCAGTGCCTGGCCCCCAGACAGTCTTTATGAGGCAGAGAAGCCAGACTTCTCTCTGCAACACACAGTACCTATCCCATATCTGATTGTTCCTTCCTGGGGCCCCGGCTCCAGGCTTGTTGAGAAGCAGCTGGCAACATAGGAAGCTTGAAGCCAAAAAAGAACTGCTGTAGGAGGACAGAAGTCCTCAGAGGATGATGTGCACGCTCAGTCCTAGTGCTGTTCACTCAGGACTTGTATGGGCCATCTTTGAGAAGCATCCTTGGGTGGGCTGATTGGTTCTGGAAGGATTAGTTTAGATTTGGTGACATGCAGACCCCCCTAAAACCCTAATTTCACTCAGTACTAATTCCTTTCATGACTTTGTACATGTTACTTGATGAATTTTGTCTCCACTTTCTGGTCTGTGTAATCAGAGACCTAAGAGAGACAACTGCAGAGTCCCATTTTACCTTTGTATTTTCAATTCTACTGCAGACTGGTTGGTTGATATACTTTCAAATGAAAGTACCAGAAAACGCATCCAAAACTAGTTCAACATTGTTTAAGAGAAAGATATGGAAGAGTCCAGTGGAAATGCAGCCTTGAGGTATAGCCTGATCCAGCTTCCAACTCCATTTCTCTGTGGTCTTTTTCTCCTACCTCCTTCCACGTGCCAGTTTGATCACCTGGCCAACTTCCTTCATTGTGGCCAAACTGCTGTCGGCAGCTTCTGGGACAACATCTGGCTTCCTTTCTCAAGCCTAGAGATCACTGTTAGAAAGCTTCATGCTCTACTTTGGTTAGAGAATATATATGTCCATCTACGAACCAGCCCTTCTTGTCTTCACCCCTTGTTAAAAAGGAAAAGCTTTGTACATTGGCTAGGATGGGCCTTGACCAGACTTCATTTCACTCAGCTTTGCCCTTCCTCACTGTGACTTAGGAAAAAAAAAAAAAAATCACTAACCTGAGCTTAGCTTCCTTTCATCCCAATTTTTCCAAGTGAGAACATTGATTCTGGGTTTGGATTGAAATGTGATAATGAAGTACCTAGCACATAGGTTTGTAAGCTAGAGCTGTGATTCAAGGACCTTTCTCAGTCATTTCTCTGCAGACCTATGGGACACTTGAGGGCACTGGCACCTGGTAAAAGGCCAGATCTAGCATCCCACCCACAGCCATCTATTCTTGCCTGTGTTCAAGCCGCTCTGCTTGTATCCAGAAAGGACTGTCTAGAAGACCTGTGCTCTGGGTCTGTCCTTAAGGCACCCGGCAGGAGCAGGAAGAGTGAGAATTTTAGGCCTCTGAGCAGGGCCTGGGCTGTGTCCTCAAGGAGTGCAATGTCGCTGAGAATCTACCCTCCTGCACAGAGGTTCCAGGCTCCAAGATGTGGGCAAATGACCTCTGTAGCTTTGTTGGTGTTGTAGTTTGAGGGTAATTTGGTCATATTCCTACTAGTCCAGAGTGGTAGAGCAGTGGAGGGCAGAGCACATTGTAGGAGCACAGGCAGAAAGCCTCTGTGATCTTACTAAGCAACTCATGTGAACCTGTATACGTGGCTGAATATTTCACAGCCAGGAGTCACACATGCCTGTAATCATAGCTACTTAGGAGGCTGAGATCTGAGGATCTCAGTTTGAAGCCAGCTTGGACAGGAAACTCTATGAGGCTCTTACATCCAATTAACCACCAAAAAGCCAAAAGTAGTGCTGTGGCTCAAGTAGTAGAACACTGGCCTTGAGCAAAAAAGCTCAAGAATAGCACCCAGGCCCTGAGTTCAAGCTGTAGAACTGGCATAAAACACCAGTGTAGATGTAGGTCCCTCTTTCCTGTGTCTCTAGGTGGCCCTTGAACCCGCTAATCCAGTCCACTATTTCTGAAACCCTGCTTATTAAAGCATGCTTCTTATTCTCAAATGTGGGAACTGGTCACTTGCTACCTGTTCATTGACAAAACCTCCAACAGGAAGATTCATTTGAAACTTGTGTTTATCCTTGAAAAATGTCAAGGACCATCCAAGATGGCTGCCTACTGAGAGCTGTTTCTGGCCTGTAGGATCACATACCTTCTACTGCCCCCTGTGCTGCTTAACCTAACAGCCACCCTCTGCTGCCTTGGGTGTGCTTCTTGCTTGGACCCTGGGGAAGCAAAGGGAAGTTTCAACATAGGTGACCAGGAATCCTTGAAGGGAGCTAGGCTAGAACTCTCTCTGTTGTCTGTGGAACTCTCTGTTGTCGGTGGCTTTGCTAAAGGCAGGGTTATCCTTGGATTGCCTTAAGAGTCAGGTATGGTTAGGGACATAAGAAATTTCCCAAGGGCGGGGCTGGGAAGGTGGCTCAGTGGTAGAGTGCTTGCCTCGCATGCATGAGGCTCTGGGTTTGATTCCTCAGCAGCACAGAAAAAGCCAGAAGTGGTGCTGTGGCTCAAGTGCTAGCCTTGAGCTGAAGAGCTGAGGGATAGCGCCCAGGCCCAGAGTCCAGCCCCACGACTGAAAAACAAAACAAAACAAAACAAAAAATTCCCAAGCCAAGTGTGATGGCACATGTCTGTAATCCCAGCAACTCAGACAGTGGCAGCAGGAGAATTTTAAGGTTAAGGCCAGCCTGGACAAATTTAGCAAGGCTCTCTCAAAAGCAAAAGGGTTGGAGAATGTGTAGCTCAAGTGATACTATACATGCCTGCAACTGTGAGGCTCCGTATTCCATCCACATTACTTCCTTGGTTGGAGGGAGTGTCATCATGTTTCTTGCTTTCACCTTCCCAACTTTCAGTCCCTCAGCACTGGTCATTAGAGACTGTTTCCTGTTCTCTATAGTGCGAGCCACAGGAGAGACTGAGGAGCCAGTCTCTGCCTCTAGGGGGGTTGGGCTGGCTCAGAGCCCAGTGTGGCCTGGAAGAAGCCCAGGGCAGGCTTCTCCTGGGAAGCTGTCTCTTTGATTTACAGACTGCCTGAGCCCAGCCAAGTTTCTCCATCTAGAAACAAGGAAGCCCTGCTCTGTCAGACCCTAGAGGTTTCTGTCAGGTAGCAGACCATGTCCTGTTCTCAACCCTAATGGTGCCATCACAGACCTTGTAGAGCGTAGGACAGTGATGAATGTGGTGAGTCTGTATGTCACAGGGGTTCCAGTTCAGCACAGCTTTAACGTAAAAATCCATCTGTTCTCCGTTGTCTCAAGGTGGTTTGTTTCAGGACAAATCTGCAATCAGACTTGGGTTTACCAATCTCTCCCGCTCATTGGCTGTTGGGCCTCAAGCGTCATAACTCATCTAGGCTGCTACTTCCCCATCTGCAGCAGGATGGTTAAGGATCACCATAACTGCATGGCTGGTCGGGGGTACCATAGGAGGTCTCCTTGCCAGGCAGCTGGGTAGGCCAGGGTCAGTGAGTGTTTTGCTCTGTTTCCCAGGCCCCATTGGCAATTTGTGCTGTTTCTGGCCCTGCTTGGGCCCCTTCCAATGTTGAGGAGTAAAGAATAAAGGGTCACACATCAGACAATGCACTCTGGGGACTGGGACCTGCAGTAGGTGATGGAAGCCCTTTGCTTGGTTCCTCCCTGTCCTTTCCTGACCTCCACTAAGCCAGGCTGCTGCCAGGACACAGGAGAGGGGTTGGCTGTGAGGAGGGAGGAGGTGGCAGCTGTAGATTCCCAGCACATCCTTCCTCCCCCAGATCTCCATCAGAAAAAGGCTTGAGGAAGCTGTCTTGTTGCCTGCCTGATTCATCCTTTCCCTCTGGGCATAGCCCATGAGTTTGCTGAGTGACACTTCTGAGTACAAACTCTGGGTCCTGGAAGGCACTACAAAGGAAAGGGGACCTCAGGGCTGCCATCCACTTACTCTTCAATCTAGGTCACCACCCTTCACAGTTCCCAAGGGGCCTGTCCTCTCTCCCCTCAGATCAGATCTCAGCGGTCCTACATTCTGCCCTTCCCACCCTGCACATCTGCGTGTCAGAAAGAATGGGGGGCCCGGGCCCAGCCTCCTGCCTTGCTCCCTCCTTGGTGCTGTTGAGGTTTTGCTTGCTACATCAACCACAAGACGAGCACGTCTTACTCTGGCTTTGGATCTGACTCACCTCTTCCTCCCTGCTTTGCTTTGGTTCTTTTGCTTCTGTAATCTGCTGTACAAAGTACTGTCCTCGTAGCCAGGTGGACCTTACAGTCTCTTCTTTCTCAGGCTCTACTAACCCAGCTTTGTTGGCACTTGTGAAGGAAGTGGTTGGCTTTTGACTTGCAGACATGGCCCAGGGCCACTGTATCCCCCCAAGGCCTCCCTGTCAGGCACATAACTGACTATGCATCATCTCCCCTCTCTCTCTTCTCTGCCCCAGATCAGTGGACCATCCCCTGCCCGGATCCTCTCTCTCCACAGACTTTGGCAGCTGGCAGATGGTAACGGGCTGTGGCAGTATTCAGGAACGGGCTGTCCTGCACACAGACTCCTCTCTCCCTTTCAGCTTCCCGGATGAGCTCCCTAACAGTTGTCTGTAAGTGTCTTGCTTGAGGAGGCAGGATGCTCCCCTGCTCCTGTCACAAGCCAGTGAGCAGGCCGGACTGGTCAGGAACACGACAGAGGCCATCCCCAGGGAACCGCTTGGGATCCCTGCTTGCAGCTTGCTGGACTTCCCATGGCGCCAGGGAGGCTATGGGCGGCTGAGGAAGTGCATTAGGGTTCATGTTGACTCTTCCCAGCCTCCAAAACCATCCACAGTATGTCAGGTGTGCCCTGAGGGAAAGCTGGCTGGACTGTAACTATAGAAGATTCTATTTCTGTACAAGGCTTTGCCTGACATGAGAATCCTTTGAAAGCAGAACAGTGAGGTAGGAAGGTGGGTGTGTATGTTGGAGGCCATGGCCAGAGTGGTGCTCAGTCCTGGTCTGTACTTCTGAGCAGAGCCAACGGTCACTTTCTTGCACCCTCACACACTTACCTTGTGTGCCACTTTTGCCTTTGAGCAGCAGGGAGAATCAGATAACAATTCTAGATTGCATGATTGCAAAATCCTTCCTCCGAGGCTCCACAACTGGACTGCCATGTCTTAGAGGACTTAGAAATGATGTGAGCCACTGACCCTGCCCCCTGCTTGTGTGCTGCTATACAGATGTCAGACAGGGCTCCCTCCAGTGATAGGAAACAGGGCTTGCTCCCAGATGCACCCAGAAATGAGCTTTTCTCTCACCTCCACACCGAGGGCTAGAGGGCTTCAAATGCTGGAGCCCCAACCCCTACAACCAGAATCCAACTCATACCTACACGTGCTGGCTGGCAGGAAGCAGGGTGCCTTGTAGTTGGACAGGAGGGGCTCTGGTTCCAGCTGAAGGCAGGCAGGGGCAGCCAGACCTTGAGATCAAGGGTGGTGTTCACAGGTCCAGACCTTGTGGCTGGGAAGTCACCAAAGTGTCTTTGAGCCTCCTGTGCCTGGACCACCCTCCTTGCAGCCAGGCACTACATCTGAAGCAAGATAGCTTGGATTTTTAGAAGGGGGGGGAAAAAGACTTGGACTTCTCATTAGGAACTTCCTGTTCAGCCAGAATGTCCTGAGAGCCATCTATGACAGCAACACAGACAGCGACCACCCTTCACCCTCCCCTGTTTGAAGCACCACAGTGGGCAGTGCCTGCCTCAGGTCACCCAGTTCAGGCCCTGCAAATTGGGCCTCAGATTGTACTTCTGAGCCCCAAGGCAACCATCTAGGTCTGGAAAGTTGGCCAAGAACAGCTGTGTGATCTCAAGCCTCCAGGTGGTGGGTTGGAGTCCCATCAGTTCTTGGTGAAGCTTAGTCTCAGGGAAACGTCTCAATCCTAGCTGCTCTGCCCAGCCGCTGTCTCAGTCATGGTCTCAGCCTTGACTTCTCCAAGTCTCTTAGCCCAGCTCTGGACAGGGAATGGCACTCCGGTAGGTCTGTTGCCTGCTGTCTGGGCTCCAGTTTTCTATCTCTGAATAGGTTGGCCTCTGTTCTTCTGCTTCCAGCCCAGGGGCAGGCAGGGGTGGGCAGGAGGATTGCAAGTGTAGACCTGTATATGTTCCATTTCTTCACTTAGGCTGGAAGCTAAGGGACACACTTCTGGTGTCCAGACCATGTGAAATGGAATAGAAAGTAAAGTTCTGGGGCCATGTGTCTTTCCCCAAACACAGAGGGTTGCGCTCCCATGTCAAAGGAATCCCACACAAGCTCATTTTTGGTGCTGCTGCAGGAGCTGTTTGACTTCACCCAAGCCTGCAGCTTCTCTCTGCTTCCCAGACCAATCCCATCAGTGTACTTCCTGGGCTCCGGCTTGGCCCAGTCCTCGGACCTCCATCTGTTCCCCTAAACCCTGGGCTTGGGAATGTGGCTGTATCTGACAGATTCCCAGAGATAGTTTAAGGGGTAGGAAGGAATAGTCCCAGTGCCAAGGTAGATGAGAATTAGGGGTGCTTCCCACAGCCCTGGGAGGACTCTCCAGTAGAGACTGTGGAGGGACAGCTTGCAAGACCCGACCTGTCCACAGTGGGTGGAGCTGGTAACTTGGGCCTTATTTAATTAAAAAAATATATATTTTTTTTAATTTAGTTCCAGTCTTGGGGCCTGAACTCAAGGCCTAGGCAACATTCTTTAGCTTTTTGGCTCAAATGCCACTTCCTGTTTTCTGGTGGTTAATTGAAGATAAGTCGCACAACTTTCTTGTCTGGGTGGCTTTGAACCTTGATCCTCAGAGCTCAGCCTCTTGAGTAGCTAGGATTATAAGCATGGCCCAGCTTTGGCCCTTTTTTTTTTTTAATCAAAGACTTGATATTAGCCAGCCTCATATGGAGGCTGTAATGCCAGATAAAGAGAGAAGAGAAACTTCTGTCAGTGTTCAGAAAGGCCAGGGAAGGAGAAAGTATCAGCACACGTCACCTGGAAAAACAATCGTCTTCATCTTACCAGCAGTCAGGGACAGGTGTAGCTAGCTAAGCCTGGTGGTTTCCACCAAGAGACCTGGTCTCTGCAGGGCCAGAGCTTCCTCCCAAGTAGTATCAGGTCCCAGCTTCAAGAAGGCTGAGGCTTCTAGTGGCTGAGGCCTGCTGCCCGATGGGGGGTTTCCTTACTAAAAGGTATGGGGGTGGGGGGCTTACCTTAGCTTGTTCTTCCTAAAGTATGAAAACGAACAACAGTTGCTTCTCTCCTCCCCGACCACCACAGGGATAGACATTTTCACAACAGAAAGTTCAGGTCAGTGCTCCCTTAAAGTTACTGTTCTGGGTACCAGAGGCTCATGCCTCTAGTCCTAGCTACTCGGGAGGCTGCGAGGAGGATCAAGGTTCAACACAGGGGGAAAAAAGGAAGTAAGCTGTGACTCAAGTGGAAGAGCCCTAGCCTTAAGCAAAAGAAACTCAGGGACAATGCCCAAGTACTGAGTTCAAGCCCCAGGACTGGCACCAAAAAAAAAAAAAAAAAAATGCTGCGCACTGGTGGCTCAAGCCTGTAATCCTAACTACTTTGGAGGCTGAGATCTGAGGATCGTGGTCCAAAGCCAGCCTGAGCAGAAAAGTTTGTGACACTCTTCTTTCCAATTAGCCACCAAAAAACTGGGAATGGCACTATCCTTGAGCAAAAAGCTCAGGGACAATGCCCAGGACCTGAGTTCAAGCTCAGGAAAGACAAAAAAAGTTATTGCTCTTAGGTGGAAAGAGGAGCCCAGGGCCAAATATCTAGACTATCTGACCAGAGGATAGATGCTGGCTAGATTCTGTGGTGTGAGGGGGGGTGTTGGATCCTACCCGGTGTGAAGCATTCATTCTCTTCCCCCTTTCCCATAGGCTTGCAGCCCTGAGTGATCGTGAGGCGCGGCTGCAGGAGGTGCGCTCAGCCTTCCTGGCTGCCTACAGCCGCACCGTGGGGCTCCGGGCAGCAGCACCCAGTCCCTCTGGTGCCATTGGGGGTCTGCTGGAACAGTTTGTCCGCGGTGTTGGGCTCCGGGGCACCAGCACCACCACTTTGTGAAGCAGCCAGCCCAAAGTTTCCTGCTCCTCTCTCAGCTGAGCCTTAGTGGAATCAAAGCCATGCCTGGCCAAGGGGTACTTGGAGTTCCGGGGCGAGTCTCACATCCCCGTTCACCATGCACATGGCAGCCCCAAAGCTGAGCAGGGCCAAGGACAGGGTTTTCTAACCCCCAGCCTCCTGACTGGTAACCGCTGCCCCTTGTCACTGCCTCTTACCTACCCCACTCTGCAGAAGTCCATCAACTCAGAACTGTGTTGGATTTCCCTGGGGTCCTGTAGCGGCCCTGATATCACAAAGGAGCCCAATCTCGATTCTTATTTCCTGGGAAGGAGGGGTTATCTGCACTGAGAATGAGGTGACTTGACACCAATCACAAAATAAAGTCAAGGTTTTTTGGAACAGCCATTCCTCTGCTTTCTCATTTGGTTACTCTTTGTAGCCATTTGGAACTATGTCTTTGTGTTGTATGAGTGGTAATTTGGTTTTTGTTTTTTATAGGGGGGATAGGAGAGACCTGGAATAGGAAAGTCATTAGAGTCAGCTTTGTCCTTCAACACTTGAAGGTGGCCATGGATGCCTGAAGCCAAAGTGGGAGAAGGGTCCCCAAACTCAGTGGGCCCTCATCACCTATGGCTGTGATTCCAGGGCCACCTGGGATCTTCATTTGCTCAGATTAAGAAACTTCATCTCTAACAATGTCTGAGGCAGCATGGACCTCGTGTAGGAGCCTGCAGCCCCTGCTCTCCCTGTGGTGGAGGGCCTGGCCTCTGGATTTGGGAAGCAGTAGTTGGTGCACATGTGGAGGAAAGGGCCAGAAGCCTTCGTACTGCAGTGTGAGCACACTGCATAGTGGATGTCAAAGGCTTCAGAGGAGGCTGAGCCCTGGTGGCTCATGCCTGTAATCCTAGTCTCAGAAGGCTGAGAGTTGAAGCCAGCCAGGGCAAACGAATAACTCAGACATCTCCAGCTAACTGTCAAAAAGCCAGAAAGAGAGATGTGGCTCAAGTGGTAGAGCAGTCAGCCTTAAGCAGAAAAGACTGAGGATCAGGGTCCCGAGTTCAAGCCCCCATGCTGGTAAACACAAAAAGTCTTCAAAAGCATGAGCAGGTTCTTCAACAGCTACCATGGATTTATTTTCCTATTCTTAGATTGCTGGAGATCTTACAGATCTCCCAAGTAGGGGCTGTCATTGCCCAGGGATACTGAGAAACTTGCCCAAGGTCACACAGTTGTTGCTGGGACTAAGAACAAATGTAACTTCTTTTTGGAGACCCAGGTAAACCAGAAATGGGAAGAGACTGATAGGGAGGCAGGCTCTAGAGGCTCCGACCCCAGCCTCCGCCGGGTATTTCAGCACCAGGGCTAGTTCCGAGGCGTGCATTCCTGCCCTGACCGAAGCCCGGCTCCCGGTGCCGGTCAGAGTCGGGGTCCGGTCCGGGTAGGGTTCCCCCGCTGGCTCCCGCCCGCTCCCGTGGGGCGGGGGCCGCCCGTGGGGCCGGGCGGGGCCGTGCTGCCATCTGGAGCCGCCGCCGCCGGCCACACAGCCTCAGCCACAGTCGGGGCGCGAGCGGAGGAAGCCGCCAGGGCTGGAGGAGCAGCCGCCGCCGCCGCCGCCGCGCACGGGCCGCCCCTAGCCCGGGCGGCCGGGGACGCGGGCGGCCGGACACGCGCAGCCCCCCGCCGCGTCAGCCACTCCACCGACCATGTCTCTCGGCGGAGCCTCGGAGCGCAGCGTCCCGGCCACCAAGATTGAAATCACCGTGTCCTGCCGGTGAGCGGGCCGCGCTGGGGGGGTCTGCGGACGGGGGAGGGGGAACTAGACCCGAGGGGGGCCGGGCCGCGCTGGGGGGGTCTGCGGATGGGGGGGGACTAGACCCGAGGGGGGGCCGGGCCGCGCTGGGGGGGTCTGCGGATGGGGGGGGACTAGACCCGAGGGGGGGCCGGGCCGCGCTGGGGGGGTCTGCGGATGGGGGGGGAACTAGACCTGAGGGGGGGCCGGGCCGCGCTGGGGGGGGTCTGCGGATGGGGGGGAACTAGACCCGAGGGGGGGCCGTGCTGGGGGGGGTCTGCAGACTGGGGGGGGACTAGACCCGAGGGGGGGCCGGCGCGGAAGACCCGGTCGCTTGCTGGCGGGATGGGGGGGTCTCCAGGGGCAGCCCCGCCCTGCAAGAGGGGCTCCAGGGCGGGTCTGCAGCCCCAGGAGCGGGTCGCGGGGCCGGGGATGGGGGGGCCGAGCTGAGTCCCAGGACGATGAAGTTTGGAGCGAGCCCCCCTGCGGGGCCCCAGGGGGGCACACGGGCATCGGGACGCAGAGGGGTGGAGGCGGCCCGGGTCTGGGCGAGGTTTCCGGCGCTGTCCGGGTGCCGGCACTGCGGGACACCCCACACACGGTGGGGGGGGGGGGTGAGGGGGCGCGATCGGAGCCCCAAGTCCCCAGAACGACCGCGCTCGGCGTCGCTTTCCCCCTAGGAGCCTGCTAGACCTGGACACCTTCTCCAAGTCTGACCCCAGTAAGCGGCCGCGGGGGCCGGGAGGGGAGTGGGGTCGGGACGCGACCCGAGGGCCGGCGGGCGCGGCGCGGGGTGCCGCCGCCCTGACGCCCCCCCCCCCCCGCCCCGCTCCCGCCGCAGTGGTGGTGCTTTACACTCAGAGCCGGGCCAGCCAGGAGTGGCGGGAGGTGAGTGCGAGACCCCCTGCCCTGCCCGGGCCCGCCGCACGCCCCGGGCCGACTCTCCACACCCCCACCCCCAGTTCGGACGGACCGAGGTGATTGACAACACGCTCAACCCAGACTTCGTGCGCAAATTCGTCCTGGACTATTTCTTTGAGGAGAAGCAGAATCTGCGCTTCGATGTGTGAGGCCCCGCCCAGAAGTCAGGCTTGGCCCCGCCCCCGACCTGGATCGGCCCCGGGTTCCCGTGGCCCCGCCCCCAAGCCCAGCTGGGCCCCAATCAGAAAAGAGCCCACTTAGGCCTAGCCCCACCCCACGCCCAGGTGAGCCTCGCTCCCGACCAGAGTCCAGTCCCCAGCAGGTGCTCACCCTCGGAAGCCCAAGGCTGCCCCTCCCCACAGATGCAGAGCCTGGCCCCTTCCCCGCCCCTCTCCCACGCTGGTTCGACTCTCTCCCCAGGTACAATGTGGATTCCAAAACCAACATCTCCAAACCGGTAAGCAAGCGGGCCCCTTCTGGCCCACGAAGGCGCTCAGGTGAACCCCACAACCTTCCCAGAGCTCCTCCCACCCCGCCCCCTCTTCAGCCCCCAGCCCCACCCAGCCTGCTCCTGCCCAGTTCTTCTGCTTGCACCCCTTCCTTATTGCTTCTCTTCCTTCTCGGCGGCCTCCGCTGGACCTGCAGAAGGTGAGGCTGAATGAAGGGGGCCGATGTGGGCGTGGGACAGTATGGTGAGACCAAGAAGCAGAGCTGGCCTGTGGACAGGGCAGTGGCGCTGGCAGTGTTCTGAGTCTCAGAATTACCCCAACTACAGCCAGGGGCTGCAGGGCCAAGGAGGGTTGGGCTGGGCCTTCCTCTATCCCTGCCCCAGACCTCACTGACTGTGTCCTGGAGCAGGATTTCCTGGGACAGGCGTTCCTAGCCCTAGGAGAGGTGATCGGAGGCCAAGGCAGCCGTGTAGAGCGACCCCTCACGTGAGCTGAAAGGGAAGGGATGCGGGGAGGGACGGGAACCCCTCCCAGACTTTCCTTCCCAAAGATGGTGCTGTACAGGGTCAGTGGTGGCCGGGACTGGCACTGATCAGGAGACTTCCCCATGGCCCAGCACCACTGGAGAAAGATCTCTAGGCTCTGCTCAAAGTCACTTCAGGTTTGGCAGGTCCCCTTCTCTCTTCACTCTTCCTTAAGTCTCAAGGAACCTTCCAGGTCACTCCGGAAGCTTTGAGGAACTAAACCAAATCCTCTGGCATCGCCATTACATTCCTCACAACCACATATCAACCAGTTCTAGACACCTGTTCCAGGCACTAGGGATTCACCTATTCTACCACCTGTACTGAGCACATATTCAATGTCAGCCCAGGTTCAAGGGTGGAGTCCCCCCAACACACACACACACACACACACATACACACACACACACACACACACACACACACACACACACACACACACACACACACACACACACACACACACACACACACACACACACACACACACACACACACACACACACACACACACCTCTCCAGGAGCTCATGCAATACTTGACAGGATGGTCAAGAAGCCCTCAGAGGCTGGCTTTACCCAGGGTGGAGGAACAAGGTACAGGACAATGAGAGTGCAAAGTCTGGCTCATGTGGTAGGGAGACAAGTGTGGCTGGAGGGGTGAAGGCAGGAGGGTGAGGTTGGAGAATGACCAGTTAGGGCCTTATAGCCTTTAGGACTTGAGCTTTAACTCTGCTGGGGGTCACAGCAGGGGTCTGAGCAGAAGCGTGACCATACTGACTGCTGGGGGAGAGAACAAGGTAGAAGCAGGGAGAAATTAGAAGGTTAATATACTCTGGAATGTTGGTGCTTATTTGTAATCCCAACTAATTGGAAGGCTGGGACAGGAGACAGGAGCATTGAGGTTCCTAGACAATCCTGGCAAAAGTTATTGAGACCTTATCCCAAACCAGCCAGTGTGATGGAATATGCCTATGGTCAGCTATCTAGGAGGTGAAGGTAGAAGCATCTTGATCTACAACAGATCTGACCCTATCTGAAAACAAAAGCCAAAGGAGTAGAGCGGGTGGCTCGAATGATAAAGCACTTGCCTAGCAATCAGAAGGCTCTGAGCTCAATTCTGAGTCTACAAAAAAGGTTATTATCCACTGCCACTGTACAGCTAGCTAGCTGTGAAAGAGGGAAGAAGTGGTCAGTTTCTGGATATATTTTGGAGGAGCTGACAGATTCCTGACAGAGTGAATGAGTGGAGATAAATAGAGAAGTTGCTGAAGAGGTCAAGGCCTTTGGCCTGAGCAACAGGAAAGAGAGAATCGTGCCACCAGTCCAAATGGTCTTACAGGCTCAATCCTGAAATCCTAGCTACTTCAGGAGGCTGAGAGTTGAGCATCCTAGTTCAAAACCAGCTCTGGCATGAGACTGTTATCTCTAAATAACCACCAAAAGTGGAATTGTGGGCCAAGTGGTAGAGCACCAGCTTTAAGCAAACAAGACAAAATAAAACAAAACAAAAAACTCAGGGATAATACCCAGGCAAACTTCAGTATTGACACACACACACACACACACACACACACACACACACACACACACACACACACACACACACACACACACACACACACACACACACACACACACACACACACACACACACACACACACACACACACACACACACACACACACACACACACACACACACACACACACAACGGAAGAGCCAGTTGGAAGGACTCAGCAGTTCAGTCTGACATGTTGAATTTCTTATGTTCTGTCAGGTATCAAAGGGACCTATCAAATAAACAATAAGATACATGAGATGTAGATGCTAAGGTATTTTTCTGAGGCCAAGAAACTTGTTCTTTCTTGTTATCTTCTTAAAGGAAACAACTATTATTAGTGCTTTTTTGTTGTTATTTTCTAACAAACACATACTGCTGAACAAGTGTGGGAGTTTTACATTTAACTTCTTGCAAAGCTGAAGATATTTTTCCTATCAGTCATGATAGCAATTACTGTACAAAAGATCACCCACTCACAAAAACGACCATATCGCCACACTGCAACATTGCAGGGACAAGAGTGATGGTAACGTTGAGCCAGCCAGGCTACAGAGTAAGACACCGTCTCAAAAGGAAGTCATAGCCAGGCGCTGGTGGCTCACGCCTGTAACCCTAGCTACTCAGGAGGCTGAGATCTGAGGATCGTGGTTCAAAGCCAGCCCGGGCAGGAAAGACTGTGAGACTCCTATCTCTAATAAACCACCAGAAAACCGGAAGTGGCGCTGTAGCTCAAGTGGTAGAGCGCTCGCTTTGAGCTGAAGAGCTGAGGGACAGTGCCCAGCCCAGAGTTCAAAGCCCCATGACCGACAAAAAAAAAAAAAAAAAAAGAAAGTCATAGAGATGTAGCTCAGTGTTAGAGCACACGTTTACCATGTACAAGGCTGTGGGTTCAATCTCAAGACAGCAACACATAGGTGATAGATAGATACATAAATAACCTCCCAGCTTTTTTGCTGGCACTTTACCACTTGAACACTCAGTCTGGCATTTTGCTAATTAGTTAGAGATGGAGTCTCTTGAACTTTTCTTCCTAGGCTGGCTTAACACCTCAATCATCATCAGATCTCAGTTTCCAGAGTAGCTAGGCATGAGCCATGGGCTTCCAGTTTGCTTTTTTTTTTTTCTTCTTTTGCCAGTCCTGGGGCTTGAATTCAGGGCCTGAGCACTGTCCCTGAGCTTCTTTTTGCTCAAGGCTAGCACTCTACCACTTGAGCCAGAGCACCACTTCCAGCTTTTTCTGCGTATGTGGCAATGAGGAATGGAACCCAGGGCTTCATGCATGCTAGACAAGCACTCTACCACTGAGCCTCCTTCCCAGCCCTTGTAATTTTTTTAGGAGAAAAAAACATAGCACATTTACATGCTGGTGAGTAGAAACTGAAAACCTGATGAAATACTTAAGAGAGACAGGACTGTTGCTGGTGTGATGTCTTTGCGCAGGCAAGCCAGTGTGGAATGTGGTACCCAGCAGAGGGGTAGAGAGGCACATGGGCACTTCTTTTATAGCAGCAATGGGAAGGCACAGACGTAAGGGTGGTGGTGGGTGGACTTTCTCTTCTGGTTGCTGCAGTTTGTCAGGGAGAAGGAAACAAGGTCACTAGCTGACTGAGGGTGGAGGGAGGAGTGAAATTGCCATGTAGCACATCTGGAGAGGGAGAGGCCGTGGGATGAGCAGCAGGGTGGTTACCAGGCAGCATGCAGGAGCTTCAGAGGTTTATTGCCATGCGTTTGAAAGCAAGGCCAGTTCCCATGATTGCGTGTTTTCTCTGGCTATGTTCAGCAGCATGTGGGCCATAGAGGTGAGGTGGAAAGTTGGATCTAGCTAGGGCTGAGGTTCTCCCCACATCATAGTGAAGGAGGGCCTGAGCAGAGGCAGGATGCACGGATGTAGTTCTTGTATCGCTGACTGCAGTTCATGGGGGTGTGGAGGAGAACAAAAGGGAGCTAAAGAACCATAAATAACCTGGCCATGGGTCGGCAATTGGTTAGTTTACTATACAGCTGAATAGCCCCTGTTCCTATCTGCATCCTATTCTCTCTTATTAAGGTTCAGAGACTCAGGATTTGAAGATGCCAAGGAAATAATTCAGTACTCACTTTAAAACTGGGGAAAGCTGGTCTGGCACCGGTGGCGCATGCATGTAAATCCTAGCTACTCAGGAGGCTGAGATCTGAGGACCGAGGTTCAAAGCCAGCAAGGGCAGGAAAGTCTGTGAGACTCTTATCTCCAATTAACCACCAAAAAACCAGGAAGTAGAGTTGTGGTTCAAAGGGGTAGAGTGCTAGCCTTGAGCAAAAGAGCTCAGGGACAATGCGCAGACCCTGAGTTCAAGCCCCATGGCCAAAAAAAAAAGTGAGGGGAGAATTCATATCAGGGTCTGGGGGTATAGCTCAAGCAGTTCAACACTTGCCTAGTATGTGTAAGACCTTGGCTTCAATGCCGAGTACTACACACACACACACACACACACACACATACACACACACACACACACACACACACACACACATCACATCATCACATCACATCACATCACATACCACATTGCATATAAGCTCCATGGACTAGAACCTAGCACCCTCCTGACCTGGCTTTCTCTCTCTGTCACACTTTGGATCCACATAGAAATCAGAATTTGTTTTTTAAGTTTTTTGAGCTGGGCACCAGTGGCTCACACCTGTAATCTTAGCTACTCAGGAGACTTGAGATGTGTGGATCGAGGTCCAAAGCCAGCCCTGGCAGGAGTCTGTGGGACTCTTAGCTCCAATAAACCACCAGAAAACCAGAAGTGGCACTGTTGTTCAAGTGATAGAGCGCTAGCCTTGAGCTAAATGGCTCAGGGACAATGCTCAGGGCCAGAGTTCAAGTCTCACGACTGACCAACAACAACAACAAAGTTTTTGGCTCAAGGCTGGTTCTCTACCACTTGAACCACAACTCCTCTTCTGGCTATATTTGTTGGTGATGGGACTTGAACTCAGGGCTTCGGCACTGTTCCTAAGCATGTTTTCCTGAAGGCTAGTGCTCTACCACTTTGAGTCACAGCACCACTTCTGGTTTTCTGGTGGTTAGTTGGAGATAAGAGTCTCAGGGGCTTTTCTGCTTGGGCTGGCTTTGAGCCTCAAACCTTAGATCTCAGCCTCCTGAGTAGCTAGAATTACAGGTATGAGCCACCAGTGCCAGACATATAGGAGGCTTTTATCAACAAGGTCCTTAGGGAAGGTGAAACTATCCTTATAAACACTGTTTAAGTACATGGTTTAAGCACATGTCCCTCTTTTGTGTATATATTGGCATGTTTTGTTGAGATAGTATCTCATTATATAGCCCAGGTTGGCCTTGAACTTCTGATCTACCTGCTTCAATGTCCAAAGTCCTGAGATTACAGGCACGTACCACCATCTTTGGCTCCTAGCCTAAATAAATAAATAAACAAACAAATAAACTGTTCATGGTCTTCAGAAAGCACAGAAGCGCTGACCTAGCAAACCAGCCTTTTGCCTTGGCTCAGAACAGAAATTCCTCTCCCTTCTTCAGAGGACTACGTCACATGCCTCTGGCTTCCTGGCTTTGACATTCCACTTCCTCCAGGAAGCCCTCCGAGGGCTGACAGAGCTGGAAACTGTGTAGGTGACAGGGTCTGCTACGAAGGATACACACGTCCCTATCTATAATGCTTACAGTTGCTCTTTCTTCTAAGCATTCATTCAGATTCTCCACAACCTTTCACAGTGGTCTTTATTCCCATTCCATGGAGGAGAAAAACAGTACCTTGCTGAGGGTCAGACAGCTTGAAAAATCATAAAATTCATTCTAAATTGCCTTTGTCCCACTACTCTTCGGAGATTTCCTCTAGGCTAGCCTAGCTCCACAGCAGGCCCCTCCCAAGTCAACACACGGCCTTTCTCCACCGGTACAGGGGGACCCACATAGGGAACTGTCAATAAAGAGCAAAGGGTCCCAGGGGCTCAGCCAACCCCAGATTGGCTGCCCCAACCCTTGTTGCCTACTTCCCTTCTTTTCTGCCTTTTCTGTGCCCAGGGGTGTACCAGGCAAGAAGTGTGGGACCATACTGCTGACTGCGGAGGAGCTTAGCAACTGTCGGGTCAGTAAGAGCCACACACTATGCTAGACCCAGGAGCTCCCTTCTCTCACCCAGACTCCCTTCAGTGGACCATAGAAAGGCTGGGGAAGAGCTGGGTGCTGGTGGCTCAAGCCTGTCATCCTAGCTACTCAGGAAGCTGAGATCTGAGGATCGTGGTTCAAAGCCAGCCTGGGCATGAAAGTCCATGAGACTTTTTTTTTTTTTTTGGGTCCAGTCATGGGCCTGAACTCTGGGCCTGGGCACTTTCCCCTCAGCTCTTCACCTCAAGGCTAGCGCTCTACCACTTGAGCCACAGTGCCACTTCCGGCTTTTTTTTTTCCTGCATATGTGGTGCTGAGGAATCGAACCCAGGGCCTCATGCATGCAAGGCAAGCGCTCTACCACTGAGCCACCTTCCCAGCCCCAGTCCATGAGACTTTTATCTCCAATAAACCACCAGAAAACCCGAAGTGGTGCTGTGGCTCAAGTGGTAGAGTGCTCGCCTTGAGCTGAAGAGCTGAGGGACAGCGCCCAGGCCCAGAGTTCAGGCCCCATGACTGGACCAAAAAAAAAAAAGGCTGGGGGAAGTCTGGCTTTCAACAAACTCCCTCTCCATCCCTAGGACATTGCCACCATGCAGCTGTGTGCAAACAAGCTTGACAAGAAGGATTTCTTTGGGAAATCAGACCCCTTCCTTGTGTTCTACAGGAGCAATGAGGATGGCACGTGAGTCACATGCCCCCGTGCTCCGCAGGCTACGTATGCAGCCAATGCTTAGCCATGGGGATCTTGGAAATCTGTATGAGGGTTGGGCTCTATCTCTGAACTCAGTCCTACCTCCAGGCAGGTTCCAATCTCCTGCTCCCTTCCAGGTTCACCATCTGCCACAAGACAGAGGTTGTGAAGAACACACTGAATCCCGTGTGGCAACCCTTCAGCATCCCTGTGCGGGCACTGTGCAACGGAGACTATGACAGGTCTGTCTCAGAACAGCTGAGTGAGCAGAGTGACCAGAGTGACCAGAGCGGCAAAGAAGGGAGGTTCCTGGGCCCTAGAGTGAAGAAATGGGTAGATGAACAAGTGAATGAGCAGATACATGGAAGGGTGGTCAGATGGGCAGGGAAGCTGGAGAATGGTTGGACATATGTGAATGGAAGTGTGAAAGGATCATTAGAAGCTGGGCACTGGCGGCTCACACCTGTCAACCTAACTTCTCAGTTTGAAGCCAGACTAGGCAGGAAAGTCTGTGAGACTCTTATCTCCAATTAACCACCTGAAAACCAGAAATGGAACAGTGGCTCAAAGAGGTAGAGCACTAGCCTTGAGCACAAAAGGCTCAGGGACAGCACCCAGGCCCAGAGTTCAAGCTCCAGCACTGACAAATAAATGAATAAATAGACAAATAAATAAATATCAGCTCAATCATTAACTATGCACTCTTAGCCACATTACCTTGGCTGTGCTTCCTTCCCTCCTTCCTTCTTTCTTCTCTTTCTCCTTTCTTCCTCTTCTTTTTTCCTCCTTTTTTTCTTCCATATCTGCCTCCTCATCCAAAAGTATAACTAATAGTACTTACTCTTATATAGTGAAATTGCTAAATTAAATGAGATAATCTATGGAATACCAAAGTCAGTACATGGTAGAAGAATCATGGTTCTGATGGCAATAGCAATAATAGGAGGAGACGGGCACAGGCCCAGACCGATGAATAAAAAGTCGGAAGGAGGAAGGTTGAAAAATGGACAGGGTGATGGACGGGAAGATGACCAGTGTTTAGATGAGTGGGTGGGGGATGTCTCTGGGATTTACTGTGCACATTGGGCCTATGTTTGTCTTGTGTATTTCAGAACAGTGAAGATCGACGTGTATGACTGGGATCGAGATGGAAGGTAGAATTGCCCCATCTATCCCCTTCTCCTGCACTTAACCCAGATACCTCCCTGTAAGTGCGGCACAGTCCTTCACAAGGAATCCCAAAATGCCTTGGGAGCAGAGGATGATGATAGATACCTGGGGCTGGGGACAGCTGATCCAGTCTCTCCTCCCTTTTCTTCCTCTTATGGTCCCAGCTCTACCCTAGGAGCTCAGGAAGTGGATGGGGTGGGGGATGGAAACGTTGCATTCAGGCCTGACACTGGCAGCAACTGCTGCTTATCCACCCACCTCTGGCCTCATTGCAGCCATGATTTCATTGGCGAGTTCACCACCAGCTACCGGGAGCTGAGCAAGGCCCAGAATCAGTTCACAGTGTATGAGGTGAGAGCTCCAGCCCTGCCCAGTTGTCCCGGTCCTCCCGTCCAGGATGCTCGGACTCCAGCTTCCCACCATCGCTGTTGTCCTCCTCCACTCAGGTACTTAATCCTCGGAAGAAATGTAAGAAGAAGAAATATGTCAACTCGGGAACCGTGAGTGCTCCCCGGAGCTCTGGGCTCCCTGGTCCTCTTTCTGCCCCACTGACATACATGACCGTGGGGGGAGGGGAAGACAGTGGCACAGAGCACTTGGCTGTGGTAGCGATGGGCAGCAGGTGGCACTGTTGACATTTTTCTTTTTCCTTTCTTTCTCTCTTTCTTTCTTTCTTTAATTTTCACCTATGAAAAATTTTTATAGAATTAAAGTAAAAAATCTGAGGGGCTGGGAATGTGGCTTAGTGGTAGAGTGCTTGCCTAGCATGCATGAAGCCCTGGGTTCGATTCCTCAGCACCACATACACAGAAAAAGCTGGAAGTGGCTCTGTGGCTCAATGGTAGAATGCTAGCCTTGAGCAAAAGGAGCTCAGGGACAGCGACCAGGCTCTGAGTTCAAGCCTCAGGACTGGCAAAACAACAACAAAAACAAAAATTCCTGAAGTTGCATTTGCAAATGTAATATACTTTCCAAATCCAAATCCATTTCTGACAGCTTCCCCTTCCAGAACTGAACATGGCAGGACAGGCTGGCACAGGGGTGGAGTCTTGGGCCTCATGTCTCCCTTCTGATGCCCTTTCCAAAGTGGCAGGGCTGCCTCTTCTGTCCCACAGGTGACGCTGCTCTCTTTCTCTGTGGACTCAGAATTCACTTTTGTGGACTACATCAAGGGAGGGTTAGTCACAGACCAAGAACTGACAGCCCAGTAGTGGGCTTTCCGTGTGTGTGTGTGTGTGTGTGTGTGTGTGTGTGTGTGTGTGTGTGTGTGTGTCTGTGTGTCTGTGTCTGTGTGTCTGTGTGTCTGTGTGTCTGTGTGTGTGTCTGTGTGTGTGTGTGTGTCTGTGTGTGTATGTGTGCTTTGAACTGCAATCCTCAGATTTTCTGAGTTGCTAGAATGACAGGCGTGATCTACCAGCAATTGGGTAGGCTTTCTTATTTATCAAAGGTGTTGTATAAAGTGCAAAATGTCACCGCTCTTCATTCTCTTTGCAGAGATCCCTTCTAGTCCCACCCTGGGAAGACAACTGCCTGACCAGGGTCTTCAATGCTGGTCCCAATAACCTGAATGGCACCCAGATAAAAGTTATGGCTAGGAGCTGGGTATATATAGCTCCATGATGGAGCATGTGCTCAATACCTTTAAGGTCCTGGATTCAATCCTAGCACTAAAAAAAAAAGTTATAGGCAGACAAGGAGGAGAGGTCAAGAGAAAGGGAAAGCAAAGCAGACTATAATGGATATTTTTGCTTGGTACTGTGGGGGCAGGCAGACTTTGCTTCCCTGAACCTCCTTTTTTCTCCTATGAGAAATGGAGATTTGAATGACTACTGCAGGCCTCTACAAAGGGTTAAATCACATAGAATGCACTTGTCACAGAGCGGCTTTAATTCGTGCTCCAAGTGTGGCCTGTGCATCCACAGCATCAGAGTCACTCGGGAAATGTGTCAGTTCACCTAGACAGCCTGGATCAGAAGCTACAATTTAGCATGAGTGATAGGTGGTGTGGATGCATGTTCATGTTTGAAAAATACTGGTGTCATAGCAACTGGTCCCTCCCTACTCAACCCATCTCCTTCCCCAACAGGACACAGCTGAACTTCACCGTAGCTATTGACTTCACAGCTTCTAATGGTGAGTAATGGATAGGGGAGCAGAGGTGGGGGGGATGGGTAGAAGGGACCTAAGGAAATCCTGTCAGGGAATAAGGGTTTACCACCTCAAGAAGGCTACATTTATGTAATGCCCCACCAGGATGGAAGGAAACTATGAAGTACACAGTGGGGAGATAGTTAAATCAAGTCAGGCAAAAAGGAGTAGCTATGGGAGAGAATGGAGTAGAAGGAGAGGGTAAGTGAACAGGAGGTGAAAAAGCAGTGGGTAAGTGGAACCGAGTGGAGAGATGAGTCAGTGATTGATAAGTAGATGTATGGATGGTGTGTTGGCAGACAGACAGCTACTCTAAGTTGAGGAAGTAACAGTAGGTAGAGGAATGGATCCGTGGACAAGAGAACTGGGCCAGGTGGTAAAGCGCTTGCCTTGAGCTGAAGAGCTCAGGGACAGTGCCCAGGCCCAGAGTTCAGGCCCCAAGACCAACAGAAAAAGAGAGAATTGGGCCAGTGTGAGAACAGATAAGCAAGGGAATGAATGGAATGGACAGGGATGGCTGACTGGATAAAATGATGTGATTATAAAGATGGAAAGAAAAGGAGGATGAGTGGTGGATGGACGGGTTAATTCTTAAGAGAATGTAGCTATAAACAGACAGATGGGTAGATTGAAAAATGGATTTATGGTCAGCTACTTAGATAAATGGCTAAGTGGATGGACAGATAGAGGGACAGGTGAGTATACAGAAGGATAAATGAGCAGATGGATGTTAGGATCAACAGTGAGGAAACACACAGGTGGAGGGTGGATAAAGGGATAGATGACTGGATACATACAAGGATAAGAAGATGAATGGACACATGGGTGATCAAGTGACCACAAGGCCGGGGCTCCTGTGTCCCTACAGGGAATCCCCTGCAGCCCACCTCCCTGCACTACATGAGTCCCTACCAGCTCAGCGCCTACGCCATGGCCCTCAAGGCAGTGGGGGAGATCATCCAGGACTATGACAGTGACAAGCTCTTCCCAGCCTATGGCTTTGGGGCCAAGCTGCCCCCAGAGGGAAGGATCTCTCACCAGTTTCCCCTGGTATGGTCTGGCTCCACCCAACATGATGGATGGGTTTACCTTTCACGGGCTACCAAGGGCAGCAAGCTGTGAGAGGGTCGAGGGGGCACCGTGGGAGGGAAAAGGAAGGAGTCAGCTGGGATCAGAGTGTTCTGGGGCACACCCTGCCTGGGCTCAGCTTGGCAGGATTTTTTCTTTGACAGAACAACAATGATGAGGACCCCAACTGTGCAGGCATCGAGGGTGTGCTGGAGAGTTATTTCCAGAGCCTGCGCACTGTGCAACTCTACGGGCCTACCTACTTTGCTCCTGTCATCAATCAGGTGGCCAGGTATGGGGGCTGGGGGAAATTAGTCAAGGGACTGACCCCCAAAGGACAGTCAAATCCCTATGGGTGAACTCAGGTTTAGCCAGGCTCTGGTACTTAATTCTGTGCGAAAGCTGCCTACTAGGAATCACATCCCAGCCTTGAGATGGCCTTGAGTTCACATAAGAGAGAAAAGAGGGCACCATTGGCTCACACCTGCAATCCTAGCTACTCAGGAGGTTAAGATCTGAGGGCTGCGGTTCAAAGCCAGCCCAAGAAAACAAATCTGTGAAGCAATTATCACCAATTAACAAGCAAAAATCCAGAAGTGGTGGTGTGGCTCAAGTGGTAGAGCACTAGCCAAGTGAAATACAAGCCCCAGTACTGGCACGTGAACACACACACACACACACACACACACACATACTCTCTCTCTCTCTCTCTCTCTCTCTCTCTCTCTCTCTCTCTCTCTCTCTCTCTCTCTCTCTCCCTCTCTTTATGAAACTGATTGGCAATAGTGTAAACAATGAAATTTTCCCCTGTAATGCTAGATCTGGGGATCAAGGTTCAAAGCTAGACCAGGCAGAAAAGGCAGTGAAACAATTAACCACACAAAAAAGCCAGAAGTTTAGTTGTGGATCCAGTGGTCCAGAGAGCAATAGCCTTAAGCACAAAAGCCCAGGATTAGGCTCAGGCCCAGAGTTCAAGCCCCAAGTCACTCTGACAGCCACTGAAGGGATTATGGATGTAAATGGAATCCCTGACAGGCTTTCCTTACACAAGCATAAATGCATCAGGCTGCATGTAGCATGTCACTGTTGATTTATTATTTACTATTATTCATTACATAATATATAATTATTAAAACATATCATTGGGCTGGGAAGGTGGCTCAGTGGTAGAGCACTTGCCTTGCATGCATGAGGCCCTGGGTTCAATTCCTCAGCACCACATAAGCAAAAAAGAAAAAAGCCGGAAGTGACGCTGTGGCTCAAGTGGTAGAGCGCTAGCCTTGAGCTGAAGAGCTGAGGGACAGCGCCCAGGCCCAGAGTTCAGGCCCCACGACCGGACTAAAAAATAAAAAATAAAAAAATAAATAAATAAAAAAATAAAACATATCATTATATGTAATATAATTATATATTATATACTTGTTTATATTGTATATAATCATGTAATAATTATATATTATTATTCCGTTGTACATACGGGTTTCACTGTGACACTTCTATACATACATACACTATATCAACCTCAGCCCCTCTTCCTTTCCCCTTCTCCCCTTGTTAAGATCATGGGAAAAGGTGTCCTGATTTTATTTTCACGCATGTTCATAAAGCACCTTGACCACATTTCCCTTGTCTGCCCTCTCTAGTCACCCTCCTGCTGTCACCCCAAGCTTGGTTCACTTTCTTGTCACTCATTGGAAACCATGCAGGTTTTCACCATGATATTTCACACACGCATTATATAATATTTTAATCAGAATAATCCTTTTTTGTTGTTCTATTTTCCCCATCCCCACCCTTCCCACTACTTTTTTTTTTTTTCACTAATTTGGGTTTCTGAGCTTT
Source organism: Dipodomys merriami (assembly GCF_024711535.1). Classification (NCBI taxonomy): domain Eukaryota; kingdom Metazoa; phylum Chordata; class Mammalia; order Rodentia; family Heteromyidae; genus Dipodomys; species Dipodomys merriami. Next base: position 185,017 of record NW_027202427.1, read on the forward strand.
TTTTTTTTCTTGGTTGCTATTGCTATTAAACATGCTGTGTGTGTGTATATGCACACACTTGTATGCACACATGCACATGTGCATGCACACACACCAGTGTCAGTCCTGGGGCTTGAACTCCAGACCTGAGCACTATCTCTGGGCTTTTCTTTCTTTTTTGGGGGGGGTGGGGGGCGGGTCTGGTCATGGGGCCTGAACTCTGGGCCTGGGCGCTGTCCCTCAGCTCTTCAGCTCAAGGCTAGCGCTCTACCACTTGAGCCACAGCGCCACTTCCGGCTTTTTTCTTTTTGCTTATGTGGTACTGAGGAATCAAACCCAGGGCCTCATGCATGCGAGGCAAGCGCTCTATCACTGAGCCACCTTCCCAGCCCCTGGGCTTTTCTTTCTCAAGGCTTGCACTTTACCACTTGAGCCATAGCTACAGTTCCAGGTTCTTGCTAATTAACTGGACATAAGAATGTCACAAGCCAGGCGCAGGTGGCTCACGCCTGTAATCCTAGCTACTCAGGAGACTGAGATCTGAGGATCGTGGTTCAAAGCCAGCCCAGGCAGGAACATCCGTGAGACTCTTATCTCCAATAAAGCACTAGAAAACCGGAAGTGGTGCTGTGGCTCAAGCGGTGGCTCAAGAGTGCTCCCCTTGAGCTGAAGAGCTGAGGGGCAGCACCCAGGCCCAGAGTTCAAGCCCCACGACCGACCAAAAAAAAAAAAATGAATGTCACAAATTTCTCTACCCCATCTGACTTGAAACAGTGATCTTCAGATCTCAGCCTCCTGAATAGCTAGGATTATAGGTGTGAGCCACTAGTGCCTGGTTTTAAATCTATTTATCTGTCTGTCTGTCTACTTATCATATATGTCTTTCATCTATTTTAAACAACCTAATCTTTGACAACTGTACTGATTGATTTATTCATATAGTAAACATTTGGTGAGGGATATGTATCATGAGTATGGGCTCTAGAGCTAAACTAGCTAAATTAAATCATTGCACAGGTTCTATCATATACTAGCTGTGTGGCTTTGGCCAACAGTCAACCTCTCTGTGCCTGTTTCTTCACTCCCTTGTAAAGTAAGAATAATAGAAACAATATCTATATCATGAGATTGTAGTAAGAACCAATGCTGGTGGCTCATACCTGTAATCCTAGCTATTTAGGAGGCTGGGATCTGAGGGTCAACGTATGAAGCCAACCCAGGCAGGGAAATTTGTGAGATTCTTACCTCCAGTTACCAGAAAACCAGAAATGGCCCTGTGCCTTGAGCACAGAGAGGCTCAGGGACAGCACCCAAGTCCTAAGTTCAAGCCCCATGATCCATAGGGGGAAAAAAAAAGATTGTGGTAAAGATTTGTCAATACAAGTCCAGCACTTAGAATAGAACCTATCACATCCTAAGCCAGGCACTGTTAGCTATTCCTGTTACTATTATTATAGCTGTTACTATTCAGAGGGCATCTGCTATAAGCTGGTTCTCTGGAGACACAGATCAATCAGATCTGGTTCCTGCCCTTGGGAGCTCCTGCCGTGGTGCAGGCCACAAAGACAGAAGTATAAATAAATCATTACCTTCTGTAGGCCAGCTTTTCCCAGACTTTTCTAGCAAGTCGCCTATCAGCAAAGGCAGGAGACTGCATCCCTCTGAGGGAACTGGGGGCACAACAGAAAGCGGCTAGGCTAACAACATCTTTGAAGTCTCCATAGTTGCTCCTACAAACTCATGCAGATTTTATGTTCTTCCCATATTGCATCTATGTTTGCTCTGAACTGTGTGTATGTGCACTCACGTGCGTGTGCGCGCGCCCTTCTAGGGCGTGGGCACTGTCCCTGAGCTTTTTCACTCAACGCTAGCGCTCTACCACTTGAGTCATAGCCCCACTCTGGCTGGTTAATTTGGAGATATGAGTTTCACGGACTTTTGCCCAGACAGGTTTTGAACTGTGATCCTCAGATCTCCACCTCCTTCCTGAGTAGGTAGGATCACAGGCATGAACCACTGGCACCCAGTACTGCTTGTGTTGAAGAAAAAAATCTTTTGCCAGTCCTGGGGCTTAAACTCAGGGCCTGGGCACCACCACTTGAGCCACAGCTCTGCTTCTGGCTTTTTCTGTTTATGTGGTTCTGAGGAATCGAACCCAGGCTTCATGCATGCTAGGCAGGCACTCTACTACTAAGCCACATGGTTTTTTTTGTTTGTTTTGTTTTGTTTTGGCCAGTCTTCGGGCTTGAACTCTGGGCCTAGGTGCTGTCCCTCTGCTCTTCAGCTCAAGGCTAGTAGTGCTCTACCACTTGAGCCACAGTGGCACTTCCAGCTTTTTCTGCTTATGTGGTACTGAGGAATCAAACCCAGGGCCTCATGCATGCAAGGCAAGCACTCTACCACTGAGCCACCTTCCCAGCCCCGTCACGTGTTTTAAGCGTAGTTATAGTCACCTAGCTTCACTTATGAGATCATGCAGTGGAGTGGATTTATCCTTGTGTCCCCTTCATTTCCCCCAAGGTAAAAACCCGCTAGGAGGTGCAGACAGCCCACCTCTGTGGACAGGGCTGTATTCCGCAGGCTGGAAGGCTCCAGTCTGCTGTGGATGGAGCTGCTCAGCTGGGTTACAGTAAGTTGACTTCATCCGAGGAGGGAGGGCGCAGAAGACCAGGAGAAGGAATGGCTTGTATAAATCACAGAGCCATGAACCAGCAGGTCAGTAGACCATGAATCTGATTGGAGTGTAGGAGAGTCCAGAAAGCAGGCCAGGTATGGAGCGCGGTGGAAACAAGGCTTTTGTCTCTGTTGACTGAGCAGCTTTGAACTCAGGCTTCACTGACCCCTGAAGCTGCTGCTTAATATCTCTGAACTTAATGTCTTCTCATTTTAATGAAAGCCAGGTACCAGTGGCTCACACTGGTAATCCTAGCTACTCAGGAGGCTGAGATCTGAGGATTGCAGTTTGAAGCCAGCCCGGGCAAGAGAGTCCATGAGACTCTTATCTCCAATTAACCACCAGGAAACTGGAAGCGGCACTGTGGCTTAAGTGGTATAGCGCTAGCCTTGAGCTGAAGGACAGCCCTCAGACCCAGAGTTCAAGCCTTATGACTGACCAAAAACAAAATAAAAAAACTGAAAGTTGCACTGTGGCTCAAAGTGGTAGACTGCTAACCTTGAGCAAAAGAGTTCAAGGATAGTGCCAGGCCCTGAGTTCAAGCCTCAGGCTGACAAAAAAAAAGTCAGAAGTGGAGTCGTGGCTCAAATGGTAGAGTACTACCCTTGAGTAAAAAAGGTCAGGGTGCAGGGTGCTGTGGCTCATGCTTATAATCCTAGCTACTCAGGAGGCTTGAGATCTGAGGGTTGAGGTTCAAAGCCAGCCCAGGTAACAAGTCTGTGAGACTCTTTATCTCCAATTAACCACCAGAAAATCAGAAGTGGCGCTGTGGCTCAAGTGGTAGAGCACTCACCTTGAGCTGAGGAGCTGAGGGACAGCACCAAGTCCCAGAATTCAGGCCCCATGAACGACCCCCCCCAAAAAAAAATGCTCAGGGACAGTGCCCAGGCTCTGAGTTCAAGCCCCAGGACTGGGAAAAAAAAAAAAAAAAGATAAAAAGATTTAAAAAAAAAAGAAAAGAAAAGAAATAAACTGGGTGCCAGTAGCTCACATCTGTAATTCTAGCTACTCAGGAGGCTGAGATTGAGATTAAAAAACAGCCCAGGCAGATAAATCTGAGAGACTCACATCTCTAATTAACTACCAAAAGCCAGAAGTGGAGCTGTGGCTCAACATGTAAAGCGCCAGCTTTGAATGAAAAAACTAGACAACAATGCAAGGCCCTGAGTGTGTCCCCAGTACCAACACACACACAAACACACACACACATACACAAACAGGAATAAAGAGGATTCCCATCTCATAGAGAAGCCCTGAGAATTAAACTAGACCACTGTCTCACGCAAGCTTCTATGGTTTTGTTACACTGCAATCAAGCCTGGCTTCCCCACACTGGTCACCATCTCCTCAGCTGACTTTCCAGAGCACAGTGGCAGCCACGGGGAACCTAAGGTGGACCTCCCATGCTCCCAAGCCTTTCCCTTATATCCACATCCCCTAGCTGACAAATACCTCAGGAGTGGCCCTCACCACTGCTCCAAGTTCATCTCTCCTCTGCCGTTCCTCATGTGACTCCTACAACACCTTCTCCGTGCTTTTACCTCTGGATCTTTCTGGAACATTTTTCTCCTTTACCTTCCCATCCCTGCTATAACTCTGCCCACCAGTCACCTGGCTAACCCCCACTTACTTTCCAAGTCTTCATTGCCTTGTGCTGTAACCTCAGTACTCCCTAGTGTGCAAGCATCTGTCCCCTGCTACATACTCAGCACTGAGCTTGGTGTGGCACACAGCAGGTGTACAGTGGCTGTCTGTGAAATGAGTGAGTTGCAAGAAAAAATTCTAGGCCAGGAGGATGGGGCCAGAATCCATGAGCAGGACCCTAGGGATCCTGAACAACTCCCATCCTGGGCCCTGGGTACACTGGGCCGGAACAATATGGTTCTGCACTCATCATTGCCCTGAGGGTTTCAGAGAGTGCTGTCCAGTAGGATCGTCAACCCTGATGGAAATGCTCTGTCTTGGGGTCGGAAGGAAGTCAGGAGACCAAGGTCTGCCACTGCTTTTCTAGCTTGTTTTCTTTAAATGCATATTAAAGGTTCTGTGGTCTGTGTGTGTGTGTGTGTGTGCGCGCGCGCGCGCACGTGTGCACATGTGCACTCACATGCGCAAGCACGTGTAAGAGCTGGTACTGGGTTTTGAACTCAAGATGTCACGCTTTTGCTTGTCTTTTTCACTCAAGGCTGGTCATCTATCACTTGAGCCACAATTTCACTTTGACTTTTTGCTTGTTAACTGGAGATAAAGAGTCTCACAGACTTCTTGCCTGGGCTGTTTTGAACCTTGATTCTCCGATCATCTAGGATTACAGGCATGGTAGCTGGTGAGGACGCCAGTGTCCAGCTTCAGATGTCCTTCTTTCAAGAAACCTTCCCCATCATCATGTGCAGCTCCCTGTGGTCGTTTCCCACTGCTCTTTGTGGTCTTTGGGTTAATAGCAGCAGGAGAGCTTGCTTTTCCCTCCTACATGTCTGCGGTGCCTACCATAGTAGGTCTGGTGGAGCAGCAAGGACTCCAGAGGCCCCAGGTCTGCCCACTGCCCATATGCTGGCTGTGGAAGCTGTGGGGTTCAGGTGTCCTGTGGCCCCAGGGCTTTCAGCTAGCCCCTATCTTGTTCTTCCATGCAGGTCAGCAGCCAAGATCTCTGACGGTTCCCAGTACTATGTTCTGCTCATCATCACAGACGGAGTCATCTCTGACATGACACAGACCAAAGAGGCCATCGTCAGCGTGAGTCTCAGGAGGGACACTGAGGGCCATGGAGAGCTGTCTGCCTGGTCCTTCCCAGCCAAAGTGCCAACTGCTGTTTTGGAGTGTTGGCATTTGCCCTGATTCTCCAAGGGCTGCATCACAGGAGAGGAGCACTGAGCTCAGAGAAGGCAGACCTTTTATTATGGGCAAGAAGCAGGTCTATCATTTGTTCAACTGGGAGACCTTTTAACAATTACACTGGAAAGCTAATAATTTTTCTGCTCTAGAAGACACTGTATATCTTTCCAGGTTGCTTAATAGATACACATCCTACATGCTAGTAGCTCATACCTATAATCCTAGCTACTCAAGAGGCTGACATCCGAGAATCATGGTTCAAAGCCAGCTCAGGCAGAAAAATCCGTGAGACACTTAACCTCCAAAAAGCCAGAAGAGGAGCTGGGGTTCAAGTGGTAGAGTGCTAGTCTTGAGCACAAAAGCTCAGGAACAATGCCCAAGCCCAGAGTTCAAGCCCCAGGACTGGCAATAGAAATAAATGAGAATAGTCTGGAACAAAGACAACCAGCTACCGTACTCACAAGATGTACACATGACACACAGAGAGGATTCTAAATTGCCCCTCTCGTTATGGCTGCTCACCCCAGTCCTTCCCCTCTTCCCACAGGCCTCCTCGCTGCCCATGTCCATCATTATTGTCGGTGTGGGACCAGCTATGTTTGAGGGTGAGTAGAATGGAGAGGACTGGGAACTGGGGAGAACAGGAGGGGTCTGGGCACTCAGGTCCACCTCAAACGTCAGGGGATCCTGGCTAAGTCACAAACCTTCTCAGCCTCGTTTCTTCTTCATAACCAAGGCTCGTGATACTGGTCCTTTCCCCTTGTCAAGTTTCTAGGAGGGCAGATTTACTAGTAATGATGTTGATAATTCCATAAAGCAAGTCGTTGTAGACATTGCCATGGCGACTCTGGAGGACAGCTAAGAGGGAAGGGGGATGGCTGGGGTTGGCCAGAGTCAGTCAAAGGGTGTCTTTCCTGCAGCAATGGAAGAACTGGATGGTGATGATGTGCGTGTGTCCTCCAGGGGGCGCTACGCAGAGCGGGACATTGTTCAGGTAGGCCTGATGGGGAGGAGGGGGAGGCTAAGTAGCAGCCACCTTCCTTACTTTCCTCATCCTTCCGCATTCATTTGACAAGGTTGCTTCTGCTTTGGTGGATCTATGGCATAGATCTCCAAGGTCCCTGCCCTCTAGTGGAGGCAACAGGTAATAGACAATCAGCAAGCTAAACACTTGCTGTGATGGTGGTAATTGCCCTCAGAGGAATAGCCAATGCCATTATAAATACAGCCCATAGTAGGGAATCTGGCTTGGAGATGAGGGAAGGCTGTGTGAGGAAGTGACATTTGAGCTGAGTCCTGAAGGAGTTCTAAGTCTTATGGGCAGAGAAGCAGCCTCTGAGAAGTCCCAGGGGCTCCAAGCTGGGTAACAGGATCTACTGAGCTAGAGGAAGGAGCCTTGCCAGTGCTCTTGAAGGACTTGACATGAGTCAACAAGACTGTCAGACCCGCATTTTAAAGGAATCTGTCTGCTTCCTGGAGGGGAGCTTCTGGGAAGGTAGGAGGAAAATCAGAAGAGCATAAGTAAGAGTGGCATATGTTCATGATTATGTGGAAATGTACTGGAAGACAAAAGAGAAGTCCAGCAAGATTTAAAAAAAAACCAAAAAACTCTTGTCTGCTCTTCTGGCTTAACAACATGCAATTACATCAGCAGGAATATTTCAGTGGACTACACAAAGCCAAATTAGAGTGAGCTGAGGAGGGACAGAAGGTGAAAACAAAGTGGGCAAGAATAAAACAAATACAGAAAACCATCCAAGATGAGGGGAGAGGGATAGTGCGATACTTGGAAAGAGATGTTAAGGCCTGAAGGAGAAACCTCCCTGCTACACCTTCCCCTGGCCATGGCTCACAGCTTCCTGTCTATGTCTGTTCTAGTTTGTCCCATTCCGAGACTATGTTGACCGATCGGGGAACCAGGTTCTAAGCATGGCCCGACTGGCCAAGGATGTGCTGGCTGAGATCCCTGAGCAGCTTCTGTCCTACATGCGCACGAGGGACATACAGCCCCGGCCCCCACCACCTGCCAACCCCAGCCCTACCACAGGTCCAGATCAGCCCTGAGGAGTCCATATATCCGATACCTCGCCATCTGCTTGTCTGCTTACCCCCTGCTGACAGCCAGAGGCACCTGGATCCTGGGCTTCACTGGGAGGGCCAGCCCAGTGGACCAGTGCTGGCTGACAACGTGTCCACCCCACGGACTGCAGAAGGGCCTGGCACTGTTACCGCCTCCCTGCCTTTATGCCAATAATAAAGCTGATCTTTACTCTGCTTCTGTGTCATGGGTCTTGGGGGGGAAAGACTAGGAAGACCAAGGGCCATATTAACAGGAGTGAGGAAGAATGGCTTCGGCCAAGCACTTCTTCAGATATTACAAATACTTTAAATAATAAGAAATATTGTGTGTGTGTGTGTGATTCTCAGGAGACAGATATATAACTTTCATTAGATTCTCAAAGGGATTTTTTTATTTTGTCGGTTGTGGGTCTTGAACTCTGGGCCTGAGCACTGTCCTTCAGCTCAAGGGTAGTGCTCTACCACTTGAGCCACAGGGCCACTTCTGGTTTCCTGGAGGTTAATTAGAGATAAGAGTCTCATGGAAGAGGCGCTGTGGCTCAAACGAAAGAGTGTTCGCCTTGAGCTGAAGAGCGCAGGGACAGCGCCCAAGCCCAGAGTTCAAGCCCCACGACCAACCAAAACCAAAACCAAAAAAGAGTCTCATGGACTTTCTTGCCTGTACTGGCTTTGAACTGCGATCCTCAGATCTCACCCTCCTGAGTAGCTAGACTCAGCTTCTCAAAAAGATTCTTGACCTAAGAAGAAAATAGTTTAAGGAAAAAAAAAAAAAGAGGCATCAGTGACTCACACCTGTAATCCTAGCTATTCAAGAGGCTGAGATCTGGGAAGCATGTTCAAAGCTAGCCCCAGCAGAAAATCTGTGAGACTCTCATGTACAATGAACCACCAGAAAACCAGAAGTGGTGCTGTGCTGTGGCTCAAAGTGGTAGACTACTTACTACCTTTGAACAAAAAGTTCAGGGACTGATGGGCACCGGTGGCTCACGCCTATAATCCTAGCTACTCAGGAGGCTGAGATCTGAGGACTGCCGGCAAGAAAGTCCATGAGACTCTTATCTCCAACTAACCACCAAAAAACCGGAAGTGGCGCTGTATCTCAAGCGGTAGAGCGCCTGTCTTGAGCTGAAGAGTTCAGGGACAGTGCCCAGGCCCAGAGTTCAGGGCCCACAACTGACAAAAAAACAAAAAACAAAATGTACTCATTACCTGACTTTAAAAACTGTAAGCCAGGAGCTGCTGTCTCATGCCTGTAATCAGAGCTACTCAGGAGGCTGAGATCTGAGGACTGAGATTCAAAACTAGGCAGGAAATTCCATGAGACACTTTTTTTTTTTTTTTTTGGTCCGGTCGTGGGGCCTGAACTCTGGGCCTGAGCACTGTCCCTCAGCTCTTCAGCTCAAGGCGAGCGCTCTACCACTTGAGCCACAGCACCACTTCTGGCTTTTTTCTTTTTGCTTATGTGGTGCTGAGGAATCAAACCCAGGGCCTCAGGCTTGCAAGGCAAGCGCTCTACCACTGAGCCACCTTCCCAGCCCCTCCATGAGACTCTTATCTCCAGTAAGTTACTCAGAAAAAGCCAGAAGTGGTCCTGTGGCTCAAGTGGTGCTAGTCTTGGCACAAAGAGGCTCCAGGAACAGTGCCTAGGCCCTAAGTTCAAGCCCTAGGACCAGCATAAAAAAAAGAAAGGGTAACCCCTCTTATATCACCTTTATAATAACAATAAGATATAAAATTATTTAGGCTGGGAAGGTGGCTCAGTGGTAGAGTGCTTGTGTAGCATGCATGAAGCCCTGGTTCAATTCCTCAGTACCACATAAGCAAAAAAAAAAAAAAAAAAATAGAAGTGGTGCTGTGGCTCAAGTGGTACAGTGCTAGCCTTGAGCACAAAGAAGCTCAGGGAGAGTGCCCAGGCCCTGAGTTCAAGCCCCAGGACTGGCAAATAAGTAAATAATAAAACACTAAGAATGTACACCATACTTTGCAATGGAGATTAGAACCGTAGTTTGCCATTGCTTTTTGGTATTAGTTAAGGTTTCATTTTTTTTCTTTTTTGTGGATGGGGTTTAGACGAACCAAAGAGAAAGTCTCAATGTACAGATTAAAGGATCTGTACTTTAATAAAAATAAAGGAAAGGAAGAATTCAGCAACTTGCCTACAGTAACAGAGCCGGTAAATGTAGTTTAGGGTACATCTGCCTGTTTGACATCACCTTCCACAACCATGCTGCACTCTCCCAACCCACAGGTTCCTAGGTCCGGAATCTCACCTCAAACCCTTCCCCAAGGCCCACCAGCAGCCGCCGCTCCTCCCCTGGTCTTCAGACCCACACACTCCCCCTGCACCTGCGCCTCCAGCCTCACGCTGCCTTTTCCCAGCAGTGTCTTTATCCCCAGTCCAGCTCCGCCTTTCCACAGCCACCTAAAGCTCCACCCTCGCTCTCCCGTGGTCCTCTCTTCCCGGTTACTCCCACTGTTTGTCCCTGTATTCGCCCGCCCACAGAGTCCTGACTGGGCCCGGGGTTTAGGCGTAGCCCCGCCCCTTCGTCTCAGGGCCCGCCCCCAGTCCCGCCCCTCGGGCTCCAGTTCCGGGCCCCGCCCCCGGCCCCGCCCCACCTCGCCGCCTTCCTCGGAGACCAAGGCCGGGTCCCCACCGCAGCCTGGGCGCCGGCAGGGGGGAGGAAGTAGGAGGGAAGAGGCGGAGGGGGAGGGGAGAAGGGCGGGCTCTGCACGCCCAGCCCCGCGCTCACACTCTGCGCCCGCAGATTCGCCACAAACGGCCGGAGGACGCGGGATCCCCCAGATCCTGTCTCTTCGGACGCCCGAAGCTCGACGGTGCGATGGAGGTGCTGGGCGAGTTCTGTGGGGAGCCTGGGCCGTCGCAAGTGCGGAGGAGGGCCGCTCGGGGCTCCGCGGGCGGGCGGGGATCCGTGGCGAAAGTGCTTCCGGGCCGCGCCGCCGCGCCGCGTTTACCTGAGCCGACGCCGTCGCCGCCGCCGCCGCCTCCGCCGCCGCCGCTGCCTTCACCGCGACGGTCCCCGCCGCCGTCCCCGCGCCGCCTCCGGAGCCCCCATTGTTCCGGCGGCGCCGGGCGCCAGACCCGGCACCCTCGGGGCGCCCCGGACGGGCGGCGGCCGGCCGGGCTTAGACACTGGGGCGCCGGCGGGACCGGGAGCGGCCGGGGTCCGCGCGGGAATTCCGGGCAGCGGGGCCCGAGCGTGGGGCGGCCGGGGCCGCGGCGGCGAGCGCCGCCGTCTCCGGAGTGGGGGGACTCCCCCCCACCCCCGGTCCCGCCCGGTCTTTTCCCGCCGACCTCCCCGATCGGGGTCGGAGCCCCGGCGGGCGCCCCGGCGATGAACCCCGCCTGGAGGTGGCCGGTGAGTGGGGGCCGCGGGAGGGCCGGGAAGGGTCGGCTGCCGTCGCGGAGCGCTCGGGCCCGCTCCCCGGGGCCTGCCTCCCCGCGGGAGCTGACGGGGCGGCCGCCCGCAGCCGCGGCCCCGCCGGCCGCGGGCCCTTCGGGGCCGGGGGCAGCGGCGGAACCGCCTCCAACTTTCCAACTTTGTGACAAAGGGGAAGCGGCGCCGCCTCGGGGCGTCGGGGCTGCGGGGCAGCTCGGGTCGGGCCTGGCCCCCCGCCCCACCCCGCCCCTACTTCCTCCCGCTTCCTCCCCGCGCCCGGCGCTCTGGAGTTGGGGAGGCTGAGCCCCGGGCTCTCCCCGTGGGCTCTCCGATCCGCGTTGTCGTCTCACCCGTGTGCCTCTGCCGCCGAGTCCCAGTGGGCGCCCTCGGGGCCCCGACGCCACTTGGGGAACCGGGGCAGCCAGAGCCAGAGTCGCAGCGTCCACCTGGGACCCTCCTTGGCAGGAGGAGAGCTTGTTTGCGTCTCTGTGGCGGGTTTGTGTTTAAAGACGCAGCGCTCCCGGTAGGCGGTCGGTTGAAGGTGTAGCGCTAGGGTTGTAGCAGTCGGGGGCTGGAGGAGCCCACTTGCCCGCTGGAGCCCGCGAGGAGAGAGGCCAAAGAGGGCCCAGCGTTTTCTCGGGAGCTCCGGTGGCTCTCTCCCTGGGGAGGTGCCAAGTTCCTAGTTGAACTCAACTAGGCCAAGAGAAATTGGGCCAGTCTCTGACCAGCTAGGCGTCCTGGGGTTTGAGGCCATCTGCTGCCTTTTCTTACCCAGGCACGATGGGAAAGGAACCAGCCTGGAGCTAATGCTGCCTAGATGGTCGTGTTCTTGTTTGTAGCCTTAGGACCTGGCACTTGGTAGGTCTTCCATTAATATTGCAGGAATAGGTGAATAAGGAACGCTAATGTATTTTGTAGTCCTCAGCTAAGTGATCTCAGTTTTTCTTTGGGTCTACATCTCTGCCTCCAGAGCGCCCCAGAAAGATCTCAGAACCTGATTCTGTTATGCAGTGATTGCTGGAGTCCAGGACTAAATCATTGACTACTGGTTAAAGCTTCTACAGGAGCTGAGGAGAGCCTTCACCCCATTCTTCTCAACCCTAGAATCTGGTGATTCCCTCATTCAGTTACTCATTCAACAGATTTTCATTCATTTGTTGGAAACCAGGTGTTCAATCCATTGCTAAGTACAGGGGAGATAGAAATGGACAGACAGCTCTGGTGTCTACTGCACAGCCCTCCATCTAGTGGGAGGAGACAAAGAACTTCCAGCGTGGTAAATGCTGTGCTGGAGGAGTGACAGAGGAGCATGACAGAAGTCTTTTGAAGAATGAATGGCAGCCCACCCTCCAGAGAGAATAGAGGCCTTCCTCCTGCAGACCGCCTCCCACACTGAGAGGTTATGACTGAGGGGATGGCAAGCTGCGTTGTGGAGATAGAAAGTACTGCAATAGTGAGAATAATCTAGAAAGGAAGACAAGGGCCAGAAAGTGAACAAGTGTTGTCCAGGAGAATTTAGACTTTATCCTAAAGAAACTGGATGGTCAGGAGGCTTTCAGTCTGAAGATGGGAGTGAACATTGCTACTTTGTAGAAATATCTCAGCTCTCATTATGTGAGATTGAGCTAAAGAAACTAGATGTAGGCAGAATGACCAAGGGGTCAAGAGGGCCCAGACCAAGGCCTTGGTAGAGCACTGGAGATGGTATAAAGGTATGGTTCAGAAGGAGACCTGGGGCTCAAGTAGTAGAGCACTAGCCTTGAACACAAAAGCTCAGGGACAGTGCCCGGGCCCCGAGTTCAAGCCCACGAGGGACACACAGAAAAAAAGTAAGTGGACCAGAGGTTGGTGACCCTTGTGGAGAAGGAAGGAAGATGCGAGAGTGGCGTCTGTGGTGTAAAAGTCTGGGGACTCTTTCTCAGGCCTGCGCTGACTGATCTGTGTCTTCCAGATGTGACAGCATGGGGGTGGACTTTGATGTGAAGACTTTCTGCCACAATTTGCGGGCAACTAAGCCTCCGTACGAGTGCCCTGTGGAGACCTGCCGCAAAGTATACAAGAGTTACAGTGGTATTGAGTACCACCTGTACCACTACGACCATGACAACCCGCCACCCCCGCAGCAGACGCCCCTCCGCAAGCACAAGAAGAAGGGTCGCCAGTCACGCCCAGCCAACAAGCAGTCACCCAGCCCCTCGGAGGTATCTCAGTCACCGGGCCGCGAGGTGATGAGCTATGCGCAGGCCCAGCGCATGGTGGAGGTAGACCTGCATGGCCGAGTACACCGCATCAGCATCTTTGACAACCTGGATGTGGTGTCAGAGGACGAGGAAGCTCCTGAGGAGGCCCCTGAGAATGGCAGCAACAAGGAGAACACAGAGACACCTGCAGCTACGCCCAAGTCTGGCAAGCATAAGAACAAGGAGAAACGGAAGGACTCCAACCACCATCACCACCACAATGCTCCAGCCAGCACTGCGCCTAAGCTGCCAGAGGTGGTGTACCGAGAGCTGGAGCAGGACACCCCTGACGCCCCGCCCCGGCCCACTTCCTATTACCGGTAAGGCCACCCCCACCTCCCACGACCGGAGAACTGGTCATGCAGGCCTCCGGAGCCAGAGAGCCAAGTAGATAGGAGAGTGGCAGGGATAAAGGATAGCACTGTCTTGCCAGGACAGTGAGAAGAACTGGCCCTCTGTGGAGGATGGCATTTAGCCTGCACAGCCACGTGTCAGGTCCTGCATTCACTGCTTTCCAGTCACTACCTTACTTGATTCTCACACCTTTTAGGCAGGTATTCTCCTTGCAAAGATGAGGAAGCCATGGTCCAGAAAGTATCCAGACAGGGGCTGGGAAGGTAGCTCAGTGGTAGAGCACTTGCCTTGCATGCATGAGGCCCTGGGTTCGATTCCTCAGCACCACATAAGCAAAAAGAAAAAAAACCAGAAGTGGCGCTATGGCTCATGTGGTAGAGCGCTAGTCTTAAGCTGAAGAGCTGAAGGACAGCACCCAGGCCTAGGCCCCACGACTGGACCCAGTGTGTGTGTGTGTGTGTGTGTGTGTGTGTGTGTGTGTGTGTGTGTGTGTGTGTGTGTGTGTGTGTGTGTGTGTGTGTGTGTGTGTGTGTGTGTGTGTGTGTGTGTGTGTACCCAATGTGTGTGTGTGTGTACCCAATATGTGTGTGTATACCCAATATGTGTGTGTGTGTACCCAATGTGTGTGTGTGTGTGTGTGTGTGTGTGTGTGTGTGTGTGTGTGTGTGTGTGTGTGTGTGTGTGTGTGTACGTACATATAGGGGCTGGGAAGGTGGCTCAGTGGTAGAGTGCTTGCCTTGCATGCATGAGGCCCTGGGTTCGATTCCTCAGCACCACATAAGCAAAAAGAAAAAAGCCGGAAGTGGCACTGTGGCTCAAGTGGTAGAGCGCTAGCCTTGAGCTGAAGGGCTGAGGGACAGCGCCCAGGCCCAGAGTTCAGGCCCCACGACTGGACCCAAAAAAAAAAAGGAAGAAAGTGTCCAGACCTGTCAAAAGTCACAGGCCCATAGGAACTCAGACTCAGTCCCCTCTGGTTTTTCTAGAGCTGCACTTTTCCACTGTACACCAGAAATCTCCTTTCTCACTGTGTGACCTTGGGAATCATAGCCGGCTAGAGACCCCATCTGCAGAGCCAGTAGAATGTAATAGTCATTCATTTCACTGTGTCCTAAAAGCAGCTTGTAAGTCTGCAAAGGCCATTTTCTCCCTATTTGTTCTATGATTGTCATCTGTCTTTTAGTATGTGTAAGCAGTAGCTCCACTGCTTCTCCAGTGGCCCTTGATTTCCTTTAGTTTTTACTTTGTATCTCATTTCTTCTTAAAGGTTTACTTGATCACAGTAACTCCTCTATTTAAAAAAGAGACATCATAAGGCTAAATTACTTTAGCATAAGGTAAACTAAGTGGCAGGAAGAGTAGTGTGGTGGTAAAACTACATTCAGAAATCATAGCTGATGGGGCTGGGAGGGAAGGTGGCTCAGTGGTAGAGCACTTGCCTTGCATGCATGAGGCCCTGGGTTCCATTCCTCAGCACCACATAAGCAGAAAAAGTTGGAAGTGGGGCTGAGGCTCAAGTGGTAGAGCGCTAGTCTACAGCTGAAGAGCTGAGGGACAGCACCCAGGCCCAGAGTTCTTGCCCCACCACTGACAAAAAAAAAAAAATCATAGCTGAAGGATAGCAAGAAAGTAAATGTGAAACCCTTTTTTTCTTTTAAGTATTGTTTTTAGTAAGGTGTTGTACAAAAGGGTTACCATTTCATAAGTCAGTTAATGAGTACATTTCATTTTTGGATAATGTCACCCCTTCCTTCACTTTCCCCCAGTAGCCTCTTGTCCCTGTCCACAAGTTCCACAGTTTTTGGTTTTGGTTTTGGCTTGCCAGCCCTGGGGCTTGAACTCAAGGCCTGGGCACTGTCCCTGAGCTGCTTTTGCTCAAGGCTAGCACTTTGCCACTTGAGGCACAGTGCCACTTATGGCTTTCTCTGTTGTATGTTGTACTGAGGAATTGAATCCAGGGCTTCAGTGCCTGTTAGGCAAGCACTCTACCGCTAAGCCACATTCCAAGCCTAAGTTACACAATTTATTGAAACGTCTTTCTTAGAATCTTGGCCTCCAAGGAAAAGAGGAGGTTCCGATGAGTTTGAGTGTTTTTTGGGGTTTTTTTGGTCGGTCGTGGGGCTTGAACTCTGGGCCTGGGCGCTGTCCCTGCGCTCTTCAGCCCAAGGTGAGCTCTCTACCGCTTGAGCCACAGCACCACTTCTGGCTTTCTAGTGGTTTATTGGAGATAAGAGTCTCACCGACTTTCCTGCCAGGGCTGGCTTTGAACCGCGATCCTCAGATCTCAGCCTCCTGAGTAGCTAGGATTACAGGCGTGAGCCACTGGTGCCTGGCTTGTTGAGTGTTTTTTTGTCACTTGACCAGAAGGTCTGATGTTTGAAAAGGATTTGTCATAAAGGCTCACATGTAAAAAGCAGGATATTAGTTTGTGTTTTTTGCACCAGTCCTGAGGCTTAAGGTACTGGGTCCTGGGTAGCACACTACCACTTGAGCCGCAGTCCACTTTAGCTCTTTGGTGGTTAGAGATAAGTCTCAGCCTCCTGAGTTGCTAGGATTGCAAGTGGGAGCCGCCAGCACCCTGTTTATGAAATTGTTTTTACCAAAGTACAGTCTACATGAAGTTATGAAATCTCAGTTCCTTAAAGGCAGATGCGTAGGGACTCAGTGGTAAGTGTGTTTCCTCTTGCTTTCTTCCTCACTCGAGTCTTCATCTCCCTCTTCCTCTCTTCTTGTGTCAGTTTAGACCAGTTTAGCCCAGTCTAATTAGCACCATGCCCATTCTCCCACTCCCAAACATGGATCCTTTTTTGGGCATCTGGTCCCTCTTAGTGACTTTAGTACTCCCAGTTTATCTCTCTGTTTTGTTTTTTTTTTTTTTTCTCCCTCCACTCAGATTCATTCTTTCCTCCTGGGGAGAAGCTCTGTTCTCAGGGGAGCAGGTCTTAGCGATTGTGAGTTGCAGTTAGTGAGGGGGCGAGGGGAGGGTGTTGTATGGAATTACCCCAGTTAGCAAAATTCCCCAAGTTTTGGAAGTGCTTTATAAACTTGAGATCACTTTTTGTTGTGTGCATTCTAATGTGCTTCCTTGGCGGGGAGGGGGAGGTGGCACCTCAGCTGGAGTGTCAGGAATTGTACATGACATTCAGCCTACCTAATCTGTGCCACAGCCTGTATTCTGGGAGCCTGGGGGGTATGTTACATACAGAATGACACCCAATGTCACATGTGTCGTGGCAGAGGAAAGGGTGAGGCGTGGTACTTAAGAGTGGTGCAAGTCCTGGGAGGCTCCAAGCAGTTCACACCAGCGCTGAGTCATACGTTTGCTCAGAGTGCAGGCTGCACTCGCCCTGGGGAAGAGGTGAAGGGCCTGCGAGGAAGCCGCTTCCTGCAGATGCGTTCATTCTGTCTCTTCCCTGCCACCCACATGCCTTCCAAAGGAGCACTACTGAGCACTTCTTTCTGTGTGGTGATGCAGACTCAATCCTGGTCCCTGTCCTGTAGTAGAGGAGTTAGACACACACACAGCCATACTGCAAGGCAAGGCAGGTCAAGTCTATTTGAAAGTTGATAATGTTAATGTTGGAGGCTGGGAATGTGGCTTAGCGGTAGAGTGCTTGCTAGCATGCACAAAGCCCCAGGTCCGATTCCTCAGTACCACATAAACAGAAAAAGCCAGAATTGGTGCTGTGGCTCAAGTGGTTGAGTGCAAGCCTTCAGCAACAGCAGCTTAGAGGTAGTGCCTAGGGCCTTAAGTTCAAGCCCAGGACTGGAAAAAAAAAAAAAAAAAAAGGTTAATACTTATTCAGTATTGTTCTACACTAAGCACTTCACCTATATTGTCATTTCATGCTCACAACAGCAGTGTGAAATTAGTTGACATGAGCACTAACACTGTACCATTGAAGAAAACAAGGCCCAGAGAACCTCAGCTCACATACTTGTTGACCATCCTATATGGCCCAGAACCTTGGTTTTTTTGTTTTGGGGGGGGGGGGGTCCAGTCATGGGGCCTGAACTCTGGGCCTGGGCGCTGTCCCTCAGCTCTTCAGCTCAAGGCTAGCGCTCTACCACTTGAGCCACAGCACCACTTCCAGCTTTTTTCTTTTTGCTTATGTGGTGCTGAGGAATCGAACCCAGGCCCTCATGCATGCAAGGCAAGCGATCTACCACTGAGCCACCATTCCAGCCCCTGGGTCAGAGCCTTGTGCACCTGGCTGGCTCAGCCCATTTCCCTTCTAGCAAGTGGAGGGTAGGGACAGGAACTACATTTTGCTGGTGCCAGCTCTGTGCCACTTGTTTGAGGCTGTTCATTTTTGTGATGCCATTTAATCCTGGCAGCATCTTTCTAAGTAGGTGACATTATCCTCATTCTATCAGTCAAACAGGTTCAGAGGGTAGCAGTGCTGTTTTAGAGATCACAAATTGGCAGAGTCAGGATTTACATCCAGGTTAGAAGTTGAATTCCTGTTCTTCTGTTGCAGTTATGATATGAGTCCAGACCCCAGGAGCATGGCTAGATTGTGGCTGCCGTGTTGTGTCCCAGCTGCCTGCAGCAGCTCTCTGCTCCAGGCCTGGGGCTTCACGGGTGCTGTAGGGTGGTGTCGAACAGTGTGGTGCTGGAGATTGGACGCCGCCACTGCTGGTCACTGTCTGGGTGACCTGTCTTATTGGAAGGTTTCGTTTCTCAAAGCTACAGTTTCCTTAATAAAGACAGTAAGAAAGAGCATTGAGTGTATTGAGGCTTAGTTCAATGCCTAGCTTATAGTAAGTGCTCAGTGATTCTTAGCTATTATGATTGCTATCCATCCAGGCTGTTCAGAAAACCAACATAGTGCCTGAAGATGGCGGGAACCCTGAGCTGGTACTGTTCTGGATGAAGAAAGCCCCTGGCAGCAAGAGTCAAGGGTGTCAGCCTTTGCTGAAATGGTTTATGTGTAATTTGACAATGATATATAGCCAAGTACCTTTCTTCCCCTGATTCCTCTCCATGACCAGACTATCACATAGCCTTTAGCTGCCCCAAACGCCCGCTCTTCGCGAGCCTGTCTACGCCTCTGGAACCCAGGGGAGGTGGTGTCATGGCAGCTTTGGGGACAGGCACTTCGGAGAGGCAGGCCCAGGTTCACACGCAGCTCTGCTGCTTTCTCACCAGTCGGGTGGGCAGATGCATTAATTTCCCCCAGCCTTAGGTCCCCTTCTCTACAAACCAGGAATGACCCTGGTATCTATAGAGGCTGGGGTAGAGCTGAGGGCGGGAGAGAAGTGCCGACCGTGTGATGCTGAGTCGCTGGTGTGCACGCAGGTACATCGAGAAGTCTGCCGAGGAGCTGGATGAGGAAGTGGAATACGACATGGACGAGGAGGACTACATCTGGTTAGATATCATGAATGAGCGGCGGAAGACTGAGGGCGTGAGTCCCATCCCCCAGGAGATCTTTGAGTACCTAATGGACCGACTGGAGAAGGAGTCCTACTTCGAGAGTCACAATAAAGGTGACCCCAATGCACTAGTGGATGAAGACGCCGTGTGCTGCATCTGCAACGATGGCGAGTGCCAGAACAGCAATGTCATCCTCTTCTGTGACATGTGCAACCTGGCCGTGCACCAGGAGTGCTACGGCGTCCCCTACATTCCCGAGGGCCAGTGGCTGTGCCGCCGATGCCTGCAGTCACCCTCTCGAGCGGTGGACTGTGCTCTGTGCCCCAACAAGGGCGGTGCCTTCAAGCAGACCGATGACGGGCGCTGGGCCCATGTGGTGTGTGCCCTGTGGATCCCCGAGGTCTGCTTTGCCAACACGGTCTTCCTAGAGCCTATTGACAGCATCGAACACATCCCCCCAGCCCGCTGGAAGCTCACCTGCTACATTTGCAAACAGCGGGGCTCCGGGGCCTGCATCCAGTGCCACAAGGCCAACTGCTACACAGCCTTCCACGTGACATGTGCCCAGCAGGCCGGCCTCTACATGAAAATGGAGCCTGTCCGGGAGACGGGCGCCAATGGCACCTCCTTCAGCGTCCGCAAGACCGCCTACTGCGACATCCACACACCCCCAGGCTCTGCGCGCCGCCTGCCTGCCCTGTCCCACAGTGAAGGTGACGAGGATGAGGATGAAGAGGAAGATGAGGGTAAAGGCTGGAGCTCAGAGAAGGTCAAGAAGGCCAAGGCCAAGTCCCGGATCAAGATGAAGAAAGCAAGGAAGATATTGGCAGAGAAGCGGGCAGCCGCACCTGTGGTGTCAGTGCCTTGCATCCCACCGCACAGGTATGTGGGCTGGACAGTTGGATGGGCAGGTAAGGGATGAAGCAGCTCTCTAGAGAGGAACTGCCAGGCCCTTGAGTGGAGGGGCAAGACAGGGTTGTATTTTTCCTGTCAGAAGCTGCATAGAAGTAAAGTTAAATTCAAAAGAGGTTATGTTAAGTAAGTCACCCAGCTTTTCCCTGGGAGCCAGAAACTTAACTTTTACTTGGCAAACCTAACAGATGTTTTGAACTGTTCATTTTGACAGGGTGGTTTAAGTTAGGAAGAAAGGATGGAACAACCACAATGGGAGGGAAAAAACAGGTCTGACTACGGAAGAGAAATGAAAAGTGGGGAAGACAAGGCTCAAGAAGTGTAGCTCAGTGGAAGAGCCGTGCTTAGCATGTGCAAGGCCCTGGATTCAATCCTCAGCACCACCATCGCCACCCCCAAAAAGTGGAATGTAACGTGCTGTTCATCTGGGCTGTTGTCCATCATTGTTCACTTTCTTGTGCTATTTGGCTGATTCTTTCTAAGTTTCTGCTGCAGCTGTAATATAGCTCATTTGATCTTAGCCAAGAAGTAAAGTACACATACTTTACCATGACACCTTCAAAGGCTCAAGCTGAGTGGGGGGATCCCAGGGTCAAATAGTACCCTAAGCTGCAGTGGCCACTGGCGTACAAGTAGAGATCTGACTTAGTGTTGAAAGCTTGGTGGCACCACTCTGCTTCAAGGCCCCCTCCCCCAGCCTTGCTTACAGGAGACATAGTCCCTGTTTGTCCCCTTTAAGGAGCTGTCATTGGTCACAGATCCTTTTTCAGAGACTCAAGACTCAAAAGGTTCTTCTCCTTGTCCCTATCTCCCAGACTCAGTAAAATCACCAACCGCCTGACCATCCAGCGGAAGAGCCAGTTCATGCAGAGGCTACACAGCTACTGGACACTGAAGCGCCAGTCACGGAACGGGGTCCCGCTGTTGAGGCGCCTGCAGACACACCTACAGTCTCAGAGGAACTGTGACCAAGTTGGGGTACCGTGTCCCAATTCCCTGTGGACTATGGAAACTAGTGCCAAAATGATGAGGGCTGAGCCTTGCACTTGTCAGAGGGCTTATGATATTTCTTCCTTTAAACTAGTCCTCGAATGGGGCTCAGAATGAAATCTTAATACACTGATCAGCTGAACGGAAAGGCATTGTTCCTATGTGTTCATTCACTCGTTTAGCAAACACAATGAGCATTTACTCATTGCCACATCCTGGAGACAGACAGCTTGAGGAGCTATCAATAAATTCTGTGCTCTCCTTTGACTTGATCTGCTCTTGACCCAAGTTCCCAGGATGATGTTCCTCTCTTCTGGCCTCCTCTCTGGCTTTCTCTTCATTTCCTGATCCCCCTTTTGCTTCTGCAGAGAGATTCTGAGGATAAGAACTGGGCCCTTAAGGAACAGCTCAAGTCCTGGCAGCGGCTCCGGCATGACCTAGAGCGAGCTCGGCTGCTGGTAGAACTGATCCGAAAGCGGGAGAAACTCAAGAGGGAGACGGTGAGTGCTCCTGGGCCGGCCCTGGTTTCACAGCGGAGCATGTGTCCTACGTGGCCTTGTGCCCGGTGCTGTCAGGCCTCCAGGAAGCAGTATGTGGCAGGAGGGTGTGCACAGAACCCTGGCAGGTGACCCAGTTGGCACATGCTAGGAGCCGAAGGGAAGGCCAGGAGCTGGGGGACATCTTCCTGCAGAGGGTAGACAGACCTGAGGGAACACCCCCAGTCTTGGGGATGGAAAATGAAGGCAAGTTTCTAAGCCAACAGGGATCATCTCTTCAGACCTCTTTGCCAAGAGACTGGCCTGGCTGGGCCTGGCTCTGGCTGATCAGGTCTTCTTTTCTGTGTCAGATCAAGG
Source organism: Dipodomys merriami (assembly GCF_024711535.1). Classification (NCBI taxonomy): domain Eukaryota; kingdom Metazoa; phylum Chordata; class Mammalia; order Rodentia; family Heteromyidae; genus Dipodomys; species Dipodomys merriami. Next base: position 206,703 of record NW_027202427.1, read on the forward strand.
TCCAGCAGATTGCCATGGAGATGCAGTTGACGCCTTTCCTCATCCTCCTTCGCAAAACCTTGGAGCAGCTCCAAGAGAAGGACACGGGCAACATCTTCAGCGAGCCGGTCCCTCTGTCTGAGGTAACCGAATTGGACGAAGTAAGAATCCCTTCCCCTCACTCCATCTTCTTTCTGTTCCTCTCCCAGTTGGACCCCTGCTGCAGGTCTGGGCCAGGGACTAGGCGGGGCCCTTGAAGAGAGGGGCTGGTGGCTCTGGGGCAGAATGAACTGGAGCCACATGTATCACCTGGACTCTGTCTTGTCCCTGTCCCACCCCAAGGCCCAGAATGGGAGGCAGTCTGCACTCCTTCCCCAGAGGCAGGGACTGAGTCTGCCAAATGAATAATCCCAGGGCAGGAAGACACTTTCGGGGTGCTGAACCCTAGAACGGAGACTTAAGAGGCTCAGCACCTAAAGAACCAGCTCTGAAGCCCTAGGTCCTGACTGGCAGACTCTTCTCTCTGAAAGGTATAAAATGAGAGGCCTGAGGCAGTGCCTCTTGTACGTTTTAACGCTAAGTATACAGAGCAGCAGGAATGCAGGTGGTGTTGTTTCTAGAGGAGTCCCCTGGCCATTTAATTCTGAAGCCTCCCGCTGCTCTAGGAGGTCGATGTGCTGTATTTTTCATGATCAATCTTCAGGAGAGGAAAACAAGGCCCAGACAGGTTTAGAAGCTTGCCGAGGTCACCGAGCTTGGGACTGGCAAAGTGATGACTAGAAGCTGGCTTTCCTTTCCCCTGTGCTTCATGCCTGCCTCTTAACTGGTGGGAGGAGGTTGCTGGATGCATCTCGAGGGGAGGGGGGGTGTTAGGAGCAGGGTTCGGGGAATGAGGGCATATCTCCACTTAAGACACGCCCACCCTGCTCTCCTAGGTACCTGACTACCTTGACCACATCAAAAAGCCCATGGACTTTTTCACCATGAAGCAAAACTTGGAGGCGTACCGCTACTTGAACTTTGATGACTTTGAGGAGGACTTCAACCTCATCGTCAGCAACTGCCTCAAGTATAACGCCAAGGACACCATCTTCTACAGGGCAGCGGTGCGGCTCCGTGAGCAGGGTGGCGCCGTGCTCCGTCAGGCCCGGCGTCAGGCAGAAAAAATGGGCATTGACTTTGAGACGGGCATGCACGTCCCCCACAGTCTGCCTGGAGATGATGCCCCACGCCACCCTGAAGATGGTGGGTGATGTTATACACGCACACACAGAGGCCAGTGTCAGGGAAGAACAGCTTTCCAAAAGTCCCCCCTGGGAGCAGGCAGTATAGGCAGGTAACAGCTAGTCTGGACAGTAACAGACTCCTCCCAGGGAAGCTCCCCAAGAAGCCAGACTGAAGGGATAGCAGTTCCTGCCATCCTGCATCTTGGTGCTGCTATTTTACTGAGACCTGTTCCTGGCGAGAAGCTAAGGGAGGAAGAGTGGGTTTCTTGCTGCCTGCCCAGGTTCAAGGGGCTGAATGGGCTGCCATGAGCCTGACTTTTTCCCCTCAACCCTTGCAATAGCAGAGGAAGAGCGGCTGATCCTGCTGGAGAACCAGAAGCACCTGCCAGTAGAAGACCAGCTGAAGTTGTTGCTAGAGCGACTGGACGAGGTCAATGCCAGCAAGCAGAGTGTGGGCCGCTCTCGGCGCGCGAAAATGATCAAGAAAGAGATGACAGCGTTGCGGCGGAAGCTGGCCCACCAGCGGGAAACTGGCCGGGACGGGTCTGAGCGGCATGGCCCCTCCAGCAGAGGCAGTCTGACACCCCACCCAGCAGTCTGCGACAAAGATGGCCAGACAGACAGTGCGGCGGAGGAGAGCAGCAGCCAGGAGACAAGCAAAGGTCTGAACCCCATAGCGAGATAGACCGCAGAACACATCAGACTCGGGCTCTGCCACCCCTGGGCAGAGCTCCTTCCTGTGAGCTAGCTGCGCTTTCTCCCTCATCCCCCATCAGGGGCCTCTTAGCTGCCTCCTCTGGCTGTTTGTATGAGTCACTGTCTTGAGTTCCACGTCCCCCAGATATCTCCCCATCTAGCTGGAGTAACGGTCCTCTATCCCCAAGTCCTGCCCTTGACATCTGCCCTTCTCACATCAGGCCCTCACCAACTCTCCTTCTCTCCTTCTCTGCTCCAGGCCTGGGTCCCAACATGTCCTCAACCCCCGCACATGAGGTGGGCAGGAGAACCTCAGTTCTGTTCTCCAAAAAGAACCCGAAGACAGCTGGACCGCCCAAGAGGCCGGGCCGCCCCCCAAAAAACCGGGAGAGCCAGATGACCCCCAGCCACGGAGGCAGTCCTGTGGGGCCCCCCCAGCTCCCCGTCATGGGCTCCCTGCGTCAGCGCAAGCGGGGTAGGAGCCCCCGGCCCAGTTCGAGCTCAGACAGCGACAGTGATAAGTCCACAGAAGACCCCCCAATGGGTGAGCCCCACCATCACCCAGCGCCCCACCCCCCCAAGAATGAGCAGAGCTGCCATTCTTCCCAGCATACCTCCAGCTACCCTTTCATTTTTCCCATAAAAGAAACAGCTAGAAGGGCCCTCAGCAGTTCTTTGCATTCCATCCCCTCATTTCTTAGTTGGGAAAACAGACCCAGAGACACTGTGACCCGTCTAGATTTCTGTCCAGGGCCCCTCTGTTGTATCACTTCACCTTTTCTCTTCTCGCCTTCCTTGGGGATCTCCTGCTGTGTAAGCCATTTGTGTTCCAAGGCCAGTAGCTGCCAAGGGAAGCAAGGGGTGGGGCAGGGCTGTGGCCATGGTGGTAGACACTGCCCAGAGCTAGTGCTCCCGGCCACAGTTGGAGGACCCACGCTCACTCCCTCTCACCCTTTTGTTCTGCTTTACATCTTCCTGACTGATTCCTTTCCTCCTCCCCCTCCTCCACCCAAGACTTACCAGCCAATGGCTTCAGCACTGGAAACCAGCCTGTGAAGAAGAGTTTCTTGGTGTACCGCAATGACTGCAACCTTCCCCGGAGCAGCTCCGACTCCGAGTCCAGCAGCAGTAGCAGCAGCAGTGCCGCCTCAGACCGGACCAGGTACCAATGCCCTCCATCCAACTCAGAGCTAGCTCCCGGCATGTGTTCCAGGGCCCATGGGCCTTTCCGTGCTTCTCTGCTCAAGTGGGGGAGGGGAGGGGAGGTGGCAGCCATCTCTGTCTAGACTACGGTGCTTAAACTCTGCAAGATAAATGGGCTAGGTCAGCAAAGAGAAGTAGCTTGGATTAAGTTAGTAGTTTGGAACTGCCTTATGGTATGGATTTGGCCTACAGACGTAGTTGGCTTGGCCAGCAAAGTATTTTATTGTTTTTTTTGTTTTTTACTGATAGGCTGCATAAAATTTCTAGTCTCTATTCTCTTTTAAAAAGAGAGGATCTGAGCCAAGTCAGATGCCAGTACCTGTAATTCTAGCTATTTTGTGTGCTCTGTGTGTGTGCACACGTGCGCGCGCGAGTGTGCACACGCGCCAGTCCTGGGGCTTGAATTCAGGGCCTGGGCTTGTTTTGCTCAAGGTTAGCATTCTACCACTTGAGGCACAGCACCACTTCTGGCTTTTTCTGTGTATGTGGTATTGAAGAATCAAACCCTGGGCTTCGTGCATACTAGGCAAACACTCTACCACTAAGCTACATTCCCAGCCCAATTCTAGCTACTTGAAAGTCCAGGTTGAGATAGAGTTTGTGAGGAAACCCTCCCATCACCCACCCCTGATCTAATAATCTAATAGCTGGGCATGGTGATATACAACTAGTGGAAAGTTGACATCAGTAGGATCATGGTTCAAGTCCAACTCTGACAGAAGTCCACAAACTCCCATTTCAATAGAATCTGGGTATGGTGGCACATGCATGTCATTCTAGCTAGAGCAGAAAGCAGAAAATAGGGTCATAGCGGTGGCCCAAGTGGTAAAATTCTAAACTTGAACAAAAAACCTCAGAAACAGTGCCAGGTACTGAGTTCAGTCCCTAGGTGGGACTGGCACGTGCACATATACGCACGCATGCGCGTGTGCGCATACACACACACACACGCACACACACACAGAAAATAAGGCTGGGGGCTGGGAAGGTGGCTCAGTGGTAGATTGCTTGCCTTGCACGCATGAGGCCCTGGGTTCGATTCCTCAGCACCACATAAGCAAAAAGAAAAAAAGCCGGAAGTGGCGCTGTGGCTCAAGTGGTAGAGGGCTAGCCTTGAGCTGAAGAGCTGAGGGACAGCGCCCAGGCCCAGAGTTCAAGCCCCACGACCGGACCTAAAAAAAAATAAATAAATAAGGCTGTAGTTCAGATTCTATCTCAAAAATAACCAGTGCCATGAAAGGACTAGAGGCATATAGTAGCACACTTGACTAGCAAGTACAAAGTCCTGAGTTCAAATACCAGTACCGCCAAAAAGCAAAGGAGGAGGAAAGGGGGAAATCTGGTCAGTATCACCTTTAGACAAGTGTGCTTTCCCCTCGTTACTGAAGCAAGCTTCACCTCCCATCAACCCGACCACCACCCTAGTCCCTGAGCATGTGTGAGTTTGAACTCCTTTTTTTTGGGGGGGTGGGGTGGGGGTCCAGTCGTGGGGCCTGAACTCTGGGCCTGGGCACTGTCCCTCAGCTCTTCAGCTCAAGGCTAGCGTTCTACCACTTGAACCACAGCGCCATTTGCGGCTTTTTTCTTTTTGCTTATGTGGTGCTGAGGAATCGAACCCAGGGCCTCAGGCATTCAAGGCAAGCGCTCTACCACTGAGCCACCTTCCCAGACCGAGTTTGAACTTCTTTACAGAAGTTTCTACTTTCCAGAAGCCTAGAGTTTAGAGTGTATAAAGGAGAAACGATACTACCGTGTCATTTCCATTCTTGCTTTTTTCCAATTGAATTTCCATATCTTGTCCACAGCACAACACCCTCAAAACAAGGCCGGGGTAAGCCCTCTTTCTCTCGGGGCACATTCCCAGAGGATAGCAGTGAAGACACCTCAGGCACCGAGAATGAGGCCTACTCCGTGGGCACTGGCCGCGGCGTGGGCCACAGCAGTAAGTACTCTCACTCAAAGCCAGGGATGCTGGGCACCCAGTGTCAGGGCCTTGCCAGCCCTCTAGCGGCTGACCCGCCCCCTCTCTCCCGTTCCTGTGAAGTGGTGAGGAAGAGTCTGAGCCGGGGAGCCGGCTGGCTGTCAGAGGATGACGATGCTCCACTGGACGCTCTGGACCTCGTGTGGGCCAAATGCCGGGGGTACCCATCATACCCGGCACTGGTAAGCTTCCGCTTCCCTTGTCCTGCCCCTTGCTCCCCAACCCCAGCTAGTCTCTGCTTAGCTGTGGAACATGGGGTTCCTCAGCAGAGGCGTGGTAGACAGATGCAGCTTGAGTGTCCCAGAGAGCTCCCCGGTTTCTGCATCTCTTCCTTTACTTCCTCTTGGCTCCGTAGGCCCTGAAGTCATTCAGCCCAGGAAGCAGCCATGGGTCAGCATTACAGCCCTAGTTGTATGATGACTGTTTTCTGACTCCACTACACAGTCTCCAGATTCCTGGCTAGGGTGTGCTTTGTGGAGCAAATGAGCTGACCCAACCTGGGCTCGTGTTATACCCTCAGATCATTGATCCAAAGATGCCCCGAGAAGGTATGTTCCACCATGGGGTTCCCATCCCTGTGCCCCCATTGGAGGTGTTGAAACTTGGAGAGCAGATGACCCAGGAAGCCCGAGAGCATCTCTACCTCGTTCTCTTCTTCGATAACAAGCGAACCTGGTAAGGAAGGGGGGCCATCTGGTATGACTCACAGCCACAGCGGCAATCCTGAGTGGTATGGGGGCGGACTAAAGAAACTCTAGCAACAGACAGACAACGGAGTCTGTCACAGAGCAGTGGGGGAGGGAGGTGGAACAGATCTTGAGCAAAGGGGTTGTGTTAGCCATGAGTCTTAACAGGCTGAGTGGGCACTAACGCACAAGTTATTGTTAGAAACCAAAGGACCAGTGACAATGACAAACCCACATGGCAGCTATAAATCTTTGCTCTGTCAAACTTGCATGTGTAGTCTGTTAATAGCCCACAGATGATAGTGAAGTCTGTCTGTAGCCTATGGGACAGGACACCTATTTCTGCTTAAGTCAGAGCTCCATATTTTTACACAAATAGCCTATGGTGATCCTAGTTCAACTGTTGACTAGGCTCACCTAGGGCTCCCCCCCCCCCCCCCCCCCCAGCTGTCAGCAGTCTCTTGAGGAATGGGACGTGGGTCTTTTTATTGTAGAATTCAGGGCCTTAAGTTTGCCCACTTGAGTCCCACTTCAGCCCCCTCCTGTTTTCTTGTGTGTGCCAGTACTGGGGCTTGAACTTAAGGCTTTACACTCTTGCTTAGCTTTTCCACTAGTGGCTGGTGCTGTGCCACTTGAGCCACCCTTCCACTTCTTCCAGCTGTTTGCTGGTTATTTGGAGATAAGAGTCTCTCCGATTTGGCTGCCCAGGCTGGTGCTGAACCATAATTCTCAGATTGCAGCCTCACAGGTAGCTAGAACTATAGATATGAGCCACCCTTGCCCAGCTCTTTCTTTTTTTAGATAGTATCTTGCTAGCATTTTTTGCCCAGGGCTGGTTGTGTTGAAAGTGGGGGTCTGCTAACTTTGCCTAGGACTTTGTACCATAGTTCTCCTGATCTCTACCTCCCAAGTAGTTGAGATTAGTGGTGTGCATTATTTCCAGCTAGGACTGTCTCTTAATCTCCAAGAGATCGTGACCAGTTATTGGGACCCAGGAGGTATTTTTGAATGACTGCTTGTTGTCTCTGAGATAATTTATTTGATCTTCACCTTGTCCTATAGGCAGTGGTTGCCCAGGACAAAGCTGGTTCCTCTTGGTGTGAACCAGGACCTAGACAAAGAGAAGATGCTGGAGGGCCGCAAGTCCAACATCCGCAAGTCAGTACAGATCGCCTACCACAGGGCCCTGCAGCACCGCAGCAAGGTGCAGGGTGAGCAGAGCAGTGAGACCAGCGATAGCGACTGACCTTGCCCAGCAGAACACAACCAACAGTGCCCTAGGACCTCTCTCTTTCCCTTGCTCATTGCCCTGGAGTGGCTCCAGCCTCTGCACTGACTCATTCCTGGTCTTGGGGCCAGTCTCAGGGGAAGTTGGGTTGGGGGAGGTCCCTCCTGCCCTGAGTGCAGCTGGACTGTACAGAACACTCCAAGGGCCTGTGGTGACTTAGTGCAAGGAGAGGGGAGGTCCCACAGGTCAAAAAGAACTCCAGAGACTATGGCATTGCAAAGCAGGGTGGTGGGCCAAGGTTAGGACACTGCATAAAACAGGACCTGCCACCACCTCTGCCTGCTCATGCTAGGAGAATCTATAACTGCCTAGAGGCCTAAGGCCCCTGAAGGTGGTGAGGTGAGCGGGCATCTTCCCAGCCTAGCAGTGGGACGGATGTCTGTCGAGCCCAGAAGAGGGACACTAGGTGACCCCTCCCAAGCTGTTGTATATACTGTAATTATTGGAGAATTTAAATTATTCTCATTTGTAACTGCGTTTCCGGGTCGCGCCAGAGTCATTTGGTACTAAAAAGACAGGGCCTTGTCCCTATTTCCCTTCTCTTTCCCATAGATTCCCCTGCCTTTCAAACTGGTTTGTATTTATTTCAAAGGAAAATATATTGATTCTTAGTAAATAAAGTCTATTTAGAATTTTTTGTTCTTATACCAGAGCAAAGGGATTCAAAGGGAGGGGGAGGTGTGGTATATACCAAGGATGGTTATAATTGGGCCCAAGTGGTTGCTGGCCTCTGTGCCTGCTAGTTACACAACACTGCAGGCAGATAATAGGAGCATTCCCATTTCCACTGTACATGGAGAGCAGCATGTCCTAAACTGTAAGCACCTTTAGATACAGTTTTGTCTAATTGTTACAATATCAATGGGTAGGTTAACAATAAGCTGGTTTCCAGATTTGGAAGCTTAGAAAAGTTAAGTGAGGGCTGGGAAGGTGGCTCAATGGTAGAGCACTTGCCTTGCATGCCTGAGGCCCTGGGTTCGATTCCTCAGCACCACATAAACAAAAAGAAAAAAAAAAAGCCAGAAGTGGCGCTGTGGCTCAAGTGGTAGAGCGCTAGCCTTCACCTGAAGAGCTGAGGGACAGTGCTCAGGCCCAGAGTTCAGGCCCCACAACTGGACCCCCCCCAAAAAAAGAAAGAAAAGTGAGGTTGGGAAGGTGGCTCAGTGCTAGAGTGCTTGCCTTGCATGCATGAGGCCCTGGGTTCAATTCTCTGCACCACATAAGCAGAAAAGGCCAGAAGTGACCGACAAAAAAAAAAAAAAAAAAAAAAAAGTGGACTTGCCAGTGTTACCACAACTAGGATAAGATTAAGCTCAGATCTAGGTCTAGAAAGCTGCCAGTGGCTCTGTAGTGTGCCGAACCACCAAGCAGAGTCCACTGCTGCTTCCTTTTAGGACTGCTCAGCTTTGTCCTTTGCCAGAAGCAAGGCCCAAGTGCTTGTTACTAGGCTGGTACCTTCCTCCTTCTGCACCGGGGAGCAATATAGGGGTGTAAAGGGTGGCTTTCCTTCCCCAACCTGGACATCTTTTCCAATTCCAGCAACACTTTAAGGGTGCCTTCCACACACTGAGCACCTGTGGGTGGCGTCCCACAGATGACAGTCACAGAATGACAAGACTGCCCAAGCCTTGCAGCCAGTGGAGAATCAGAACACCCGTGTGGCATGACAATGCTTTCATCAGCTGAAGATGAGGCCCTCGGAGAGCCTCGGCCTAAATTGGATACCCCCATCATTGCTACAGGGCTACAACTGTCCCCGGCCCCGAATTCTGATGTCTCCTAGTTGCTTTGTCTTCCTCTAGTTAGACACGATTTGACCGGGCGCCGGTGGCTCACGCCTGTACTATCTACGCAGGAGGCCGAGACCTGAGAATCGCGATTCAAAGCCAGCCTAGGCAGGAAAGTCTGTGAGACGCCTATCTCCAAAACACCACCAGAAACCATCCTTCCTCTGTGCAACGGCAGGTGTGCCCGGCTGAGCCGCCGCCCCCTCGGCCCCTGGGCCTGGCTCCGGAGACGCTCCCACGCTCCCACGCGGGGGAAGGGGCGGGGGTCGGGCTGGAAGCTTCCGAGACACGAAGGCCTGGGAACCCGAGCCCAAATGAGGTCAGGCCGCCAAGGGGAGAACACACGGCGGGTCCGACACGCGCCAACCTCGTCGGCGCACAGAGGGCCGGCCGCCGCGCCGCGCCCGAGCTCTCATTGGTGCCGCACTCTCCCTTCCTCCTCGGATTGGCTACCTCTGAGCTTTACTTCCGGTCCTCGGGAAAGCCGCTCTCCGAGGGTCCGCCCACCAACGTCACGCCCGGGCTCTCATTGGTGGCGTACTCTCACTTCCTCCTCGGATTGGCTACCTCTGAGCCTTACTTCCGGCCCCCGAGAAAGCGGAAAAACAGGCTCGCGCTTCCTTCTAAAAGCTTCCGTCCCTGTGGAGTCGCGGAGCGCGCGCCGAGGTTCTGGGGCGGGAAGCTCACGTCGGAAGGAGTGGTCGAGGGAGGGGCAAGGCTAGCAGGCGGGCGGGAGAGGAGGAATCGAATGAGAGAAGGAGGGACCTATGATGAGGCTCCGTGCTGGGGCCGGGTGGGAGGAGCCTGGGGGGCGTGGCCCTGCACGCGGGGTGTTCTGGCCGCGGCGGGGCGAGCGCTGCTCTCCTAAAGGTGGCTTCTGCCTGGTGGCTCATGAGGCACCGGACTCTGGCCTCTAGCCCGACTCTCTGGGCCTCCATCCCCTGTCCACGCTCTGAGCTGCGCCTGGACCTGGTTTTAGCCTCTGGACAGTCCTTCCGGTGGGTAACTGCGTCGGGTGTGGGGGGAGGATGGCCCCTTCTCTGGACTTTGGCTCGACTTTCCCCATCAGGGCTGCAAAGGAACGTTGGGGCAGGATGGATGGGAGGGGAAGCCCTGGTGGCAGGCCTGCTCCCCCTCTATAAAGTAGAGGTACCAAGTGCAGTGCTGCGAGGACCAGGCGATCAAACCACTGAAAAGATCACCATTTTCACTTTATAGTTAGTAAACCTCTTTTGCGAATGGGGCAGCTGTAAGACTGTACCCCAAAGGAAAGGAAACCCATGTATAGCCAGTCTCTCTGCACCCGGGTGCTTAGGTGGAGGGAGCATAGCCCTGCACACTGGAGTGGCGTACTGGAGAGCCGAGTATGGACACTGACTCAAACGGAAGAGCGCCTTTTCTGCACTGTGTACCGAGAGAACGAGGGTTGGAGTGGCAGGCCGACATTGGAGGAGCTGAAGGCCATCCGAGAATACTTCCAGCTGGATGTCAGCTTGGCTCAACTGTACAGACATTGGGGTTCTGTGGACCCCCACTTCCAAGACGTGGCTCAGAGATTCCAAGGTGAGTACAAGACCTGGGCAGAGAGAGGTTGGGGTTCTATGTGCATTGGTTATTTCTCTATGATGAGGCCTCACGGTAAAATGGAGGTTGCAATATACCACATGGGATCTTAAGGATTAAAGGACCTAATAAGTGTAAAGTGTGTGTGTGTGTGTGTGTGTGTGTGTGTGTGTGTGTGTAATAATTCCTGGCACATTGTAAATTTTTTTCCTGGGTGCTGTCCCTGCGCTTTTTCAGCTCAAGGATAGTACTCTACCACTTGGAGCCACAGTTCACTTCTGGTTTTGGGGTGGTTAATAGGAGATTAGAGTCTCTTGGACTTTCCTACCAGGACTGGCTTCCAACTTCAATCCTCAGATCTCTGCCTCCTGACTAGCTAGGATTACAACTAGCTAGCTGCCCACACCTGGCTCATTATTAGTGTGGCCTGATTGGATGTGACTCCATTCATTCTGTAAATAGAGAGAGCATGTGCTATGTGACTGGAGATATTAACAAAAAACAGTATGTTAATCTCATTGTGCTTTTAGTGTGCATGTGTGTACATGCCATTATTGGGGCTTGAACTCAGGATGGGTGTTGTGCCTTAGCTTTGTCTTTCAAGGCTCATGCTTTACCACTGGAGCCACACCTCCACTTCTGGCCTTTTGCTAATTAATTGGGCTTCTCTGTCCAAGCTGGCTTTGAACCACAATCCTCATATCTCAGCCTCCAGAGTAGCTAGGATTACAGGTATGAATCACCAGCGTCTGGCTCACTGTGGGTTATTGATGAGATGCTATGAGAAATGAGAGGTTAGTGTTCCTTTCTCTAAAATTTTCTTTTTCTTTTTCTTTTTTTTTTGCCTGTCATGAGGGCTGAACTCTGGGCCTGGGCACTGTCCTTCAGCTCTTCAGCTCAAGGCTAGCGCTCTACCACTTGAGCCACAGCACCACTTCCAGCTTTTTTCTTTTTGCTTATGTGGTGCTGAGGAATCGAACCCAGGGCTTCATGCATGCAAGGCAAGCACTCTACCACTGAGCCATCTTCCCAGCCCCTCTCTATCCTGGAATTTTTCTATCCTGGGATTACCTAGAGCTTTAAAAAAGTGTAGGATCTGGCCGGGCGCTGGTGGCTCACGCCTGTAATCCTAGCTACTCAGGAGGCTGAGATCTGAGGATCGCGGTTCAAAGCCAGCCCGGGCAGGAGAGACCGTGAGACTCCTATCTCCAATAAACCACCAGAAAACTGGAAGTGGCGCTGTAGCTCAAGTGGTAGAGCGCTCGCTTTGAGCTGAAGAGCTGAGGGACAGCGCCCAGGCCCAGAGTTCAAGCCCCACGACCGACAAAAAATAATAAAAAAATAAAAAAGTGTAGGATCTGATACAAGGGTGGGAGAAAGTCACTTCCAATAGCAGGTGCTTCTAACCATGCGCTCTGGTCTCCAGGTGTGCGACTGCTGCGACAGGACCCCACTGAATGCCTTTTCTCCTTCATCTGTTCTTCCAACAACAACATTGCCCGCATCACTGGCATGGTGGAAAGACTGTGTCAGTCCTTTGGACCTCGGCTCATCCAGCTTGATGATGTTGTCTACCACGGCTTCCCCAGCCTGCAGGCCTTGGCTGGTGAGTAGGTGAACCCCCTAACCTGTTTTGAACAGGGAGAATTGTTTGATTCTCCTCTCCCATCTTAACATTTCCCCATCCAGAGCTGTCCTTTCTAGGAACTCCAGTGGCGCAATCGGTTAGCGCGCGGTACTTATACAGAGCTGTCCTTTCTAAACAGATCAGCCCCTGTTCTACCGCATCTTCCATATGAATCCCTGAAGTGTCAGCACCACACTAGTCTGGATGTTTGCGAGGAGACTCAGTACCTCTTTAGAGAAATACTTATACACAGTGTTCTGTACTTTGGGGTTAAGAATATGCATTCCAGAGACAGACTGCCAGACATGTCCCAGGTCTGTCACTTGAACACATTCTTTAGTATTTCTGTACTCTGTTTGTACACCTGTGTGTGAAATGGGATAATCATAGCACCTGTCAAAGTTGCTGTGAGGAGCCCAGCGCTGGTGGTCCTAGTTATTCAGGAGGCTGAGATCTGAGGATCATAGTTTGAAGCCAACCTGGGCAGGAAAGTCCATGAGACTCTTATCTCCAATTAACCATTGGAAAACCAGAAGTAGAGCTGTGGCACAAAGTGGAAGAGCTCTATTCTTGAGCAAAAAAAGCTAAAGGACAGTGCCAAGGCCCTGAGTTCAAGCCCCACAACTGATTAAAAAAAAAAAAGTGGTCTTGAGTCTCTGCTCTTAGCTTAGTAGTCATAAGATCCCAAAAATTTCATTCAGCTCTCTAAACCTTTCTTGACTTGTTTGTGTAGAATGGGAATGAATGGTGAATAAAGCAGTCAGGATGCATAGAGTGGGTTAAGAGCATAAGCATTTGGTATCCCAGACCTGACGCAAATTCCCGTCTCTACCATGTCCTGCCTTGAATATCTTCTAAGCCCTCCCTCCTTTTCTCCATTGGTAAAATGGGAAAAAGAACAGTATGTCAGCAAGTTCCTCAAGAAAATTAAGCAGGGGGCTGGGAAGGTGGCTCAGTGGTAGAGCGCTTGCCTTGTATGCATGAGGCCCTGAGTTTGATTCCTCAGCACCAAGCAAAAAGAAAAAAGCCGGGAGTGGCGCTGTGGCTCAAGTGGTAGAGTGCTAGCCTTGAGCTGAAGAGCTGAGGGACAGCGCCCAGGCCCAGAGTTCAGGCCCCACGACCGGACCCAAAAAAAAAGAAGAAAATTAAGCAGGGTAATATATGTAAAGGGCATCGCCCGTGGGTCTGTCCAGCACTGATGGAAGAACTGATCTGGTATTTTTTATGAGTCTTTTAATCATGGGTGTGAACTTTCTTGAGAAAGTCTAAAGAACCAAAGTGGAGAACTCCTGAGCAAAGAGTCTTTCTCAGTTACCATATGAGTAGGTACTCAGAAAACATACCCATGCAAATGGCCCTGACTCCTAGTGGACAGTAGGGAGGGAGGGACATTCAGGAAAAGCATCTCTGTGCCTGAGATTTTACAAACGTGCCTGAGGATAGAAAGGCCTGAGGACACCTGACCCCTGCTCTCCCGTCTACTCCCACAGGGCCGAAGGTAGAAGCCCACCTCAGGAAGCTGGGCCTGGGATACCGTGCGCGCTATGTGTGTGCCAGTGCCCGAGCCATCCTAGAAGAGCAAGGTGGGCTGGCCTGGCTACAGCAGCTTCGAGAGGCCCCCTATGAGGAGGCTCACAAGGTCCTCTGTGCCCTGCCTGGGGTGGGCACCAAGGTGAGGCTCCAGAGAGGTAGGAGCTGCCCCTTTCACTCACATAGAGTAGGAGAGTTTGAACAAGGCAGGCCTGCACGTTGTATGGAGGCCTGGCTTCTGAAGGAACAGGAAGGAAAAGATGTAAGCAGATACTTCATTAGAGAGAAAAAAAAAAAAAAAAGGAAGTGGCGCTGTGGCTCAAGTGGTAGAGCGCTTACCTTGAGCTGGAGAGCTGAGGGACGGTGCCCAGACCCAGAGTTCAAGCCTCACAACTGACAAAAAAACAGCAGAAAGGAGACAAAAGGCATTGCTCTTTGAGTGGATTCTCAGAAAAGCCATTTGTATGGTTGTCCACATGTGTTGCTGTATTTATGCAGAAATTTCCAGAAGGAATGGCAGGAAGCTTAGTACTTGTTACCTTTAGGGAGAGAAATAGGAACATGTTTCTGTTTTCCAGTTTGCCTGCCTCCCCCTCCTCTTCCTCCTCCTCCTCTTCTTCCTCTTCCTCCTCCTTCTTCCTCTTCTTCTTCTTCTTCCTCTTCCTCCTCTTTCTCGTTTTCCTCCTCTTCCTCTTCCTCCTCTTTTTTTTTTGTTCTTTTTTTTGGGGTGGGGGTGGGGGTTGGTCATGGGACTTGAACTCTGGGCCTGGGCGCTGTCCCTGAGCTCTTCAGCTCAAGGCTAGCACTCTACCACTTGAGCCATAGTACCACTTCTGGTTTTCTGAGTGGTTTATTGGAAATAAGAGTCTTATGGTCTTTCCTGCCCTGGCTGGCTTTGAACCACGATCCTCAGATCTCATCCTCCAGAATAGCTAGGATTACAGGCGTGAGCCACCGGCACCCGGCTTCTTTTTTCTTCTTTCTTCTTTTACCATTCTTGGGGCTTGAACTCAGACCTGGACACTGTCCCTGAGCTTCTTTTTTTTGGGGGGGGGTGGGGGTCCGGTTGTGGGGCCTGAACTCTGGTCTGGGCGCTGTCCTTCAGCTCTTCAGCTCAAGGCTAGCACTCTACCACTTGAGCCACAGCGCCACTTCCGGCTTTTTTTTTCTTTTTGCTTATGTGGTGCTGGGGAATCGAACCCAGGGCCTCATGCATTGCAAGGCAAGCGCTCTACCACTGAGCCACCTTCCCAGCCCCTCCCTGAGCTTCTTTTGTTCAAGGCTAGCACTCTATCACTTGAGCCACACTTCCAGACTTTTCTGTTTATGTGGTACTGAGGAATCAACCCCAGGGCTTCATGCATACTAGGCAAGCACTCTACTTCTAAGCCACATTCCCACCCCCCAGTTTGTTCTTCTCTTGAAATTACACATACTTATAGAACGTTTGGTTTGATATTAACAGGTTAACTAGTAGTAAGATAATTTGTATTTGGAACTTGTCTTCTTCATAGTTCTCGGTGGTTTAGAAAATGAAATTTTTACCTAAGGATTTTTTGGGTTTGGGTTTGGTTTTGTTGGGGGGATTTTACTTTTTTTTTTTTGGTCTGTCTTGGGGCTTGACCTCTGGGCCTGGGCTCTGTCCCTCAGCTCTTCAACTCAAGGTGAGTACTCTACCATTTGAGCCACAGCACAACTTCTGGTTTTCTGGTGGTTCATTGGAGATCAGAGTATCAGGACTTTCCTGCCTGTGCTGTCTTTTTTTTTTTTTTCCGGTCGTGGGGCCTGAACTCTGGGCCTGGGCACTATCCCTCAGCTCTTCAGCTCAAGGCTAGCGCTCTACCACCTGAGTCATAGCGCCACTTCTGGCTTTTTTTCTCTTTGCTTATGTGGTGCTGAGGAATTGAACCCAGGGCCTCAGACATGCAAGGCAAGCGCTGTACCACTGAGCCACCTTCCCAGCCCCTGTGCTGTCTTTTAACTGGATCCTCCAGCTAGGATTTATAGGCGTGAGCCACTGGCACCCGGCTGCTTCTGTTTTTTAAGGGCTTTTTATGGTACTGGAGATCGAATCTTGCTTGTTAAGCAAGTGCTTTGCCACTGAGCTACATCCAAGCCCAAAGAACTTTTTTTTTTTTTTTTGTCGGTCATGGGGCTTGAACTCTGGGCCTGGGCACTGTCCCTCAGCTCTTCAGCTCAAGGCAAGCACTCTACCACTTGAGCTACAGCGCCACTTCCAGTTTTCTGGTGGTTTATTGGAGATAGGAGTCTCACGGTCTCTCCTGCCCGGGCTGGCTTTGAACCACGATCCTCAGATCTCAGCCTCCTAAGTAGCTAGGATTACAGGCGTGAGCCACCAGCGCCCGGCTCAAAGAACTTTTTTAAAACTGAGCTCCACACTCCAACCAAACTTTAAATCTTGGTGCTTGTCCCCAGCCATGGGACTATAGCCAAGGCACATGACATTTTGGAGCTTGTGTGAGATGTGTGCGCTGACTCCTTTTCCCAGGTTGATGAGAACTGGTCCCACAGAGGTGTCCACTCAGTGGCAGCTCTTCAGATTCCTTCTGGGATGCGTAGCAGGTGGACAGTGAGTGAGCGTACGGAACAGTGCTGACCACAGGGTGAGGAAGCCGCTGCTAGCTCACCCTGGCGTCCCTCCACAGTGACTCACTCTGCTTATTGAAGGTGGCTGACTGCGTCTGCCTGATGGCCCTGGACAAACCCCAGGCTGTGCCCGTGGATGTCCATATGTGGCAGATCGCCCAACGGGACTACAGCTGGCACCCCACCACATCTCGGGCCAAGGGTCCAAACCCCCAAGCTAACAAGGAGCTGGGTGAGGAGAGGGATGCTGGGCGTGGTTCCTGCTCCCCACACCACCACGGTGGATGGGGCGGGGGGGGGGGCAGTTACTGTAACCTCTTTTGATTTAGGAAACTTTTTCCGGAGCCTATGGGGACCTTATGCTGGCTGGGCTCAAGCAGTGAGTGTACCTCAGTTTCCCCTCCTCTCTAGCCCAGACCCTAACACCCTTCTTCAGCCCTGACCCATCTCCATGAATCTCCCATACCATCACAACTCTGCCGCCACCCCAGTCCTAACCTCATGACTCTTCCGTTCCCGCCCCATCCCCAGCCTTGGCCCTAATGGCTCCTCCTCCCCACACAAGCCCTTCCCCGCACAGGTGCTGTTCAGTGCCGACTTGCGCCAGCCCACCCACCGTGCCCAAGAGCCACCAGCAAAGCGCCGGAAAGCGTCCAAAGGGCCAGAAGTTTAGATGGGACACGAGAGAAAGGAATTCCCCAACACTTCCACACCTCTGCTTCTTTCTCCCATCCACACCTCTTGTCTCCTGTTGGGGAAGGATCTCTGCAGCTACCTCAGGGTGACACCTCAAGGGGAGAAAGGACTCGCAGAGGAGACAGCTGACTGTGATTTTATCTTCTTACCTTTATTACAAGAAGGAACAATAAAATAGAAACCTTTGTATGGAAAATGCAGTGAGGAGGGAGAGGGAGGGGGTGGGGAGGGATGGGCCAGGGAAGCGGGCAGGCTGCCTTCCACCCTAGAGCTGGGGGGGCAGCGTGGGGGGCACTTTCTGGCTGGGATCCACACAGCAGTCTCGACAGCAACAGCCAGCCACGGGTCCTGCATGGGAGCCAAGGACAGAGTTTGGGGGGCAGCCCTCCACGCCGGGCTGGTGCCTCCTCATGGGCCACCATCTAGCCCTTGCATGCTCCCGAGCTCCTCACCTGCAGTGGTTGGTGTCAGCAGCTCCCCGTGGCTTGCCGCGCGCCCCTGCCCTTCCTGGCTGGTGCCCAGCTGCAGCTTCCTCATGTGCCGCACCACAGCTGTGGCGTTGAAGGCTTGCTGCCCAGAGAGGAGAGAGACTTGGGGACGGGGAAGTTGGTGGGCCAGGGTGTGGCACACAGGTGTTAGTGATTTCCCTGGAGCCCCTCCAGACATACAAAGCTTTGGTAAGTTGCAGCTAGTCGTATGGATTTACAGGTCGATCCTTATAGTCATTTTATGAATTTGTGCATACACATACACACACAAGGTGCACATGCAGACACAATTCATGTGTAGAAAGCACTGTCGCATTATGTCGTGGGCACAGTTCTAAGCACTTTACATGGTAATTTAATATTTACAAAACTCTGAGGCAGGGGCTAGGAAGGTGGCTCAGTGGTAGAGTGCTTGCCTTGCATGCCTGAGGCCCTGGGTTCGATTCCTCAGCACCACATAAGCAAAAAGAAAAAAGCCGGAAGTGGTGCTGTGGCTCAAGTGGTAGAGCGCTAGCCTTGAGCTGAAGAGCTGAGGGACAGCGCCCAGGCCCAGAGTTCAGGCCCACGACCGGACCCAAAAAAAAAAAGAAAACTCTGAGGCAGGCACCGTTAATACCGCTAACTTCAAAAAAGGACACTAAGGCATAGAAAGACACACACGTGCCTGCGTGTCTGCCACTTTCTCTTCAGCTCTCCTCCCTCAGCAATATATTCCTCATGTCCCCCAAGTTCAGAACAAACCAACCTCCCAAGACACGCGTCAGCCCCGGGATCCGTCCACAGCCATGGTACCACTGTCCTCAGTCCCCGCTGGAAGTTGGGCAGCCCTCGCTCTTGCCTGATCCCCTCAGCCTGCTCCCATCTTCCATCTTTGCCTCCTGTGATTCTACACCTGCAAGGCCCTCTGCTCTGTTACCCCATACAGGGTCATGGCTTGCCATCCTGCCTGCTTCGGCATAGCTTCCTCCTGGGTCTCCCAGTCTCCTCTGTGGACTTCACGGCTTCCTGAGAGCCCTGCTGTAGGCACGCTCCCCGGGGGCTCAGCCCGCAGCATCAGCTTGCTCCATTGTGGGACACAAGGCCTGCTGGCCTGACCCCTGCCAGATTCTCTGCCCTGGACTCCTGCCACTCTGCCCTCAGCAGCTCTAGTACAGGGGCCTTTGCATACCTTGTCCTGCTACCTCAGACATACTGCTTGTGATTGGCTAATTCCTATTCGAGTGACAAGTCTGTCAGTTGCCACAGTTAGGACCTTCCTAGGCCCTCAAAGACTAGCTCAGATGCTCTTGGAGAAATATAGACTGTTCTGTAACATAGATTACTCACTATTATGGTCTGTAAGAGGTGTGTTACAACCTGAAGAAGGATGTTATAGATGTATTGACCACCAAAGACCCTCTGAAGTTGGGTAGATGTCCAGGAGCATTTGTTGAATGAATGAGTGAATGAATGAAGTCCTTCAGAGAGTCCTGTGTGCTGGATTTGGTTCCAGGTGCCATGCAAGCTGGGCCTAGATGGGGGCGGGCAAGGAGTCCTTGGGAGACCGGGACCCAGGGCAGAAAGGGCATGGCTGCTCACCTTCCACTTGCTCTTGGCAAAGTTCTTCTTGATCTGCTCGCTCACAGACTGGTGGATATTCTTATCCAGAGCCGTGTCTCCTGCAATCCTAAGCGGGGATTGTGGAGGGTTAGCTCAGAGGGTAGCCCTGGGAGGGTCCCAGGCCACAGCTCAGTGCGCAGCCTGGTGGGGGGGGCGGGGGGGCATCTCTCACCATGGGTGCTGCAGGGCCTGCTCACAGGTGAACCTCTCCTCTGGGTCCTTCTCCATCAGGTGCCGGATGAAATCTTTGGCTGAACCAAAGCCAAGACAGCATAGTGGTGCCTGTGGAACCATTCCCCCCACCCCGCCCAGCAGGCTGGGCCGGGCCACAAAGCAAGACAGAGAGGCCAGGCCAGATCTGCCCATCTACCACCCTGGTCCACCTCTGAAGCCCTCCCAACCCAGGCTTCAGGCTTTCTCCTTTCTTAAAAATATGTTTATTGGGACTCCTCTTTAGGCCCCCCCTCCTGATGGATTGCTATTTACTTGTTAAAGAATACAGTGTTTGAAGATTGAGTGAATAAATGCCTACAAGTCTGTCAGACTGGGGGCCAAGCAGAGGGAAACTGGAGGTAGCAGTGTCTGATCTCAGAAGACTCCTACTCTGGGGCCAGGGAATCTGCCAGGAGACGATTGGGAGATACTACAGCGAAGAAGCAGAGACAGGACCCCCAAGGGAAGAAGGCAAAGCCCCAAATACCAGAGTCAGAGATGTCGTCCCAGTAAGGAGAGTCAAACTCGTACTCAGCCTTCAGAATCTGTTCAAAGAGTTTGGCATCGTTCTCATCATAGAAGGGGGGGTAGCCGCAGAGCCTGGGCAGGGAGAGACTGGTGCTCACTTCTGTTCTCACCAGCTCTGGGATGACTCGTGGGCAGTCCCAGGGGACCCATAGGAAGGGGGTTCCTCTCCCCTCCCTCCTGCCCCACTCCTGACTGCCAGCCCTCCACACCTCCCGCCTTGCAGTCCTCGAGGCCTTAGCACTTGATTTTCTCGGCTGAACCTTTCTTCCTCCTCTTCCACTCAGGATGCCAAACGCCAGCTCCACTGAAGACCTTTCCTTCCCTGAGCCTACCTGAAATGCTTGCCACCCCCTGCCCCTCATTTTGCCGCCTTCTCTTTACAGCATTTTTTATCACTTTTTTTTTTTTTTGGCCTGCCAGTACAGTGTTTGAACTCGGTTCCTTGAACTTGATCAGCTTGCCTGCTTGGCTGGCACTCTACCACTTGAGCCACACCTTCAGTCTGGCTTCATTACTGTTTTGATTTTCTTTTTTCTTATTTATTTATTTGGTCAGTCTGGGGCTTTAATTCAGAGCCTGGACACTGTCCCTGAGCTCTTTTGCTCAAGGCGAGCACTCTGTCACCTTGAGCCGCAGCACCACTTCCAGTTTTTGGTGGCTAATTAGAGACAAGAGCCTCATGGCTTTTCTTGCCCAAGTTATCTTTGAACCAGGATTCTCAGATCTCAGCCTTCTGAGTTGTTAGGATTACAAGTGTGAGCCACCAGCTCATGTTTAGATTAATGTTCAGGCTTTGTGTAGGCTAAGGTTTTGATTTCTTGTCAATTCTGTCTCCCCAGCTATGCTGCCAGTTCCCCAAGGTCAGGTCCTTGTTCTAACTCCTAGTGCTTGGTACAGTGCCCCAAGGCATTTCTACTGAAGGAAGAGATGTTAGCAATAGGTGGACGCTGCTGTGGGAGGGGAGGGGAGGAAGAGAGGAAGGCATGAGAAAGGACAACGGTGGCGCCACACCTGGCCTGGGACACAGCCCCACTTACAGGATATAGGCTATGACCCCAATGGACCAGCAGTCCACGGCCTTGCTGTAGGGCTTCTGGGCCAGGACCTCAGGGGCTGTGGAAGAAAGGGGAGCTATTGGTGATAAACTCCCCCCTTTGCCAGTCCCAGTGCCATCCCTGCCCTCAGCCTCAGCCCAGGGCTCTCCGCACCCACGTATCCTGGGGTCCCACAGGCTGTGGAGAGCACACTGCCCGGATCCTCCATCTTGGAGAGGCCAAAGTCGGAGATCATGATCTTGGAGTCCTCATCCAGGCTGTAGTAGAGGAGGTTCTCTGGCTAGGAGGGAGGGAAGGACGAGGAAGGGGGATGAGAGAAGACAGAGTCCAGCAGAACATCGTAGCCCCAGCCCCTGAGAAAAAGTGGAACCTCACCCCCATTTCCATTCCACCCCCCAAAAACATACTGGGACAGTCACAGAGCTGCCCGCTTGATGGAACACCTAAAAAAGTCAAGGAAGTTGAGGAAGCTTCTGGTTGATTTTTTTTTTTGGGGGGGGGGAGTCGGTCATGGGCTCTGAACTCTGGGCCTGGGCGCTGTCCCTCAGCTCTTCAGCTCAAGGCTAGCGCTCTACCACTTGAGCCACAGCGCCACTTCCAGCTTGTTCTGCTTATGTGGTGCTGAGGAATGGAACCCAGGGCCTCAAGCATGCAAGGGAAGCACTCTACCACTGAGCCACCTTCCCAGCCAGTCAGGTTGATTTTACCTCTAGCACATTCCCTGCAGGCCAGTCTGAACAAGTCCATTTTATGGACAGGAAGGCAATGCCTCCAAAGGCCTGGTGGCCGTCTGACCACCAGCCCAGCTAGGATGTGGCAGGGCAGAATTCAAACCCAGTTCTGTCTCACTTCCAGGCACCGCTTGCTCCCAGGTGGGAATGAGATTTACCAGACACTCACACCGGTCCTCGGCCAGCAGGAGGCCAGGCTCCTGGCCGCCTGTAAGATTTGTTCTCACATTCAAGTTCTCTACTAACGGCAAGTGTGACATTTACTATCAGAAAGATACAAAACATCATTGGGGATCACGTGACAGCACAGCTCCCTTTGTGTCTTTGAGTAGCTGAACTGGAATGGAAAGGGGGCTTGGGGTCAGAGGTGTATTTTGCAGGTGGGCGCAGTGAGGGCTGAGAGTTACTTAAGGTCACACTGCATGCAGGGTTTGCAGAGGCCTTGCCCCAGGGGCTCAGTTCACCAAGCCCCCCCCCCAAGCCCCACCTTGAGGTCTCGGTGTACAATGCCCAGGTCATGCAGGTACTTGACCGCGTCCAGCACCTGGAAGATGAGGCGGCTGGCATCCCGCTCCGTGTAGAACCCTTTCTCCACGATTCGGTCAAACAGCTCCCCACCTGACACCCTACAGTAGGTCAACACAGAAGGACAGCTCAAGGGGGAGGAGGGGCTGGGCAGCACACCTGGCCCCTAACAGCAGGAACCAGATAGAGCGCCCGAGATGGGACAGCAGGGGAGCCACATGAAGGGGCGGGGCCACTCACAGCTGCATGATGAGGTAGAGGTGGCCCCCACTCTCATAGATGTCATCCAGGGCTACAATGTTAGGATGCTTGATCCTGGAAGGAGAAGGAGGGGATCAGCGCTAAGGACCCTCAGCCACTGCCCCATTGCTTGCAACCAAGAACCCTGAGCACCGCCAGTAAAAGCCGATTCACCACAATTTACTATAAAGTCTTGGAAGGCAAGAAGGCAGAGCGGCCAGCACTGGGTTCTGAGCCCAAATCCTGCCTCTGCTGTATGTTCTTTGGGAACACTGATGAGTATAGGACTTCTGGGCAGGATTGGTGGTTTGCTTTGGTTTTGTGTTTTACTACTGGGGTTTGAAGTTGGGGCCTGGCACTTGCTAGGCAGGTGCCTTACCTTATCCCCAGTCCCTGGCTTTTTTGTTTGCTTCTGATTTGCTTTGACAGTGCTTGGGTTTGAGCTCAGGGCGCTGAGCTTGTGCTCTGTGCTAGAGGCCTGCCTCCAGCCCTGAGGAAGAATGAGGTGCCATCTCCCCACCCCCACCCCCATGTGTGTTCTGGTCCAGAGCTCTGTTCTGCTCACACTGCTCCAGCACTTGGTGAAATCCCTGCTCAGTAATACTTGTTGAAGCTCTGTGTGTCTGAGCTTCGCCACCTAAAAGTGCAGTAAATGCATATCTCCCTCAAAGAGTAGGGGTGAGGAGCATGGGAGACATGCAGGCAAGATGCCTGATACACAGCCAAGGTTCGATTTAAAAAAAAACTAATCAGGTGACTGAACTCGATGAGAAGAACATAGCTATCTCACAAGCTTGCCATGTGACTTTGGGCAAGTCTCTTGCCCATTTATTCTCCCACCCTTATCCCCTGATAGGCCAAGGAAAACAATCTTTTCCATCTTGCCCAGTGTGGCTGGAAAACAGACTAGAAGTGAGTAAGCTAGAGTTTCACGCCAGCATGAGCAGTTCTAATCAGGGGTCATCACACCAGCAGTTTGAAACTGCAGTTTGGCTTCAGTGTGGTGGGGAAGGGGAGACCTGCTGTGGGTCCAGAGATAACATGAGCTGAGGGATGTGGGTTCAAGCCCTGACCCAGGGTTAACCGTGAGTCCTGACTGAACAGATTGAACTTCTGTAAATATAAATATCCCTGGCATCTCAGCCACATCAGTCAGGTTACCCAGTGTGCCAGCCACGTGAAACCAAAGGACCTTGAGTGCTCCCCACACCCTGCCAAGTGCAAGCTCTTATCCCCACTTTACAAGCAGCACGCCGAGGCTCGGAAAGTTTAAAGGAGTTCTCCAAAGCCGGAGAAAAGAAAGGGTGAAGGCGGTGTCCTGTGTGGCGCACGCACTTGTGCAGGACAGCGATCTCATTCTCCATGCTACCCTCTTTGCCTTCCAGGGCCTTCTTGGCGATGCATTTGATGGCCACCAGCTTCTGAGTCCTCTTGTCTTCTGCTAGGATTACCTCGGAAAAGGCCCCCCTGTGGGAAGAGGATTCTCAAGGTGAGAAACTTTAACCCTAACTTCCCTTTCACCTTTTCCCTCATCTGTAGATTGTTCCAGATGGGTTGGTGATCTGAGCAAGGCAATCAGTCTTTTCCCTGGCCACAGTAACTGTGGTGTGATGAGAGCCAGGTATGAATGAGGAGCCATTCCTGCTGCACTGCTGAGGTCAGCTTGAAACAGGTGGCAGTCATTTTTATTTTTTATTTATTTATTTTTTTTGGTCGGTCGTGGGGCCTGAACTCTGGGCCTGGGCACTGTCCCTCAGCTCTTCAGCTCAAGGCTAGCGCTCTACCACTTGAGCTACAGCGCCACTTCCGGTTTTCTGGTGGTTTATTGGAGATAAGAGTTTCATGGACTTTCCTACACGGGCTGGCTTTGAACCGTGATCCTCAGATCTCAGCCTCCTGAACAGCTAGGATTACAGGCGTAAGCCACCAACACCCGGCTGGTGGCAGTCATTTTTGTCACCACTTAAGAAGAGCCTCCTTGAGACCAAAGACCACACCAAGGAAAGCAGACCTGAGAGGCAGTCATAGTCCATGTCCTGATAATGCGACCCCTTTTGGGCTCTTGGATCCAAGCAGGCCTAAAGTTTGCCCCTGAGATTTCAAATTATGTACTGTACATGGATAATTCATTCCTTATTTCTGCAGAAACCAATTTGAGTCCTGGCTCATTTAATAGCCCTTTAGAGCCTTGAAGACCCTTCAGCCTCACCTGAGGACATTGTAGAAATGCAGCATTCTAGACCCCACTGTATTCTAGCAAGGTTCTTGGGTAATGTGTATGCTTACTAAAGTTTAAAACACTGATGAGGGGGATTTGCTGGGCATCCTTTCCACACCTTCTTCCCCAAGGGACTAGGAAGTCCTCAGTCAAGGAAGGCATGTCCCTTGGTGACACTCCTGTCATCAGGATAACGAGTAGTTACAGCATTCTCATCACTGGCTTTACTTGGCCTTTCTCCAGTTTGTGTCCCACACTGTGTTCCAGTGACTGTCCTGAATGGCAAATTTCCTCTAAGTCGTGTGTGTGTGTGTGTGTGTGTGTGTGTGTGTGTGTGTGTGTGTGTGTGTGTGTGTGTGTTCACGCACATGCACTGCTCCTGGGGCTTAAACTCAAGGCCTGGGTGCTGTCCCTGAGCTTTTTTGTTTGCTTGTTTTTTGTTGGTTGTGGGGCTTGAACTCTGGGCCTGGGCGCTGTCCCTGAGTTTTTCAGCTCAAGGCCAGCACTCTACCACTTGAGCCACAGCGCCACTTCCAGTTTTCTGATGGTTAATCGGAGATGAGTCTCATGGACTCGGGGCTGGGAAGGTGGCTCAGTGGTAGAGTGCTTGCTCTGAATGCATGAGGCCCTCAGTTTTGATTCCTCAGCACCACATAAGCAGAAAAAGCCTGAAGTGGAGCTGAGGCTCAGGTGGTAGAGCAGTAGTCTACAACTGAAGAGCTGAGGGACAGCGCCCAGGCCCAGAGTTCAGGCCCATGACCAAAAAAAATCAAAAAACAAAAAAAAAGAGTCTCATGGACTTTCCTGCTCAGGCCGGCTTTGAACTGCCATCCTTAGATCATAGCTTCCTGAATAGCTAGGATTACAGGTGTGAGCCACCGGCGCCCAGCTGTCCCTGAGCTTTTGTGCTCAAGGCCAGCGCTCTACCACTTGACCTACCGTTCCATTTCTAGCTTTTGGGTGGTTAACTGGAGATGAGTTTCATAGACTTTCTAGCCCATCTGAGTTGTTTTATATTTTATTTATTTAGGCTTTTTTTTTCTAGTTCATGGAGAAAAGAGTCTCACAGACTTTTCTGCCTGAGCTAGCTTCGAACCATGATCCCCCCGAGTAGCTAGGATTACAGGAGTGAGTCACTGGCACCTGGCCTGCTCTAAGTTTTAAGTGTCTTACTGTGTCTTTTGCAGTAACATCCAGCCTTCCTAACCTGGCTGTCAGGCCCTGCAGGGACTTTCCTACTCCACCACTAGCCTCTTTAAGATGAGCCTCCCTCAGACACTCAACCACACCCGACTCAGGGCTGGTCATTGGAGCAGGGCTGGCCAGTCAAAGTAGCCTCATTTCTTCCTCCCCCACACTTCACCTCTTCGTGCTTCTACCTTGCCTCTGGGCCTTTGCTTACACTACCTCTCCTGCCTGGAAGGTCCCTCTGGACACATGCACATCTATGCGTCCTCCAATCCCTAGATTTAACGCCCTTCCCCATCAGTCTCCCTAGTGAGAAGCCACAGCGCTCTCTGGCCTCTACTCCAACCTTACCTAGTACAACACACACCTCTTGTCATTTTTGATGGGTCTGTCTCTTTTACATGTCAAGGACCAATGTGAGGGACCAATGTGAGGTTTAGGTAATGTCTGAATTCTCAGCATCAAGAAAAGTCCCCCCCATCCCCCCCCCCGGCTGTTTCCAAACCTAAGCCCAAGCAGCTAGCTCTTGGTAAGGGCTTGGATAAATGATCCCTCTGTTCTCCTTGACTTCCAGATTCTCATTAGGAACTCACGGTGCTACAAGAGCAGCTTGTGTCCACCCAGTGCCAGCCAGAAATGAAAAGCTGGACCAGTCTGGGCCATGGCTAGGCTTCCTCAGTGCCTGGTCTGTAGACACAGGAATTGTTAATCAACTGGCCACAGGAAGCACCGCCCTGAGCCCAGCCATCCAGGCCCAGGAGTGAGGGAGACTCTTCCCAATTCCACCCCCAACTCAGGCAGCGCTCCACCCTGACACTCACGTGCCCAGAACATCTCGGAAGTCATAAATGTCCCGGATGTCCTCTGCCTGCTTCCAGCAAGGGCCTTCCACTGCTCCTGGCATGGCCCACCGCCCCCCGGCCACAGCCAGGGCTCCTGGAAGAGGAACGGAGAGAGAAGCTGGGTAAGGTCGAGCCTCCTCTGGGAATCGATCCCTGCACCTCAGTCAGTGATTGAGCCTGCACTTACTCATTCCTTCATTCATGGATTCAGTCATCCAACATTCATTCATTCACTGGTCATTTGTTCATTGAGTAATATCTCGTCAGCAAATTCCTACAACTAGAGGAAAATCTTTCATGGTAGCAGCAAAATTCTTTAAGGAAGTCATGCATTCCTTCATTCCTTTGCTCATGCCCTCTTCCCAGCTTCTCCCTCTCCAGGTTTACATACCCAAGGAAACACTGGGGGAAAACAGGGAAAGCCAGCTTATAGGAAGAAGCACAGGCCCCCCCCCCAGAACCAGCCATGTCTCAGCACCACTCTGGAAATGGCTGGGGTGTCTCCTCCCCCTCCGCCTCCCTGCCTTGGCCTCTCAGAAATCAGGTTTCCGGCAGTCTGGGCTTCCAGCAATATCTCAGCCATGTTTTTAAATAGCTCCTTCTCACGGTTACCAAGGCAACAGCAGCCACAGCTGGAGTTCCCCAGACCTCTCCCTCCTAACTCCCCATGTGGGTCCCAGCCAGCCTGTCCCGTCAGGGCCTCCGCCTGTCCTGCCCCAGCTTGGACCTTCCCTCTCCTGAGGCCTCCATTAACACCAGACGGAAAATGGGGAGATGGCACTGGAGATGGGCAGACCTGGGTCCAGGGACACCCAGCTGACACCCACCATGGGCTCCAGTTCAGCCATGAGTCTTCCACTGGTCCTTCCAATAGGCAGCTAGGCTGGGGCCCACCCAGAAAGCACAGTTTCCCAACCACCCCAAGATCACACAGTGAAGCCCACACGGAGCCTGGCCTGCTGTGTGGCTCTGGAAGGCTACTGTCTCCTCACTTTCCTCCATAGAATGAGCGGAAGTCGTCCTGACCAGAGAGAGACTGAAGTACTGGGGCGGACTCCGTTCCGGGGACCCTCATGCCTATCCCAGGAGCAGAAACAGCCGAGAAAGGAGACTGCAGGGTGCGACGCATTAGAGGACGAATCTTCAGCCCACCTGGACAACTGCAGAGGCGCCACCAGTTCCCTACCCAGCACCAAATACCCAGAACCCAAACTGCCTGGCATGTGCCACCCACATCCAGCAGTCTCTGTCCAGATGTTTCCACACCTGCTTACACTCACGCCCATGAATACACATGTGCAAACGCCTCCCCTCTGGTGTCCTCATACCTGGACCTGGCCTGTCCACCCCGACACCGCCCACTGGGACCACTCTTCCACCACAAAACAGCAGCAGGGCTGGTGCCCTGGCTCAGGGGTAGAGCACCCGCAGCAAGGGCAGGGCCCGGAGTTCAATCCCCCGTACAACAAAAAAAAATTTTTTTCCTACTGGAGGTGCAGCTCAACGTGTATAGAGCCTGGCCCAATCCACCAGCTCACACCCACAGCCCCTTCCCAGCAGCTGCGTGGAGATCCTCACCTGACACCCTCCGCCCCGGGCCCCAAACACAACGGGACGCCCCAGCTCCGACGGACGCACCCCCAGACGCCCATCCGCAACGACCCGCTGGAGGGTGCCCTCCCTCCGGACCGGGCGTCGGCACGTCGGAGAGGTAGGACGGACACCCTGACACCCCATCTCCGAATGCCCACGCCCTCCCGCCAGCTGCGCGCCGCTGCGCCCACCAAGCGCCCCGGGGCTCGCGGGACACCTGCTGGGCCTGGAGGGGGAGGCCCAGCCCTGCGCCGCCCGCGGGCGCCCCGCCCGCCCGGCCCTACCTGCGGCTGCCCCGCCGCGGGGCTGGCGCGAGGCCGAGGTGCTGGCGCGGAGCTGGGCGGTCGCGCGCCCTGGCCGCCCGCCCGCGCTCGGTGGCCCGGCTCGGCTCCCGGCTCTCCACCCGCCCGGCTCGGCTCGGCTGCGGCTGGGCTCCGGTCCGTCTCTCCTCCGCCCGCCCGCAGCTCTGATGTCAACGTGGGCGGAGCGTGCGGCGGAGCGGGGACCGGGAGGGGGACCGGGCAGCCCAGGCGTTTTGCCAGCTTCCTGCCCTTGGAGCCCCAGGGGGCAGATGGGGTCTGGAGAGGGGTGTGTGTGTGTGTTGTGTGCATGTATGAGTGTGCACAGGTGTGTGTGTGTACGCGCACTCACGTGTCCATCCTGGGCCTGTCCCTGAGCTTTTTGATCAAGATTGGCCCCCCACTCCTTAAGCCACAGCTCCACTTCTAGTTTTTTTGGCAGCTAATTGGAGATAAAGAGTCTCATGGACTCTCCTGCCCAGGCTGGCTTTGAGCCAAGGTCCTCAGACCGCAGCCTCCTGAGTAGCTGGGATCACAGGTGTGAGCCACCAAGCACGGGGCTGCAAGCAGGATTTGAACTCTCCGGAAAGAAACTGGCAGGTTTCACCCTGTGGCCTGGTAGCTTTGTCCTTTCCCCTTCCCCCAGCCCAGAGCTCAGAATCAGCCCCCCATGAAGGGCTCTGAAGGGTTTGGAGGAATGAAGAAAATGGCCAGCAGGGGCAAAGGGGAGTCCAGCCCTGCACAGAGAGACGGGGACCTGGGAAAGGGGTTAAGTCCAGATCCTGAAGGAAGTGGGCCAAAGTGGACCAAGGCCCCATGTGACTGGGTGGGTGGCCGCCAGGGCCCTTGGGGGGGGCAGTGGCTGGGGGGGTGCAGAAGCCAGATCCCAGAGCTGCAGGCATGGGGCCAAGGACCTGACCGAGGTCAGTTTATGCAAGGCTCCTCGGGCAGAAATCCAGGGCGGGTTGCAAGAGGGGAGATCTCGCCAACAGAAATGGGGCTGTACTCGGCCAGCCCAGGAAGCCCTCTCTCTTCCCCTGGTGGACTTGCTGGACTTCTCCCTCCTAGATTCCTGCATTTTCCAGCTAGAGAGGGCCACAGGATCTTGCTGGTACCCCAGCTGCTTTCTACTAGCTTTGCTCTCCCTCACAGGATGGTCTGTTTTTAGGCCTGTGTCATAGAACAAGATGGCTGAGGTTCCTCCAAGGGAACACGCTTTCCTTTGCAGAACCTCGGTCTCCTCCTCTGGAGCATGAGGGCAGTACCGACATCTGCTAGAATTCTCCTGAGAATCCCATGAGGCAGTGGATGTGAGGTGCTTAGAACATTGTAGCTCAAAACACAACGATGAGACTCCACATCAACCCTGGCACAAAGAAAGGACCTTATTTGGCCAGAGACAAGTGGCAGAATCTCAGCATGACAGATAGCCTGTAGTCTAGCTAGAGTTCACAGTCTATAGCGAACTGGGGTCTATAGGCTCTCTCTGTCTTTTTTTTTTTGTCAGTCATGGGCCTTGAACTCTGGGCCTGAGCACTGTTCCTGAGCTCTTGAGCTCAAGATGAGCACTCTACCACTTGAGCCACAGCGCCTCTTCCGGTCTTCTGGTAGTTAATTGGAGATAAGAGTCTCATGGACTTTCCTGCCCAGGCTGGCTTTGAACCTCGATTCTCAGATCTCAGCCTCCAGTGTAGTTTACAGACATGAGCCACCAGCACCCAGCTAGGTTTTCTCTTTTTTGATACTAAGGATCAAGCCTGGTGCTTTGCCTAACTGAGGCAAGTGTTCTACCACTGAACGACATCCCCAGGTCTTGGTGTTTGGAGACGGAGTCCTGCTCTGCAGCTCAGGCTGCCCTCAGATTTGAGATCCTCTTGGTGCTGGGATTACGGACATGCAACACCGTGCCCTTACCTCACCTTTTTTTTTTTTTTTTTTGGTCAGTCATGGGGCTTGAGCTCTGGACTTGGGCACTGTCCGTCCCTCAGCTCTTCAGCTCAAGGTGAGTGTTCTACCACTTGAGCCACAGCGCCACTTTTGGTTTTCTGGGGGTTTATTGGAAATAAGAGTCTCATGGATTTTCCTGCCCCGGCTGGCTTTGAACTGTGATCCTCAGATCTCAGCCTCCTGAGGAGCTAGGATGACAGGTGTGAGCCACCAGCACCGGCTTTTTTTTAATTTTTTAAGATGAGATCTCACTGTTTTGCCTAGGCTGGTTAGTCTTGAACTGAGCTCAAATGATTCTCCTGCCCACCCTCAAGTACCCTGTAAAAATATTTCTACTAAACAAGGAAGACATGATGACTGTAGGAAAATTACATAAAATGGTCAGATCACAAAAAGTTCCTTTCTAGCACTTGCCTTCAAGTGAAATAATCCGAGTGGTGCCAAGTAACAGAGTCCCAGACTGAAACCAGCTTTAGCAGAGAGGAATTTATAGTTTGCCAAAGCTGGCCCAGGAGTGAGGGGAAACCACAAGAACCCAGGGCTGGAGACTGCAACCAGAGACCTACTGCAGAGGGCTTGCCTTCTTCCCCTACAGCTCTCCTTGCCCCCACCCCCACTTTTTTTTTTTTTTTTGCCAGTCCTGGGACTTGAACTCTGGGACTGGGCGCTGCCCCTGGGCTCCTTTTGCTCCAGGCTAGCCCTCTGCCACCTGAGCCACAGCTCCACTTCTGGCTTTTTCTGTGATTAGAGATAAGTGCCTGTGGAGTTGCCTGTCCAGGCTGGCTTTGAACCACAATTCTCAGACCTCAGCCTCCTAAGTAGCTGGGATTACAGGTGTGAACCACAGGTGGGGACCTGGCTGCTCCTTGCCTTGATCTCCCCTTTCCTCTGCTGGCCAGACAGGGGAGAGAGACAGAGACAGAGAACGGGGTGGGGGGTAGGGGGCAGCTCTGGCTTCCCCGCTAAGCCCAGTGGGAGAGATGCCCCCGGTTTCACATAGAATTCTCAGAGAAGGGTTGTGGCTGCTGGAGCAACAACGTGCCCTCCACCCTCCACTTGACCTGTTGCCAAGCGAATGAGGTGCCACGCTGGAGTCACAAGGATAGAAGGGTGATCTAGCTGAAAGGAAATGGCAGGCAAGCACCAACAAATCCATCTCAGCCTGTTCCCACCAGCCCTGGGTAAGCAGGGCAAACTTTTTTTTTTTTTTTTTGTCAGTTGTGGGGCTTGAACTCGGCCTGGGCGCTGTCCCTCAGCTCTTCGGCTCAAGGCTAATGCTCTACCACTTGAGCCACAGTGCTACTTCCGGTTTTCTGGTGGTTCATTGGAGATAAGAGTCTCATGGACTTTCTTCTTGCCCTGGCTGGCTTTGAACCATGATCCTCAGATCTCAGCCTCCTGAGTAGCTAGGATGACAGGTGTGAGCCACAGGCGCCGGGCTCAGGGATAACTTCTTGGCATATTTTCTTCCCAAATGTTGTAGGCATATACACACATACACTTCCGGTGAGCAAATTTCACAGGGCTAACCCAGAAGGAGTCAAGGAAAATAAACATATGAAGAAAAAAGGAATTGTCTTTTCATCTCCTTTGTTTTCAAACAGATGACAAACTAAAACTAGGTCAGGTATGTCCCTCCTTTCCCTGCATTCTGAAAACAGAAGCCTTGTACAGCCAGGGAAGCCTCTGTCACTCCAGCCTCCCTCTATCAGTTCTTTCTTTTTTTTATTCCTGGGGCTTGAACTCAGGGCCTGGACACTGTCCCTGAGCTTTTGCTCAAGGCTAGCACGCTACCACTTGAGCCACAGTGCCACTTCTAGCTTTTTCTGTGTATGTGATCCTGAGGAATTTACAATGAATTTACTTCAGGATAGAGAAACATTTACTAGACAATGGGTTAATACTTTTATTATGTAAACAGCACATAAAATTTATAATAAGCGCCGGGCGCTGGTGGCTCACGCCTGTAATCCTAGCTACTCAGGAGGCTGAGATCTGAGGATCACGGTTCAAAGCCAGCCCGGGCAGGAGAGACCGTGAGACTCCTATCTCCAACAAACCACCAGAAAAAAAAAAAAGTGGTGCTGTAGCTCAAGTGGTAGAGCCCTCGCCTTGAGCTGAAGAGCTGAGGGACAGCGCCCAGGCCCAGAGTTCAAGCCCCACGACCGACAAAAAAAAAAAAAAAAAAATTATAATAAGCTAAAAACCCAATAAATAATCAAAGGACATGGATGAAAGGCAGTAAACCTAGGACATTTTCTATTTCACTTGTAATAAAAAAGTACAAATCAAAAGAAGAGGTCTTTGACAGACTTTGAAATTTGAAGCTTAAAAAAGCTGGTAACACCAATAGCTATGTTCACACGATGATTGAGTACTCCTAAATCTGGTGGAGGGTACTTACTAAAGATCTTTTGGAAGTTGAGTGTAGCAGTTAACACCTGTATTCCTAGCTACTGAAAAGATGAAGGCAGGAAAATCAGGAGTTTGAGGCCAAGATAAACAAAGTTAGCAAAATTCTAAGCATATAAAGAAAAGACTAAGATTTGAGGGCTGTGGTTCAAAGCTAACTCAGGCACTGGCTCAAGTGGTAAAGTACCAGGCTTGTAGCTTAAGGAGTAGAGCACTTACACAGAAAGCACAAAGCCCTGGGCACAATTTCTAGTAACACACACACACACACACACACACACACACACACACACACACACACACACACACACACACACACACACACACACACACACACACACACACACAGAGATCTTTCAGAAAACAATTTAGCAATCTGCATCAAAGGTTTAATTAACATCCAACCGCAGCCCGATCCCCCCCCCAAGACCCTCCCCTCTCCCTGCCAAATTTCCAGGCCTTTGGATCCAGGAA
This sequence comes from Dipodomys merriami, assembly GCF_024711535.1. Classification (NCBI taxonomy): domain Eukaryota; kingdom Metazoa; phylum Chordata; class Mammalia; order Rodentia; family Heteromyidae; genus Dipodomys; species Dipodomys merriami. The sequence continues at coordinate 239,924 of NW_027202427.1, forward strand.
TTTCTTGGTAGTTTCAAGGATATAATCTTTTTGTGTGTGGTGGTTGATCATGGGGCTTAAACTCAGAGCCTGGGCACTGTCTCTGAGCAATTTTGCTCAAGGCCAACACTTCTGTTTTTCTGGTGGTTAATTGGAGATAAGAGGCTTTTAACCACAATCCTCAGATCTCAGCCTCCAGAGTAACTAGAATGACAGGTGGGAGCCAGTGGCACCCAGCTTTTTTTTTTTTTTTTTTTTTTTGTCGGTCATGGGGCTTGAACTCTGGGCCTGGGTGCTGTCCTTCAGCTCTTCAGCTTAAGACGAGCGCTCTACCACTTGAGCTACAGGGCCACTTCCGGTTTTCTTGTGGTTTATTGGAGATAGGAGTCTCACGGTCTCTCCTGCCCCAGCTGGCTTTGAACCACGATCCTCAGATCTCAGCCTCCTGAGTAGCTAGGATTACAGGTGGGAGCCACCAGCGCCCGGCTTTTTTTTTTTTTTTTTTTTAACAATGTCACCTTCCCTCCTTCTCACCCAGTTTTCCCCTCTTATTTATTTATTTATTGGAATGTGATCTTACTAAGTTTCCCAAGGCTGGCTCCAAATGACAGGGTTCAAGCACTGCTTCTTTCCACCTCAGCCTCTTGCATAGCTGGGTTCCAGGCCTGCACCCGAACACCTGCCTTGCACATGTCCAATAGCTGAGCCACTTTCTGATTCTGCACATTCCAGGCCTGAAAGTTCTCATTTTTATCAAGTTCCCAGGTTATACAGATGTGCTCTGCACGCGGAGAACGGTGGTCCTGCAGGTAAAGTCCCGCTTGGTATCCTGCTTTTCAGTGCCTCTCCCTGCCTAATCCCAGCCTCCTCTCTCCTTCCCCTCCCCGGCACAGCTGGGGCTCAGTCACACGGAAGTTCTCACCTCTCTCTAAGCAGGCCAGTTGTTCACACCTCCTTGGACTGCTGTTCCTTTTGTCTGGAATGTCCTCCCATCCGCCTGGAATCTTCCTCCTAGAGGCTTTCTCTGCTCAGGACAGATCAAGTCCCTCTGGGCTCCAGGGCCTGGGGACTGTGTTTAGTCTTCCATTGTAACTCTTTGCCTGGGTTTGGATTGTTTTGGAGCCTCCCTCTTCTTGCAAGCAGTGGAGAGAGGGAGGGAGTGTGAAGAAGGAAAGGTCAGCAGGTAGTGGAGTGGGCTATGGGTGGAAGCAAGCTTGCAGCTCTGGGCATCTGGGCCTACTCTCCTTAGTCCTCTCCAGTGAGTCCCAGGCCCCAGGCCAGAAAAAGCCATTGCTCCTGACCATGTTCTCATAAAGTTGCAAACACCGCGTCCCTCTCAGCACCAGTCAGCAAAACCAAGAGCCTTTCTTTCTTTCTTTTTTTTTTTTTTTTTGTGTCCGTCATGGGGCCTGAACTCTGGGCCTGGGCGCTGTCCCTCAGCTCTTCAGCTCAAGGCTAGCGCTCTACCACTTGAGCCATAGCACCCCTTCCGGCTTTTTACTTTTTGTTTATGTGGTGCTGGGGAATTGAACCCAGGGCCTCAGGCATGCAAGGCAAGCACTCTACCACTGAGCCACCTTCCCAGCCCTCTTTCTTTCTTTCTTTCTTTCTTTCTTTCTTTCTTTCTTTCTTTCTTTCTTTCTTTCTTTCTTTCTTTCTTTGCTTCTTTCTTTCTTTCTTCCTTCCTTCCTTCCTTTCTCTCTCTCTCTCTCTCTCTCTCTCTCTCTCTCTCTCTCTCTCCCTCTCCCTCTCTCTCTCTCTCTCTTTCTCTCTTTTTTTGGTCAGTCATGGGGCTTGAACTCTGGGCCTGGGCGCTGTCCCTCAGCTCTTCAGCTCAAGGCTAGCGCTCTACCACTTGAGCCATAGTGCCCCTTCTGGCTTTTTACTTTTTGTTTATGTGGTGCTGGGGAATTGAACCCAGGGCCTCAGGCATGCAAGGCAAGCACTCTACCACTGAGCCACCTTCCCAGCCCTCTTTCTTTCTTTCTTTCTTTCTTTGTTTCTTTGTTTCTTTCTTTGTTTGTTTCTTTCTTCCTTCCTTCCTTCCTTCCTTCCTTCCTTCCTCTCTCTCTCTCTCTCTCTCTCTTTCTCTTTCTTTCTTTTTTTGGTCAGTCATGGGGCTTGAACTCTGGGCCTGGGCGCTGTCCCTCAGCTCTTCAGCTCAAAGCTAGCACTCTACCACTTGAGCCATAGCATCACTTCCGGCTTTCTGGTGGTTTATTGGAGATAAGAGTTTCATGGACTTTCCTGCCCAGGCTGGCTTTGAACTGTGATCCTCAGATCTCAGCCTCCTGAGTGAGTAGCTAGGATGACAGGCGTGAGCCACTGGTACACACTCTCTCCCCCCCCCCCCCCCATGAGCATTTCTGAGTGCATGAGGATCTGTTGAGGGTCAGGCCATCAGCCCTGCGCTGGCGCAGCTGAAGGTGTGTGGGACAGAAGAAGCCGTGACATATATGCTTTGCATGCCTTCCAGGTCGCACACAGGAAGCTCTTCCCCCAAACTCCCGAGAAAGGGTCACAGTAGCTTTAGGTTAAAATTAGAGTTTTAGCTGAGTGCTGGAGGCTCAATAAGTAATCCTAGCCACTCAAGAGGCTGAGATCTGAGGACTGTGGTTCAAGGCCAGCAGAAGTAGAGCTGTAGCTCAAAGTGGTAGAGTGCTAGCCTTGAGAGGAAAAAACAAAAAATTATCGTCAGTCATGGGGCTTGAACTCAGGGTTTGTGCACAGACCCCTGCGCTTTTTTTTGGTCCATCCTGGGGCTTGAACCCTGGGCCTGGGCGCTGTCCCTCAGCTCTTCAGCTCAAGGCGAGAGCTCTACCGCTTGAGCCACAGCGCCACTTCTGGTTTTCTAGTGGTTTATTGGAGAAGCCTGCCCGGGCTGGCTTTGAACCGCGATCCTCAGGTCTCAGCCTCCTGAGTAGCTAGGATTACAGGCGTGAGCCACCAGTGCCCAGCTTCTTTTCTTTTTCTCAAGGTGAGCACTCTACCACTTTGAGCCACAGCACCACTTCTGGGTTTCTGGTAATAATTGAAGATAAGAGTCTCACATACTTTTCCTGCCCAGGCTAGCTTTAAACTGTGATCCTCAGATCTCAGCCTCCTGAGGAGCAAGGATATCAGGTGTGAGCCATCAGCATCCAGAAACAAAAAAAAAGAAAAAACAAGTTTTGAGGGAACTAATTGTTTGTATGTGGGGAGTCCCGCTTCTTCCCGACTTCACAGAGAAGGCCTCCTTCCATGCAAGCACACACAGATACAGTCAGAAGATCTCCATCAGGGATGCCACTTGCTGCGGGCAGTAACTGCCTGCCCCAAAGCTGCAGTGACACTTGGTATCTGGGCTTCCAGCGTCTCTGCAGCCCAGCCTGGTGTCCAGCCCGATCCTTGCCTTGCAGACAGGTAGGGAGCATCAAACAAGACCTTTAGCTCCACTCGGCACTGTTCCTTATGCTGCAGCAGAGAATGACTGCAGCTCACAACTCATGCTGGAAAGTTCAGTCTCTTCCCTTATGAACCAGAGCGTCTGTCTTCTACCACTGGTCCTTTCATTTGTAATATCCACCTTCTCCTCCTCACACTTCTACCTAGCTCCCATCCCACTTCCTCCACAAAACTATCTCTGTTCTTGATGCCTACCATACAGATAATCTGGCCTCATGAATATGGTCATGTGTGGTTAATTAAGAGAAAAGGGTCTTAAAGCTAGGGCTGCTTGGTGTGGTGGCATCAGTTGGACACTGCCCAAGTGTAGGGACTACTGTTTCTGTAACTTGTAATGGGACCAGGGCCCAGTGAGTTATATAAGGAAAAGGCTCCACTTCCAAGTCAAAAGACCTGAGTTTGAATCCTTCCTTAACCAAACAACACAAGTAATTGCCTAAGCCTTAGTTGTTTTTGTCTGTGAGTAGTCTTGTTAGTCCCTACCCTAGGGGTCACAGAAGATTAGGTAGTTTAACAAGTTTACAACAATACATGGTACCTGGCTAACGTTTACTGCACACTGAACTGCACTGTCATAACTACAGCTGGTGTCTCATTCATTGGTGTCTTTTCTATGAGAAGGCGGTAGCACCCTGGGAACAGCCAATCACTGAAGAGTTGTAGCAGCAGAAGCAGCAGCACATCCCTGGTCCCTGCTGGTAGGAGGCAGGGCCTCAGACTGCCCCTCAGGAGAGAGGACCCTACTGTCTTGCCAAAATACACTTGTTTTTTTTTTTTTTTTCCATGCCAGTCAAAAGCCTGGGCTTTGTCCTTGAGCTTTTTTGCTTGAGCCACAGCTTTACTGTCAGCTTTTTTTTTTTTTTTTTGATAATTGCTTGGAGATAAGAGTCTCACGGACTTTCCTGCCCAGGCTGGCTTTGAACCATGATCCTCAGATCTCAGCCTCCTGAGTAGCTAGGATTACAGGCGTCAGCCACTGATACCTAGCTCAGTTTGCTTTTTTTTTTTTTTTTTTTTTTGGTATTTGATTGGTGATAGGAATCTCATGGACTTTCCACCCAGGTTAGCTTCAAGCCATAATCCTCAGATCTCAGCCTCCTGAGTAACCAGGATTATTACAGGCATGAATACTGATCCCCAGCCAAAATACATTTGTATTAGTCAGGTCTTCTTTATTTATTTTATTAGCATTCCAAAGCAAACTAGCCTAAGCTAAAATCTTGTGTGGGCTAAGAAGTCTACTGGGAGATCTTGTGGCTTCAGGCAGGGCTGGATCTAGGCTTCAGCATTAGGATTGTTTCCCTCTTCACCTCCTGGCTTAGCTTTTGCTGAGCTAGCACATCCTCCCACATGAGAGGAAAGCAGTTTGATGGCTTGCCATTGAAAAGGAAGTAAAACTGTCCTCCTAAGAGCAATCTTTTCTTTTCTTTTTTCTTTTTGGTCATGGGGCTTGAACTCCGGGCCTGAGCACTGAGTCACAGCATCACTTCCTCCGGCTTTTTCTGCTTATGTGGTGCTGAGGAATCGAACCCAGGGCCTCATGCATGCAAGGCAAGCGCTCTACCACTGAGCCACCTTCCCAGCCCTATTATCATTCTTTATGGTTCCGTGTATGAGGTTGTGTGCAGCCTCTCCTCCCCTAACTTCCCCATAAAATGTGAACGACTGCTTTTCCCCAGGACTCACCTAGGAAGAAGGTGAGGCACAGGAAAACATCTCCATCTGTCCTTACCTCAGACTGACTGTAAGAACCTCTCCCTGCTCAGCTCTTGGTGGGCTCTACCCTCTCTGTGCTGCCTGGGTTTGGTGCGGCAGCGGACGCTGATGGAACCCGTTTGTCCTCCTGAGCCACAGGGACTGCTTCAAGGATACTGGGAAAGAGCTTCTCCTCTGGGGAGCATCACAGAAGCCAGCGGACTCCTGTGCTCCCTCCATTTGACCTTGACCCTGCCTGCCTGCTAGCCAAGGCCTAAAGGGAAGCTGTGGAGGTCCTTCTACCTGGGAGCAAACCCAGCAGCACTCGGGAGGCTGAAGGAGGATCGACAGTGAGAGGCCAGCCTAGACTACATAGGAAGACCCGTCTCAAAAAAAAAAAAGCCAGCTGAGTGGGTGGCTGGAGTGGGGGAACGCCTCAAGGCCCACGCGCACACCCCACGAAGACAAAAGACAAAAAGAAAGATGTGGGCTGAGGATGCCCAACTGGCCAATCCCAAGGCAGCACTGCTGCGGGAGCCCCACCGACACGCGCTGCGCTGCGGGAGCCCCACCTGTGCGGGAGCCCCACCTGTGCGGGAGCCCCACCTCTGCGGAAGCCCCACCGACATGCGCTGAGCTGCGGGAGCTCCACCGACAGGGAGCCCCACCTCTGCGGGAGCCCCACCTCTGCGGGAGCCCCATCTCTGCGGGAGCCCCACCTCTGCGGGAGCCCCACCTCTGCGGAAGCCCCACCTCTGCGGGAGCCCCACCTCTGCGGGAGCCCCACCTCTGCGGGAGCCCCACCGACACGCGCTGAGCTGCGGGAGCTCCACCGACAGGGAGCCCCACCTCTGCGAGAGCCCCACCTCTGCGGGAGCCCCACCTCTGCGGGAGCCCCACCTCTGCGGGAGCCCCACCGACACGCGCTGCGGAGCCCCACCTCTGCGGGAGCCCCACCGACACGCGCTGCGCTGCGGGAGCCCCATCTCTGCGGGAGCCCCACCGACACGCACTGCGCTGCGGGAGCCCCACCTCTGCGGGAGCCCCACCGACACGCTGCTGAGCTGCGGGAGCCCCATCTCTGCGGGAGCCCCACCTACACGCGCTGAGCTGCGGGAGCTCCACCTCTGCGGGAGCCCCACCGACACACGCTGCGCTGCGGGAGCCCCACTAACACGCGCTGCGCTGCGGAAGCCCCACCGACACGCGCTGCGCTGCGGGAGCCCCACCGACACGCGCTGCGCTGCGGGAGCCCCACCGACACGCGCTGCGCTGCGGGAGCCCCACCGACACGCGCTGCGCTGCGGGAGCCCCACCGACACGCGCTGAGCTGCGGGAGCCCCACCGACACGCGCTGAGCTGCGGGAGCCCCACCGACACGCGCTGAGCTGCGGGAGCCCCACCGACACGCGCTGAGCTGCGGGAGCCCCACCTCTGCGGGAGCCCCACCGACACGCTCTGTGGCTGGCTCCAGGAGGTGCGCAGCAGGTTTCCTAACAGAATGCCAAAGGTGAGTGTGACCACCCTCACAGCCACCACGCGTGCCCTCCTACACCACCACCACCTACTCTAGTCCCTTCCCAACCCACAATGACACTCACGTCGTTGTCGACGACGACGGGGTGTTTTGTGAAAAACCACAGCAGTCTCTTTATTCTTGAGTTTGCACTTTACAAAACCACAAGGGGGAAGTGTTTGAGGGGAACAGGTGGGGAGTGGGGGAGGGCAGAGGAAGAGGAAGACCCAGGAACGAGCTCCTCCCGCCCAGCTCGGGGGCCAGGCAGGCCGGGCCCGCTGGCCCCGCAGGGCCTCTTGTGTCCTGGCTGTACAGAGCTAGACCAAAAGGCCACAGCGGAGGGCTCAGCCCTCTGGAGACCGTCACCATTTGATGGGCAGTGCGGTCCAAGACTGTTGGCCCCCAAAGCAGGAAGTGGGAGGAAGGCAGCCAGGCAGCTGAGGGTTACCCATCCAGCAGCTTCAAAATGCTCTCCCGCTCCTTCAGGGTCTTCCAGGCCTGGTCCTTTTCCTTCTTAGTAGGGGTCCGCTTCTTCTGCCGGGCAGCCATGATCTTACGAAAGGCGTCCATCACTTCATTGTCCGCCATGCGGACCCGCTGTCGCAGCTCCTGCCGGCTCACCTCCTCCTTCGCCAACCTGTGAGAACCAGCCGCCAAATGCCATGCGGTCATCTGTCCCAATGTGGTCCCTCCCTCTGCCAGACTGAGCCCACCCACCAGGCCAGACTGGCATTCCCTTGGACCATTTCGTGTGTTACCATCAAAGTATGGAGCCACATTTACATGGGACTCTCTGCTAAGGCACTACTTTCAGTGCTCTAAAAAACATGGGCTGGGTGCAGTTGCTCAAGCCTGTAATCCTAGCTACTCAGGCAGAGGATATGGGGGACGTGGCAAAAACTCAGCCACATGTAAAAACTCATGAGGGGGCTGGGAAGGTGGCTCGGTGATAGAGTGCTTGCCTTGCATGCATGAGGCCCTGGGTTCTATTCCTCAGCACCACATAAGCAGAAAAAGCCGGAGGAAGTGATGCTCAAGTGATAGAGCGCTAGTCTTCAGCTGAAGAGCTGAGGGACAGCGCCCAGGCCCAGAGTTCAGGCCCCACAAGTGACAACTCAGGACACTCCACCTCAGTCAATGAGTGGGCACCACATCATGTAGCTGTCACAAGCCATGAGTGCAGCACAAAGACTGGGTGCCGCACATGCGGATGTCACCTCAGTGACAAATGGGAGGAAACAGGAAGACCACTGTCCAGGATGGTCCAGGCATGAAGGAGTCTATCTTGAAAATAACCAATGTAATGCCAGGTGCCAGTGTCCTATACCTGTAATCCTACCTACTCATGAGGCTGAGATCTGAGGATCATGGTTCAAAGCCAGCCTGGGCAGGAAAGTCCCTGAGACACTTTTTCTTTTACTTTTTTTCTTTTCTGGTCCTGAGGCTTGAAATCTGGGCTTGGGTGCTGTTCCTGAACTCCTTTTGCTCAAGACTAGCACTCTTATCAATCAGGCCACAGCAGCATTTCTGGTATTTTCTGTGATTAATTGACGATAAGAGTCCCATAGAGCCAAGCGTGGATGGCTCATGTCTGTCATCCTAGCTACTCAGGAGGCTGAGATCTGAGAATCGAGGTTCAAAGCCAGCCTGAGCAGGAAAGTCTGTGAGACTCATCTCCAATGAACTATCAGAAAACCAGAAGTGGCGCTGTGGCTCAAGTGGTAGAGCACTTGCCTTGAGCTGAAGAGCTCAGGGACAGCGCATAGGCCCAGAGTTCAAGCCCCATAACTGACAAAAACAAAACTCCAGTTGATCAATCATAGGTGCCGGTGCCTAGCACTGGCACTGGCACTGGCTCAGGCTCTCCTGGGGTGCAGAGGCCCAGCCAGGTGTGACAGGTCTGTCCCAAGTCCCTACGGGTGACTCAGTGGCCGGGCCACACTGGCTAGCGCCTCCCGTGAGCTCACCTCAGCAGGTCATGCTTCTTGGTGCGGTTGTGGGCACTGAGTGCCTTCAGCTCGGCTTGCCGTTTGCGCAGCTCGGCGAGGACTTCATCTTCCGAGTCCTCTGCGGGACGGTCCTCGGACTCCAAAAGGCCCTGGGCGATCAGCTCCTCCTTGATGCGGCTCTCCAGGGACTTGGTGTGTGGCACGCTGTGGGCAGGCATGGCCCTCAGCTGGAGGGACACCACAGGGGTCCCCGCTCTTCACTTGGAGAACCCCTCTCTATCCATGTATAACTGCATCCACATGCTGCTACATAGTTATTGCACTCTTTTCTTAGCCCAAGCTTATTGCCCTACGTTTACAGATTTAAATATATTTGAAGTAAAAATAGGATTATCCTGTCTGTATTGGGTTACAATGACCCTTTTCCCTGTTTGGTCCTTTACTAGGTATACATCTTCTCATGTTAAATGTAATTCTTGGGCTGGGAAGGTAGCTCAGTGGTAGAGTGCTTGCCTCACATGCATGATGCCCTGGTTCGATTCCTCAGCACCACATAAACAAAAAGCAGGAAGTGGCTTAAATGGTATAGTACCAGTCTTGAGCTAAAGAGCTGAGGGACAGTGTCCAGGCCCAGAGTTCAAGCCCCACGACTGACCAAAAAAACCCAAAAAAACAAAAAAACAAACCGTAATTCTTACTATGATTAACAACTTCGAGTTAGATCATCATATGGAGTTAGGACAATTTAGCAAATCAAGGCCCCCTACAAGCTGGACATTCAGGCTATTCACAGGAGCCGTGGAGAACAAGCCTGGACTAAGCCTGTCTGCCGAAGTGCTAAGCCAGCACTCACATGCGATATTTTTGGTCTTTCCAAGACTGTCCTCAGCCTCTTGGTTAATGAACGCCTCCTCATGCACATGCTGAGGTGGGGTTGGGCTGTGAAGTGCAGACATGACGTCACTCACCTGAAGGGTTTGTTCTGATTGCGAGGAGAGGTGCTTGCCCCGTCTGCCCCTGATTCCTTCCCAGACATGTCCGGAATGGGGGAGTCCTCCATAGGGGAAATAATATTCTCCTAGAAGACCAGCAATGGGGCAAAGGAAGAGCTGGAGCATTTCCATTCCCTGCTCCTGTCACCTATGTGAACTGCTTTTCTCCTTTACAAACTACATGTGTTTTTACACTTAGTTTTCAAACAATAAATTTTTTTTGGGGGGGGTCAGGTCGTGGGGCCTGAACTCTGGGCCTGGGCGCTGTCCCTCAGCTCTTCAGCTCAAGGCTAGCGCTCTACCACTTGAACCACAGCACCACTTCCGGCTTTTTTTTCTTTTTGCTTATGTGGTGCTGAGGAATCGAACCCAGGGCCTCAGGCATGCAAAGCAAGCGCTCTACCACTGAGCCACTTTCCCAGCCCCCAAACAATAAATTTTTCATTTCAAGTTTGGGTAACTTCTGATTTAGGATAGTAAACATTGGAATAAAACAAAATTGGCACAGGAGACATGAGTCAAGTAGTAGAATGCCAGCTGTGAGCAGAAAAAGCCAACAAAGCTGAATAGGGCACACAAAAAATTCATTAAAAATGTTAAGAAAAAATATACATAAGTGAAATGTAACAAAAGGTTCAATTAGCTTTTTACTTTTATTTTTGTGGTCAGTCCTAGGGATGGAACGCTTGAGCGCTGTCTCTGAGCTGCTTTGCTCAAGCTACACTCCACCAGTTGAGCCACAGCTCCAAGTCTGGCTTTTTTTTTTTGGTGGTTAGTTGGAGAAAAGTCTCACAGGCTTTCCTGCTGCACTGGCTTTGAACAGCAATCCTCAGATCTCAGCCTCCTGAGTACCAGCACCCGATTCAACTAATTATTTTTTTAAGTTTGCATTAGTTAATCAAGGGAGGATTCCATTGTTACATTTCCCCATTGTTGACAAGGTATTACAATGTACCTCACCCCTCCATAACTCTGCCACCCCCTTTCCCCTCCCTAAACAATTTCCACAGGCTTCAGTGTTTCCTTTTCATAGCTGTAAATCACTGCTGACACCATTCAGTCCCTTCCTCTCTCCTTTTTGGCCCACCCTCTCCTAGCACTCTTCCTGGACAGTCTATTTCTCCTTCCCCCCACTTTCCCAGCCCCCTACCTAAATTTTTTTTAAAATTTATTTACTTTAGTGTCAAAATGATTGCTGTATTTCCCATCCCACCTCTTCTAGGAAGCCTTTTCAAAACGCTTAGATCATTTTAGACATCCCTCCTTTTTGGACGGATACCAAAAGAAGAGGCCACAGAGGAGTGATGGAAACACTCAACAGCCATGTTACATGGACACCAGACGCTCAACTAAAGTACCGTGGAGCGAGGTGAGAGGAGAGGAGTGGGAGGGTGGCTTCTAAGATACAGTAATGTATCATGGTGTGATCACCATGGTGTGATTCCTACAGGCTCCATGGTGAAGAGAACCCAAAGCGTCAAACCAGACAGGGCCTGGGCGTCTTGCTGTGAACGGGCGGTGCTCACCTCCACCAGGGCCTGCAGGAGGCGCTGCGTCAGGGCGCCAAAGGGGCACCCATCTTCTGGCTGCTCGTGCTGGGCCTCCGACTTCTTCAGCAGGGCATCCACATCTGAAGCAGGCAGGGAAGAGGGCGACGGGTGGGCTGAAGTTGTGGAAAATCAAATCCTGGCCTGGATTGGACAGGAAGGCGAGGGACCTACCTTTAGTGTCCAGTTCCGTCAGAGGCCCCATGAGACCTTTCTTCTTGTCAGCCACGGCTGCTGCCCGGGCCCCATCCTTCTGCTCCTCCAGCAGGTCCTCCTGGGCCCAGCGCTGGGAATAATGTTTTCCTAGGGGTGGGATCTGTAGGAGAAAGATCAGTTGGCCCTGAGTGGTTAACAATGGCCAGATGCTGCCTGGAGAGGAGGCTGTCCATGCACTTGGCATTGCCAATATGCTTTTCACTCAGTCTCTCCGTGTATGTGTGTGCGCGTGCATGCGTGCGCACATGTGCACAAGCCCAGCGCTGTGGCTCAAGAGGAAGCACTTGCCTAGCATCCCAGGCCCTGTGTTGGATTCTCAGCACAAAAAGGAAGAAACAAGCACTGGTAGCCCATGCCTATAATTCTAGTTACTCAGGAGACTGAGACCTGGAAGACTACAGTTCAAAGCCAAATCAGTAAGAGTCCACCCTGAATTGACTAGTAAAATGCTAGACTGGAGGTGTGGTTTAAGTGATAAAATGCCACCCCTGAGCAAGAAACCCAAGTGAAAGAACAACGTCCCAAGCTCAAACCCCCATGTGGGTGCATGTACGGGCACGCGGTGTGCATGTACACACACACACACACACACACACACACACACACACACACACACACACACACACACACACACACACACACACACACACACACACACACACACACACACCCATATACAATTAAGCTGGGTGCAGTGGTATCCACCCGTAGTTCTAGACACTGAGGTTGAGGCAGAAGGGTCACTTGGTCTTTGGGCTTTAAGGATAGCCTGAGCAAAACCATGAGTGCCCATCTCTTAAAAAATGAAAATTAGGGGGCTGGGAAGGTGGCTCAGTGGTAGAGTGCTTGCTTTGAGCTGAAGAGCTGAGGGACAGCACCACATAAGCAGAAAAGGCCAGAAGTGGCACTGTGGCTCAAGTGGTAGAATGCTAGCCTTGAGCTGAAGGGCTGAAGAGCTGAGGGACAGTCCCCACCCAGGCCCAGAGTTCAGGCCTCAACACCAACAAAAACAAAGAAAATTAGCAGGTGCCATCAGTTCACAACTGTAATCCTAGCTAATCAAGAGGCTGAGATCTGAGGATCCAGGTTCAAAGCCAGCCCTGGCAGAAAAGTCTGTGAGACTCTTATCTTCAATAAACTAATCAGAAAAAGCCAAAAGTGGTGCTGTGGTTCAAGTGGTAGAGCGCTAGCCTTGAGCTCAAAGAGGCTCAGGGACAGCGCCCAGACCCAGAGTTCAAGCCCCAGGAATAGCAAAAAAAAGAAAGAAAGAAAAGAAAATTGGCTTCCTGAACTCAGGTCCCTGCACTTGCTAGGCAGGCATTCTACTACCTAAGCCATACCTTCAAGCTGTGTGTGTGTGTGTGTGTGTGTGTGTGTGTGTGTGTGTGTGTTTTACATATTATAGATGTGTTTAAGGTCAATTCCTATATATTTCTATTTCTCCTCCATCCTTTGTTATTGTATCTATTACATGTCTATACAATGTGTTTCCATCAGTGTAGACTTACAATTCATGATGTGTGTCTTGTATAATAAAGAAATAAAGTCAGGCGCCGGTGACTCAAGCCTGTAATCCTAACTACTCAGGAGGCTGAGGATCATGGTTCAAAGCCAGCCCAGGCAGGAAAAGTCCGTATTGCCAATAAACCACTAGAAAACCGGAAGTGGCGCTATGGCTCAAGCGGTTAAGTGCTTGCCTTGAGCTGAAAAGCACAGGGACAGCGTCTAGGCCCAGAGTTCAAGCCCCACAACCGACCAAAAAAAAAAAAAAATACAAAATAAAATAAATAATATGAAGAAAATAAGAAAAGATGCCTTAGAGGCCTGCATGCAGGGTGAACGGGAAGAGAAGAGGCCAGCTGGTAAAGCGGGGTGAGAGCTTGAACCACAGCAGAGGGGAGGAACACAAGGGACAGGGCGGACATCAGAGACGGCAAAGCCCAGGTGCAGTCAGGGGGAGGTTCTGCCAGCAGAAAGCAGAGTCGAGCTTGGGCAGACAGGAGGTGAGAAGCCTTTACTAGCTGTATCCTGAGGCCACTCTGAGCTCTCCTGTTCTAGGTCTGTGGGGGTTTCTACCTTGTAATGCTCCGCCTCGTCTTCGGGGGGCTTCAGAAGTTCCTCCAGCGTGCGAACCTCCTCGCTGGTGATATCGGCACAGTAAGGCTCCACGGATGCCCAAAACCTGTGGGGAGAAGCAGATCCTGAGAGGGAATCCACACTCTTCCGCACTCAGCCTTCGGTCCCAATAAGCCTCCATTTCGAGGACCCCAAGATCCTCCAGCCCCCTTTTGTGTTCTCTGGCCCACAACCTGTTAGGAGCATCATTCTTTGGGATCCGTGGCACATCGATTGGGTCATCAGTGAATTCATATTCCTGGATCTTGGGCTGAAGGTTTTTGGATTTGGGTCGCCCAGGGCCAGGGCCTGGCCCATGTCCCATCTTCCCTTCCAGTTTCTGCTTCTTGGGCTTCCCATGTTTGGGGGGAGCTCCAAGCTCATGGTCTCGACCCAGCTTCAGGAATCTGCGGTCACCTTTCTTATCCTGCCAATCAGTGAGGATCTGAAATTTACAGAGATGGTCACTGAAGAGAGGGGAAGACAGGACAACTCTCCAGCGAATAACTTGAGATCTGCAATCCAAAGAGGCTCCCAGGTTTTTCCCCATTTCTTTTACTTAACAAACTCCTACTCACCCTTCAAAATGTACTTTTTTTGGTGCCTTTGTCTCATATAACTTTATTCACATACTGCTCACCTTCCTATTCACTCTGATTCTTCTTTTTATCCTCAAGCTAGTCACACACAGTTCACCAGGAAGGTCAAATAAATGACCACAAGCCAGCGTATGTCAACACTGGGAAAATCACTCTTTTGGTGAAGTCAAACATGCCTCCCAGGAAGCCTTTTTTTTTTTTTTCTAGTGGGTCATTAGGCTTGAACTCAGGCACTGCTGTCCCTGAGCACCATAGAGCATTAGTTCAAGTTAGCTCTACACCTGAGCCACAGCTCCACTTCCAACATTTTCTGAGATTGATTGGAGAGTCTTATAGACTTTCTTGCTCAGACTGGCTTTTAACTGTATAGCTCTCAGCCTCCTGAGTAGCTAGGATTACAGGCATAAGCCATGGGCACCAACTTAAGCCTCCTTCTCCTCCTTTTTTTTTCAATTCCTGGGGCTTGAATTCAGAGACTGGGCACTGTCCTTGAACCTCTCTATACTCAAGGGAAGCGCTGTACCTCTTGAGCCACAGTATAACTTCCAGCCTTTTCTGTTTATGTGGTACTGAGGAATCCAACCCAGGGCTTCATGCATGCTAGGCAAGCACCAAGCCACATTCTCAGCCCCTTACACCTTCATTTTAAACATCATCCAGCTAGCTAGGAAGCTTGCTCAGCACAAATTACCTGGGATTCTTGGGTGCTACAATGTAACTAACCATGCCACAACCCTCCTCAGAAAACTCTCATGAATCCCTATACCAGGAAGCTCATTGGCCCTGGCCCTGTTCCCAGGATCCACCATGATCAGTACCCAAGTTTTAGGAGCTCATGCAGTGACTAGTATCAGTTGTATCACAAACAATGTTTAGCCCAGTGCCTGTGGCTCATGCCTATAATCCTAGCTCAGGAGGCTGAGATCTGAGGATCTCAGCCTAGGCAAGAAACTCTGTGAGACTCTTATCTCCAATAAACCACTAGAAAACCGGAAATGGTGCTGTGGCTCAATTGGCAGAGTGCTTGCCTTGAGCTGGAAAGCACAGTGACACCACCCAAGCCCAGAGTTCAAGCCCCACGACCGACCCCAAAAAAAAAAATTGAGGTGCTTACTTAGTGTCAGATGCATTTTGCTGAACCTCTGTGAAAATTCTCTAATTCTCACAAAGGTTCTAGGGTAGGTTCTGCTATTGGCTAATTTTGTAGATAGGGAAACTAAGGCTTGGGGAGGAGGTACTTTCTTCAAGTCACATAGGGAAGAAATAGCAACACAAGCAAGTGCTGAAGTCAAGATTCAAATCCAGGTCTCTCCACTCTCTGTGTTGTCAAATCCCTAATGGCCAAAATTGTCCTATGTCTCTCTCCTGACTAAGAGCATATTGGTGGCAGGAGTCCACAGAAGCTTAGTGGATGAAAACTCCTGGCCACATGCAGAGGTATTTTACAAACTAGACTCAGTCCTTCAGCCTTAGCAGATGGAGGTAACCTAATGACCGATACCCTAACTCCAACGTCTGTCTCTGCTGATGTCCCCTCTCCGGGCATCACCTGGGTTTCAGCCTCCAGCACACGCAGGCGGCGGCTCGCAGAAGACAGCAGCGTCTCCAGCTCCAGCTGCAGGGTGTCCAGCTCCTCGATACCGATGCCATCATCCTCCCAGCGGGCCAGCACCGCCGTGTAGCGGGGACAGACCTTCAGGTGGTCCACAGACTTGAAGTCGTGGAATTGCAATGGGCAGTCCTTCAGCTCACTCATGGCCCAGGAGATGAGACCCTGTGGAGCTGGAGAGAGGGCCATACATGAAATAGCACGAGAAAAACCCAGGGGAGTTTTCCATGGGGAAGGGCCTCAACAAGGAAGCCATGTTTGAGGGCACAGCTCCTACTCAGAGAACACACTGGGTACCGAGCTGGAGCAGAGCTTATCTCATTCAATTCCTCGCCCAAACCCGGAAGCAGGAGCCACTCAGATCTCCATTTTACAAAGGAACTGCAAGGGAAAGAGTAGGTGTGTGCAGTCTGAACCCAGGGCATCTCCTCTCTGCAGCCCTGACTGCCAAGGTATCACAGTGCAACGGGCTCGCCTTCTCATCTCCTGGGTTCTGCTGGGCCTTTAATTTTCAAGCCTCCAATCCTTCCAAGGTTCTCGGGGGCCACCCAGATTCTGCTCCTCTCACCACGCCTTTCCCCCTACCCGAGGTGGTTTGGAACACGCGCTGCCCAGACAGAAGAACTAGGTCAAGCCCGGTCTCTACTTCATGTGCCCTGAACACGTTCCTACACCTGAGTCCAGGCAGGTCCCGCATGCACGATGGGCACGAGAGGGCTCCGTCTGTTTTTCCCGTAACAAGTGCGGCTCTGTAAAATGGGGTCGACCACAGTACCTACCTCCCTGGGATGTTCGGAGGATTAGGAGTTGATGCTCAAGAGCCCAGTTCAGTGCCTGGTACACAGTGGGACTGCTTAATGGCTGACCCCACCCGTGGGTCGCCCCAGGGTCCCCGTCCTAGAGAGCCCCTAACGCGGCCCCCAGGCCTCCGACGGCCCCCTGGCCGCGGAAGGGGCGGGGAGTCCGGGGCGACCGGAGCAACCGCCTCGGAACGGGCTTATGGGCGGGCCCCCCGCGGCTGACGAGGGGCGGGGAGCCGGGCGGGGAGCCCGACGAGCCTGCGGGGCCCGGGGCGCGGGCAGGCCCGGCGGGGCGAGGGCGATAGGCCCTGGGCGAACCCTAGGAACCGCCGGGACGGGGTGGGGGGCGGCGGCGCCGAGCCCCCGGGGCGGCGGGCAGGCGGGGCCCGGAGAAAGGACGTGAGTGCACACCGGAAGGAACGTAGGCCTCTGCGGCCTCGACTTGTCCTAATTTGGTGCCCAACTTGAGGTCGGGTGGGACTATTGCGTGACCGGGGGAGGCGGAGGCGGAAGCTAGAAATAATGGAAGGCGCAAGCCAGAGCTAGATACGTGGGTACCGGGAAAGCCATAACGCAGCGCACTAATGCAGGGCTGGAAACATACCGGAAGGGCCCTGGCGTCAAGAAGTCCTAAGGAGCCCGGGGCGCTTGGGCTCGCCTCCCCCCCCCGCTTAGACCAGAGATGGTATCGCCCGGAAGTCGGGGCGGAGACTGCGGCTGCGCTGCTCGCAAAAGGTCAGGCGCCGTGGGGCTGGCGACTTCCGTACTTCCGCTTTCCGGCCCAGCCAGCGCCCGCGATGGTGAGAGCGCCGGGGCCCGCTGTGGGGACCCCGCACCCCCTTCCATTCAGCCTCGGGGTTGTGGGTTGCGGGGAGCCGTCGCTTGCTTCGGAGGCCCGTGGCCGGGTGGGGGCTCGGGGCGGGTGGGGGCCGGAGGGCGGGGCGCGGACACCCGCCGGCCGGAGCGGGCCCTCGGCCGCCGGCCCGGCCCCGCCGCGCGCGTGAAATACCCCCGAAGCGGTGCAAGTCGGACGTGGGGCTCTCCGGGCTCCGGTCGTGCCTCGGGGCCTGCTGTGAGACCACCTCCCCTCGCCCCCCAGAATAGAGCCGCGCCGAACACACCCCCTGTCCCCTCTGCCCCCTCGGCCACCCTGCGGTTTCCGGGGCGAATGCCCTCCTGTCCCCCTCCTCCGGTCGGCGTGTCCAGCCTGGCTTCTGCCTCCGCGAGCGGCCCCGTGTTGAGCTGCCTAGACGGCGCCGGCCCTTCCCGGCCCGGCGGGGCCGCGTCCGGTGCTTTCTCGGGCGATCCGCCCCTGGCCGCCCGGCCGCGGCCCGCGGGGATCCGGCGACAGCTCCTCCGTCCACCTTTTCAGTGCTCCCGCCAGGCGGGCCGGCGGCCGTCCCGAGGCGGCTTAAAGCTAGACATCGTTCACCTGGTGCTCGCTGTCCTCAGCTTCATACCTCAGTTCGAAACCCGGTTGAGGACGTGCCCGTACAGTTTTAAAACTTGTATGTTGGTTGAGCTATTTCGTGAGCCTGTTGTCTTTTATGCTTGAAAGGGCAAGTGTCGGCCACCTGCAGGGTAGAGTTTGTTATGTTTTGTTTGTGCTACTACTTGGACTTGAACTCAGGGCCTGTCTCTTCGCTCTTTTGCCCAAGGCTACTAATTGAGTCACAGTTCCACTTCCGGACTTTTGTTGGCTGATAGGAGATAAGACTTTTTCTTCCTCGGGCTGGCTTCCCATTGCAATCCTCTATTTCAGTCTCCTGCGGTAACTAGGATGGCAGGCATGAGCCACTGGTGCCCAGCTCACTTTTAGGTCTATTGTGTATAAATGTTACCAAAAACAGCCATGTAACTACTGGACTCAGGATACATCGCCATAAAGTTTTCTCAGGTCTCTTTGTAACCCATCCACTTCGGACCCCTCTAACCCAAACCACCACTCATTTTTCCTGTATTATGTTGTCTTTTCCACAGTATGGATCAAGGGCGGGCAATTTCTAAGCCAACCCTAGGGCCTTATAAGACCCTTGAAATCATTTGGTGCATGTTGGGATAAACTCTCGTGCTGCCTCTTGATGACCACTGCCTACAGCCATCTGCCCATACTGATAATTATGTGGCTGAGAACAATGTAAATGGCCCTTGACAGAGAAAAAGGTTCTGTGTTGCCAAGGGTCAAATCTAGAGCTTCATACAAGGTAGGCAAGCATGTTGCTTCTGAGCCATAGGAGTGCACCACAGTTCATTGGGATCTTTTAAAAAAATTTTCTTCTGCATCAGATGTCAGTCCAGCCCCCTCTGACTGAATGTCCTCTTCACTGCCCCTGCCTGCATTGACACTTTTTCCCCCCCAGTCATGGGGCTTGAACTTTGGGCCTGGGCGCTGTCCCTCAGCTCTTTAGCTCAAGGCTATCGCTCTATTACTTGAGCCACAGCACCACTTCCAGTTTCCTGGTGGTTAATTGGAGATGAGAGTCTCATGGACTTTCTCCTGCCTGGGCTGGCTTTGAACTGTGATCCTCAGATCTCAATCTTCTGAGTAGCTAGGATTACAGGCGTGAGCCACCAGTGCCCAGCAACACTTCTTGTAAAAAAAAAAAAAAGTTTATAAATATACATATATACATATGTGTCTCACTTCCCTTTCCAATCCATTCTTCAGAGAGCCACAGTGCAGCCACAGTCACACAACTTCCTCCTCAGAAAGCCCCCAGGGTTCTTATCTTAGGAAAAAAGAAGCTAACTCAGTAGCCTGGCATTTGAAATAATAATCTTATTCAGTTTGCCATCATAGCCTCATCTATACAACTTAAAATGCTTTTCAGGTACATAAACCTTGTACTCATTACTCTCTCTGGAACTCATAATATCCTTTTGTTAGAGTATTAAGTTAGTGAATTCATGTGTTTATTTCTATAGAACATTTAGTAACAGTAAGTTAGATATTAAGCTAGCTGCAAAGTATGTAACTGAATAAAATAGGCCTCATGAATAAAGTAGATGTGGTCTATAGACTATGAGCCTTAGTGTCTAGTGAGGAACCAACTTTACAGATGAAACAAAGGATGTGTCACTGTAAATTATAATAAATGCAATGAGGGGAAAAGTCAAGACTTTTTTTTTTTTTGGTCGGTTGTGGGGCTTGAACACTGGGCTTGGGTGCTGTTCCTGTGCTCTTCAGCTCAAAGCAAGCGCTCTACCACTTGAGCCACAGCGCCACTTCCGGTTTTCTAGTGGTTTGTTTTTTTTTTTTTTGGTCGGCCTTGGGGCTTGAACTCTGGGCCTGGGCGCTGTCCCTCAGCTCTTCAGCTCAAGGCGAGCGCTCTACCACTTGAGCTACAGCGCCACTTCCGGTTTTCTGGTGGTTTATTGGAGATAGGAGTCTTACGGTTTCTCCTGCCCGGGCTGGCTTTGAACCGCGATCCTCAGATCTCAGCCTCCTGAGTAGCTAGGATTACAGGCGTGAGCCACCAGCGCCCGGCTTTCTAGTGGTTTTATTGGAGATAAGAATCTCAGAGTCTCACGGACTTTCCTGCCCGGGCTGGCTTTGAACTGTGATCCTCAGATCTCAGCCTCCTGAGTAGCTAGGATTATAGGCGTGAGCCACCGGCACCCGGCTAAGAAAGACTTCTGAGAAAGGAAGAAGCCTTCTCTAATAAGCTAAACTCTGGATGACTTAAGCAAACAGGGAGGAAAGCCTGCAGACAGTTCAGTCTGTGTCAAGTCCTAAGGTGAGAAAGAACTTGACTAAGTGACCAGCATACTTGAAGCTGATCCCTTCCGCTGAGAAGATTCTCATTCTACTTTGTCTCCTGAAATCATCCTGGTCTTTTTACCAGTCAAAACCAGTTTCTTCTTCATTTGATATAGATTACTTCTAATTCTTAAACACTTCCTCCCTCCTTTTTTATCCTCTACACAGGTGAGCTATTTCTGCATGGACAATCTTTGAATTTCCAGCTCACTCACTCCGTGGCAAACCGTAGACTTGTATACACTTTTAGCATAGTAGATGGTGGACAGTCAACTGTGTGCCTGTATAGTCAGTTACTCAGCCTCAGCACCTTTGACATTTAAGGCTGGATAATTCTTGTGCATGGTAGGATGTTTAGCAGCATGTCTGACCTGTATCCACTCCATATCTAAGCACATCTTTACCTGATTATGACAGTCAGACATGTGTTTGACACATTGTCAAGTATCTGTGGCAGGAATTGTTTCCTGTTGAGAACTGCCACTTGAGACTAGACTGAAAGGTAACTTGAGGATGCAGGCTTTTGTGTTCACTTGGGAGCCAGGGGTTTGGTGTGTTTGGTGAGGCAGGTTCTGACCCTTCCCACCTCCTGGTTTGTTCTAACAGACTGCCACTCTCCGCCCCTACCTGAGTGCCGTGCGGGCCACACTGCAGGCTGCCCTCTGCCTGGAGAATTTCTCCTCTCAGGTTGTGGAAAGACACAACAAGCCGGAAGTGGAAGTCAGGTAGGAAAGTAAAAGGTCAGCGTGGGGGATGAGGGGTGCTGCACACTGGGATGACTTGTTTAGAGGGTGCTATGAGCTTAGAATTGTCAGCACAACTTCAGTTGACATTTTTTTCTGGCCTCCAGATGGTTTTCAATTTGAAGTAAAGGAAGTAGAGCTATGGGTTGGTGGGGCATGGTACATGGGAGGAGTTCCTTCAGCAAGATTGTGTGATAAAATGTATTAAGGGAATTGGCACTGTGGCTCAAGCGCTTGCCTTGAGCTGAAGAGCACAGGGACAGTGCCCAAGCCCAGAGTTCAAACCCCACGACCAAAAAAAGAAAAAAGAAAAGGTGTATTTAGCTGTTCCTAAAGTATCTCCTATGGACTCAAAGCCACTGGCCAATTAAAAAGGGAATTCAGCTGGGCGCTGGTGGCTCATGCCTGTCATTCTAGCTGTTCAGGAGGCTGAGATCTGAGGACCACAGATGGAAGCCAACCCAGGCAGGAAAGTCAGTAAGACTCTTACCTCTAAGTAACTAACAAAAAAAGAAGCTTGAAGTGGAGGTGTGCTTTAAGTGGTAGAGAGCAACCGCCTTAAGCAGAAAATTTCAGGGACAGCACCCAGGCCCTGAGTTCAAGTCCCACAACTAACAAAAAAAAAAGGAATCTTACAGACTTTCCTGCCTGGGCTGGCTTTGAACTGTGAACCTCAGATTTCTGTCTCCTCAGTAGCTAGGATTACAGGCATGAGCCATAAGCACCGGCTGTGCATTTTAATGTCTCTCAATGCTCACATGTGGAAAGGATGCCCTTACTTCACAGAAAATGGGATGAGATTCTAAAAGGGTTTCACGCCACGGAATGTGACAGACGTGGACAGATTTCAAAACCTGTCACCCTTACTCTACAGTGTATGCATTTTTGCTGAAGGAAACATTTCCTAGCCTCCATATTGGAGGACCTGTGTTGGGAACCTTGTGTTTCTTAGACTCTCCAGTCTCAGATAGAGATTCCAGGGCATATTGTGGGTTGCTGTGACTGGCATATTGGTATTTCAGAGGCCTCTTATTTTATGATTTCAGGAGTAGCAAAGAGCTCCTATTACAGCCTGTTACCATCAGCAGGAATGAGAAGGAAAAGGTTCTGATTGAGGGCTCCATCAATTCTGTTCGGGTCAGCATCGCAGTGAAACAGGTGAGTTGTCTTGAAGAAGGCCTGGAGTTCAGAGCTTGCTCTAAACCAGGAAGGACAGACAGTGCCACAGAGCCAGTTTAATATATATAAAGAGAGAGAGAGAGAGAGAGAGAGAGAGAGAGTGTGTGTGTGTGTGTGTGCGCGCGTGTGTGTGTGTGTGTATTTTACTCGGGAAAAAATCTGCATTGGAACTTGAACCCAGGGACTTGCTCTCTTGCTTGGCTTCTTTGCTCACATTTGGTGCTGTACCACTTAACCATGCCTTCAATATAGCTTTTTTGCTTGTAATTCGAGTTAAAGTATCTTGTGGACACTGCCCCAACTGGTTTCAAACTGAGATCCCCAGAACTCAGCCCCCTGATTAGCTTAGATTATAGGCAGGAGCCACAAGTACCCTGGTAGTTTATTTGTTTTTATTTTTTGCCAGTTCTGGGGTTTGAGCTCAGGGCCTGGGCACTGTCCCTGAGCTGCTTTTGCTAAAGGCTAGCATTCTACTGCTTGAGCTACAGCACCACTTCTGGCTTTTTCTGTTTATGTGAATCTGAGGAATAAAATCCATGACTTCGCCAGGTGCCGGTGGCTCACGCCTGTAATCCTAGCTACTCAGTAGGCTGAGATCTAAGGATCGCGGTTCAAAGCCAGCCTGGGCAGGAAAGTCTGTGAGACTCTTATCTACAAAAAAAAACCACTAGAAAACCGAAAGTGGCGCTGTGGCTCAAGCGATAGAGCACTCGCCTTGAGCTGAAGAGTTCAGGGACAGGGCCCAGGCCCGAGTTCAAACCCCACGACTGACCTTCCCCCCCCCAAAAAAAAAAAAAAAATCCAGGGCTTCATGCATGTTAGGAAAGCACTCTATTGCTAAACCACATTCCCAGCCCTAATTTAGTTTCTTTTACTTAAACTTGAAAAGAAATGCATAAACCATAAGTGGAAAAACAGTTGTCACTTGCCACAATAGTGGAGGATGCCGAAAGTAAACACAAGAACAGAACAGTGTTACCAAATTCAGACTAGATACTGTTTACCAGAGAGTTTCAATCCTGAGGCCTAAGAGGGGAGTTTTTGTTTTTTCTGGGGTTTTTTGAATTGTTATTATAAAGGTGATCATGTACAAAGGAGTTACAGTTACATAAGTCAGTATAGAGTACTTTTTTTTTTTTTTTTTTTAGTATCACCCTTTCCCGCCTTTATGTGGGATACCTGGAGGTATGGAGGACATCAAGTTCCTTGCTGCATAATTGTTTTACAAATATTGAGAGTTAGCCGGGCGCTGGTGGCTCATGCCTGTAATCCTAGCTACTCAGGAGGCTGAGATCTGAGGATCGCGGTTCAAAGCCAGCCCGGGCAGGAGAGACCGTGAGACTCCTATCTCCAATAAGCCACAAGAAAACCGGAAGTGGCGCTGTAGCTCAAGTGGTAGAGCGCTCGCCTTGAGCTGAAGAGCTGAGGGACAGCGCCCAGGCCCAGAGTTCAAGCCCCACGACCGACAAAAAAAAAAAAAAAAAAGAAAGAAATATTGAGAGTTTAGGGGCTGGGAAGGTGGCTCAGTGGTAGAGTGCTTGCCTTGCATGCATGAGGCCCTGGGTTCAATTCCCCAGCACCACATAAGCAAAAAGAAAAAAAAGCCGGAAGTGGTGCTGTGGCTCAAGTGGTAGAACGCTAGCCTTGAGCTGAAAGCTGAGGGACAGCTCCCAGGCCCAAAGTTCAGGCCCCACAACTGGACCCAAAAATTAAAAAAAAAAAAAATATTGAGAGTTTAAAAGAAGGGAGAGGGGCTGGGAAGGTGGCTTAGTGGTAGAGCGCTTGCCTCGCATGCATAAGGCCCTGGATTTGATTTCTCAGCACCACATAAGCAGAAAAAGCCAGAAGTGGCGCTGTGGCTCAAGTGGTAGAGCGCTAGCCTTGAGGTGAAGAGCTGAGGAACAGCACCCAGGCCCAGAGTTCAGGCCCCAGGACCTAAAAAAAAAAACTAAATAAAATAAATTTTTAAAAAATAAAAGAAGGGAGAATGTTCAGGGTTGTCTGATGTTCAGCGTGTGCCTACAGCTGTGCCTACAGCCAGGTAGTGTGCTTTCTGCACTCAGGACATAAGCATGGTAAAGGCAACCTCAGTACAGTGTGCCAGAATAGGAATGGGTGAGGGGGACTGCAGTAATGCCCATGAACTTAGGGGTGATGGAAAATACCTCTTTTCACTTAGCAGCCATTTGCAGTGTAGGCAGGGATTACTTCTACACCAGACCTGCCACGTCCTGTGAGCCAGGAGAGGGGAAGGGGTCTGCAGCTATGGAAGTGTTAGCTTTCTTTTCTTTTCTTCTTTCTTCCCTCCAGGCTGATGAGATTGAGAAGATTTTATGTCATAAGTTCATGCGCTTTATGATGATGCGAGCAGAAAACTTCTTCATCCTTCGAAGGAAACCAGTAGAGGTAACACCTGTGCAGAGTTCCTTATGTTCATTCCTGGAATTCTGTCACTCAGTGGCCTGGCATATTTTTTCTTTTTTTGTGTCATCGCTGGGACTTGAACTCCTAGGCCCTGTCCCTTAGCTTTTCACTCAGGAGGCTAGCACTGTACCACTTGATCCATAGCTCTACTTCCTGCTTTTTGTCAGTTATTTGGAGATAAGAGTCTAGCTTCAATCTTCGATCCTCAGACCTCAGCATCCTGAGTAGCTTGAGATCCCCCTCCCCCCTGCTCCTGGGGCTTGAAGTCAGGGTCTGAGTGTGTATATATATTGAGTTTGTGATTACATAAATTTCACAGTATTGTGGAATAGTGATACTTAAAGTCACAAACACATTTTAACCTTAATGAGGTGCGTTGTCAATATTGTGGCCTGACCTTCTCTTTGCTCAAGGCAAGCATGATGCCACTTGAGCCACAGTGCCACTCCCAATTGTTTCCTCCCATCCCCACCACAAGATTTATTTTTATTTTTATTTTTGCTGATAGTGGGGCATGAACTCTGGGCCTGAGCTCTGGCCTGAGCCTCTCTATGCTCAAGGCTAGCATTCTACCACTTGAGCCACAGCACCACTTCCAGCTTTTTCTGAGTAATTTTTTTTTTTTGTCATGGGGGCTGAACTCTGGGCCTGGGTGCTGTCCCTCAGCTCTTCAGCTCAAGGCTAACACCCTACCGCTTGAGCCACAGCACCCCTCCCGCCTTTTTTCTGCCTATATATGGTGCTGGGGAATTGAACCCAGGGCCTCATGCATACAAGGCAAGCACTCTACCACTGAGCCAAATTCCCAGCCCCTGAGTAATTTTTTGAAGATAGGAAGCTCTCATGTATTTTCCTGCCCAGGCTGGATTTGAACCGTGATCCTCATATCTCAGCCTCCTGAATAGCACTAGCACCTGGCCAGATATTTCTTATATGATGAGATGCACATAGGCATTGTACCTTTGTGTTCCTCTCCTAAGAGTATCCTCCTTTGGTCTCACTGTGTGAGATTATTTCTTGAACCAGTATTGCTGCTGCTTCAGTCATAAAGCATCCATTGCCTGAATTGAGTTGGCCTTCATCTCAGCTGGAGTGGTGGCAAGAGAGCTTGCAAGTTTGGGAAAAGTTGAGT
This sequence comes from Dipodomys merriami, assembly GCF_024711535.1. NCBI lineage: Eukaryota > Metazoa > Chordata > Mammalia > Rodentia > Heteromyidae > Dipodomys > Dipodomys merriami. Next base: position 265,623 of record NW_027202427.1, read on the forward strand.
TTATGTATTGCACATCTTCCTAAGGTCTTACAATGAAAACAGTACAATGAATTAGGAATCCTTCCCTTACTATTGGAGTTTTCTTGACTTTGTATTTGAATCCTTTCTGTAAATTTCTTGCCAGGTCATCTTTTTTTTTTGGGGGGGGGGCAGTCCTCCTGGGGCTTGAATTCAGGGCCTGAGCACTGCCCCTGAGCTTCTTCTTTGCTCAGGGTTAGCACTCTACCACTTGAGCCACAGCGCCACTTCTGGCTTTTTCTGTGTATGTGGTACTGAGGAATGGAACCCAGCATTTCATGCATGCTAGGCAAACACTCTACCACCAAGCTGCATTCCTAGCCCTCACCTCCGTTTCTTATTTGATTGAATTCTTCTAAACAAGATTCCAGTGCTTCCATTCTCCCCGCCTCTGTGCCACATCAGTCTCACAGAGATGTTTGATATACAGACTCTTCAACCTGGCTCAGTTGCTTGGGTCCCACATAGGTCTCCCCCCATCTCCAAAGCCAGTGGGCTGCTGGCTGAAGGACATGTTACTTGGGAGAAAGTCACAGCCAGCTGGGAGCATGTATGAGGCCTGCTGCGTGTCCTTGTGTGGTAATTCCCATTTCTTCCCTTTCCCTACTCACTTTCTTCCATAGGGTTATGACATCAGTTTTCTCATCACCAACTTCCACACAGAGCAGATGTACAAACACAAGTTGGTGGACTTTGTGATCCACTTCATGGAGGAGATCGACAAGGAGATCAGTGAGATGAAGCTGTCAGTCAACGCCCGTGCGCGCATCGTGGCTGAGGAGTTCCTCAAGAATGTAAGTCAGGCATCAGTGGCTCATGTCTGTAATCCTAGCTACTCAGGAGGCTGAGATCTGAGGATCATATTTTGAAGCCAGCCTAGGCAGGAAGGTCTGTGAGGCTCTTAACTCCAATAAATTACTCAAAAAACCTGGAAGTGGTGCTGTGGGTCAAGTAATAGAGTACTAGCTTGAGCAAATGAAACTCAGAGATAGCTCCCAGGCCCAGAGTTCAAGCCCTAGGACTAGCAAGAAAAGGCCGGGTGCCAGTGGCTCACCCTGTAATCCTAGCTACTAAGGAAGCTAAGATCTGAGGATCGCGGTTCAAAGCCAGCCCGTGCAGGAAAGTCCATGAAACTCTTATCTCCAATAAACCACCAGAAAACTGGAAGTGGTGCTGTGGCTGAAGTGGTAGAGCGCTTGCCTTGAGTTGAAGAGCTGAGGGACAGCGCCCAGGCTCAGAGTTCAAGCCCCACGACTGACTAAAAAAAAAAAGGAAGAGAATCTAAGTTGCCCATCCAGCTTTCCTGAGTTACAGGGCAAGTTTCACATCTGCCCTGATAGCTGTGTGCTCTTATCTCCTGAGGTCCATAGGACCACTGGGTAACAACTGGCTGGCCGCCTTTAAGCCGCTGGATATTGGATGTCATTTGTCTCTTGTTAATTTGTGTGTCTTAAAATGTCTGTGACATTTTAAGGTGCTAATGCCTCACGCCTGTAATCTCAGGAGGATGAGATCTGAGGGTCGCAGTTCAAAGCCAGCCTGGGTTAACGTCTATGAGACTCTTACCTTCTATTAACTACCCGAAAACTAGAAGTGGAGCTGTGGTTCAAAGTGGTAGAGCACTAGCTTTGAGTAAAAAAGACTCAGGGACAGTTCCTAGGCTAGTTGAAGCCCCACAACCACACCCCCCCCCCAAAAAAAATGTTCATGACGTCCTTCGTGAAGTAATTTGTGGATCGTGGGAATGTAGACCAGATAATCATTGTGTAATTCCACACCTATAGCAGACTTAAATTTTTTTTTTTTCAGTGTCTGTTTCTTAGGCTTAAGTCATGATTTTTTTTTACTTATTTCCTTCCCATCACTGCAAGACTTGCAGCTTCAGTTCCCTCTTAAGTTGTTTATGTGTCTACTCAGAAGACTACAGTCCTTTTCAGGGAGGAATTGTTTATATTGAAGGACTGACGGCAGAGTTGTTCTTGTCCAGATAGTTGGGACATGACTTTCTTTTTTTCCTTCTTCCAAAACAACCTTTGGTTTGTTGAAACATTCCACTCAGAGTTGACTGCGCTCCCTGGGTGGTAGGTTTGGTGTTTACTGCTACCAATATACATGCAGCCCAGGAGGAGCCCAGATTCCTAAATACAGAATCCACCCACTTCCCTGGGGCCTAATTATACTGTGCTAGCGTGCAGGAAGCTGTGCTGTGTGCCTGGCAGGTTCACCGAAAGGAGGATGGTGTGTTAATAATTCTCTCAGAGAAGCTGAGTAGTACATGTGATTTCTTATGAAAGCATATTGCCTGGTACTTGGTAAGCCTTCTATGATTGGTGGAAGGCCAGGGTTCTAGGAAGCCTTGGTTCCCCTGTAATGGAAGGGTGGTATAATTCAGCTTTTTTTTTTTTTTTTTTTGTCGGTCGTGGGGCTTGAACTCTGGGCCTGGGTGCTGTCCCTCAGCTCTTCAGCTCAAGGCGAGCGCTCTACCGCTTGAGCTACAGCGCCACTTCCGGTTTTCTGGTGGTTTATTGGAGATAGGAGTCTCACGGTCTCTCCTGCCCAGGCTGGCTTTGAACCGCAATCCTCAGATCTCAGCCTCCTGAGTAGCTAGGATTACAGGCGTGAGCCACCAGCGCCCGGCTAATTCAGCATTTTTGACTTCTGCGTGGACCAGGTAGTGTTGGGCTGCATTTAGTCCTTAACCATTGATTCCCAGCTTCTGTTGTAGCGTCAAGACTGTTCTAGGCACCATAGGGAGATGAAGGCAGAAAACATTTCTAAGACTTTTTGGCGTAACCCCCAGAGCTTGATAGGTAACACCAGATCCTGATTCCTCTCCTCTTGGCCAGTTCATTCCTCAGGCCCCTTGGATACGAACTCCATGTTTAAAGAACCAGATTTGACCCAGCAAACAAGGCAGTGTCGGGGGAGCTGTGGGGAAGCCCCAAACCCCTAGTTTTTCTGCAATGACATAGGTTATTGCTGAAGTCTCAGCTGGATTTAAGATTGAGCCTCAGCCCAGCCCTCACAGTTGTGAGCTCTCAGGTCAGCCCACCTTCTCAGCGCAGGCCTACCGGGACACACTAGTAACCACCACGCCCTGCTGCTTGGCTCTCTTTGCAGTTTTAAACCATCTGGCTGGATGTCGCGGCCTCCCCCTCAGCCTCCCTATGTGTGTCTGCGTGTTTCTGCGAAGGCGTCCTGGAGTCACATCCTGGAGCAGTGGCAGCGGCGGCGGCACCAGCGGCGGCGGGGAGTCTGGTTGGGTGGGCACAGATGCGGGAGGGGGTGGTGTGCTTGCTAGCTGGGCAAGAAAGCAGCAGTGGACCTTTCCCGGGCACACGTGCGTGCCTGGTCAGGCTGGCTTCTGATGGCTAGTCCCCTGGGCTGGGACAGATTTTTTTTTTTTTTAAATGTCCTGAAACTTAAAACTCTGTGCTTGTAGGAGACCCTAACCTTTGTGTGTCTCTCTCTTTTTTTTTTAAAACAATTTCCACCTCCAATGGCTGTGACTGGTCCCAGTGATTGTACCTTACTGGTCGCTGTGGGTCTAGGCGGGCCTGGAGCCAGAAGGCGACTTGTTTTTTTCTCCCTGTGTCACCCCAGGTGGGGAGAGAGGTAGGCCTCAGACTCTAGTCTCTCTCCCTTGCTCTCTTATCCCGAAGCCTCCTTGGGCCCAGGAGAAGGGACCCTTTGCAGTTCCTGGGCTTTGCCTGAAGATGATCACCCAGCACTGGTTGGGGACAAGGGCTGAATCCATGATTACCAGCCATGCCTAGGAGCTGGGGCCTTGCAGCTTGTCTGTCAGTGCAGTGCCTGTGCTAGAGGTGGAGAGGTGAGCCCTCCAGAGCTCCCAGCGGCTCTCCAGCCCACTCTGGCTCCTCTGCTCCCACGCGCGCTATCTCTCTTCTGAGTCTCGTGGATCCTCCCTCCCCTAATTAAAGTTTCTTCATGCCCCTTTGGGGCCGCATGAGGTCTGTGCTCTGTGTGTGTGTGAGGAGGGAGTCTGGGCTTCTTCATTCCCCCAGGTTGTGTGGCTCACTTTGGGGCCCAGCACTCTAGTAGAATGGTGACCCATCACACCGCCCCCATTGTACCTAAGGCACCGTCCAGTCTGAAAATGTCCACTTGTAACACAGCTTTGGTGCTATTCACATAATGATGTCTGGGCCAGAAGGTAGCCTCAAAGATCCCATCTTGGATTGGGAAGGTACCTCAGTGGCAGAGTGCTTGCCTTGCATGCATGAGGCCCTGGGTTCGATTCCTCAGCACCACAAACAGAAAAAGCTGAAGGTTGCCCTGTGGCTCAAGTGGTAGAGCACTCGCCTTGAGCAGAAGAGCTGAGGGACAGTGCCCAGACCCAGAGTTCAGGCCCCACAGCTGACAAAACAAAACAGAATGAAAGATCCCATCTTGAGATAAAAAGGCTGAGGTTCCATGGGACATAGTAGTGGCTTACTCTAGTATTCCAGCTTGTGAACAAGAGGGTAAAGTGGCCCGTGCTCAAAAACGAGTTACTTCCCACATTTTATTTCTTTGGTGTGAGTCCTGGGGCTTGAAATCAGGGCCTGGGCATTAGCCCTTAAGACTAGTGTCCTTCCACTTGAGCCACAGCACCACTTCTCCCTTTTTCTGAGTAGTCTGTTGAAGAGTCTCACAGATTTTCCTACCCAGGCTGGCTTCAAACGGTGATCCTCAAGGGCTGGGAAGGTGGCTCAGTGGTAGAGCGCTTGCCTTGCATGCCTGAGGCCCTGGGTTCGATTCCTCAGCACCACATAAGAAAAAAGCCGGAAGTAGTTCAGGCCCCACGACCGGGCAAAACAAAACAAACGGTGATCCTCAGATCTCAGCCTCCTAAGTATCTAGGACAGACAGGAGCCATCAGTACCTGGCTGTGAGCTTCTTTTGCTCAAGGCTAGCACTCTACCACAAGCCAAGTGCCACTTCCGGCTTTTTCTGTGTATGTGGTACTGAGGAATCAAACCTGGGGCTTCATGTATGCTAGGCAAGCACTCTACCACTAAGCCACATTCCCAGCCCCTGCCATAGTTTCTTAATCTATAAACTTGAAATTAATGTGAACTATGACAGTCCTTATCCCTGTATGTATGCTGTTCAACTTCCCAATGTGATGTGTTAGTGGTGATAGACACCAGTAAAAGTGAAGTGAGGTTAAGTAAATAGGTACATTGAAGAGTTTTGTATTTGCTGTCAGAAGTTCGCAGGCCAGGAGCAGAAGGGGTTTCTGGAATGGCTGGCTTGTGAGCTGAGTTTTCTAGCATTTCTCTCAGCCAGCTGGATCTTGTGAAGAGAACAAGGAAATGTTGAAGTGAGGAAGACCTGGGTGGGGTGGCTTGAACAGCTATTGACCCCTTTGTGACACTACCTCTGTGACCTCCTGCTGGGCTGAACTAGTTGCGCCCTCTGGTGCAAGTGGCTATTATAGCTTTGCAAGGAATGTTGAAGGTGCTCTTGGCAAAGCTGGGGGACCCAAAGAAAATGACATCTAGTCACTCAGCTTTCTCAGGACAGCATCGTTTGGGTGAGCAACTTCAAACCCTAGCTTATCCCAGATTTAGCGTCCAGCATCCTAAATCCCTAAAACCAGAGTTGCAGGCTGACTACAGATTGGGTGCTCGCCAGTCTCAGTACTCTCCTGGGACATTCTCTTGGGAAGCCCAGTTCCCACCGTGTGCTGGGTAGGAAAGGTAATCTCAGATCAGCTGGACATATCATTCACCTTTTCTGTGTTTATGTCCCTGTCCTGGGACTTGAATAGGCACTGCTAGAGTTTGCCTCTCAGACTGCTGGTGTTAGGTTTTTGGGTGACACAGGCAGACCTCCAAGTGATGGAATAGTGTTTGTGGAGCCCTGGCATTTGGAGCAGGCTGTTCTGAGATTTAAGGCTAAGTATTTAACTGCCTTAGATTTTTTTTTTTTTTTTGAGTGTACTGGTCCTGGATATTGAACTCAGAGCCTGTCCTAACACTACCATTTGAGCCATAGCTCCACTTGTGGCTTTTTTTTTTTTTTTTATACTTGATTGGACATGAGTCATGGACTTTGCTGCCCGGGCTGGCTTTAGACAGAGATCCTCAGATCTCAGCCTTGTGCCTGAGGAGCCACCAGGGCCTGGCTTCTCTGACTTTTAAGGTTAGTGCATGGTCTTGGCCTAGGGGCCAGAGAGAATCATTCCGATATATTACATTTCTTCTGCAGTTGGCTTGATTTATTTTTCCAGGTTTGGGGAGAGGGAGGTCTAAGTGCGTGGCCTGAACGATCCTATCCCCATGCACCTGGGTCCCCACCTGATGCTTTGTCAGGCTTCGCCACATCAGCTGCTTCGTGTCTCCTGAGTGGACCACAGCTCACACCAGTCCCCCCAGAATGCCAGTCCTCCTGCAGTGGCTCCTGACTCTTTTGCTTAAATATTACAGGCCGAGAGGCTGTCTGATGGCTCATTTGCTTTCCTGCCCTTAGACTATTAGCTATTTTTATTTGGTAAGTCCCATCGGGTCAGCCCCTGCCCTTGCCGGGGGGGCCCCCAGTGACCCAAGCCCCAGGGCCCTGCACACGGGAGCTGCTGACACTAGTGCCCTGAGTGCCCAGCAGGTCAAGCGAGGCCCAGAGTCCCGCCCGCTGGACGTCCTCAAGCCCCGACCCCAGGGCCCTGGCGGCCCCAGAGCCTCCAGTGGGGGGAGTGGTTTCCCAGGCGACAGCAAACAGAGGGCGGGGCGGGGGCGCTGTGGGAGCGGAGGCCGCTGTGGGAGGCCGGGCGGAGCGAGGCCGGCTGCGGGGCGCATGCGGGGCTCTGGCGCCACGCTGCTGCTGAGCGCCGGGGATTTGGGGTCCGGGCTGCGGAGCCCGCCCGCCTGCTACGACCCCGAGGGCGGCCCGGGGCGGGATTGGCCATCGCCGCCGCCGTTGCCCTGGGTGCCCGGCCCCGAGTCCCCGTCGCCCGAGAGGCTGCCATGGCCGGCCCCGGCCCCGGCCCCCGCCGAGCCCGAGGGGTTGCTGGCCCGCAGCTCCGCCGCTGTGTGCTGCCTGCCCGACATGCTCGCCCAGCCCCAGGGCGCCCGGGAGCCCCCGCCCTTGGCCCCCTACATCCAGGAGCCGGATGATCTCCGCTCGCTGCCGGGCGGTGAGGCCGCGGGGGGGGGGGGGGACGGGGGAGGGGCGGGGGGGGCAGGGCGCGGGGGGGGGGCACGGGGTGCCGCCGCCGAGCCCCGGACGCCCGGGCTGAGCCGCCAGCCTCCCGCTCCTGTGCCCGCGTCTCCTTGCAGGTTCCTTTCTCTGGCAAGGCTTCTCGAAGGCTTCTCACCACATGGGCCGGCTCAGAAATGCCAAGATCCACGTGGAGAGGGCTGTCAAGGTCGGAGGGGGCCCCAGGGTGTGTGTGTGCGTGCATGCACGTGTATGTGTGTACACAAGTGTTGTACGTGTGTATGCATATGTGTGTGTGTTGGTTCCTGTAGTTCACAGACTTATTTTCTAACATCCTTAAACCACAAACCCCCTGCACCTGTGTGTGTGCATGCATGTATGTATGCATACAAGTTTGTGTACATGTGTATGCATGTGTGTGTGTTGGTTGCTGTTTCACAGACTTACAACATCCTTAAACCACAAAACCTCTGCACCCCATACCCTTCTCAAGCACCTCCCCACTTTGACTCTTCCTCTGCTTTGGGTCCCTACCTTGCTGTCCCATTCCCTTGGGAAACAGAGATGGGTGGCTTCAACATGTCCAGCGACCCTTTGCTTGTTTGGGTGCCTCGTGTCATTCTGCACTGCCACACACTGGCTTCCTCCTGGCTTTCCTCCTCCCTCCCCAACTGGGCTGTTTTTCAGCTGCCTCTGAAGGTTCTTGGAATATTGGTGGTCCAGAGCCCCCCCTCTCTCTTGTGGGCTTCTGAGTCCAGTCAGTGTGCTGCCCCTGGGTCAGCGCACCCACTTCCACAATGCGACAGCCTGCTCTTCACACTCGTGCCGCTGAAACCATACTCTAATTTGCCTTCCTACCTCTGGTACTCAAGTCAGAAATCTTGTCTAATCCCATCAGTAAAACCATCATCTCTGTCTCCAAAACCAAATCTTAACCCTGGTGCCTTCTCTCCATCTCCGCCCTGTACACCAGCATGTTGTAACCACCTTCATTCTAGCTATTGTGATGGTTTTCCTGTGCAAACCACAACAGCTTTCTGTGTGTGTGTGTGTGTGTGTGTGTGTGTGTGTGTGTGTGTGTGTGTGTGCGTGCCAGTGTGTGTGTGCCAGCGCTTGGCCTTAAAACTCAGGGTCTGGGCACTGGCACTGAGCCTTTTCACTCAAAGCTGGTGCTCTAAGCTGGGCACCAGTGGCTCACGCCTGTAATCCTAGCTACTCAAGAGGCTGAGATCTGAGGATCACGGTTCAAAGCCAGCCTGGCCAGAAAAGTCCATGCTTTTATCTCCAATAAACCACTAGAAAACTGGAAGTGGTACTGTGGCTCAAGCAGTAGAGTGCTCGCCTTGAGCTGAAGAGCTAAGGGATAGCGCCCAAGCCCAGAGTTCGTCTCAGGACAGAAAAAAAAAAAAAAGGGCTCCACTCTGGCTTTTTGGTGTTAATTGGAGATGAGTCTCAAAAGACTTTCCTACCCAGGTTGGCTTTGAACTGTGATCCTCAGATCACGGCCTTCTGAGAAGCTAGGGTTACAGCTGTGAGCCATTGGTTTCTGGTCTCACAATAGCGTTCAAGTGTTCTGCCACCACTTGTTCCCTACTGCCTATTCTCTATTTAGCAGCAAGCTAGACTTACAATCCTCCAACTGTTGATTGCCTCCCCTAGGCTTTGCTGCTTTGTGCAACTCCTTACATAAAACCCAAGTCCAAGTGTCAGGACTGCAGTACCCTGCATAAGCGCATTGTCCCCATTCTGCTCAGTCTGGCCACCTTTCTCCTCCTGATCTCCATCCAACCTCTGGACCTTTGCACATGATAATTCCTTCTGCCTGTACTGCCTGCTTCACCAGCCTGCCTTGTGATTGGCATTTAGACAGTGCTAACTGAACATGTCTCCATCTCTTGTTTTACAGCAGAAGAAGATATTCATGATCCAAGGCCGCTACCCAGTGATCCGGTGTCTCTTGCGTCAGCGGGGCTGGGTGGAAAAGAAGATGGTCCACCACACTGCCACTGCACTGCATCTACCCCAGAAGGATCTGGATAGCTCAACCATGGGTGACAGTGATACCACAGAGGATGGTGAGCAGGTCCCTTCCTGACTGGAAGCTGCCCCTTCCTAAGTCCTTTTCAGGGTTGTGGCCCTGTAGGCGAGTGGGGTTGGACTCTCATCCACTCTGGTCTCTGCATCCACAGAAGAAGAAGAAGAGAGTGAGGAGCTGCAGTCTTCAGACCTGTTCAACTTGGATGGTTTTCTGGAATTTAATGACGTAGATGAGACACACGCTTTGATGGTGAGGGCCCTGGGTGTCAGCTGAGGCCGGGGGGATCACGGGAGGCGGTCTACTCAGAGCGAGAGCACTCATGTCCGGCTGGGCAGCCTCGTGTCCTCGAGGTCTGTTTCCCTGTCTGCATAAACATCATAAGGCCGCAGTGACACAAGACTGGCCCCTTTTATATGTATGGTGGTGGTTCCCTTCCTTCTTCTTTCTTTTCCTGGAGAAGGCTTAAGCTTCAGTGTGAAGCTGTGGACACGCATGGCAGGCCAGCACAACTTGGGTGCAGAGCTTGGCACCACCCAGATCAGGTTGAATTTCATGTGTAACTTTTATTTTTATTTTATTTTTTTGGGGGGTCCAGTCGTGGGGCCTGAACTCTGGGCCTGGGCGCTGTCCCTCAACTCTTCAGCTCAAGGCTAGTGCTCTACCACTTGAGCCACAGTGCCACTTCCAGCTTTTTTTTCTTTTTGCTTATGTGGTGCTGAGGAATCGAACCCAGGGCCTCAGGCATGCAAGGCAAGCGCTCTACCACTGAGCCACCTTCCCAGCCCCTCATGTGTAACTTTTAAAATTTAACCTCAAAAATGAATTTTTAAATTCTTAGTTCTTTAATGTAGTTAATTTCTACGTTAAATATATTACATTTAATTTTTAATTTCTTTTGGAGACTGGTTCTCACTACGTAGCCCAAGCTATCTTTGAACTCCCAAACTTCCTACTTCAGCCTCCTGAGTGCTAGGAGTATGCCATTATACCTGATTTGAAACTTCTGGGAGTCATGGCTCAGGTGGTAGAGTGCTTGTCTAGTAAGCTGATTTCAATCCTCAGTATGCAAAGAAAGAATTAAAATAATTAAAAGCCGGGCACTGGTAGCTCACACCTGTAATCCTACTTCTAGAAGCTGAGATCTGAGGATCACAGTTCAAAGCCAGCCCAGGCAGGAAAGTCCATGTGACTCTTTTTTTTTTTTTTTTTGTCCGGTCATGGGGCCTGAACTCTGGGCCTGGGCGCTGTCCCTCAGCTCTTCAGCTCAAGGCTAGCACTCTACCACTTGAGCCACAGCGCCACTTCCAGCTTTTTTCTTTTAGCTTATGTGGTGCTGAGGAATCGAACCCAGGGCCTCAGGCATGCAAGGCAAGCGCTCTTCCACTGAGCCACCTTCCCAGCCCTCCATGTGACTCTTATCTCCAGTTAACCACCAGAAAACTGGAAGTGGAACCATGGCTCAAGTGGTAGAGCGCTCGCCTTGAGCTGAAGAGCTCAGGGACAGCGCCCAGGCCCAGAGTTCAAGCCCCACGATTGACAAGGAAAAAAAAAAGAGATGTAAAGCTGGGCACCATGGCTACTCCTGTCATCCTAGAGTCTCAGGAAGCAGAGACTCTGTGGATCATGGTTCAAAGCCAGCCCAGGCAGGAAAGTCTCTGAGACTCATTCCAATTAACCACCAGAAACCCGAACTGACACTGTGGCTCAGAAAATGGCAGAGTGCTAGCCTTGATCAGCACTCACTCAGGGACAGCGCCCAGGCCCGTAGTTCAAGCCCCATGACCAATAACAGCAAAAAAATATATAGAACAGGTCCCAAATCCTGGTGCTAGTGGTGTTAACTAGGATGGAGAGACAGGGGTCACAAGAGCCTCTGTGCCACGTGCAATGCCCTCAGCTTGGACCAGGCAGGTCATAATGGCCATGGCCAAAGCAAGGTGCGAAGCTGTGTTCTTCTTTTGTGCATCTCAGTGTCTGCTCAAGGCTGAAGGCTGGCCTGCGCTCTGCTCACCCAGCTGTGCTCGGGGAAGACACAGCCTTTCTTCCTCTGTGCAAAGATGGTGTGTGGCTAGAGAAGCCCTTGGAAGCGTCTCCTTCCTGCCCAGCAGGGTGAAGAGACACCGCCCACACTGCCCTCCCTGACTTTATCCTCTCTCCTCACCAGTCCCGCATGGTTAGGAATCAAGTCCCCTACCTCATTTGGACCACGAGGCGGGACGTGTTGGACTGTCGCTTCCTCTCCAAGGATCAGATGATCAATCACTATGCCCGGGCTGGCTCCTTTACCACAAAGGTGAGTCCCCAGGGAGTGGACACACACACACACACACACACACACACACACACACACACACACACACACACACACACACACACACACACACACACACACACACACACACACACACACACACACACACACACACACACACACACACACACACACACACACACACACACACACACACACACACACACACACACACACACACAGCCCTTGGGCTGGCAGCCCCGCTCCTTGCTCTCCTTCCAGTAAGAGAGTTCCTAGGAGAACAGGAGGTATAGGATTCAGTGAGACTCAGACTCAGACAATATCTATCTAGTATGTGTAGATGAAAGAAAGAAAGAGAAAGAAAGAAAGCAAGGAAGGAAGGAAGGGAGGAAGGAAGGAAGGAAAAAAAGACAGAAAGAAGAAAGGACAAAGAAGGAAGGAAAGGAAGGAAGGAAGAAAGAGAAAGAAGGAAGGAAGGAAAGAGAACAAAGAAACCCACATCAAATGACTGTGAGCGAGGAGATAGAGAATGGGTTCAACTCACTTGCTTATCTCCTGGGCAGAGCAGAGCTAGCTGACTCCCAGAAGTTTCAAATCGGGTATAATGGCATACTCCTAGCATTCAGGAGGCTGAAGTAGGAAGTTTGGGAGTTCAAAGATAGCTTGGGCTATGTAGTGAGAACCAGTCTCCAAAAGAATTTAAAAATTAAATGTAATGTATTTAACGTAGAAGTTAACTACATTAAAGAACTAAGAACTTAAAAATTCATTTTTGAGGTTAAATTTTAAAAGTTACACATGAAATTCAACGTGATCTGGGTGGTGTCAAGCCCTGCACCCAAGTTGTCCTGGCCTGCCATGCGTGTCCACAGCTTCATTCTGACTTACTTTTTTTATTACTTAAATTTTATTCTAAAGGTGATGTACAGAGAGGTTACAGTTATATGAGTCAGGTAATGAGTACATTTCTTTTACTACCATTACTGGGACTTGAACTTAGAGCCTGTATGTTTTCCCTTAGCTTTTTCTGCTCAAGACTGGCATCCTACCACAGGTCCCTTTCTGGCTTTTTGGTGATATTGGAGATATCTGTCTCAGATTTGTCTTTCTGAGCTGGCTTTTAACTGTGATCCTCAGATCTCAGCCTCCTAAATAGCTAGTATTATAGACGTGAGCTGCTGGTGCCCCACACTTTATCTGTATTTCTTAGCAAATGGTGTCTCCTTTCTGCGCTTCATTTTCCTCATCTTTGAAGGACTCTCTTCTAAAGTTGTGGCAGGGCTGCATAATTGAGCCTGTCATTATATTACTGGTGTGGGCATGGAGGGCTTCCTGGAGGAAGCAGGTCATTTTTTTTTTTTGCCAGTCCTGGGACTTGAACTCTGGGCCTAGGCACTATCCCTGAGCTTCTTTTTTTAATTTTTTTTAATTTTTTTTATTTTTTTGCCAGTCATGGGGCCTGAACTCTGGGTCTGGGCGCTGTCCCTCAGCTCTTCAGCTCAAGACTAGCGCTCTACCACTTGAGCCACAGTGCCACTTCCGGCTTTTTCTGTTTATGTGGTGCTGAGGAATAGAACCCAGGGCCTCATGCTTGCAAGGCAAGCACTCTACCACTGAGCCACCTTCCCAGCCCTCCCTGAGCTTCTTTTGCTCAAGACCAGCACTCTACCACTTGAGCCACAGCACCACTTCTGGATTTTTCTTTGTGATACTAAGGAATTGAACCCAGGGCTTCATGCATGCTAGGCAAGCACTCTGCTAGTATGCCACAGCCCCAACCAAGGAAGCAGATCTTTACAGATATGAAAGACTAGGTACTGAAATAAGGACCATTCTCTGTAGAGAGGTGCCCGGACAAGCATGGGGACAGATGGGGGACACAGCCAATCAGGGCCTTGCTGACTTCTGGACTTGTGCTCTGTGTGGGAGATTTCCTTTGAGTTTTCTGGGCCTACCCCTCCCAGCCCTCTTAGCAGCTAACTCCATAGGTCGGCTTGTGTCTCAACCTTCGGAATTTGCTGTGGTTTGATGAGGCTGATGCTGACTCCTTCTTCCCACGCTGCTACCGCTTGGGGGCTGAAGATGAGAAAAAAGCCTTCATAGGTAAGGACACCCTAACCCCAGGCCAGGACCTCTCACATGGAAGGACTGGGGCTAAAGCTAAGGCCTCCCCCCACGCCTTCAGCTTCCCTGCAGATTTCCTTCCTTTCCCCAGCCCTGGCCTCCCTCAATGAGCCTCCTTGATTGACCTCCAGTAAAGATTAGGAAGTTTAGTATATATTGTAGAGCAGGCTCTAAAAGTCTGAGGTTCAGTCAGTGTGGAATCCAGAATAAGTCCCAGGCCATGGGTAAGTCCCATTGGCTGGCTGGGGTCCTAGGAAAGGCTGCAGGCTATGGGTTCCCAAAGTAGAGTAAGCTTTAACTTCAGAATGTGCTCTAAACTCACGTCAGAAGTGGAATCCAGATCGGATACTAGGTTTAAAATTATATTCCAAGTCTGAATAGGTTTGGGGCCAAGATCTGGTTCCTAGACTAAGGTTCAAAAGTGGATGAGGATGAGAAGAAATGAGAAAATGGGTCCAGGCCAGATTCTGAAGACAGACAGACCATGTGTCACATCCGGCCACATGGTGGGTCTGACTCTACAGTGAGACTGAAGCCGGGTTCTAGAGTCAGGGTAGAGTCAGGTCCCAGATCCAAAGTGGGGCAAGTCATGATCAGGTTCCAGAACCAGGACAGGCCTCTAGCCTAGGGGCTGAGCAGGATATCCCCTGCTTCGGGAGCAGAGGACTTTTGGCTGACAGCTGCCCGCAACGTTCTCAAGCTGGTGGTGAAGTCTGAATGGAACTCATACTCTGGCCAGGAAGAGGAGGCAAAGGCCCCAGGTGAGTGCTGTGGTCCCTCTACTCCCCACCTGTATGCTCCCATCATCCACCCCACTGTTCTCCACACCTGTGGACAATCCACATCTACATGACCAGTCAGTACCCTTTTCCATCAACCTGTCCCATCTGTTGAATCATCTGCTCATTCACCTACTTACTCAACAGTCCATCTGTCCATCCATCTGTCCTTTCTTCCATCCACAATTACCTCCATATTCACTTTTTTCAGTCTGTTCATTCCTACCACCCTACTTGTCCTTCCACAGATACATCTGTCCATCTACCTATGTTTCTGTCCTGACTTCCACCTGTTGGTCCCCCAGACCACACATCCATTCTGTCCCAGCCACTGGCACACCTGTCTTCCCATCCATTTCTTAGTGCCTCAGCCCTGGTGGGGCCTGGCATGTGAATGAGTCGTACCCTAGGCCTGGCCTGGACCCTAGGGCAGACAAGGCTCATCTCTGTGGTCTGTGAGGAGTGAAAGCTGACAGCTTTCAGGTGTCCTGGGGACCCCTTCCACCTGAGCACAAGGAACATGGGGAATGGTGGGGACTTGCCCTTTCTCTCTCTGGACTTAGCTCCTAAGCAACTGTAAGAGTTGTAACCTAAGAGTTCTTCAACCAGAGTTCTGAGAAGGAAGGGGCAGCTCTGGGGGAAGGAGGAAAATCCTCAGGCAGACTGTCTCTGTTTCTGCCTGCTTCCGTCTCCTGGCCTAAGGGTGTTGGTTTCAAGGAAGACTGTTGTGTGCCAGGCTCAGGAGCCCTGCAATTTGCAGGCTCTGCATTTAGGCTTCTCAGATGGCCGTTCTGGTGTGTGGGGAGGTAGGGGATTTTAGGGCCTTGCTTGTATAAAGTTTGGGACTACTGCAGACACTGGAGAATGTCAGGCCGTCGATGGACACTAGTCCTTGAGGGCTCGGTGTCTGCTCTGAGGTGTCTGCTGGGCCTCTGATCTAGCAGCACAAATGTAGGTTAATGCTGTGTGGCTTAAGGATTATCAGTATCTCGTCAGGGTTCTGGATGGGTCTGGATTTCTGGTGTATGCTGGGATGTTAGAAGCCATGTCAGATTTGGTTTCATGTCTGTCCAGGCTCACCGAGGCCATGGTTACAGGTGCATTTTAGGACCTCAGGACCTCAGACATGTGAGCAGTCCTGGGCTGGGAGCCACGGGCCTGCTGGGCCTGTGGGCCAAAGATACCTTGGGGACTTTGGGTGGAGCCTCCAGTGAGGGCCAAGGGTGCCGTTCTAGGGTTGCAGGCCTCAGGTGAGTGGCTCAGGTCACCGTCCTGGCCTCAGTGTGGAATAATGAGAGGCCCTCCCTCCCTATCTCTGCAGGAGACAAGGAGCCTAAGAAATCGGAAAAAAAGCCGGTGCTACCAGTGACCTCCGAGTTTGTGGATGAAGCTCTGTGTGCATGTGAGGAACATCTTAGCATCCTGGCACACAAGGACATTGACAAGGAACTGGAGGCTCCACTCTGTCTCAGCCCTGAGGGCTGGTCTATCTTCCTCCATCGCTATTACCAAATAGTCCAGTGAGTACCGGAGCCGGGCAGTAGCTGTGGGAAGAGGACCAAGTGTGGCCTCTCAAGCTAGCACACACCTCATTTCTTCTCTTTAAAAAAATTTTTTTTTCTGGCAGTCCTGGGGCTTGAAATCAGGGCCTGGGCAATGTCTCTTAGCTTTTTCACTCAAGGCTGGCATCCTACTTCTTGAGCCACAGCTCCACTTCTGGCTATTTTCTGTAGCTCATGGAAGATAAGAGTCTCCTGTATTTTTCTTTCTAGGCTGGTTTTGACCCATGATTCTTAGATCTTAGCCTCCTGAGTAGTTGATGATAGCTATGAGCCACTGGTACCCAGCTAATGAGTCTTTTTTATGAAGGCAACTTCTAGAAGGCTGAGAGAATCTACCAGAAGAGACCTATGAAATGTTTCATCATAAGACACACACAGTGTTGGATGGCTCAATACCAGCAGTTAGCAATTCACTGACTACTACTGTGTTTCTCTACACTTTTTTTTTTTTTTTTTGGTGCTGGTCCTAAGGTGTGAATGTAAGGCCTGAGTACTGTCCCTGAGCTTATTTGCTCGAGGTTAGAACGCTACCACTTGAGCCACAGCTCTACTTTGACTTTTTGAGTAGTTATTGGAGATGTCTCATGGACTTTCCTGCCTGTGCTGACTTTGAACTATAATCCTTAGATCTCAGTCTCTGGAGTAACTAGACTTACAGGCATGAGCCACCAGTGCCCAGCTTCTACTTTTTAAAAACAAGCCTATGCTTAGTCAACCAGGTCTTCATAAAGGTTCATTTTCCACAAAAACTTTTTTCCTAAGTATAAAATACCACACCATTTTTTCGACTATTCCTGTCTCTTACAGCACCCCACATAACACTCTCTGAGCCCATCAGGTGAGCTGAGCAGATACTCAGTGCCATGAATCATGGGGAGGCTTGTTTAGTGTGCATGTGTGGGTATTTCCAGGAGGCCCTGCTGAGCCCCCTCCATCTGGCTATCCCTGATCCTGGGGTTCCCTCTCATAAAAAGCGAGGAGGTCGGGGGGTTCCATGGTAGAGAAACTGGAGAGGTTGAAACATGACGGAGATGGAGCTTTCCCAGCTATTCAGCAGTGTTTGACCCCTCTGTGGTTGTGACTCGGTTTAGTTGACATTTTCCATCCTGTAGTGAACAGGGTCCCCCTTTGTCCCTGAACCCCTGTCTAGATAGCAGTTGCTGAGGCAGATGGCTGCTGGAGTACACGCCTAGCCACTCATTTATTCAGTTAGCCAACTGTGGGAGCACAGCAAGTATACACAGATCTGCAACTACAGAAACCTTCCCTGGGGGTGGGGTGCGGCTCCGTGCATGTACTAGCCTGGGGGCCCTCAGTGCAACGCCCAGTACCCATAGCAGAGCGCTGAGAGCGGGGAACAGGCAGAGACCCAGTAGGTATATGCTGAGGCTGAGAGATGGGAAGAGAAAGCCAGAAGAGGGCGGGCCCGCATGTGCTCGAATTAGACTCAGAGGAGACCCACCAGTCAACCAGTTAAGTCCAGAATAGGAAGGAAGGAAGGGGGAGCCCCCAGAGGTCCCTGTAGGAGAAGCAGTAGTACATTTGGCTCCCACCTCAGTCAGTCACTTAACTCTTCACATTCAGTTTCCGAATGCACATGCTTCCCCAGTAGAGCTGTTGGGAGGATTTGTGATACTAAGCAGAAAACCCTTGGCATAGCTCCTGGCAGAGTGATGTCCCCTAGGAACTGCAGGCTTGTGCCAAAGTCAGAGTCTTTGTTATTGTTCTGTTTTGTGATGGTACTAGGACTTGAATTCAGGGCCTTGGGCCCTGTCCCATAGCTTTTTCTCTCAAGACTGGCACTCTACCACTTGAGCCACAGCTTCATTTCTGGCTTTTTGGTGGTTAATTGGAGATAAGAATCTCATGGACTTGGCCATGGTCCTCAGATCTTAGCTTCTGAATATCTAGGATTACAGGCGTGAGCTACAGGCATCCCGCCAAAGGCAGAAGAAGGTAGAAGATTGGAGGTATGGGGAGTGTATATGAAGTAAAAGGAATTTTCCCAACCTTCCTCACTCCCATAGTCTGGACAAATGAGGTGGTGTGGGGTGGTATAAGGTGGAACAGGAATGGGTCTTGAGGGGAAGGTATGATTAACACTGGTTGGACCTTGACCAGGGGAGCCTGCGTCTCCCCTTGTCCCCGCCTCCCACCTGCGCCCAGGCTCTTCTGTCTAAATCACCATCTCCTCCCAGCCAGGGGGCACAACTCAAACACCTGGACACTCAGGTCCAGCGCTGTGAGGAGGTCCTACAGCAGCTAAAGGCTCTGGTACCCCAGATCGACATGGAGGGGGACCGCAACATCTGGATTGTGAAGCCAGGAGCCAAGTCCCGTGGACGAGGTAGGACTCGGCCCCTGCTTCCCACACCAGCACCCATGACGTTCACCCCCACTAGAGTGCAGAAAGGTCCATGGTGCTACCATGCTGGGTACGCATTCTTTCTTTTTTCTTTCTTTCTTTTTCTTTTTTTTCTTTCTTTCCTTTTTTTTTTTTTTTTTTGTCAGTCGTGGGGCTTGGACTCTGGGCCTGGGCACTGTCCCTTAGCTCTTCAGCTCAAGGCTAGTGCTCTACCACTTGAGCCACACTGCCACTTCTGGCTTTTTCTGCTTATATGGTACTAAGGAATTGAACCTAGGGCTTTATGCACTTTATGCATGCAGGGCAAGCTCAATCACTGAGCCACTTTCCTAACCCCCCCCCTTTTTTTTTTTACTAGTTGTGAGACTTGAACTCTAGGCCTGGGAGCTGTCCCTCAGCTCTTCAAGCACTCTACCACTTGAGCCACAGCACCTCTTCCTCTTTCTTTCTTTCCTTCTTTCCCTCCCTTCCTCCCTTCCTCCCTTTCTTCCTTCCTTCCCTTCCTTCTTTCCTTGCTTCCTTCCTTCCTTTCTTTCTTTCCTTCCTTCCTTCCTTCCTTCCTTTCCTTCTTTCTTTCTTTCCTTCCTTTCCTTTCCTTCTTTCCTTCCTTTCTTTCCTCCCTCCCTCCCTCCCTCTCTCTCTCTTTCCTTCTTTCTTTCTTTTTTCTTTCTTTCTTTCTTTTTATTTCTTTCTGTCTTTCTGTCTTTCTGTCTGTCTTTCTTTCTGTCTTTCTTTCTTCTTTTTTTTTTTTGGGTCCGGTCGTGGGGCCTGAACTCTGGGCCTGAGCACTATCCCTCAGCTCTTCAGCTCAAGGCTAGCGCTCTACCACTTGAGCCACAGCGCCACTTCTGGCTTTTTTCTTTTTGCTTATGTGGTGCTGAGGAATCGAACCCAGGGCTTCATGCATGCAAGGCAAGCACTCTACCACTGAGCCACCTTCCCAGCCCCATCTTTCTGTCTTTCTTTCTGTCTGCCTTTCTGTCTGCCTTTCTGTCTTTCTTTCTTTCTGTCTGTGTACTGAGGTTTTGAACTTGTGGCACTTGTTTGGCAGGTGCTCTTTCCACTGAGTCATACCTCCAGTCCCTTGTTCTATGTAACATTTTGTCCATAAACTTCTTCTCAATCAAACAAAAATATTTACTTAGAAAAAATGTAAGTCCTTAGCAAGGGGAAGAGGGTTGTAGAAAAAATGTAAGTCCTTAGCAAGGGGAAGAGGGTTGTGGTTATGAGTGAGCCCTTTCAGTTCCACGAGAGTGAGAGCTGATGGGCAGCCATGGTCCCCGGCCCTTCTCCCAGCCCCGCCTGACCTGGCTTCTGCCTTCTGTGTCCTGCAGGCATTGTGTGCATGGACCACCTGGAGGAGATCCTGAAGCTGGTGGACAGCAACTCCCTGATGATAAAGGATGGCAAGTGGGTGGTACAGAAGTACATCGAGCGGCCCCTGCTCATCTTTGGCACCAAGTTTGACCTGCGACAGTGGTTCCTGGTCACTGACTGGAACCCACTGACTGTGTGGTTCTATCGCGACAGTTACATCCGCTTCTCCACACAGCCCTTCTCCCTCAAGAACCTGGACAAGTGAGCATCGGGGCCAGCAGGGGAGGCAGTCCCATAGGCTGGAAATTACTGCTGCCAAGCTGCGTTGCACACACAGACTCGCAGGCAGGCAGGCAGGCAGGCCTCCATCCACCACCCATCCTTGGTCCTGTGGCTTATCAAGAGTATCCCAGGCTGACCGCTGTTCCAGGCCCTTGGAATTTAGGGGTGACCAAAACATGATCTCATTTCTCCAATGCTTATTTACCAAGCATTGGTGGCTCACACCTGTAACCCAAGCTACTCAGGAGGCTGAGATCTAAGAATCACAGTTTGAAACCATCCCAGGCAGAAAAGTCCATGAGACTCCATTAACCACCAAAAAACTGGAAGTGAATCTGTGACTCAAGTGGGAGAGTGCCAGCCTCGAGCAGAAAAGCTCAGGAACAGCCCACGGCCTGAGTCCCAGCCCTAGGACCGGCACAAACAAACAGAAAAAACCTCTCATATTCTAAGCAGGGGGAAACACAAGCAAAGAACATAACACATCAAATAATCTAATAGGTTAAATGATGATTTGTGGGGCTGGGAAGGTGGCTCAGTGGTAGAGTGCTTGCCTCACATGCATGAGGCCCTGGGTTTGATTCCTCAGCACCACATAAGCAGAAAAGGCTAGAAGTGGTGCTGCAGTTTAAATGGTAGAGCACTAGCCTTGAGCTGAAGAGCTAAGGGACAGCTACCAGGCCCCGAGTTCAGGCCCCATAACAGATAAACACACCATACACACAAACACACAAAAGTGATTTGCATTATGAGAACCAATAGAGAGCTGAGTAAAGCACATGAGAAATTTAAGAAGAGAAAGGCAAGGCAAGATCTGTGGTTAACTCCAGGGACTAAGCTTTCCTTGTTGAGCCCTGGGTCTGTAGCTTCCAGACTGTGTGTGCGCCTTGGGAGAGGTGAAAACCTGCTCAGGTCAGTGTCCACAGGTGGAGAGTGGAGGCTGTCATATGACACTCAGCACTGTAGCTATCAATAATTGTGATTTGAGTATGCCTTAGTCATTTTTCATATAACCCAGTGAAAACCAGGCACTGGTTGCTTGTGCCTATAGTCCTAGCCCCTCAGAAGGTTGCCATTAGAGGATTGTGGTTCAAAGCCAGCCCAGGCAGGAAAGGCTATGAGACATTTTTTTTTCTTTTTGGTTTGTTGTGGGTCTTAAACTTAGGGACTAGGTGCTATCCCTGAGTTCTTTCACTCAAGGCAAGCGCTCTACCACTTGAGCCACAGCTCCACTTTTAGTTTTTCTGGTAGCTAATTGGAGATAAGAGTCTCACAGACTTTCCTCTCTGGATTGGCTTCACACCACAATCCTAAGATCTCAACTGCCTGAGTAGTTAGGATTACAAGCATTACTGGCACCCAGCTTGTTTGTGAGTCTCTTATCTCCAGTTAATTAAGTGGCTAAGTGGTAGAGTCCTAGCCTTAAACACAAAAAAAGCTCACAGTGCCCACGCCCTGAGTTCAAGCCCCAAGACTGGCAAAAATAAACAAAACCCAGTGAGGGTCTGGGAACGTGGCTTAGTGGTCGAGTGCTTGCCTAGCATGCATGAAGCCCTGGGTTCAATTTCTCAGTACCACATAATCAGAAAAAGCCGGTAATGGCGCTGTTGCTCGAGTGGTAGAATGCTAGCCTTAAGCAAAAGAAGCTCAGGGACAGTGCCCAGGCCTTGAGTTCAAGCCCCAGGCCAGGAAAAGAAACAAAAACAATAAACAGTGAGGCAAGTTCTGCTGCTGCCTTCAGTTTGCAGATGTCAAGGGCATGCATGTTAAAAGACTTGCCGAAGAATTTCCAGCTTGTCACGAATAGGGGTGGGACTGGAACAGGCATCTTGCTCACCTCACCTTCTAAGGAGGGGAAGGCTCGCTGGACTAGGCCCCAAGGTGGTCCTGAGATATGACTGACTCTGGCTCTTGAAAAGTGTGGGACTGGGGCTGGGAAGGTGGCTCATTGGTAGAGTGCTTACCTTGTATGCATGAGGCCCTGGGTTCAATTCCTCAGCACCACATAAGCAGAAAAAGCTGGAAGTGGCACTGTGGCTCAAGAGGTAGAGCGTTAGCCTTGAGCTGAAGAGCTGAGGGACAGCGCCCAGGCCCAGAGTTCAGGCCCCATGACCAGCCAAAAAAAAAAAAAGAAAAGTGTGGAATGCAGGCCTCTTCCCAGGGGCCTCATCTCAGTTGTGTGAACCAGGTAGGCCCAGCGTGGGTGCAAGACACCAGACCTGAGCCTTGGCTTTCTCCTCTACCCTAGCTCTGTGCATTTGTGTAACAACTCCATCCAGAAACACCTGGAGACCTCATGCCATCGGCATCCGATGCTGCCTGCCGACAACATGTGGTCCAGCCAGAGGTTTCAGGACCACCTACAGGAGGTGGGAGCCCCCAAAGCCTGGTCTAACATCATTGTACCTGGAATGAAGGCTGCTGTGATCCATGCACTTCAGACCTCTCAGGACACAGTGCAATGCCGGAAGGCGAGCTTCGAGCTCTACGGGGCAGACTTTGTGTTCGGTGAGGATTTCCAGCCCTGGCTGATCGAGATCAACGCTAGCCCCACCATGGCACCTTCCACAGCCATCACTGCCCGACTCTGTGCTGGTGTGCAAGCTGACACTCTGCGCGTGGTCATCGACCGGCGGCTGGACCGCAACTGTGACACAGGCGCATTTGAGCTCATCTATAAGCAGGTAAGGTGGTGGGCCCCCCAAGTAGGAGCCCGGAGGTCCATTGTGGGGAGCCCCATAAGAAAGCATAGGGCGGGCTGGGAAGGTGGCTCAGTGGTAGAGTGCTTGCCTTGCATGCTTGAGGCCCTGGGTTCGATTCCTCAGCACCACATAAGCAGAACAAAAAAAGCCCAAAGTGGCACTGTGGCTCAAGTGATAGAGTGCTAGTCTTGAGCTGAAGAGCTGAGGGACAGCGCCCAGGCCCAGAGTTCAGGCCCCATGACTGGACTCAAACCCCCCTCCCCCACCCCACCCCCAAAAAAAGCACAGGGCTTGGTCATCAGACTCAGTTCAAAACTTAGTCTTGCCATATCCCCTGATCAGGCCTGTTCTTTAAAGCAAGAGTTAACACCTTAGTTCTTAGTTCTTAGAGTTGATCTAAGTGAAGACTTTAGCGCACAGAGAAAGTGGCACAAGTTTTAGCTATTGTCATTAATCAGGTGGTTAGGATGGTCTGGAGAAATACCAGACACTACCAAGTAGTGGCTGCAATTGCTAGCAGTAGTGGTAGCAGTAGGAGGAGGAGGAGGGAGGGACAGTAGGAGGAGGAGGAGCAGTAGTAGTAGTAGTAGTAACAGTAGCAATGGTAGTATTTGTTCTATAAAGGGATTTGAGTCTGCTAATATAGCATAGAGTCAGAGTTTTAAAAATCAGAGACTTGAAGCCTGGATGCTGGTGGCTCACATCTGTAATCTTCGCTACACTAGAGGCTGTTATTTGAAGCCAGCCCATGAGACTCTTAACTCTAATTAACTACAAAAAAACAAGTTGGAAATGGAGTACTGTAGCTCAAGTGGTAGAGCACTTGCCTTAAGCACAAGAGCTCAGACCCGGAGTTCAAGCCTGAGGATCAGCACTCAAAAAAAAAAAAATTAGAGGGGCTGGGAAGGTGGCTCAGTGGTAGAGCGCTTGCCTTGCATGCATGAGGCCCTGGGTTCGATTCCTCAGCACCACATAAGCAAAAAGAAAAAAGACGGGAGTGGCGCTGTGGCTCAAGTGGTAGAGTGCTAGCCTTGAGCTGAAGAGCTGAGGGACAGTGCCCAGGCCCAGAGTTCAGGCTCCATGACCGGACCCAAAAAAAAAAAAAAATTAGAAACTTGATTTTAAGGGTTTTCTGAGCTCTGGGAAGTAATTTTTTGTGGCAATTTAATTATCTTCTGATTAAGATTCTGATCTGCCATGGTTTGGATTCAGGGAGGGAAGATGCTAATGGTATAAATTAAATGGCCTCATTTATCATTCCTGATTGTGTCTTAAATGAGTATGTCAGCATTTTGATTTCACAAAATGTGTTGGCCTATGCTGGTGGCTCATACATGTAATCCTAGCTACTCAGGAGGCTGAATCATGGTTCAAAGCCAGCCTAGGCAGCAAAGTCAGTGAGACTCTATTCTCCAATGAACTATCTGAAAGCCAGAAGTGAAGTTATGGTTCAAAGTGAAAGAGCGCTACCCTTGAGGAAAAAAGTTCAGAGATAGCACCCAGGCCCTGAGTTCAAGCCCCTCAGCACCAGTCCCCCCCCCCACCCCCGAGAAAGTGTTTTGTTCCCTCATATTCCCAGATGTCTTTCATTAGCGATTGGTTTGGGGGTGTTTAGGCCAATGTGTAATGAAGCGCCACACCTTCATTGGTGGTTTTGTCTCTGGTCTCTTCATCTAGGACAGCCCCATTGCTTTCTCCCCATTCTGATCTTTTGAAGGAACCTACTGTGCTTTGTAGAACTGCCCCACATTTTGGATTTATCTGATTGTTTCCTGTGGTGTTATTTAACTTGCTTTTCTGCTATCTGAATGCCCTGTAAAATAGAAGTTAGGTCAACCAGCTTGATGAGGTTCAGGTTAAGCACTCTTTTGGCAAAAACACCTCAGAGGTGGTTTTTTTGTTGTTGTTTGTTTTGTTTTTTGGGGTCCGGTCATGGGGCCTGAACTCTGGGCCTGGGCGCTGTCCCTCTGCTCTTCAGCTCAAGGCTAGTGCTCTACCACTTGAGCCACAGCACCCCTTGCAGCTTTTTCTGTTTGTGTGGTGCTGAGGAATCAAACCCAGGACCTCATGCATGTGAGGCAAGCACTCTACCACTGAGCCACCATCCCAGCCCAAGTGCTAGCTTTGAGCAAAAAGAAACTCAGGAACAGTGCCCAGGCCCTGAGTTCAAGACCCAGAACTAAGGGCTGGGAAGGTGGCTCAGTGGTAGAGCACTTGCCTTGCATGCATGAGGCCCTGGGTTCGATTCCTCAGCACCACATAAGCAAAAAGAAAAAAGCCAGAAGTGGCGCTGTGGCTCAAGTGGTAGAGCGCTAGCCTTGAGCTGAAGAGCTGAGGGACAGCGCCCAGGCGCAGAGTTCAGGCCCCACGATTGGACCAAAAAACAAAAAACAAAAAAAGACCCAGAACTGGCAAAAAGTTAAAAAAAAAAAAAAAGAGGGGTTCATTTTTTTGGTTCACGTTGTAGAGGTGCAAAGTGAAAGCGCTACATCGACTGGCCTTGTGGCCAGAGTCCTGAGTGGCACAAGGACCTGGAGGCACTGGGGCTAGGGTAGGAGGTACGGAATTGCGCGTGCCTTCTAGAATGCACAAGGTTCTGGGTTCCATCCTGTCCCTCGTGTGTGTGTGTGTGTGTGTGTGTGTGTGTGTGTGTGTGTGTGTGTGTGTGTGTGTGTGTGTGTGTGTGTGTGTGTGTGTGTGTGTGTGTGTGTGTGTGTGTGTGTGTGTGTGTGTGTGTGTGTGTGTGTGTACTGGTCCTGGGCTTTGAACTGTGATCCTCAGATCTCAGTTTCCTGAGTGGCTAGGACTACAGGCATGAGCCACCAGCGCCCGGCTTTGTCTTTTCTTTCTTTTGCCAGTCCTGGGGTTTGAACTCAGGGCCTGGGCGCTGTCCCTGAGCTTCTTTTGCTCAAGGCTAGCACTCTATCACTTGAGTCACAGAGCCACTTCCGGCTTTTTTTCTGTGTATACGGTGCTGTGGAATGGAAGCCAGGGCTCCATGCGTGCTAGGCTAGCACTCTGCCAGAAGGCACTTCCCAGCCCAGTTGGCTTGCTGCCTTGTTTTTGAGGTATGGGGAGTTCAGCCCAGGGCCTGACCTAGTCTAGGCAGTCATTCTTTCATTGAGCTGCCTTGCACCCAAGGAGATGATGGCGTGGTGCTTGTTCCCTGCTCCTCTGGGCCATCAATCCCTACGCCCTGTGAGACTCTAGTAGTTTCCTTAGAGGATGAAGGCGGGCTTCCTTCCTCAGCCTAGAAATGGCTCTTTGGCCTGTCGCATCCAATAGCAAGGTAACATCCTCTTCACTGGGAACTGACTCATCCACCCGTGCCGAGCCCTGCCAGAGCCAGGGTGGATGGGCACTGTCTGAGTGGGCCTTGTCTCTTCCCTGCAGCCTGCCGTGGAGGTGCCCCAGTATGTGGGCATCCAGTTAGTGGTGGAGGGCTCCACCATCAAGAAGCCGTTAGCGATGTATCATCGGCGGTCGGGGACCCGGCCGGCACTCCCTCATCTGCTGACCCAGCAAAGCCTTGGGGAAGGCAAGGATTCAGGGACCCTTACCCACAGGTCAGCTTCTAGGAAAATTGCTGGGGCCAGGAGCCTGGGGCACATTGAGAAGCCAAGTTCCACTGCTACCACTTCAGTCCCTGGAAAGGGGAAGAAAGGCAAGGCAAAAAGTGCCACAGTCCGGGTCTGCCCTGGCCTCCGCAAGCGGAAACCCTCCCGGCACCAGGGCAGGGCACGATTTCACCCGTAACCCTTGCCAGCGGGCACAGGCAAGCCCACCCGCTGAGCATCTGAACAAACGCAGCCCCTGGGTTAGATCATTCCCCTCAGATACCCTCCCACAACCCGATTTGCCCTCCTGCGAAAGACCCCCCCGTAGCAAGTAAAAGCCATTGCTCACAAAGTACTTTTAGGTTTATTGCCAAATGCATTTTGTCCCCTCCAAAGCTGTCCCCCAGGCAGAGGGACTGCTGGCAGTTGTTCTGCAGGATGGCAGGGTCCAGCCCCGGGGTGGAGTCCAGACCTTTGCTGCCGCCCCGCTCTGCCTCTGCCTCCCTGGACAGCGGTCTCTGGAGGACATGACCCCTACAGCCCCTAACTGCACTCCGCAGCTCCGGTAGCCCTCACCACCGCCCAGTAAGGAGGCTGCTTTTGTCCCCATTTTCCAGCCAAGATAGCGGGAAGTGTGAGGAAGTTGTCCCAGGTTGCACAGCTCAGAAGGGACCGTCCAGAGACGCAGACCCAGGTCTGTTGGATTCCAAACCCTCTGTTCCTCCCTCCAGAGGAGGCTGGAAGGCCGCACTGGCTCCCCCGCTGCTCTGTCTTGCCCCACCCTCTGCTTCACCCTCTGCTTGTGGGGCTGCTGGTCAGCCTTTGGCCCTCCGCCAGGCCCTCACAGATTCCTTTGCTCCCACAGCCCCCTCCCACCTCCCCAGCCTCCACACCAAGGCCCAGCTGCCTTCCCCCTGTGTGCTCCGACCCCAGGGCCGGGTCCTCAGGCTGCAGCACAGCAAGCTGGTGGGCTCTAAGGTCCTTTCGACTACAGGCAAGGCCTTCATGACTCTACCCACAGCCAAGGTTCTGATGTCCTTCCCACCTGCCCCTGACCTCAAGGTGACACCCAGCATCCTGAAGCCAAGAAAGGTGGGCCTTGAACTGACTCACACCCCAGGGAGGGGGTGGGTAGCGCTGAGCACTGGGACAAGAGAGCAGGGGGGCCTCCCCCAGGCAGCCACGGACTCTGCCAGACGCCCCCTCTGAAGACAGATTCCTGATCATCTCTCCCTCTCCTCCTTCTTTCACACCGAGGCTGGTGGTCCTCAGCGCCTTCAAGCCCCCCATTGCGGAAGTGCCCCATGGCCTCTGTCCTTTGAAGTTGGACTTCTTCCTAGCAACCACAGGAAGGTCAAGTCCAAAGGCAAGTTCAAGGCCAGACTCTGCGACAGCTCCAAGGCTGAGGCATACCCCATGGAGAGGCTGAGCCTCCCTGTATTTGCACCCCTTGCTTTTGCATTTCGTAGCCTGAGAAACTCCTGTTCCGAACCCCCCTGCCCCTGTCCTGGGTCTAGCCCCAAATAAAAAGCAGTGAATAATGTATTCCAGGCTTGGCTCCACTGCTGGTGGAGGATGAAGAGCGAGCCGGGGAGGCCCCTCCACTCCAAGGGGCAGAGGACTCTCCCATGCAGCAAGGCACAAAGCCGCTACCCACAGGCAGACACGGCTTCCTGGACAGGACACCGGGGGACAGGGGGAGGGGAGGACCTTCACTATATAGATGGGGAATGCAAGTCTGGAAAAGGTGACGTGGGTTGCCCAAAATCTTGGGGCAGCAAGCGGAAGGCAAGGCACATGCGGTCACAGCCGCCGTACACCAGGATCCCCAGCCCCGCGCCGGGCAGGGCTGGCAGGGTGACACCTGGTGGACACAGGAATGACACAGAAAGGGGAAAGAGATGTCAGTGTCCAAAGCCCAGCCCTTCTCCAGAGAGGACAGGCCGGGCCCTTCTTCCAGAAGGGATCAAAAGCCACCTAAGAGTAGAATCGCCAATGAGCCACGGCCCTGAGAAGTCTGACCTTCCCTCGTGTGGTGTGTGGGATGGTGCTCCTCTAAAAACGACCTGCAACCTGTGAAGGATGTCTTTACATGGAAGATGTTGTGCAGGTGTTATTAAATTGACATCTCAAAATGAGACGGTTCTGGATTATCTGTGTGGGTCTTAAGTCTAGTGACACCAGTGTTAGTCACTGAAGATGAGAGGAGATCCAGACCTTGGAGGGCTGGGAATCAAATGAGTAGAGATTAACTGTATAGAAAGCATACACATTTATTTAAAGTGAGTCTGATGCGGCCGGGGACCTACATGAAGGAAGGCTGAAGATGCAGTCTCTTCCAATACTGGACTACTGGACAGAGAAGTTAATGAAGCGGCTAAATTCTGAGGGGAGGCTAAGCAGACAAATCCATCCAGTGATTTACTGTGCAGTGCTGAAGATGATGGGATACTGCCAGCCCTCCAGTTGGTTTCAGTAAGGTCTGTACCGTCACTTTTGACTTCCTTTTTGGTGGTTCTGTGGTTTGAACTCAGGCCTCACTCTTGCTCAGCAGGCCTGGTCACTTGAGCCATGCCCCTAGCCTCGACTTGGGCTTCTCATCCTCCACAGGAGTGGGACTTTGCACTTCCGCACCCTTCCCAGGGAGTCTTGTCTTTTAAAAACAGCAGCACAGCCAGGTGTGGTGGTGCATTCTGATTTTTTTTTTTTTTTGCTCAAGGCTAGCACTCTACCATTTGAGCCACAGTGCCATTTCCTGCTTTTTCTGTGTATGTGGTACTGAGGAATGGAACCCAGGGCTTCATGCATGCTAGGTAAGGACTCTACCACTGAGCCACAGTCCCAGTCCCACAGCACGCTCTTGTTATCCCAGGGCTTGGGAGGCTGAGGCAACTTCCTCGGTTTGGCAATATAAGCTATAGAGCAAGGTCTCATATATATATATATATATATATATATATATATATATATATATATATATATATATATATATATATATATATATAATGTATGTGTAAAATGTAAATTATATCACATTTATTTTTTTTTGTCAGTCATGGGGCCTGAACTCTGGGCCTGGGTGCTGTCCCTCAGCTCTTCAGCTCAAGGCTAGCGCTCTACCATTTGAGCCACAGCGCCACTTCCGGCTTTTTCTACTTATGTGGTGCTAAGGAATCAAACCCAGGGCCTTATGCATGCAAGGCAAGCGCTCTACCACTGAGCCACCTTCCCAGCCCTATATAACATTTTTTAAAGGAGGGTAACATGATGGGGAAAAACAGCACAAAGGTCAAAGTGATTCTTTTCTTTGTGCTAGTGTTGAGGCTTCAACTTAGTGGCTCAGCCCCTTAGGATGAGACATTGTCAAGGCAGAGGGACTGGAAGAGTGGCTCCATGGTGAACCACTTGGCATGCAGGAAGGCCTGCATTCCATCCCCAGCAGCCAATGGACAGCTGCACAGAGAACCCGGAGCCCTCCTAGGGGACCCTACTGTCACCTTGGTTTTGGACTTCAGGCCTCCCAAATGTGAAAACTGTTGTTTTTTTTTGTTGGTGGTGGGACTTGGGCACTGTCACTCAACTCTTCAGCTCAAGGTGAGCACTCTACCACTTGAGCAACAACCCCACTTCCAGTTTTCTGGAGGTTAATTGGAGATAAGAATCTCTGGGAGGGCTGGGACAGTGGCTCAGGGGTAGAGCACTCGCCTCACATGCCTGAGGCCCTGGGTTCGATTCCTCAGCACCACATAAGCAGAAAAAACTGGGAGTGGCGCTGTGGCTCAAGTAATAGAGCGCTAGCCTTGAGCTGAAGAGCTGAGGGACAGCGCCCAGGCCCAGAGTTCAGGCCCCATAACCAGACCCTCCCCCCCCAAAAAAAAAATCTCTGGGACTTTCCTGCCTAGGAGGGTTTGAACCACGATCCTCAGATCTCAGCCTCCTGGGTAGTGAGGATTACAGGCATGAGCCACCCGCACCTAGCTGTTTCTGTTGTTCTAAGCCACTCAGGTTGTGCTAGGTCTTTCCCGCAGTTTATGGAAATGAATGTATTAGCAAAGCTGGTCACAGGGGTGACCAGCTTTGTGGTAAAACTTACAAAGCAGAGCAGGGCTGTGTTGGCAGCCCACACATGTAACCCTAACAACTCAGGAAGCAAAGACTGGGAACACCATGGTTCTAGGCCAGCACAGGCACAAAGGTTGAGACCTGACTGGAACAGAAAAAGCTGGAGAGAGTGGCATCGGCCTCTGTGTTAGCTACTGCAGGAAGCAAAGACAGGAGGCTCGTGATCCACATTACCCCAGGCCAAAAGTTAAGACCCTTTACAGCAAAAGAGCCTGGTATAATGGCTTACGAAGCAAAGCACCTGCCTAGCAAGCTTGAAGCCAAGTCCAAACCCCAGTACTACTACCCAACTCCCAAATATGCTGGCAGTGTGGTTCAGTGGCAGAGTGCTTGCCTAGCATGTTTGAGACCTGGGGTTTGATCCCCAGCACTGGAAGAAAAAAAAAAAAAGCCTTCTCACATGACATGGTAAACAGAAATACCCTGGGTGCGTTGTCAGAAAGACTGGTAGAAGCTGGATACCAGTGGTTCACACCTATAATTCTAGCTACCTAGGAGGTCAAAATCTGAGGATTGTGGTTCAAAGCCAGCCCTGGCAGCAAAGTCCGTGAGACTCATCTCCAATAAACCACCAAAAATCCAGAAGTGGCGCTGTGGCTCAAGTGCTAGAGTGCTCGCTTTGAGCTGAAGAGCTCAGAGAAAGCGCCCAAGCCCAGTTCAAGCCCCACGACCGACAAAAATAAACATACTGCTAAGCTTGTAGGTGTAGCTCAGGTAATGTGTTCTTTTTTTTTTTGGTCGGTCGTGGGGCTTTTACACTGGGCTTGGGCGCTGTCCCTCAGCTCTTCAGCTCAAGGTGAGCGCTCTACCGCTTGAGCCACAGCACCACTTCCAGTTTTCTAGTGGTTTACTGGAGATAAGAATTTCACGGACTTTCCTGCCCAGGCTGGTTTTGAACCTCCATCCTCAGATCTCAGCCTCCTGAGTAGCTAGGATTACGGACGTGAGCCACTGGTGCCCAGCTCTGGTGGCTAATTTGAGGTTAAGTCTCATGGACTTTCCAGCCCAGGCTGGCTTTGAACCAGGATCATCAGATCTCAGCCGTCTGAGTAGCTAACAGGCATGAGCCCCTGGAACCCAGCCCTATTTCAATTTTTTAAAGTAAAATATAAGTATCTCACTTAGATGGTGAACCTAGTCAATTTGAGATAAAACCAGAATGTCATGTGGGGCTGGGAACTGTCGAGTCAGGCTATAAGGACTGGTGGGTGTGAAATCAGCTGTGGAAGATGGAAGCAGTTCAGGAGGTGGCCGTGGAGCTGGCGGCACATTGGAAAATCACCAAGTGTACTTAATTCCACAGAGGCCAGCAGTGTAGTGTACTCCTGCAGTCCCAGCAGTAACGCTTCTTGAGCCCAGGAGTGGAAGCCAGCCAAGGCAATGTAATAAAAAGAAAAAATGAGCTGGGCACTGGTGGTTTATGACTATAATTCTACTCACCAGGCTGAGATCTGAAGATCACATTTCAAAAAGCCAGCTAGGGCAAGACAGTCCATAAGACACATCCCCAAGGAAACACCAAAAAACCAAAAGTGGTTAAAAAAAAAAAAAAAAAAAAGCTCAAGTAGTAAAGCACTAGCCTTGAGCAACAAAACTCAGTACCCAGACCCCAAGTTCAAGCCCCAGGACTAGCACCAAAAGGAGGGGGGGAAAATGATTAAAATGATCAGCTTTCAAAGGAAGCCACCAAATACAACTGAGCAAACCACAGGCCACGGAAAGTATCTGTTTTACCAGCAAATCCGCCAAAGCAGAGCCTGAGGTAGGAGTTTTTATTATTTCAAATCCACAGAGAAGCCACTTGCCCAGCGCCACACAGTGAACCAGTGGAAAGGCTACGGCTCGGGGAGCCCCAGGCACTGCAGAGTCCTGGAGAAATAGGGGGGCAGGGGAGCCACGAGCTCCACCGGAGCGCCCGCGGGGCTGGTGCCTGGGAGGAGAAGGCGGTGCAGGTGGAGGTGCAGAGGCAGCGGGGCAGCCTGGGAGGGAGGGAGGCGGAGGCGGCGGAGCAGAGCGTCACCCAAGACCTGAGCAGAAGAACCAAGGCAGCAGATGGAGCGCCGAGGGGACGTGAGGCCAGCCCCTCTCCCCATGTGCGGCTGTCTTGTACACACACACACACACACACACACACACACACACACACACACACACACACACACACACACACACACACACACACACACACACACACACACACACACACACACACACACACACCATGGCTGAGCACACTAATTCCCACACAGCAGCAGATGCTTGCTGGGAACTTCCCAAACCACTTTCCTCCTGGCCACACAGCTAAACACCATGTCTAGCCCTTCTTGCTGCTGGACAAGGTCATGGGATGACACCTGTAGTCCCGGGATGGCGGTGTCAGCAGGTGAAATCTTCATCCACAGAGCGTGCCCTCTCAACTGGCGGGGTCCCTGCATGGCTGCCCGCCCCTACCCTCTCCCACTCATCACACTGCACGCTGGGGGAAGGGGGAGTGCACCTCGGTACTTTGGGCTCAAGGTCAGAGCATTGAGAAATACCCTACCACACACCCCAGACTTGAGGGGCGGGCGTAGGGAGGGCTGTTGGAAGTCCCTCTGCTTCAGGGCTTCCGCTTGCCACGTGGGCAGGACGGGCCCAAGCCACACAGCTAGACGGGGAGTGAGCGCAGGAAGCCAGGAGGGCACCCGGACCACACCCCATGCTGGAAGGAAGCAGGCGCATGGGCCTGGGCACCTGTCTCCGGGGCTTGGCATTCTCAACTGGCAGGAGGAAGCGCTGGCCGAGGACGGTGCCCACTCGCGCGGCGTACGTATGGTCCCCAAGCACCGGACAGAGCTGCAGCACCATGTGTACCTGCAGCTGATCGGGAAACGCTGGGCGAAGAAGACGGGACATGGTGGACAGCCCCCCGCCCCCGTGGCGGTCCCTCCCCCTCCCCCAAGCACAAGGGCAGTGAGGGCATGGGGCAGGCAGGAGGGTGAGATCGTGGCGCTGGCTGAACTACAGGGAGGACGGTCTTCATTCCCGCCGGTGCCCCAAAGCCGGCCAGAGCTCCGACCCACCTGTCAGTGGCTGCAGCTGCACCAGGGCACAGCCGGAGCCCGCGGCCAGGACACGGAAGCGGCTGAGGGTCCTCCTGACGCCTTCCGTGATGTCCTTTCGGGATGGGCACTTGACAGGAACCCCCTGTGGGGCCAGCCAAGCCTGGACAAGGTTCCTACGCACCTGAGAGCTGCACCCGCAAGACGGCCCGGCCCAGGGGGCCACTCTCCCCCATCTCCCTCCCCAGACTCCTCTGGAAGGTGGCAGAATTGGAGAGCCCCCTTCCCCACCCGACTCACCTGGCTGACGCCATCAGTGTGTGCCAGGGCCAGGGCCACGCGGATCTTCCCCTCAGAGTGGCTCGGGATGCCATCAGTGACGGCACTGAGAAAGGGCATGAGACGTCACAGGGTGGCCCACGGGACCCCCACTCCCCGCTGCCCCCACAGCCTCTCCGAACTCCGCTCACCAGTAGGTAGCTGTGGGCCTCTGGGCCCTCCTACAGTGGGTAAAGAACTTCTGCAGGTGGCTCGCTGTCTGGGGACAACTGGAGAGTAGTACAAGCCCAGAAGGCTCCCTGGAAGAAGGGACAAACCACACAACGTGCTGTGGGCCCACTCACAAAATGGGACCCCTAGGCACTGCATGCTGGTGGCTTACACCTGTGATCCTATTTGAGAAGCAGAGATGCGAGGATCCTGGTTCAAAGCCACCCCAGACAGAAAAGACTCCATCTCCAGTTAGCTAGCAAAAAAGCTGGGCGTGGAGATGTGGCTCAAGTGGTAGAGCTCCAGACTTGAGAAAGCCAAGCAAGAGCACATGCCCTAAACTCCAATCCCACTTCCCCTCCAACCCCCACACAAACACCCCTTAGAAGGAATACTGTTCCACTCAAGACCAAACAGTAATGCCACAACCATACATAACACAGACCTCCTGAGAAACAAGGTTTCCCCTCCCAAGCCAACAAGGTTGGGTAGTTCATTCTATTTGTTTTGCCCTGGCCCCCCAGGGAGCGCCAATTGCCAACTGTGTGCCAGGGGCAGGCGCTCCACTGTGAATTTTCTACACTCCCCCTCATCACTTACTTCCCAGGTGCTCGCACCAGGTGGAGCTCCCTAGTACCCAGGGACTGGCTCAGTTCGGGCAGCACCGACTGCAACGTCAGCTCTCCTGGCTTTCCTAGAGAAGAGGAAAAAGAGCTTCATCCCCACCCCACCCCTCCCTTGGAGACATCATCTCTCAGTCAGTACCTCCCAACACCCCCTACCTGACACGGGCAGCCCCGCTGGCTTGTTCAATGTCACCAGAGGCCCTGAAACACATTACACAAACATCAGCAAAAGCAACAGTAATCGTCCGTGAGTTTACAAAGCGCCTTCCCACGCAGCTCAGCACAGTGAACCCCAACCTCGCGTAAACCCAGTGGACGTCTCTCCTCACATAAGCCCCGCTCACTGCCACCGCAGGGCCTTTGCACTTGCTGTCCTACGTCTCACAGGGCTCAGGCTGCTTAGTGTCTTGTCTCGAATGCCACCGAGAGGTCTGAGTCCCCGGTGAGTGCCTCGCCACCACAGGGTCTCCCGGCAGAGATCGCTAGTTCCTAGAGCCCCGAGGCGACGCCTGGCCCGGCGGCGGCGGGGCTCCGGCCCGGGCCCCTCACCTTCCCGGCGCAGCAGGGCCGCCCGCAGCGCGTCCAGCAGCTCCTCCCGCCCGAGGCCGCCCGGCCGCGGCCAGCCCGGGGCCCCCGCGGGGTCCGCGCCCCGAGGCTGCGGCTGCCGCCTGGAAAAGGTGGACGGAGCAACCATGGGGCCGCGGGGTCGAACTCGGGGCCCCACGACGCAGCGCGGGGACCCGGCCCGCCCCCCTCACCAAGGCCGGGGCGGCGGTGATTACCGGGCCCGGGTGCCGAAGCCCGCGTGCCGGAGCCGCGCGCAGACCCCCGGCCCCCGGCGCCAGCCCCCCGAGACCCGGCCCCACACCCGGAAGCCTCCCATCTCCGGAACAAGGCCAGGGCGCATGCGTCCGGAAGGCCCCCCCACCGCTCTGACCAGCGGTGCTCCGATTGGTCAAGCCGACTGTCAATCAGTAGACCGAGCGGGCGGGGCTCCGCCGTGGGTAGTTGAGACTTTGCCTGCGGCCCGGCACGAAAAGGCGCAAACTCGTGCTCGTGCTCTTGGGGAAACTGAGGCAGCGGGCTTCCTCCCCGGCTGAGCTCCAGGTCTTCGGAGAAGACCGGAACAGGAAAGGCCGGGGCAGGGTGGAGTTTCCCCTCCACTTCCGCGGAGTTTCGGACTTGCGGCCGTCGGCGTGCACAGTCCTGTGAAGCAAGTGAGTGGATGGGCAGCGGCCCGCGGCCCCGGCGCCCGCGCCGGCCGGCCCGAGCGGGACAAAGGCGCGTCCGGCCCGGCGCCCGCGCGGGCCCCGACCCGCTCGCCGGGCCCCCCGGCGCGGGGCGCGGGGCGGGGGGGGCCCGGCCGCCGCCGGCCTCGGCCGAGCGAGGCGGGAAGCCGCGGGCGCGCGGCGTGGTGGGCGGCGCTCGGCGGGGGGGGGGGGGGGTCCGCCGGCCCGGGCGCCGCGCACGCCCCGCCGTCCACGGCGGTGGGAGGAGCCCACCGGGAGCCCCCGAGGGACCCGGAGGCCCGGCGCAGGCCGTGCCGCGCGCCCGAGCCAGCCAGGCCCCGGGTTCAAGCCCCCGCGCCGCCCCTCCCTCGCATGCCCACGACAACAAAGGGGTGCGGAGCGGTGCGGACGCGAGACGGCGAACAAAATGGATTCTGTGCTCTGCTGGGTGAAGATCACGTGCAGGGCCAACTTGGGCCTGGTGGGGCGGGCCGCAGCCCTCGCCCTCAGCTGGGACTACTTGTCTCCAGTAAACTGGCCCCCAAAGCCGGAAGTAGAGCTGTGGCTCCAAGGGTAAGGGGCCGGCCTTTAGCAAAAGAAGTTCGGCAACAGCACCCAGGCCCTGAGTTACTGTAGCCCAGGGGTCGGCGCAAGAAAAGAAAGGAAACAACAAACACAAAGCCTGCCGAGTGCCAGTAGCTCACACCGTAATCCTATAATCCTACCTACGCGCCCTCCAGGCTGAGATCTGAGAATAGAGTTCAAAGCCAACCTAGGCAGGAAAGTGAATGAAGAGGCCCAAGTGGTAGAGAGCCCAGGCCCTGAGCTCAAGTGCCAGAACACTCTCACCCCCCACCCTCCAAAAAAAGGGCAAGGCCCTCTGCATCTAGTAACATGGAAGTGGCCCGTAGCAGGTGGTGCTTTAAAGGAAATGCACCTCTCAGTAGGGCGGCCACAGGCAGGAGATCGGAATTTGAAGCTAGCCCTGGCAGAATTCCCAAAGCCTTAATCTAAAAACAAACCGAAAGAGCCGACCACCGGTGGCACACACCTGTAATCCCACCTACTCAAGAGGCTGAGATCTGAGGATCGTGGTTCAAAGCCAGCCAGGGCAGGAAAGTCCATGAAGTGGTGCTGTGGTTCAAAGTGGTGGAGTGCTAGCCTTGAGCAAAAAGTGCTCAGGACAGCACCCAGGCCTTGTGTTCAAGATGCACAACCAATCAGAAAAAAGGGGGTGGGGTAAAGTTAGAATTCCTGAGGCCTTCCATTCCAACCTCCAGCCAGTATATGGGGGGAAGGAGGGAACATACATCTTTTAAGTTGGTGTGACTCAATCTCAACGTACAAAAGAGTAAAAGTTACTAGACTGTGTGAAGTATATGTACACACATACTCTCACTTTTTCCTCTTGGAGTTATCTCTTGGTTAAAAGTGTGTCTCTTCTAAGGCTCTAGAATATGACACATAAATTGTTTATAAATGATCGAGTTTTAGGATTTTTTTTTTGGGGGGGGGGTGTCCGATCCTGGGCCCTGAACTCTGGGCCTGGGCGCTGTCCCTTAGCTCTTCACTCAAGGCTAGCGCTCTACCACTTGAGCCACAGCACCACTTCTGGCTTTTTTCTTTTTGCTTATGTGGTGCTGAGGAATCGAACCCAGGGCCTCAGGCATGCAAGGCAAGCGCTCTACCACTGAGCCACCTTCCCAGCCCCGTTTTAGGATTTTTTTTATTGTAGTTTTTCTTTTTACTGTCTCAGGGCTGAGGAGGGAATCCAGGGCCAGTACCCTACCACTGGGCTGCTCCCACAGCCCTGGTTATAGCAACAGAAAAATTGTGATGGTTAATGTTGCCTACTTAATTGGATTGAAAAGCTTAGGAGAGCATACTTAGATGTTTTTACTTTTGTTTTGCCAGTCCTGGGGCTTGAACTCAGGGCCTGGGCACTGTCCCTGAGCTTCAGGAAGCTCAAGGCTAGCACTTGAACCACAGCGCTACTTCTGGCCTTTTCTGTGTGTGTAGTACTGAGGAATCGAACCCTGGACTTCATGCATGCTAAGCAAGCACTCTACCACTCAGCCACATTCTCAGCCCAGCAGAGCATACTTTTGTTGTTGTCAGAGAAGGCTTGTTCGAACTGGATTGGCTCCTGAGGACCCAGATCTAACAAGTGACTAATCCAGGGACGGTTCAGTCTTTATTGGTTTTGTTTTGCATTTTGGTGATAGTCCTGGGGCCTGGTCTCTGGGGAAGCCGTCCGCCATGTTAGCCACGCCCCCAGCCCAGGATCCCAAATTTGCATAAACTAAGGCGGTGGTGGGACTAAGGAAGCTGGGGTTTGATTGGAGGAGGTGAGTCACGTGGGTGTGGCCTCGTGGACTAGATATGGTCCTGAGTCCTTCCTGTTAAGCCTCGTCTGCTTCCTGTCCGGCCGTGACGGTAGCTGCTCCCCGCCATGATGGCCTGAAACCGTGAGCGCGATTAGCCTTTCCTCCTCTGTCCCCCGTCCGACGCTTCCTTGTCCCCATGGCCGAGGGGAAGATGGTTATAAACACTGTGACCGACATGTTTTTGCAGGCTTGAAGCCCGGCGAGCGGCGACGAGGGCGGGCCGGAGTCATGAGCGACAGCGGAGAGCGGATGTTCGACGACGACGAGCGGGAATCCCGCTCGGCTTCCGGAAGTGGAAGCGCCCCGGCCCCCCGGAAAGCCGCGGGCCGCTCCCCGGCCAGGTCCCGCTCCCGGTCCCAGTCCCGGCCCCGGTGCCCGCGGGGCTCCCGGCGGCGGTTCTCCAGGTCGCGATCCCCGCCCCGCTCCCGCCAGCGATCCAGCGGCAGGGACTACAGTCGAGACCGCGGAAGACGGCGCAGCCCCAGCCGCTCCCCCTCGCCGTCCTCGCAGAGGCGCCACGGCGGGAATCGGGAGGACCCCGACCCCAACTGTTGCCTGGGCGTGTTCGGCTTGAGCCTGTACACCACCGAGCGGGATCTGAGGGAGGTGTTCTCCAAGTACGGCGCCATCGCCGACGTGTCCGTGGTGTACGACCAGCAGTCCGGGCGTTCCAGAGGGTTCGCCTTCGTGTATTTTGAAAGCGTAGACGACGCCAAGGAGGCAAAAGAGCGCGCCAACGGCATGGAGCTCGCCGGGCGGAGGATCAGAGTGGATTTCTCCATCACGAAGAGACCGCATACCCCAACACCGGGGATTTACATGGGAAGACCTACCTATGGCGGCTACCGGCGCTGGGATTATTACGACCGAGGCTACGATCGCGGCTCTGACGATCGAGAATACTACGGCAGAGAATACTACGGCAGATCGTACCGGGGCGGGGGGTGGAGAGCCCAAGACCGGGAGCCCGTGTACAGAAGGCGGTCACCTTCTCCCTACTACACCCACGGCAGGTACACCTCGAGGTCCAGATCTCCGTCCTACTCACCCCCGCGCTACTGAAGCACCGAGTGGAAGACTTTCTGAAACCTGCCGTAGAGCTGCGAAATCTTGGGACAGTTTTGTTGTGTTTTTTTTTTTTTTTAAGAAAAAAAAATCGTCTCCTGTTTGAAAAGTGAACAGCGCCTAGTGAAATTAGTAAGGAAGTAACTACTTTTGGTTGAAGGGGAAAAGGCTCTTTTCATTCTGCATTTGTGTGCTTCGCTGCTTGCTTTAAGTTTAGTGTTTTCAGAAAAGTATGGTTTGCATGTTTTTGTTTTCTTTTACTTTGACTGCTGAGAAATTTCTGTCGTACAAACTTGGTGTAAAACGTTTTTCTACCGAGTCCTCGATCTTCTCAACATTGAGGCCTGTGTGTAAATACGTTACCAAAAGGCAAAAAGCCAGGATGAATAGTTGCTTTCTTTCTAGCATATCAATGCTTAGCACAGAACTATTCACAGAAAATTGTCAGTAGTAAATTCAAAGACAAAAGTACCCGTTTTCCTCCAATACATAACATACCATATTTAACATACCTGCAAATAAGTTTTAAAAATACGCTCTGTAGCCTTTATATTTTTTTTTCTCTGTAACTCTGTACTGCTAGTATTGGAACTAAAAATCTTTTCAATACAGCAAATGCGTAATGCTTATGTAAAAGTGGGTTTGTGAGTCTCTATGTAATTTGTGTATATGGCGGGGAACAAGAGAAGAATTGTGGATCATATGCCTTAAACGAGCTCTTTTTTGTTGCCCCTCCCCCATCCTAGGGCTTGAATGCTGGGCCTGAGTGGGGTCCCTGAGCCTCTTTGTGAAAAAAAAAGCGGGAAGTGGCACTGTGGCTCAAGTAGCACTTTACCACTTGAGCCACAGTGCCACTTCCCGCTTTTTTTTTAGTAGTTTATTGGAGATAAAGAGTCTCACGGGAACTTTTCTGCTCAGGCTGCTTTTGAACTACAGTCCTCATATCTCAGCCTCCTGTGGAGCTAGGAGTACAGGCGTGAACCTCTGACACCCACCTTAAAAGGGCTGTTTGTTTCTCAAAGCTAGTGTTAACTCCAGCTAATTTCCACAAGTAATTTATTTCACAGATACGCACTTGTTCCTCAAGTTCTCAAGACTACATGAAGGCACTGCCCCTGAAGACTTGTTTTATTTTTTTGGCACTACTGGGGTCCAAACTCAAGATTTCATGCTTGCTAGTTAGGTACTCTACTGTTGAGCCATGCCTCCATCCCTTTAACTCGCTATTTTTGAGGTTAGGGTCTGGCACCATGATCCTAATATTTGTTTCTCACCATAGCTGGGATGAGCGACAGGTACCACCATACCCAGCTTCTTTGCATTGAGATGGAGTCTCAAAAGACTTATTCTCAGGTTCTTCTGGAGCCATAATGTTCCCAGATCTCATCCCAGCTCGGAGGACAGGTACACTCTACCAGGCCCAGCTATTCATGGAGAAGGGCTCTCAAGCACATGATCAGGTTGGCCTCAAATTGTGATCCTTCCACTTTCATCCTCCCAGGAGCTAGGATTCAGAGGTTAGTCACTGGCCCTTGGCTTATGTATTTTTAATTGTAGATTTGGGGATTTAACTGTAGATTTGAGCTCTTCAGCTCAAGGCTAGTGCTCTACCACTTTTTTTTTTTTTTTTTGGGTCTGGTCATAGGGCCTGATCTCTGGGCCTGGGTGCTGTCCCTCAGCTCAAGTCTAGTGCTCTACCACTTGAGCCACAGTGCCACTTCCCACTTTTTTCTTTTTGCTTTATGTGGTGCTGAGGAATTGCAAGGCAAGCACTCTACCACTGAGCCACCTTCCCAGCTGCTCTACCACTTTGAGCCACAGCACCACTTCAGTTTTGAACCAAGATCCTCAGATCTTAGCCTTTGTATAGTTAGGATTACAGGCGTGAGCCACTGACATCCGGCTAGGGACATATATTCCACCCCACCCCTCAGTCATGGGGCTTGAACTCTGGGCCTGGGCGCTGTCCCTCAGCTCTTAAGCCCAAAGCTAGCACTCTACCACTTGAGCCACAGTGCCACTCTGGCTTTTTCTGCTTAGGTGGTGCTGAGGAATCAAACCCCGGGCCTCATATATGCAAGGCAAACACAACCACTGAGCCACCTTCCCAGCCCCAGGATATAGATCTTAATGGTAGAGTGCTTGCCTAGTATTAACATAATGATTTAGAGTCAATCCCCCCTTCTGCAAAGAAGAGGAACCATAGATTCAAATCATATTTAAATGCACAAAAACGGGAGGGTGGTGAAATTTTTAACAAAAATGCAAGTGTGTTCTTTTTATGAGGGGCGGTACTAGAGTTGTGACTCAAGGCCTGAGCGTGCTAGGCAAGCAAGTGCTCTGCTAATAAACCTCACCTCAGCCCTGCCAGGGGTTGAGACTCCCATCTTGAGTGTAGGACTGTTTTGTCCAAAGTCCCTTAGTTTAGAATCCTAAGGCCTCCTGTTCACCTCGTTACCAGCTTGAGAAGACACTGAGGCCCCTAACTACAGCACACCCCTCTTGGCAGTTCTGGCCCCAGGAAAGGCCATTTTCCTATTTGGGCCAGCTACTGGTCCTCCTGGGGCTCTGCCTCATGTTCTTGGGCAGTTTCCCTCCCTACTAAATGGCAACACTTCCCTGTGTCCATCCCGGGATGACTTCTCACTCCTCTGGGCCTTCTTTCCTGGAAGAAAAGGAAGAACTATATTTTCCCTGGGCTGAGGGGGCCCCGTCCCAGCCGGCCGTGGTCAGTCACCACAGACTCATTAGGGAATCTCCGGTCCTTAGGCAGAGGGGCCCTGAGGACAGAACCAGCTTGCATCACCTCCGTCTCAGGAGCTGCTAGGCCACAGCTTCAGCAGGGGTAGAACAGAAATAATGCAAACATCATGCCCTCTGGCCAGGCAACCTGCTTCCTTGGAGCCAGCCTGGCCCCAAGCCAGTCTCCAGCAACAACTGTAAGTGCAGAACAGCCCAGAATAGAAGGTGTTTTCAGCTGGGGTGCCAGTGGCTCAGGCTTGTAATGCTAAGCTACTCAGGAGGCTTGAGATCTGGGAATGGAGGTTCCAGACGGCCCAGCCTCGGCAAGAAAGTCAAACTGAGCAAAAAGCTGAGTTTGAAGTGGAGCTGTGGCAAATGCTCCTCAGCTGGTCTTGGCTGCTCTTGCCACATTGGCTGCGGGCAGTAGCTTTCCAGCTTGGGCAACCCAGCCCTTTGTTTCAGCATTAACACAGTCCAAATAGGTTTTATAGTAGGAGTTATGAAGTAATACAAGTTTTGAAATTGAGGATTGCAGACCAAAGCACAGCCACCTACCAGGCCAGCCTTCCGTGTTTGGCTTCTGTGAGCTGGCTGTTGATGCACTGATGAGATACTAATCCTCTTTGGAGCTCACTTTGAGGAGGGCTAGGCCAGTGCTCCACTGCTGCTAATAGCTCACTTCGCAGTCTTGAGGTCCAGAGGTCTTGAGCATGAAAGCGAGGCAGTCTAGCAAGCTAATATTGGGCATTGGTTAATGGCCTTGTAGCTTGACTGGTATTTTCCCACCAAAATATTACAAATTGTGTTATTGCAAGTTTTGATACTGAAGCTGGGTACTGGTGACACATTTGTAATCCTAACTCCTTCAAGGCTGAGATCTGAGGATCCTGGTTTAAAGTAAACTGGTGCAGAAAAGTCTGTATGACTATCTCTACTCACCAAAAGCTGGAAGTAGAGCTGTGGGTCAAGTGGTAGAGCACTTGGGTTAGGGACAAAAGCTCAGGAATGAACCAGGTGCTAGTGGCTTATGCCAATAATCCTAGCTACTCCAGAGGCTGAGATTTGAGGATCGCACTTCAAGTCAGCATAGGCAGGAAAGTTTGTGAGACTATTTCCAATAAACCACCAAAAAGCCGGAAGTTCAGCTGTAGTTCAAGTGGCAGAGCACTAACCTTGAGCAAAAAAGCTCAGGGATAGTGCCCAGGCCCTGAGTTCAAGCCCTCTCCTTTCCTCAAAAAAAAAAAAAAAAAGTAACACTGAAGAATTCGAAAAATGAATTCACCCAGGTGCCAGTGGCTCACGCCTGTCATTCTAGCTACTCAGGAGGCTGAGATCTGAGGATCACGGTTCAAAACCAGCCCTGACAGGAACGTCCGTGAGACTTATCTCCAATAAACCACCAGAAAACTGTAAGTGGTGCTGTGGCTCAAGTGGTAGAGTGTTAGCACAGGTCTCAAATTCAACAGACATTTTTTTTTCTATTTTCCAGCAGACTTCTAAAATTAACTTGGACTCTGTAGAAAGGTACTATTTCCTATAATAGCGAATGGTTTGAGAACAGATTCCTCTCTTCCTCCCTTAGCCCTCCCCTCAGAAGCCGGGTGCTGGAGGCTCACGCCTGTCATCCTAGCTACTGTGGAGGCTGAGATCTGAGGATCGCAGTTCAGAGCTAGTCTGGGCAGGAAAGAGTGTGAGACTCTTATCTCCAGTTAATCACCAGAAAACTAGAAGTGGCTCTTTGTCTCAAAGTGGTAGAGCACTAGCCTTGCAAAAGAGCTCAGGGACAGTGCCGGAGTGCAAGCCCCAGGACAGAAAGAAAAAAAACACAAGAGATGTATCAGCATAAATAATTTATTGCAAACTCTGCAGTACCGTACATTAGTGGCTCAACAAGTCATTTGAGCATTCTGGGCAGAGAGCAAGAAGGAGAGAGTGGAATGAAAGCGCTGCATGTGAACGTGACATCATCATAGCGTGCCCGTGACCCACCTTCATCAGCTAAATGACCTGAGGCAGGGAGGAAGGAGCTGGGTCAGGCTCGGAACTGGAGTTTCATCAGTCAGCCCGCCCAGGTTCCAGACCTGCCTTCTGCCTCCACCGTCCTGTGCAGGGGGGGGGGGGGGGGGGGCGGGGAGGTAAGCTGTTTAGCTGCCAGGCTTGTGGGTGCGACCAGTCGAGCACAGGGTTCTGGCTGAGCCTCTGGCTGGGGCAGGCCTCCAAGGGCTTGGGCCTTCATTGCAGTATCTTCAGACAGGCAGGGACGAGGGAGGGCGCCTTGGCCTTG
Source organism: Dipodomys merriami (assembly GCF_024711535.1). Lineage (NCBI taxonomy): Eukaryota > Metazoa > Chordata > Mammalia > Rodentia > Heteromyidae > Dipodomys > Dipodomys merriami. The sequence goes on from NW_027202427.1 coordinate 309,785, forward strand.
GCGGGCTGGGCCTCTTCCGTGGCATCCAGGAACTGTTGCATGTAAGTAGAGGTGCCCAGCAGCAGGTGGCCTGTGGTCTGCATGCTGAAGAGCACCCAGCGAAGCATTTCCCTGGGAGAAACCACGACACGGGTCAGAAAGACGGCGAATAACCCTTCTTGTGCCCCTCCAAATGCCTTCACAGTGCCATGCCAACCTATAGGAATTGGGGTCACCTGGGCTTAGTGATGGTCTGAACACCACAGAGATGGGACACCTAAACCACTCCCTTATTTTAGAGCAATGCACAGGCAGAGCAGGGGCTGGCTTCCCCCAGCCGCTAGGACTGCATCCACAGCCAACTTGACTAAGATGGCTGTCTTCACCAAGATATCCCAGCTTCGCTTGGTGCCAGTGGCTCATGCCTGTAATCCTGGCAACTCAAGAAGCTGAGATCTGTGGATGGAGGTCCAATGCCAGCCTGGGCAGGAAAGTCTGTGAGACTTATCTCGTTACCTTGTTGTTGTTTTTTTTTTTTTGGTCTTTTGTAGCTTTATATGTCTTTTTTTTTTTTTTTTTTAAACTAGGGCTGAGAACCGAACCCAGGGCCTTGGGCGCGCCAGGCGGGCGCCCTTCCGCTGGACTAAACCCCCAGCCCCTGTGAGACTTATCTCTAACTAACCACCAAACGCAAAAGAACAACAAAAAAACTCAGTATAGCTATGATAGAGCACTAGACTTGAGCGAAAAGCTCAGGGACAGTGCTCAGGCCCTGAGTTCAAGCCCTATGACTAACCAAAAAAAAAGATGGCCTCATAAGGTTTTTGTTGTTCTTGTTTTTAGGTGCCAATACCAAGGCTTGAATTCAAAGGCCTCTTGCTCAAGGCTGGCACTCTACCACTTGAGCCACAGTTCTGCTTCTGGCATTTTGCTGGTTAATTGGAGGTAAGAATCTCGTGGACTTTCCTGCCCAGGCTGGCTTTGAACTGTGATCCTTGAATCTCAGCCTCCTGAGTAGCTAGGATTACAGGCATAACTCATCAAGCAGTACCCTACCAAGTCTTTTATGTCCTCCTTCAGGCCAACCAAAGTAATTTACATAACATGGCCTTTCCCTTCATGACACTCTGTCCCAGACAGTGTCCGCTCCAAGTGAACCAACAGAGACTCTGCCTTTGCCTTCTACCCCACCCTACCCCCACCCCACCCAGCTCATCCCAAGCTACTAACTTCACAATCCGCTTGGCCTTGTAGCAGTGGAGATCATAGGACAAGGAGTACGAGTTATAGAGAGTTGCCTTCACATTCAGGCAGCCAATGAAGTCCTGTGGATTCAGCTTATACAGGTCAAAGGTTACACGGGCCACATCAATCTTCTTGTCAGGCTCCTGAGAGTGGGCCAGTTGGTACCTAGTCCCCTGGTGCCAGACAAACGAGTGGTTAGCAGCCCTCAGTGATTTCCAAGCTCTGAGCCTCCCCCTGCACAGAAAGGATCTCACCTGCCCTGCCTGGGGCTGCCATCTCTGCCCCTTTTGGAGGATCATGAACACTGTGTCTCCTGCCAGGGCCTGGAAATACTCTTCTGTCTCCACAATGGTGCCATCTTCCTCCAGCACCAAGGTGAAGGATTTGCCTTTCAGCTTGAAGACATCCCGGACCTGAGGAATCGGAGTAGTGAGGGTCTGGCCATCCCCAGAGGACCACAGAGCTCTTACGGGGGACCTGCTATCACTTCTGCTGCCAGGGGAAGATCAAAAGCACTGGGACCCAGGGATGGCACTGGCCCCAGCTGTTTACTGTGGGACCCTACCCACCCTTCTCGAGTTGGCTCTTAATACCTACAGAGCCTGCTAATAATCCAACAGTCACCTGCAGCTTTTAAATTAATTGAGTGCTGAGGACTCACGCCTGTAATCCTAGCTACTCAGGAGGCTGAGATCTGAGGATCTCTGTTCAAAGCCAGCACAGGCAAGAAAGTCTTGAGACTCTTATCTCCAATTAGCCACCAGAATACTGGAGGTGGTACTGTGGCTCAAACTGGTAGTACTAGCCTTGAACAAAAAAGCTCAGGAACAGCACCCAGGCTTGAGTTCAAGCCACTCCCCCCCCCAAAAAATTTGAGAAGTTGGGCACCAGTGACTCATGCCTATAATCTTAGCTACTCAGGAGGCTGAGATCTGAGGATCGTGGTTGGAAGACAGCCCAGGCAGGAAAGCCCATGAGACTTTTTTTTTTTTTTTTTTTTTTGTCAGTTGTGGAGCTTGAGCACTGTCCTTGAGCCTCTTTGTGCTCAAGGCTAGTTCCCTACCACGTAAGCCATAGCACCACTTCTGGTTTTTGAGTGGTTAATTGAAGATAAGAGTCTCATGGAAACTTTTCTGCCTGGGAGGGTTTCAACGTGCAAGCCTCTGATCTCAGCCTCCTGAGTAGCTAGGATTACAAATGTGAGCCACAGGTGCCCGGCTTCATAAGAGTCTTATCTCCAATTAACACCAAAAGCAAAGTGGTACTATGACTCAAGTGGTAGAGCACTAACCTTGAGCCAAAAAAGGCTCAGGGACAGCACCCAGGCCCTAAGTTCAAGCCCCATGACTGACCAAAAAGAATCTGTTAAGGGATTGGGAGGTGGCTCGGTGGTAGAGTGCTTGCCTCACATGCATGAGGCCCTGGGTTTGATTCCTCAGCACCACATAAACAGAAAAAGCTGGAAGTGGTGCTGTGGCTCAAGTGGTAGAGTGCTAGCCTTGAGCTGAAGAGCTGAGGGACAGCGCCCAGACCCAGAGTTCAAGCCCCACAACCAAAGCTATTGAGGTAAATAACATGCCATAAATTCACGCGTTTTAAGTATATAATTCAATGCTTTTTAAATTTTTTTCAATGCTTTTTTTAAAAGCATATTCAAAGAGCTGTGCAAGCTAAATGCCAATTAACTACTCAAGAGACTGATATCTTCAGATCTCAGTTCCAAGCCAGCCCAGGCAGACATGTCTGAGAGACTCTTATTTTCAACTAACCAGCAAAAAACAAAAACAAAAACAAACCCAACCAAGTAGAGGTGTGGTTCAAGTGTTACAACAACAGCCTTGAGCAGAAATAAAGCTAATCTGGGTGCCAGCGGCTCAAGCCTGAGATCTGAGGATTTCAGTTCAAAGCCATCCTAGGCAGGGATGAGAAAACCCATGAGACCTTTATTTTATCTTTATTTTGTCAGTCATGGGGCCTGAACTCTGGGCCTGGGCGCTGTCCCTCAGCTCTTCAGCTCAAGGCGAGGGCTCTACCACTGGAGCCACAGCGCCATTTCAGGATTATTTCTGCTTATGTGGTGCTGAGGAATCGAACCCAGGGCCTCATGCATTGCAAGGCAAGCACTCTATCACTGAGCCACCTTCCCAGCCTAAGACTTATTTCTAATTAACCACCTCAAAATTGGAGGTCCAGGTTGAGTTTAAGCCCCACTACCAGAAAGAGGAGGGGGAGGGAACAAGGGAGAAAGGAAGGGAGCAAGAGAGAGAGGGAGGAAGAAAGGAGAGAGAAAAATAAAAGGAAGCAAGGAAGGAAAGAAGGAAGAAAGGAAGGAAGGAAGGAAGGAAAAGAAGCTAAGTGAAAGTGTGTAGCCTGGGTTCAAGCCCCAGTACTGGCACACACTCAGATAAAAAAAGTTTGCAGGTGGGGCACCAGTGGCTCACACCTGTAATCCTAGCTACTCAGAAGGCTGAGATCAGAGGATCACAGTTCAAAGCTAGCCTGGACCGGAAAGTCCATGAGACTCTTATCTCCAATTAACCACCAGAAAACAGGAACTGGTGCTGTGATTCAAGTGGTAAAGCACTTGCCTTGAGATGAAGAGCTCAGAGATAGGGCCCAGGCCCAGAGTTCAAGACCCAGGACTGACAAAAAAAAAAAAAAAAAAGTTGTGCAGGTGTCAGTGGCTCGTGCCTGTAATCCTAGCTGCTCAGGAGGCTGAGATCTAAGGATCATAGTTTGAAGCCAGCCCTGGCAGGAAAGTCCATGAGACTTTTATCACCAATTAACCACAGAAAAAGCCAGAAGTGGTGCTGTGGCTCAAGTGGTAAGGTGCTAACCTTCAGCTAAGGACCGCCCCCCCCCAAAAAAGTTGTGCAACCACTATCTAATTTCACCACATTTTCATCACCACCAAAAGAAGCATAATGCCCATCAGCCATCAATTTTGTGTGTCTCCTTTTCTCTCCAACGGCAGCCTGCATCTACCATCTGGATTTGCCCCGATGCTGAGTGGAAAGCTGTCTCACTGGTGAAGTCTGCAGCAACCTCAGCACTAGTAAATAACCTCAGTCTCATACAGATGCCATGGTGGTCCTCGTCTTCCTCTTCCGTTCCAGATACCTGACAGATCAGCCAACTGCCCGCCCCGTCACCTTGCAGACCTGGCCCTTCCATCAGACAGTGGTCCAAGCACTCCGGCTGCATTGGGTCTGGCACCGCAGGGGAACCTTTCACCATTTAAGGCCTGACCCTGTTTCCTTGCAGAATCCCAGGGCACACAAAGCACACACAAGGCCCGCTCTCAGCTGAGGCTCACCTTGCGGAGGAGATCCTCCAAGCTGCGGGCCATGAGGCCTTTGCGCACTTTCCGATCTGCGGAGCTCACTCTGCAGGGCCGGGCCGGGGCCCTCCGGGCTTCCTGGCTGGGTTCTGACAGCAACTGCTGGGTCACCACCGCGGTGCTCACGGCCACGTGCCTGGGGAGTTTGGAACGTCTGCTGAGCTCGCTGCGGCTGCGGCTGCGGTGGACATCAGTGCCCCTCACACACCAGGCTTTTTTTTTTTTTTTTTTTTTGCCAGTTTTGGGGCTTGAACTCAGGGCCTGGGCACAGATTCTTTTGCTCAAGGCTAGCACTCTACCACTTGAGCCACAGTGCTACTTCTGGCTTTTTCTGTGTATGTGGTACTGAGGAATGGAACCCAGGGCTTCATGCATGCTAGGCAAGCACTCTACCACTAAGCCACATTCCCAGCCCCCAGGCTGGCTTTACCCTGCATCTCCTCACGCTCTGGGCCGCTGACTCAGAGCCGCCCAGAACACTTCCACTGCCCGGTGATGGCGTTCAAGTCACCTGCCCAGGCAGATTCTCATTCCCTAGTCCTGGGTAGGGCTTAGTGGGAGGGAGCCACATGTCTAATGCCATGAGCAAGGTGATGAGGCCCACCCCTCCCCCATACCCACTTCCTCTCCTAGTCTTATCTCACCTGTAAAGGGGGGTATTTGGGGGCACCACTGGCTCACACCTATAACCCTAGCTACTCTAGAGGCTGAGATCTGAGGATCATGGTTCAAAGCCAGTCCAGGCAGGAAAGTCCATGAGACTGTGTGTGTGTGTGTGTGTGTGTGTGTGTGTGTGAGAGAGAGAGAGAGAGAGAGAGAGAGAGAGAGAGACAGACAGACAGACAGACAGACAGACAGACAGACAGACAGAGAGACAGACAGAGACAGAGAGACAGATAGAGAGAGAGCGTGCTTGAACTCAGGGCCTGAGCCCTGTCCCTGAGCTTTTGTACTCAAGGTTAGAGCTCTACCATTTGAGCCATAGCTCTACTTCTGGCTTTTTTGGTGGTTAATTGGATATGAGTCTCATAGTCTTTCTTGCCTAGCTTTGAACCTCAACCCTCAGATCTCAGTCTCATAAGCAGCTAGGATTACAGGTGTGAGCCAGCAGTGACTGGCTTCCATGAAACTCTCGGGGGGGGGGGGGGGAGGGGAGGGAGGAGAAAGAGAGACTGGGTGCTCCGCTCGGTGCCTGGGCTTCCCTGTCTATTCATGTGGGCCAATAATTCTTGTCTCCCATGAGATCAGGACTGAAAGCAGCCAGCACAGAGCCCACCTAGCCCGTCCGGCATGGAGAGGGGTGGGAGAGGGGCAGTGTGCACTTCCTGTGGGTCAGGATTACAGGCTTAGGCTCTACTCCAGATCTCCTGAGTCAGAGTCCCAAGGAGTAAGGAGGTCTAAGCGCCTGCTCAGAGGCCTCCCCTTCCCTTCTGCCCTTGGCTTCCTCACCTGCATAAGGACTTGGGGTACAGAAGGCTCAGGGACTTCATGGCGTATTCCATCCTTTTCAGTTGGACCGCATTGGACCTGGGAGGGAGGCCGAAGGAGCTGGTTAGGGTAGGATAGGAGGGACTGTTTTGCCATCTAGCAAGCTCCTGACTTGGTCTCTCTTCTGAAATGTCCCGCAGCTTCCCAGCCCTTCTCTGCTGCCCCCACCCCAACGCCAACTATGAGTGAGCTGGACCCCCCCCCCCCCAGCTCACGCTCGGCTGCACTCACTCCATGTCTCTCTGACGCTGGCACTGGTCACACTGAGCCCGACGTCTAAGTCCAGCTGAGGCCTCGCCCCCGTCCCCAGGGGCAGAGTCCACTTTGCACTGGCTGGCAGTGAGTCACGCCCCTTGTCATTCTGGAGTTACCATGGCCACCTAGACTTCTGAGCCTTCAACTGCTCTCTGCCATGGCTCCTTGAGCAATCAAGCCCCCTGAGACTTCCTACTGGCCCAGAGAACCTTCTGTGATGACCGAAGTATTGCAGATTTGTGCTCCCCCCAACCCAGACGCTATCAACTGCGTGTGGCTATTGAGCCTGTGAACGGTGGCTAATAAATAGGACTAAGAAGCTGGCTTGGTGATATTTCTGGAATTTGAACTAATTTAAATAGCCACAGTGGCCAGGTGCAGGTGACTCACGCCTCTAATCCTAGCTACTCAGGAAGCTGAGAGCTGAGGATCTCATTTCATAGCCAGCTCAGACAGAAGAAGCTGTAAGACTCTTATCTCTAATTAACCACCAAAAAGCCAGAAGTGGAGCTGTGGCTCAAGTGGTAGAGTGCTAGCCTTTACAGGAAAAGCTAAAAGGCCGGGCCTAGGCTCTGAGTACAAGTCCCAGTACACATGTGCATGCGAGCGTGCACACACACACACACACACACACACGAATAACCATGGTGGCTTTTGGCTTCCAGCATTCACACTGGACAGTATGGGCCTGGCAGGAAACCCTAGCTCTCACCTGCTACTATTTTTTTTCCCTAAATCACACAGCTGTCAACCCTCCGCACGGCCAGCTGCCTCCACCTGCAACGCCTTGCTCTGACTCAGAGCTCAAAGTTTGCTGTCCCCAAGCCCAGTTTCACAGCTTCTGATTCTTTGGAAAGCCTTTTAGAGGATGTTCAGAATGAGCGCGCCATCCTGCCTTGCTAGCCACCGGCCTGGCCCGGGTTTCAGCTGCGGCTCTTCCTCTTCTCTGCCCTAGCATGGGGAGCGCAACAAAGCAGGGAGCAGGGAACAGAAGCCCCCTGGCTAGTCAGGCAAAATCACTGCTCTCCTCCTCACAACTTGGGGTTCCCCCAGGTGGCCCCCACAGAGGCAGAAGGCCCTCTTCCCCTCTTCGCCCTCCACTTGCTCCGGGTTCACTCATTCTTCATCCCTGACACAACTCTGTGGAGCATCGCCATACCTGCTCTCTAGGACCAAAGGCATCCAATGCCTCACCTCCCCCTCACAGCCTCCTCCTCAACCGCAGAGCCAGCGCCAGCCCTGGCCCCCTCCTGCCATTATATTCCAGCTCCCGTGAAGCCACTCCCCTGGCCTTCAGCCCCAGCTAGGGAAAAGAGCAGGGGTCCAGGGGCTCCCTGGGGGGTTGCAGGCCAGCCTGCCTTCCGGAAATGCCTGAAAGGAGGGAAGAAGGCATATTTCCACAGCTTGGCAAAGGGGCACAGCCCACCAGGATATCAGGCAAGAGGGCACAGAAAGCAACTTGTGGGCTCTGCTCCCAGCTCGCTCCACCCCAGACTGGCCCCTGGCGCTGATCTGAGTTGCTTTACTTCTGGGAACCCTAGCTTGTCTCATTTGTACCATTCCTGGGTTGTTGTTTTTTTGTTTTGTTTTTGCTGTTGTTACTGTTATTTAGTGTGTGTGTGTGTGTGTGTGTGTGTGTGTGTGTGTGTGTCTGTCTGTCTGTCTGTCTGTCTGTCTGTCTGTCTGTCTGTCTGTCTGCCTGTCTGTCTCTCTGTCTGCCTCTCTGTGTCTGTGTGTATATGTGGTATGCTAGTCTTAGGGCTTGAACTCGGGGCCTGGGAGCTGTCCCTGAGCTTTTTCACTTGAAGTTAGCATTCTATATACTATTTAAGCCACAACTCTACTTCCAGCTCTTTGGTGGTTAATTGGAGATAAGAGTCTCTTGAACTTTCCTTCCTGGGCTGGCTTCAAACCTTGATCCTCAGGTCTCAGCCTTCTATGTAGCTAGGATTAGAGGTGAGAGCCATCAGGGCCTGGCTCTGGCTCCTGTTTTCTATGCAGTTATAGTGAGAATTAGTGACAATCGAAGTAAAGTCTTTCCAACTCACATACAATAGAGGTGATTGTATTATTGATTATATATTTAATGAATAATAGAAGAAATTAACACACACATCCTTAAGAGAAATGAAAACTTACATCCATATATCTATTTTGGTAAGTCACATAATCTTTTTATTTATTTATTTATTTATTTTTGTTGGTCCAGGGGCCTGAACTCTGGGCCTGGGCGCTGTTCCTCAGCTCTTCAGCTCAAAGCTAGTGCTCTACCACTTGAGCTACAGTGCCACTTCAGGCTTTTTTTTTTTTTTTTCTGCTTATGTGGTGCGGAGGAATCAAACCCAGGGCCTCAGGCATGCAAGGCAAGCACTCTACCACTGAGCCACCTTCCCAGCCCCGGCAATTTTTATTTTTATTTTATATATCAGTCATAGAACTTGAACTCAAGGCCTGAGCACTGTCCCTGAGGGTCTTCCCTCAAGATTAGTGCTCTACCATTTTGACATAGCGCCACTTCCAATTTTTCTGGTGATTAACTGGAGATAAGAGCCTTTCCTGCCTAAACTGGTTTAGATCTCACTCTTCAGTAGCTAGGATTACAGGTGTGTACCACTAGCACTTGGTTAGTTAGGTGAATTATGTGTTATATAAATTATATCTTAGCTGGGCGTTGGTGACTCACACCTGTAATTGTAACTACTAAGGAGGCTGAGATCTGAGGATGGCCATTTGAAGCCAGCTGGAGCAGGAAAGTCTGTGAGATCCTTATCTCCAATTATCCACTCAGAAAAAGCTAGACGTGGTGGTGTGGCTCAAGTAGTAAGAGTGCTAAGCCTTTAAAGGACAGCAAGCCCCTCCACAGGCAAATAAAAATTAAAAACAAAACAAAACAAGGTGATATTATATTAAATGACTGCAGCAAGAACTGGCTTGGATTTAGCTCTGAGACAGGTTTGAAGTCTTAGAGGTACCATTCAAGCAAAGCAAAGCACCAGTGCATAGTGTTTGAGAAAGGAACCAGCAGGCTGAAGCAACAGGAACCTAAGTAGCTTATCCTTCAGGCTGACCAGGAGCCAGGAGGGAAGCACAGCAGAACACTTCAGGGAAGAAGCACTGGGGAAAGGGTCACCCGTCCCCGGGCCATTCAGGCCTCAGCATGTATTGAACATTCTGTGAGTACAGGCTGGGCCATGATAAAGAGGCCAGGGGATGACTCAGAACAGGCCAGCGCTGATGGACAAAGTGCAGCACAGAAGGTAGGCACCAAAAACGTGAAGCCAGGCGCCTTTGGCTCACGCCTGTAATCCTGGCTACTCAGAAGACTGAAATCTGAGGATTATGGTTCAAAACTAATCCTGGCAGAAAAGTCTAGGAGACTCTTCAATTAACCAGAAAAAAACCCTAGATGTGGAATTGTGGTTTAAGAGGTAGAGCAACTTCCTTAAGCAGAAAAACTAAGGGATTACCAGGCACCAGTGGGCCATGCCTGTAATCCTAACTACGCAGGAGGCCGAAATCTAAGGATCATGGGTCAAAGGCAGCACAGGAAGAAGAGTCCATGAGACTCTCCAATTAGCCACCAAAAGGCCAGATGTGGCGTTGTGGCTTAAGTGGTAGAGCTCTAGCTTTGAGTACAAAAGGTTAGGGCTATCACCCAGGCCCTGAGCTCAAACCCTAGCCCCAGCACATAATAAGAGATGTAAGTCAGATGCAGTGGTACATACTGTAGTCCCAACCTGAGGCTGGGACAGGAGTATTACTTAAACCTAGGAGTTTGGGATCAACCTCCCAAGTAACGTTTTTTTTTTCTTTTGCCAGGCCTGGGGCCTGGACACTGTCCCTAAGTGTCTTTTGCTCAAGGTTAGCGATCTACCACTTGAGCCACAGTACCACTTCCAGCTTTTTCTGTGTATGTGGTATTGAGGAATGGAACCCAGCTAGGCAAGCACTCTACAACTGAGCCACCTTCCCAGCTCCCAAGTAACTTTGAAAGTAGCAGTCACACTGAAGTTTTTCAGTTCTTCTAACAGTCTACACCATCCACTTCTGGATTTCTTTCATCATCCCAAGCAAACTCTGTACTCATTAAACACACTCACCATTACTCACTGCGCTCCACCCCCACGGTTCTACTTTTTTCCTTTACAGATAGTTTTATTTGGATTTTTTTTTTCTTTCATGGCCTTCACATTTCCAAAGAGCCCAGTCCAGTTGTCTTGCAGAGTTCCTGAGTTTGGGTATAGGGTTTTGGGGTGTTTGTGCAGGGATTTCACAGATGCAAAGCTGGGTTGCAGTACTGGGATTTGAACTCAGTGTACCACGAGGTATCAAGGTGTCAGTGTGGCATAGCATTGGTTTAGGTAACTTTGGTCGCTTGTCTGAACGAGCATGCGCCAGGTTTCCTTACTGTGAGGTTCATGCTTTCTCTTCGCTGCTGGATTCAGGAACTGTTCAATGTGTGGGAGCACGAAAGTCACAAACACTTCTAGGTCTCAATTTCCTGGTCTGGGAAGTGTGGACAGAAGATGTGTTGTTGTTGTTGTATTTTGTCAGTCCTGGGGCTTGAACTCAGGGCCAGGATACTGTCCCTGAGCTGTTGTGCTCAAGGCGGGCGCTCTACCACTTGAGCCACAGCGCCACTTCCGGTTTTCTGATGGTTCACTGGAGGTAAGAGGCTCTGGGACTTTCCTGTCGGGGCTGGCTTTGAACCGCCATCGTCGGATCTCAGTCTCTGGGGTAGTTAGGATTACAGGCGTGAGCCACCAACTCCCTGCTGGCAGAAGGGTCTTAAGCCAATAACGAAGCTTCGGAAAGGATCAGTGTGCGACGAGCCTGTGGCAGCAAAAGACGCCGACGGTGGGCTCGGGGCTCGGCACGCACCTCGCCAGGGGAACTGGGCAGGCCCGCGAGAGCGAGGGCGCATGCGCGGGGCAGTGACCAACGAGTCGGTCCTCCAGAGACAGAGAGGCCGGAAGTTTGCTTCCAGCGCCCGGGGCCGCTGGGTAGCTGGGCTGAGGCCGCGCGTGGGGACCTCGGGGGGCTGAGCGGTGGGCGCGGGCCGGCACGGGGGCGCTCCGGGGCTCGGATCCGGTACCATGGCGTCTCGGGCAGGGCCGCGAGCGGCCGGCACCGACGGCAGCGACTTCCAGCACCGGGAGCGCGTGGCCATGCACTACCAGATGAGGTGAGGAGCGAGGCGCGCAGCGGAGGCCTCGGGCCGGGCCGCGGTGGGGGGTGTGGCCCGCCGCCGGCCCCCGCGCGCCGCCGGGCCCCCTCCCCGCCACCCCACCCAGCGCCACCCGCGACTCCCCCGCACGGTACTGGAGGACCAGGGGAAAGGAGCACGTGAAGTGCAGGCAGGCAGGCCCGAGACGGAGGGCAACCTAGAACTAATGTACAAGGATGTAAGTAAGCGCTGTGAGCTGGAAAAAGAAAAAAGCTCGGGGGCTGGGAAGGGGCCCAGTGGTAGAGCGCTCGCCTCGCGTGCGTGAAGCCCTGGGTTCGATTCCTCAGCACCACATGCACAGGAAAAGCTGGGAGTGGCGCTGTGGCTCAAGTGGTAGAGCGCTAGCCTTGAGCCAAAGGAGCTCAGGGACAGCACCCAGGCTCTTGAGTGCAAGCCCAGGACTGGCAAAACGAAAGAAGTTCATTATTAAAGAGAAAAAAAAGCAATATCGGACCCTGCTATCCAAGAGTTTGAAGTCTAGAGGTGACATTTTTTTTTCAGTTTTCCACATCTTCGAAAACGAGTATTTTAAAATAAAAAAAAATTGAAGAGTTTTCTTTTTCCTTCTTTTTTCTTTTTTTGTCGGTCGTGGGGCTTGAACTCTAGGCCTGGGTGCTGTCCCTCAGCTCTTCAGTTTAAGGTGAGCGCTCTGCCACTTGAGCCACAGGGCCACTTCTGATTTTCTGGTGGTTAATTGAAGGTAAGAGTCTCAGGGACTTTTCCTGCCCAGGCTGGCTTTTGAATTGCTAGGATTACAGGTGTCACTAGCACCCCGCCTGTTTTTCTTTCTTAAATTCATTGAGTTCTTTCAAAATGTTCTTAGCATCTTTCTAGAGTTTTGAAGAATGACAAGCTCTTTAGGGTTTAATTTCTTTTTTTTCCCCCTCTGGGGCGGGGGGGGGGGGGGGGGGGGGGGGGGTTTGCACTCAATCATAGGGCTTGAACTCGGCCTGGGCACTGTCCTGAGCTCCTTTTGCTCAAGCCCAGTGCCTTACCACTTTGAGCAACAGTGCCACTTCCCAATTTTTAGTGGTTAATTGGAGATATGTGCTCAAAGTGGTAGAGTGCTAGACTTGAACAGAAAAGCTCAAGGACAGCAACCATGCCCTGAATTCAAGCCCCATAACCAATTTAAAAAAAGTTTTTCCAGTTTTATGCCCCTTTACCACCCCTCCGCATGTGCTCTTGCCATATTCAACCACTTGGTCCCCTCCTTACGCTTTTGTATATGTACGCTCTTGTCTGTGTAGAATGACCATCTTCCCTCAGCCTTGAGGACCTATCTGACACAGTCCACTTCTGGATAGCCTTCTCTGCCGTTTTTTTTCTCTTGATTCCTTGTGCCCAGCCTCAGTCAGAGACTGCCATTCAAATTTGTATCCAGTACAGTTGCCTGGCATATAGAAGAATTTGAATGAAAGGTGCTTCTCCCTGTGCTTTGCCCCACAGTGTGACTCTCAAGTATGAAATCAAGAAGCTGATCTACGTGCATCTGGTCCTATGGCTGCTACTGGTTGCCAAGATGAGCGTGGGACACCTGAGGCTCTTGTCACATGATCAGGTGGCCATGCCTTATCAGTGGGAGTACCCGTATTTGCTGAGCATTGCACCCTCCCTCTTGGGCCTGCTCTCTTTCCCTCGTAACAATATCAGCTACCTGGTGCTCTCCATGATCAGCATGGGGCTCTTCTCCATCGCTCCCCTCATTTATGGCAGCATGGAGATGTTCCCCGCCGCACAGCAACTCTACCGCCATGGCAAGGCCTACCGCTTCCTCTTTGGGTTTTCTGCTGTCTCTGTCATGTACCTGGTGTTGGTACTGGCGGTCCAAGTGCATGCCTGGCAGCTGTACTACAGCAAGAAACTTCTAGACTCTTGGTTCACCAGCACACAAGAGAAGAAGCGCAAATGAAGCCTGCCTGATGGTCTGCTCTCGGGTGGAGCCTGGGCTACCCTCGAGCCAAGTGAGGTGGACAAAATGTTCCTGTCTCTTCTGGTGATTTGGGCAGCTGTAATGTTGGTACCTAATGCAGACGGGGTCACATTTTGGCCTAGAGTTCTGTTGCTGATGTGGCAAGAGTATATTTAAATTATTTCTGATTCAGCAGCTGGGTGATCAACAGCCATGCAGTAGCTGGGTGAAGTTAAGGCCGTTAGGTGTTTTCCTTTAAGACCAAGCCTTATCCTTGCTCCTTTGATCATTATTCCCATTTCTATTCCTCATCTCTTTACCACCAGACAGCAGGAAATAAGGAACAAATTAAGTCTGCTTCAGTCTATAGGCAAGAAACACCTCAGAGACTACACCCCCACAGGCTGTGCTCTACTGCAAAGCATTTCAATTTAACAGACCCTCAATAAAGTTCCTAAGACTGCCCTGTCCACCCTGTGCCTGTATTTGGGATTTGGTCATGTGAAAAGTGTTGTTTGGTGGCCTTAGACACTTGGAGATGACTAGAGGTTCCCTGCAAAATCTGGCAGTGACCACAAAGAAAGGACAGGGCGTGGAGAACTAGTTCTAGCCTATCACACAGCCTGTTGCTGATGGGCCAGGTACGTAACCTCCCCATCCATAATGTGGCCCATTCATCTGGCTTGGGTCATAGGCTCTTTTGGTTGAATATCTGTGTTTAACAGTCATTTATATTCTTAAACCTGTATAGTAAGATCACAAAGAATTTTAGAGTAGCTCTGAGATACCTTTGGAGATTTCAGTCCATGGTTGCTTAGCCTACCACTCTTGGGCCTGTGGGTACTGCAGCAAGAAACTTCTAGACTCTTGGTTTGCCTGCATGGTGAATATCATGCTAGGAACATATACAGAGAAAGCTGCTGTCTCATGGAGTTCAGAAAGTTGAGGCCAGGTGCCAGTGCCTAACACGTGTACTAGCTACTCAGGAGGCTGAGATTTGAAGATTGCAGTTTGAAGTCAGCCTGGGCAAATGTAACTACTCAGAAAAAAAACGGAAGTGGTGCTGTGGCTCAGGGACAGTGCCCAGGCCCTGAGTTCAAGCCCAGGACTGGCAAAAAAAGAAAGGATGGAATCCTGCTATCCCCTCCCTAGGGCAGGCCACTAGTAACTTGTACCAGGCCTCACCCCTTGAGGGTTCCACCACCTCCCAATGGCATCAGAGGCTTGCAGCTGAGCCCTTAGCACATAGGCATTTGGGAGGAAATTCTCAGAAACTGTGCTGTATCTGCAAAACAACTGATGAACATGATAAGTGGAACAAATTAGAAATGAGGGCACCAGGTGCCTGTGGCTCACACCTGTAATCCTAGCTACTCAGGAGGCTGAGATCTGAGGATTGCGGCTCAAAGCCAGCCCGGAAACGCCATGAGACTTTTTTTTTTTTTGTCGTGGGACCTGAACCCTGGGCCTGGGATCTGTCCCTCAGTTCTTCAGCTGAAGGCTAGCACTCTACCACTTGAGCTGCAGCACCACTTCCGACTTATGTGGTGCTGAGGAATCAAACCCAGGGCCTCATGCATGTGAGGCAAGCACTCTACCACTGAGCAACCTTCCCAGTGGCCCCCTCCCCCACCACACTCATCTCCAATAAACCACTCAGAAAACCAGAAGTGTTTCTGTGGCTCAAGTGGTACAGCACTATCTTTGAGCTGAAGAGCTGAGGGACAGTGCTCAAGCCCAGAGTTCAAGCCCCAGGACTGACCAAAAAAAAAAAGAAATGAGGGAAGGGGCTGAGTGCTGGTGATTCCTGCTTGTAATCCTAGATACTCAGGAGGCTGAGATCTGAAAATCACATCGCCAAGCCAATCTGGGCAGGGAAGTCTAATAAATAAAGCTGCAAGGGGCTGGGAAAGTTGCTCAGTGGTAGAGTGCTTGCCTTGCATGCATGAGGCCTTGGGCTGGATTCCTCAGCACCACATAAGCAGAAAAAGCCAGAAGTGCTGTGGCTCAAGTGGTAGAGCGCTAGCTTTGAGTTGAAGAGCTGAGGGACAGCGCCCAGGCCCCATGACTGGGAAAAATAAGTAAAGCTGCAAGTGGAGGTATGCTTTAAGTGGTAGAGAGTAACAGCCTTAAGCAAAAAAGCTCAGGGACAGTTGCCTGTCCCAGAGTTCAAGTCCCAGTACGAACACACACACAAAGATGTAATAATTTGATGAAATAAATGTCCTTTCATAGCTACAAGTCTGACAGTTTTTTGCATGAAAGATATGTCATTGGATGATAGCCAGATTCTACTCTTTCCATGGTTGCAGTGATCATTTTTGTCGGATATGATGCTTATACCGCCCCTCCTATCTACTGGCAGAAGTTCTAACTGCAGAACTTTGGTTTGATGTCCTGTTGACCATCTCAAATTCAGTGTGTCCCAAACTTAAACTTTGCCTTCTGCATCCAACTTTTCCTATGTCTCTATTCAAGTGAGTATACCAAGTGCAGCTGTAGATGGTCATCATTCATTCCTTTGAAGAACCTAAATGCTTTCATCTCTTTCTAATCAGTTCCAATCCCTCAGTCCCTCAACGTTTAAACTTGGACTGTATCTCAGTTGGTAGAACACCTGCCTAGTAAGTGTGAGCCCCTGAGTTTAAACCTCAAATATTACTTTATATACTTTACTGTGCCTTGGAAGACCCATTTTAAGAATTATTGTCGGGGCTGGGAGGATGGCTCAGTGGTAGGGTGCTTGCCTGGCATGCATGAGGCTCTGGGTTCAATTCCTCAGCACCGCATAAGCAAAAAAAGCCCAAAGTGGTGCTGTGGCTCAAGTGGTAGAGCCCTAGCCTTGAGCTGAAAGAGCTGAGGGACAGCGCCCAGGCCCAGAGTTCAAGCCCCACAACCGACCAAAAAAAAGTTATGGGGCTGGGAAGGTGGCTCAGTGGTAGAGCGCTTGCCTTGCATGCATGAGGCCCTGGGTTCGATTCCTCAGCACCACATAGGCAAAAAGAAAAAAGCCGGAAGTGGTGCTGTGGATCAAATGGTAGAGCGCTAGCCTTGAGCTGAAGAGCTGAGGGACAGCGCCCAGGCCCAGAGATCAGGCCCCAGGACCCAAAAAAAAGAAAGTTATTGTCAGCAATGATAACAAAAAAACATTTGTTTTCTGCTTGTTGGGATTCTGTTTTTGGATTTTTTCATACCAGGTTTTTCCTGCCTTATGTTTGTAGTATTTCCTGAGGCAAACAAGGTCCCCCTTTTGGGTATTTAGTGGAGAGGACCCCATTTGTATTAGGAAATGTGAGGTTTTGTACACTGCACCTACCAGTCATACTGCTGAGTTGGACCCTTCCTATTTTCCAATATGGTGACATATTATGAGCACTTATTATACTGGGTAAAGGTGGAAGGAGATGGCTCTTGTCTGGACTACAGAGTAAAGGAGTTAAGAGGGACTCTTAAGAGCTAATTCCTGTCCTTGAGAAAGGCAGTGTGCCATTGGAGTGCAGGCGGTCTCTGATTCTTAGCTGGTTGCATTGTAATTCTAGACAGTGGTTCTGGCAGTTGGTCCCTTGCAGAAAAGCAGAAGTTAGGAAGGAGCACTTGCTTACTCGTCCTAATTAGTGTGCCCAGCACACTCTGGACCCAGCACTGCCCCAGCAGACCTTGGGAACTGGTTGTTACAAAGAAGATCCTGGAGCTGATGCTCCGTGGTCTATCCAGAGTCCACGCATGGATCCAGCTGTGTGGAAAATGTCAAGCACCGCCCCCTCTCCCCCATTCCCCAGTATATTCTACATGAGGCTTTTCAGTATCTTTAAGTCATTAGAGCATGAAGTCTTGGTAAGCTTGTGGTCACAAAGCAGAGGTGAAACAGGCTTCAGCCACCTTGGAGGAGGCTAAGGCCCCAGTGCTTAAGCATCACCCCACTACCTTCCCTCCAGCTGATTTCCTGTCCCGGCCACCTAGTTCCTTGATCCTTCCTCTTGACCTTTGCCTAAGTGTAACCACTGATGACTCACTGCCATAAAACCTTGTTCTTCCCTGCCATTTGAACATTTTTCTTTCTTTTTTTTTTCTGGTTGTAGGGCTTGAACTCAGGGCCTGGGTGCTGTACCTGAGCATCTGTGCTCAAGGGGAACTCTACCACTTTTACCCACAGCTCCACTTCTGGTTTTGTGGTTAATTAGAGATAAGAGTCACAGACTTTCCTGCCTGGGCTGGCTTTGAAAGGAGATTCTCAGATCTCAGCTTCCTGAGCAGCTAGATTACAGGCATGAGCAACCAGTGCTTCCCAAGTCTTCCCTTTTCTATGTGCTCATTTTCCTTTTTTTTGTTGTTGTTGGTTATGGGGCTTGAATTCAGAGCTTTGTCACTGTCCCTGAGCTCTTTCACTCAGTGCTAGGGCTCTACCACTTTGAGCCACAGCCCTACTTCTGGTTTTTGAGTGATTAATTGGAGGTAAGAGTCTCTTGGGGACTTTTCTGCCAGATCTGGCTTTGAACCATGATTCTCAGATTTCAGCCTCCTGAGTAGCTAGGATTACAGGTGGGAGCCACTGCACTCATTGCCCTTTCTACTTTCCCTTTCTTTTTTGCTTCTCTTACCATACCTTAAGGGTCAGGGTGCAGTTCACCAAATTCCACTTTGAGGGCCCTGTTGGAGGACACACAGGCTCTAGAATAGTATAATTGCTTTAATTGCCTACTTCCTGTCCCCAGCATTAAAAAAACAATCATGATTTGTTAGATCAGAACTGGTACAATCTGGAGAAAGGCTCCCTAACCCATAACCCAATCTTAGTATGGCCAGGCTACCTTCTTCAGATCTGCTGAAGCGTTTGCAGAGATGGACTGCAGGGCCTGTGAACAGAGGAGGGAGCATCGGCTGAGGGCGCTGAGTTGCAAGCTCCCTAGGCTACAACTTTGACCTGGACCGAATCACGTTCACCAAGGGCTTCCTTATGTCTCTTAATAAAATGGAAACCATAATTCTCACCTACCTGCCTCACAAGGTCATTACAAGAATCAAATATGGGAAGTGCTTTGTGAATGAATGTGAATCAGAAAAACTATTTAGATAGTGCACCATAACCTATTCATTTAACAGTGGAGCACCAGTTTCATGACTGTTACTGCTAGGCATTGGAGCCACACAAACAAGAAAGTCTGGGTTTTTTTCTTTAACAAACTCAAGCCAGATGGTATTTTTAGGAGATAGAGTAGGACCCTGGACCTGAAGACTCAGGAGTAGAAATGTCTGAAGGAAGTCTGAGGTCGGGCTGCGGAACGGTGTTGAGGATGGAGTGGCAGAGGGACAATAGCAATCTCAAGATGCCATGGCCTGGCAGTGCCCCGGATTTTCCTTCAGCCCTGGGCAGCCCTAGGGGGAGGGTGAAGAAGCTCAAATGCTCCATCCACGAAGGGGAGGGAGCTGCGGAATGGTGGGTAGACTTCCCCACAAAGCCTGGAGCCTTGTCAGCCTTACTCCCTCCCGCACCGGAAAGGAAACCACAGCAAACCAGGTCAGTGTGTGTGGCTCAGGCGCCAGGGCTTGGTTATGAGTTGTGGGGTTTCCTGAGCAGATTGCACCAATGAGTAGGGCTTTGAAGCTGATGACCTCTTTGCATGGAGCCCTTTGTCCAGGAGAGCCCAACAGGCTAAATGGAGGGGTGGGGGCTAGGATACCTGTGGGAGTATATGAGGTTTATGTATTTAAATTTTTTCCCCTTTCCTGCACATCAGTCCCTGGGTAGAATGGTATTTTATAGCTTGATTCATTGTCTTAAGTGAGGGGATGACATTATTTCTCAGGGAAACCTAAGTTCTAGAGCTGTGAATGGGGAGGAGGGCCAGATCTGTAGGGTGTTTCAGGAGTGGGAAGGGTTAAGAAAGGGGTGCACCTAATGCTGGGTGCTGGTGGCTCACACTTGTAATCCTAGCTACTTGGGGCTGAGATCTGAGGATTGTTATTCAAAGCCAGCTCCAGCAGGGAAGTCTGTGAGACTTTTTTTTTTTTTTTTTTTTTTTTTGCTAGTCATGGGACCTGAACTTAGTCTGGGCGCTGTCCCTCAGCTCTTCAGCTCAAGGCTATCGCTCTACCACTGGAGCTACAGCACCACTTCCAGCTTTTTCTGTTTATGTGGTGCTGAGGAATTGAACCCAGGGCCTCATGCATGCAAGGCAAGCACTCTACCACTGAGCCACCTTCCCAGCCCCATGATCCACCTTCCCAGCCGCCCCCCCCCCCCAAGACTCTTATGTCCAATAAACCACTCAGAAAACCAGAAGTGGCGCTGTGGCTCAATTGGTAGAGCGCTAGCCTTGAGCTGAAGAGCTGAGGGACAGTGCCCAGGCCCAGAGTTCAAGCCCTACGACTGACCAAAATAAATAAATAAATAAGAAATGCGTACCCCTCCCCCACCTAGTACTGGTCCCTTTCCTGTCATTTCTCTACCTGAGCAATAGCCCTTGCCTTTCGGTGGAGGCGGGAGGGTTTTCTAGAGAGCAAGCTGCCCCTCAGTCCCTCTGCCTGCATGAGGAATGTGGCCTGGCTGGCTGGTTAAGAGAAAGGAGGAGCCTTAGGGCAGGGCGGGGCCAGGACAAGATTAGGCAAGAGCTCACCACTGCCAGCTGCTCAGCCCTGAGCTGTTGCCCACTTGCAGGCTACGAAGCCATGCTTTGGGTGCCCTGATCCTATAAGGCCCATGAGGAGCCCCAGATTGGCAGCCCTGCTCCTGCTGCTTCTGCTATTCATTGGCCTGTCTGTCTCTGCTGGGATTGGCCGCCCTTACCAGCCACCCTGGATCCCCTCAAATGAGGTAAGGAGCCGCAACTCTCCATTCCAGTCCTGGCCTGTCCTTCCCTACCTCCCAGTGTCTGTGCTCCAGCAGCATCTTCAGGGAGACCTCAACCCCAAAGGGGTTTAAGACCAGTAGTTCTGGGCTGGGAAGGTGGCTCAGTGGTAGAGCACTTGCCTTGCATGCTTGAGGCCCTGGGTTTGATTCCTCAGCACCACATAAACAAAAAGAAAAAAAAGCCAGAAGTGGCGCTGTGGCTCAAGTGGTAGAGCACCAGCCTTGAGCTGAAGAGCTAAGGGACAGCGCCCAGGCCCAGAGTTCAGGCCCCACGACTGGACCTCCCCCCCAAAAAAAGTCTTTCATTATCTTGCCCATGTAATTGTAACCCCTCTGTACAGTATTTTCACAATAAAAAAAGAAAAAAAAGTCTCAGGGAGGGGCTGGGAACGTGACTCAGTGGTAGAGTGCTGCCTTGCATGCATGAGGCCCTGGGTTTGATTCCTCAGCACCACATAAACAAAAAAGGCTGGAAGTGGCACTGTGACTCAAGTGGTAGAGCACCAGCCTTGAGCTGAAGAGTTGAGGGACAGTGTCTAGGCCTAGAATTCAGGCCCCACGACTGACAAAAAAGAAGTCTCAGGGACTTTCCTGCCCAGGCTGGCTTTGAACCATGATCCTTAGATATCAGCTTCCTGAGTAGCTAGGATTAATGCAGGTGTGAGTCACCAGCTGGTGGTGGTACCAACTTTTAAAGTGTTTGGATTCCCTGAGTGTGCTGTTATTACTTTGTTTGTAGAGTAGGATCTTGGTATTCAACTCTGTTTTTATCACCTCACTTAGTTGTGTACTAAATATTCTGGTTAAGTTGGCAGTTTTGCTGGGCATGAAAGTAAACCTAGCTACTCAGAATGAAGGACCACAGTTCAAAGCCAATCAGAAAAGCAGGGGCTGAAGTAGTAGAGTGCTAACCTTGAGCAAAAGAAGTTTAAGGACAGGACCCAGACCTTGAGTTCAAGCCTCAGGATTGGCGCGCGCACACACACACACACACACACACACACACACACACACACACACACACACACAAGAGTTGGCAGTTTGTAAACTGTTAGAAATAAAGCTATAAAGCATATATAAGGGAATGGGTGTATGTATTGCTTTCAGTTTCATCATACATTAAAGCACTAAAGAAATTTGACATCATTATTGTCCTTGACTTAAAATGATCTTCCATTTAACATTGGGGCACATCTCCTGGTAGGGCAGAGGCCATGAAGAATTGGTAGTAAATGTGTCCTCTCCTGGCCAGGCCTTTGGTGGGGCTTGTTCTACCTCCTGGTGTAGAAATCCAAAAAGTCTTGCAAGTTCAAGTTCTATCAGAGACACAGGACGCCAGCACCTTCTCAGATAATCTCCCTGCCAGGCCCAGTCCCACCTTGTGTTCCCACCTCTCATTATATTCTTCAGCCACATAAGGGAGATTGAAAATGTGCAAATGACACATTCAAGGAAACTGAGGCCAACAGAGGTTGAACATCTTGCCTGTGCTTCCTTGGGTTCCAGTGGCAGAAATGGAAGCTAGGTATCCTAATTCCTGGCCTAAGGCCATCTTTGTTCTATCCTTAACAGAGAAAGCTGCTGAGTAGCCATTCTCCATCAGAGAAAGGCTGTCACATTTCCACCCCCTCCCCAGATGTCTCCCACAAAAGGCTACGCTCCAAAAGGACCCGGCCTTCAGATCCACAAGGAGTGGGACCTCTTCCCAGACCTGGCTCGCAAAAGCTCAGAGACAAGAGAGGGCTTCCTCTGAGTAGCCACACTCATCCTAAGCACAGGAGACAGGCCCCCTGAGTCTCGCCCCCTGCCATCTCCAGGACCTGAATTCTCCTTTGAGTTGCTGCCCATGGCACGGACTATTCGGGTGACCATTTCACCAGGCCCAACGGCCAGTGTGCGCCTTTGTCACCAGTGGGCACTGGAATGTGAAGAGCTGAGCAGTCCTTTTGATGCCCAGGTATGGAGTGGCATGCTTCTGTAAAAAGTCAGATCTCTTGCTGGGTGCCAGTGGCTCATGCATGTAATCCTAGCTTCTCAGGAGGCTGAGATGTGAGGATCATGGTTCAAAGCTAGCCCAGGCAATAAAATCTGTGAAACTCTTTAAATCACCACCCCCCCAAAAAAAAAGAGTCAGAAATGGAGCTGTAGCTCAAGTGGTAGGATGCTGGCTTTGAACAACAACAAGAAGAAAAGCTCAGAGACAGCGCTCAGCCCTGTGTTCAAACCCCAGGACTACCTCCCCCCAAAAAAAGCCAGACCTCAATACTGGCACACATGGGACAACTGAGACCTTGATGGGAAGGTCACTGTGTGAGTGACCTTCAAGGTAAGGTGTCTGCCATTATGTCTTTTGGGTGCTAAACAGAAAGAAACACAGAGTCTCAGGAAGAGAGGAAAGAGGGGCTGTCCCTTTTGGAGTTACCAGGAATGCTGAACAGAGAGCTGCGAGGATCCTCAGCGGGTCGGGCCCTATTGGAAAACCTTCTCAGAGCGCCTACCTAGCAAGCATGAGACCCTGTGTTCAAATACAGCCGAGACCAAAAGCTTTTGAAGTTCCAATCAGAGAGTAGAAGGTGGTCACATACGTCTTTATACCCATCCTCTGCCACCCTCCTTTTGCCTTTCAGAGAATGAAAAAACAAAATGTCTCCCAGTCCCCTGACCAGGCCCTAACAGCACTTTAACCTTTGCTTCTCAAAGCTGCTATCATTTGTGGAGACTGAAGGCTGTACTCCAGCCCTGAGGGCCCTCAGCAATCCTCAGCTGTAACCATCACTCCACTGTGGTGCTACCATTTGATTAAGTGCTTCTAGCACCCTGCCTGGCATATACTTGGAGTTCCATGCATGCATATTCCTCCCATCTAATTCCCCACCGCTCCACGTGGAGCACCGTCAGCAGATGGCCAGCATGGAGAGCCTGTGGGAGGGAGAACCTGTCCCAGCTCAGGAAAAACAGCGCCCTCCTGCCCTCGCCTGTGCTTTTCCTGACGTGTCTCTGTTTCTCTTCCTTTGCTGCTTCATATGTAGGCAGTTGTGTCTGGGGGCCAGACTGCAGACCTGCCCTATGAATTCCTTCTGCCCTGCCTGTGCATGAGGTGAGCTGGGAGAAACGGGAGCCGCCCTGGCTCCTCAGCCAAGCGCATCTCCACTGAGTCAGGTTTGGAAATGACTAGGTGCGCCGAGCATGCTTGAAGCGCTGGTTACATCTCCAAACCCAAACTCAAAAGGGCTGGGGTTGCTGAGATGCTTGGGAAGCCTGGCACCTGCTTGGTTGTGAGCCACACGCGGCCAGGGGTGAAGGGACGACCCAACACCGCGCCTCGGGATGCTCCCGCCCCCAAGACCCAGCTCTTCCTGGACCGGACTGGCCTCAGTCCACAGAGGCAGAATAAATAGACAGCCACCACCAGATTCCATAGATGCCCCAAGTCTTGTCCCCACCCCTGCCCAGACTCCCACTGTAGTCCCCACTAGGCTGAAGTACTTAGCTTAAAGACTTCCATGAATTGCTGGACGCTGGTGGCTCACACCTGTAATTCTAGCTACTTAGGATGCTGAGATCTGAGGATTGAGGTTCAAAGCCAGTCTGGGCAGGAAAGTCCATGAAACTTTTTTTTTTTTTTGTCGGTCATGGGGCCTGAACTCTGGGCCTGGGCGCTGTCCC
Organism: Dipodomys merriami; assembly: GCF_024711535.1. NCBI lineage: Eukaryota > Metazoa > Chordata > Mammalia > Rodentia > Heteromyidae > Dipodomys > Dipodomys merriami. The sequence continues at coordinate 333,744 of NW_027202427.1, forward strand.
TCAGCTCTTCAGCTCAAGACTAGGGCCTCAAGCATGCAAGGCAAGCGCTCTACCACTGAGCCACCTTCCCAGCCCAGTCTATGAAACTCTTATCTCCAATAAACCACCAGAAAACAGGAAGTGGCGCTGTAGCTCCAATGGCAGAGCGCTTGCCTTGAGCTGAAATGCTGAGGGACAGCGCCCAGGCCCAGAGTTCAAGACCCACGACAGACCAAAAAAAAAAAGAAAAAAGACTTCCATGGACTACAGAATAAAAAAGGCAGAGGGCCTTATCACTTAATTTTATTTTAATTTATTTTAATTAATTAATTAATTAATTTTTTTGTCGGTCGTGGGGCTTGGCTTGAACTCTGGGCCTGGGTGCTGTCCCTCAGCTCTTCAGCTCAAGGCGAGCGCTCTACCACTTGAGCCACAGCGCCACTTCCGGCCTTATCACTTAAGAGACCAACAGGAGGGAACCCGCAGACACCTGGCACAATAAGCCACTGCTCCGGTAGACAACGGGTGGGCACTTGGGCAGTCCAGAGTGAAGGGCCAACCCCGAGCTCTGGGTACCTTGGAAATGGCTGAGAGGAGAGGCCAGGAAAAGTTAACAGCTGAGGAATGTGGACCTCCTGACTTCCCTCCCGAGAGAAAAAGAGCCAGCCCCTCCCCTGCGGCTCTGTCCTCAGCCCTGCAGTTCCTCCCGTCCCCACCCACACTCTACACTGCGTCCCTCAGCGTCCCGCCAGCCCGGGCAGCTTGCACCACAGCACCACAGCAAGCTGCAGCCGCTTGTGTGCTAGGGCTGCGCAGTGAAAGCCATGCCCTGCTCCTCCCTGAATGCTTTCCCGTTCTCCGCAGGCCTCCTACCCGCAGGACTCCATGAGGCCAAAAACGTGCCCCTTCTGGAGCTTGCCTGTGTACTTACACCCTCGGGATCGGGAGAGCCCGCTACCCCCGTGGACCGCCAGTTGCCTCTCCCTGCGGAAGCCTGGCCCAGAGTCACACCAGGGACTTTGCCCCCACCCCCACCCCCAGCTACACCTCAGCCCTGTGGCTTTTGTTCTTGTTTGCTTCTGTGGCATGCGGTTTGAACTCAGGACCTTGCACGATCTCAGGCTTGCTTGCTCCTGGCCCCACAACTTGAGCCATATCTCCAGCCTGGCTTTATTTAATGGTTCATTGGAGGAGAATGACTTAGACTCTCATGAATTTTTCTGCCCCATCTGGCTTCAAACTTCCATTCACTACATCTCAGCTCCTGGGTAGCTAGGGTTACAGGCGTGAATCACCAGTGCCCAGCGTGGAACTCTTGATCATCCTGCATCAGTTTCCTGAGTGCTGGGATTACAGGCATGTGTCACCACACCCAGCTTTAGAGAGGATTTTCTTGACCCAGGAAAGATGCCTTGACCCTGGCTGACCAGGAAAAAGTGGGGACAGGAGACCATGATTCAGAAAGATGAATAAAGACAAATGTGATCGACAATGGAAGGAACGCCCTGTACTGTCTAGTGTGGCTGGGATGCGCCGTCGGAAGAAGGTCTGTAGAGGCTGCCTGGGGAGTGTTCTGGGTCCTCTCATAAGCCAGGGCCTCCCCACACACGTCTATGTCCCTGTCACATTCTCACAAGCCATGCCTGCCAAAAAGAAACACAGCCCTGAAGTCTCACGGCTCCTAACTGATTCTTCCCAGGGCAGAAAGGAAAATCCATGGTCAGCTAAGCGTCAGGGCCCTCCTCACACCACCTGCCAGGCATCAGCAAGGGGCATTTGTCTGCCTGCCACCAGATGGGGTCCCCCCTACCTCTGTACCACACTTGAGGCTAGGCCAGTGGTGAAAAGTCCACTTTGGGATTCTGCCCCTACAGCTGTGTCCCACAGGGAGTTACCAAGCTCTGGGGATGCGTGTGAACGGGTCCCGAGGTGTTCACTAAAAGTCCCCAGTTCCCAGGTCTGTGTTTAGTAAGGGTCACGTGGAAGTGGGAAGCCTATGGATTGCCCAGGTCCTCAATCGGAACATCTGTAGGGACTTCCAGGGTGAGTAAGGACTCCTTCGCTCTGCGGCGAAGCTGGCCGCCCTCCCAGGGCTCCACCTAGCCAGGTGTCAGAGACAGAGGAGGAGGAGAAGCCAGCCGACTCCACTCTTCTGGCTCCAAGCCTGGCTGTAGTGGGAGGGCCCAGGCGGGGCGGGAAGGGCGGCTGCCAGCTAGGAATCAAACCGAAAGTGCTCAGGCTGGAAGTGCGTCGGGAACCCGGGCTCCCAGGAGTGGGGAACACAAGCTGTCCAGCACTGGGACCCCAGAGGCTCAATTCCAGCCCCCACCACTGCCCACAGACACCGGGCTGGGTGGGGGCAGGGGTGAAGTGCCTGCCCCCCCTCTAGGGGGGCAGGCCAGGGCCTCAAGCCTGGGTGCTGCCTAGCACCTGGAAAATGCCAGTGCCCTGGCTCCTGCTGTCCTTGGCGCTGGGCGGGAGCCCGGGGGTCGTCTCTCTGGAAAGGCTTGTGGGGTCTCAGGATGCTGCGCGCTGTTCTCAGGTGAGTCTGGGGTCCTGGGAGAGGGTTGGGGAGCGCTCTGGGGCCCATCAAATCCTCATCTGGCTGCTGTCACCGACAACACCTACAGAACCGCCCTGGCTGGTCCGGCAGGTGCTGAGGAAGGCAGAGAAGATGGGGAGGGGGAAGAGGGAGCTCCAGGAAGAGGGGTGTGGGAGGGGTGCGACCGAGCTTGGCACCTTGGCAGGGGAGGGTGCTTAGTTAGATTTGGGGGTGCATAAGCTCTTGACTCTCCTTTTCCTCCTTCGCAGGGCCTCTCATGCCACCTCTGGGGTAAGTATTGTTACTTTTTAGAGAAAACATGGCCGAGGGGGGAGGAGGTGGCCGGGACCCAGTCCTCCTCTGCCCACCCCTCTGGGGGTGGGTGGGGGCCACCAAACTAAATTCTGAGCGCCTCCAGCTGCGCCCCCCCCACTCACCCTGGGCCCGCAGATGGCGATGTGCTCTGCCTGCCTGGGGGCATCACGCACGCGCCAGGCCCTGTGCTGGTGCCCGCGCACCTGCGGACTGAGCTGGTGCTGAGATGCCACCGGGAGACCGACTGCGACCTCTGCGTGCGCGTGGCCGTGGGCTTGGCCGTGCGTGGTGAGTCATCCTGCGACTGTACACACGAGCATGGGTGGGCAGGTGTGAGCACTGGGAACCTGGCGTCCGGGTAGCACTGGGATCCTCAGTGCTGAGCACACGGGGCGAAGGATGCACAGACCAGCGTCTTCTCCCAGGTATTACTCAAGTGGTACGAGCACTAGCTTTGACCCTTGTTTTCAAACACTGTAGCCAGCCCCCAGCAGTGGGGCTGACCTGGGCCTCGTGTTCCGATTCTTCCAGGGCACTGGCAAGAACTTGAAGATGAGGAAGAATCTGGAAGAGCACTTGGTGTGGAGCAGGGGGATGCTGGGAATGGTGAGAGGAGAGAGCTGGCTTACTGCCCCTCATCAGGGCTTTGCTTGTGGCCTGACTGACCCCCACCCGTTGCTCCCAGCCCCTCTCCAGGCCCAAGTCGTGCTGTCCTTCCAGTCCTACCCCACTACCCGCTGCGTCCTGCTGGAGGTGCGCGTACCGGCTGCCCTGGCTCAGGCTGGCCAGTCTGTGGTATGTGAAGTCGGTGTTCCCTTAACTTCAAAGTAGTAACCTTCTGCAAAGCACATGTTCATGATCGTTCTAAGTCTTGCTTCTGATCAGAGCAGTGGGCACAGCCTCTCAGCCCACTGTGCCTCAGTGTTCCTGTCTGCAAAATGGGGATAAGAATAGTTCTACCTCAGGGCTGAGAAGGTGGCTCAGTGGTAGAGTGCTTGCCTTACATATAAGGCCCTGGGTTCCATTCCTCAGCACCATATAAGCAGAAAAAGCCGGAAGTGGCGCTGTGGCTCAAGTGGTAGAGCGCTAGCTTTGAGCTGAAGAGTTGAGGGACAGCGCCCAGGCCCAGAGTTCAGGCCCCAAGACCGGACCAAAAAAAAAAAAAAAAAAAAGTCCCACCTCATTTGTGAGAAATCACCAAGCAACTTTGTGTGTTTAGTGATATGTCACTGTGGAGTTTGGTGGTGGTGACAGCCTTGTGCATGCTAGGGAAGAAATCTAAGAATGAGCTCCATCCTCAGCTGTTGCTTTTTCTTTTACTCTCTATCCTTTTTGTTTTTTCTTTCTGGTCCTGGGCCTTGAACTCTGGACCTGGGCTTTGTCCCAAGGCTAGTGCTCTACCACTTGAGCCACATCACCTCTTCTGGCTTTTTTCTGTGGTTAATTGGAGGTGAGAGTTTCACGATCCTCATCCTCCTGAGTAGCTAGGATTACAGGCGTGAGCCACTGGTGCCCAGTGAGCCCTTGCTTTTTTTTTTTTTTTGTCCAAGACTAGGACTTGAACTTGGTATCCAATATTTTTGCTCATTGGCTGGCACTCTGCCATAAGAACCATGACTCCAAACCCTCATTATGACTTTAATTTCTCTATCCCTGATGACAGTTCAAGTCACATAACTTTTTACGACGTTATCTGCTGTGTAATTTCCTTGGTAAATGCTGTTAAATATTTCACCAACTCTAAATAAAAGGGGTCAAGGGGATGGGCACCCCATAATCCCAGCTACTCAGGAGGCTGAGAGTGGGCATCCTTGCTTTGTTCTTGCTTTTAGCAGAAATGGTTTTAGTTTTTCCCCATTCAGTATGATGTTGGCTATTTGTTTATCATATATAGCCTAGCCTTTATTGTTTTAAGGAATGTTCCTTCTAATCCTAAACTGCTTTCTGGGCTTGAACTCAGGGTCTGGGCACTGTCCCTGAGCTTCTTTTGCTCAAGGCTAGCACTGTGCCACTTGAGCCACAGCACCATTTCCAGCTAGTGAGTATCACTGCTGCATTTGTTCACACTTTATCTGTCCATTTCTTTGCTTCTCCTTACCCTCCCAAGACAAGCAAATGAACTAACAAGACAAAAAGAAAACAAAAATAGTGAACAAGAAAAGTACCTCGTTTCCATTTCCTGGAGTTCATTTTGGTAATTTTTTTGATTTTTTTGTTTTGTTGTTGTTGTTGTTTGCTGGACCTGGGGCCTGAACTCTGGGCCTGGGCGCTGTCCCTCAGCTCTTCAGCTCAAGGCTAGCGCTCTACCACTTGAGCCACAGCGCCACTTTCGGCTTTTTTCTTTTTGCTTATGCGGTGCTGAGAAATCGAACCCAGGGCCTCAGGCATGCAAGGCAAGCACTCTACCACTGAGCCACCTTCCCAGCTCCCTCGTTTCCATTTCCTGGAGTTCATTTTGGTAATTTTTTTGTTTTTTGTTTTGTTGTTGTTGTTGTTTGCTGGACCTGCGGCTTGAACTCAGGGCCTGGGCGCTGTCCCTGAGCCTCTTGGTGCTCAAGGCTAGCGCTCTACCACTTGAACCACAGTGCTACTTCTGGCTTTTTCTAAGTAGTTTATTGGAGATAAGAGTTTCTCAGACTTTTCTGCACAGGCTAGCTTTGAACTGTGATCCTCAGGTCTCAGCCTCCTGAGTAGCTATTATTACTTACAGGTGTGAACCACGGGCACCCAGCATGGTCAATATTTTTTAATATGATCAGAGGCACATAGGCATTGTGCCTTTCTGTTTCTCTCCTAAGAGTATCCTCCTTTGTTCTCACTGTGTGAATTTTATTATTCCCTGTTGTATTTTATTTATTTATTTTTATTTATTTATTTGGTCGTGGGGCTTGAACTCTGGGCCTGGGTGCTGTCCCTGAGCTCTTCAGCTCAAGGCTAGTGCTCTACCACTTGAACCACAGTGCCACTTCTGGTTTTCTGGTGGTTCATTGGAGATAAGAGTCATGGACTTTTCTGCCTAGGGTCGACTTCCAACTGTGATCCTCAGATCTCAGCCTCCTGAGTAGCTAGGATTACAGATGTGAACCACTGGCACCCAGCTAGGACAGAAGATATTTTGACTTAAACTGGGGCCCTGTGGCAGGAGTGTGTGTGTGTGTGTGTGTGTGTGTGTGTGTGTGTGTGTGTGTGTGTGTGTGTGTGTGTGTGTGTGTGCGCGCGCGTGCGCGTGTGTCCTCCTGAGGCTTGAATTCAGGGCCTTGTGCTCTCTCTTGGCTTTTTGGCTCAAGGCCAAAGCTTTCGTGGTGGGTCTCAAGCTATGTAGTTATCGCTTGGAGATGGGCTAGGGCAGCTGGTGAGCACACAGATGAGACCAAGCCTCTGACTTTGGGGCTCCCACCACCGGTCCTCTACCAGCGGGCCTCCACCACCCCTCTCCTCACAGGGCTCTGTAGTGTTTGACTGCTTTGAGGCTGCTCTGGGGGCTGAGGTGCGAATCTGGTCCTATACTCAGCCCAGATACCAAAAGGAGCTGAACCTCACACAACAGCTGCCTGGTGAGTGCCCCCAAACCCTGGGAGCCCCCAAGTCCTGGCCTTTCTGATCTCTGTCCCCTCCGGCCGCTTCCCTGGTGGGCACCAGGTCTGTCTGTCAGGGAGACACTGGAGCTGGCACTTCCTCGGTGGGTCAGTTCCTGTGCTGGCCCCCAGGCCCTGGGGGGGGCGCTGTGTGCATTGCATGGATGTGGGTGTTATCTAGGGGACAGGGAGCCCTTCCCAATACTTCCTGTAGGTCAGTTTGCTGCCTTCTTTTCCTTGGTCCCCCGCCCCACTGGAGGCTTTTCTGTGATCTCTCCCCAGACTGCAGGGGTCTTCAAGTCCGGGACAGCATCCAGAACTGCAGGGGTAGGGGCCTGGGCTGGGGCGGGGGGGAGGGCTGGAGTTCCCCCCAGGGACCCTTGGAGTTGGCTCCAGCTCCAGGCTGCCACATCCCGGCTCACTGAGCTCTTCATTCATTCATCACACTTCCATTTCAGTAGCTGCTAAGTCTCTGTGAGGCATTGAGACATTCAGATGAATGTCACCTTCTTTGCTTTCTTTCTTTTCTTTTTTTTTGTCGGTCCTGGGGCTGTCCCTCAGCTCTTCAGCTGAAGCCGAGGGCTCTACCACTTGAGCCACAGTGCCACTTCCGGTTTTCTGGTGGTTCATTGGAGATAACAGTCTCATGGTCTTTCCTGCTGAGGCTGGCTTGGAACTGGGGTCCTCAGATCTCAGCTTCCTGAGTAGCTGGGGTTGCAGGTGTGCCCTCCCCTGCCTGCTCAGTGCAGTTAGCGGTTACATATGTATGCACTTGTGTAACAGGAAGAACAAGATAGGAACACTGTGATGTTTCAACTATTCAGACTTTTTCAACCTCATTTTGTTTTTGGTTCCTCAAACTTGGCTTGTCTGTTTGGCAATCCATAAAGACCACTCAGCTCAATAATACATACATTGCTTCCCTATTCGACAGCTATTAACTGAGTGATTATTGGGCATGGCCATAGACCCTGGACATAAAATAATCAACAAACTTACAAAACATTCCTTATAGAGCTGGAGGGGGCAGGATTGGGAAGGGATAAGGGAAGACACAATAAACACGGAGCCATGAAGAATACAGTAAGTCAGATGATGACTGGAGTAACGGGGAGAGAGGGGTGGGAAAGTGGGGAGCAGCAACAGTGTGAAGATCTCCCCATGGTGCAGGGTATATTTGAGAGACAAGGATTCCATGCAGAGAGAGAAGCCAGTGCAAAGGTCCTGAGGCAGGAATGTGTCATGTGGAGAAGAATGATAAGGCCAGTGTGTGTGGCGGAGTAATCAAGGGCACAGGTTGTAGGAGAGGAATTTAGGGATTCGTGGCCACTAGGGTGGGTAAGGCCTTGGCAGCTTTCGGAAGGACTCTAGGTTTCACTCAGAGTAGGGGCAAAGTCTGGATGGAGCTGGGGACTCCGTCTCAGGCCTGCAGGGGCCTCCTAGTCTAAGGATCTTGATGGACATCTCACGGGCTAGACACCTCGATTTGGGTCTGCACCAAGGTGAAGGGAGTGTCCCCAGCCGTCTGTCCATCCTTCTCCCAGCCCTGCCCTGGCTCAATGTGTCTGCAGACGGTGATGACGTGCGTCTGGTGCTGGACGTCTCTGAGGAGCAGCGCTTCGGCCTCTTACTGTACTGGAGTCAGGTCCAGGGCACCTCCAAGCCTTGGCGGCACAGAAACCTGGTGAGGACTCTCCCACCCCAAGTTCACGTCCCCCCTCAGCCAGCGTCCAGGCGAACGATGCGTGCGCACAGCACGAACGGACCCGTGAAGAGCAGCCAAAGCCAAGGAACACGGCTGGAGAGCTCCCTGCTGGCGTCCTCATCCTTAGCTTCCCCTTCTTCCTCTATCTCCAACTTTCCTCCTCTGATTCCTCCCACAGACCGGACCTCAGAATATTACTTTGAGCCATACAGACCTGGTTCCCTGCCTCTGCATTCAGGTAAGAGCAGAATCCAGCTGAGTGCCAGGGGAGAGGCCTGGGAACTTGGTGAGGGGGTGCCTGCCCCCCCTTTTTTTTCTGTTGGTCAAGGGGCTTGAACTCTGGGCCTGGCCGCTGTCCCTAAGCTCTTCAGCTCAGGCAAGTGTTCTACCACTTGAGCCACAGCACCACTTCCAGTTTTCTGGTGGTTAATTGGCTTTGAACTATAATCCTCAGATCTCAGCCTCCTGAGTAGCTGGGATTACAGGCGTGAGCTACCGGCACTTGCTGCTTCTACTTTCCTTGTCTCATCATTCTGAATATTCTCCCTTGAGGTGGAGATGATATACCCTTTCTCCCTCAGGTGACCAGCGGCACTGCATCTACACCCCCCCCCCCCTGTCCCGGGTGTCCTGTGTCTTTTGCCTATTATGTGCCTAAATGCTCTCCTGGTCTCTATCCACGGCACTCCTACTTAGGACTCAGGACCCCTCAAGTGTCCTCTCCTCCTCTGATTCCCTGTTTGTGCTCCTGTTTGGGTAGAACATATGGCTGGCTTCAATCCCTTCTCTTGCCATTTGCTGTCTATTTGACCTCTCTGAGCCCAGTTCCTTCCAGTGAAATAGGGTGTGATATCACCAGCCTCACAGGCCGCTATGAGAGCTGTGAGCTTTCCTACATCCACTCGCTTGTCTCTCTCTGACTGTACATGCAGCCAGTGAGTCTTCGGGTCCCCTTCATTTGGCCTCTAGCACTATTGTCTCATTCTCTTTCTTCCTCCTCTCCATCTCAGTTAATTTGGGGCCTCTCCCACCTCTTCTCTCCACCTTCCTTCTCTGGTATTCTGGGCTCCGTTCTGGCTTCCTGGTGTTCCCCCTGTACAAGAAGGAATAGTCTGTCCCAATTAGACCTTTCCCATTATATTCTCCTCAAGATTCCCCTTATAGCGGATCTGTTATATCGGATGGGGTACTGACCAAGCTACACTCACTCTTCCCTTTGCTCATCCCAAATGCCTGCACCCCTTTTCTATACAGCCAGATCTCCCAACGCACACTTCACCTCTTTTCCAAAGCCCCCAACTCAACCACTTGGCCTCCCCCAGCTCCTACCCCACTTGTAATTCTGCTCCCCTTTCTTGTCTATTAATATTACTTCCTCTCATATTGGGGCTTTCCTCCTCCTCCTCCTCCTCCTTCTTCTCTTTTCTTCAGTCATAGGGCTTGAACTCAGGGCTTGAGCTCTTTTGCTCAAGGTTAGCACTCTACCACTTTGAGCCACAGCACCACTTCTGATTTTTTTTTAATTTTTAAAAAAAGTCTCAAAGCAGCTTTCATTGATAACTTTTGATTTTTGAGTAGTTAATTGTAGATAAGAGTCTCGTGGGGACTTTTCTGCCTGGGCTGGCTTTGAACTGTGATCCTTAGATTTCAGCCTCTCGACTAGCTAGGATTACAGACATGAGCCACCAGCACCCAGCCTTTCATTTCTTCTTGTACAAAATAGCTGTACAATAAATTTTTGGAAATGAGTGACCAATTTGCTAATTTATTTATATATTTTAACTGTGACTTTGTGATTTCCCTAAAGGCAAGCAGATCATATGTAACTGAAATGCAATAATTTTATCAGAGCCTCACAATAGAGTGAGTGATCACTGTTTGGTGAACAAACGAATGAATGAATCTCTACTTCCAAACACAGTGACAGGACCCAGAGCACATATCCAGGAAATATTTACTGTAGCTTAACTGTCATTGCCTATTAACAATAAGTATTCTGAGGGCTGGGAAGGTGGCTCAGTGGTAGAGCGCTTGCCTTGCATGCCTGAGGCCCTGGGTTCAATTCCTCAGCCCCACATAAGCAAAAAAGAAAAAAGCCAAAAGTGGCACTGTGGCTCAAGTGGTAGAGCGCTAGCCTTGAGCTGAAGAGCTGAGGGACAGCGCCCAGGCCCAGAGTTCAGGCCCCACGACCAGACCCCCCCCCCAAAAAAAAGTATTCTGATTAAAGCTTTAATGAAGCAATATACTATCTAGAGTGCTTACACAGGGCTAAGCAGGTGCCAGGTGCTCTTAAAATTCTCACTGAAAGAATGAATGGGTCCTTGTCGAACTAGCACAGTACCAAGCACATAGTAGGTACCCACAAAGTGAGAATGAAAGCAGAATGAATTAAAATGAAAACTGTCTACCATCCCTTGTGCCTACCGTACTAAGACGCACAGTAAGTCCTCACAAAGATGTTGCCGGCGCTTGGTGAAGTGTTTGCTGAAAGGCTAAAATTTCCATCCATTGCAAAGGCGGGGTCCTTTACTCGCTTGGGAAATGAGGCTTGTGAAGATCCCACTGTCAGGCCCAGGGCCCGGCCCGGCCTGGCCTGGCGCAAGATTGGATAGGTTAAATCGAGCTGAGCTGAGCCTTTTTCCTTTCCAGGTATGGCCCTTGGAGCCCGACTCAGTCAGAACCGGCTTCTGCCCTTTCAGGCAAGGTGAGTGATCCGTGTCCTCCCCACCCCCAGACCTGCTGACTGGGAGGCCGCCGGGAAGGTGGCGTCTTGACCCTGGTCCTCGGCTGCAGATCCCCGGGCGCACCGCAACCTCTGGCGCACAGCCCGTCTCCGCCTGCTGCCCCCGCGGAGCTGGAAGCTGGAGGCGCCTTGTTCGCTGCAGGCCGAGGTGGTGCTGTGCTGGCAGGCCCCAGGCCCGGGCCCCTGCCAGCCACTGGCCCCGCCCGTGCCCCCGGAGAATGTCACTGTGAATGTAAGTCGGGTAGCGCCCTGGATGGGTGGAGGGAAGGCAATGCGGGCATCTCTCACGCTCTGTTCTCTGTCCTCCACAGAAGGTCCGTGAGTTCCCATTGCTGAAGGACCACCCCAACATCTGTGTCCAGGTCCGGATGTGGTGCTAGAACCCTGGGTGTGGGGGGACCTGCCCAGACCCACCCACTCCAGTCACTGTCCTCGGCACCCACTTTATTCCTGGGTCCCCTTTCTTTTTGAGTATGCCACCGTTCACTGTGGCACCAGCTGAACTAAACCAATCCATGCCCCTGCTCTCATAGAACCCATGTTTCTAACGGAGAACGGCAAATCACAATAGCATAGTAAGTACATGAAGCAGTATGGCAATCTACTCTTTACAGAGCTAATGTTAAAATTGAATACCAGGCTCATACCTGTAACCCTAGCTACTAAGGAGGCTGGGATCCGAGGATTAAGGTTCAAAGCCAGCATGGGCAGTAAAGTCCATGAGACTCTTATCTCCAATTCAGCACCACAAAGCTGGAAATGGAGCTGTGGCTCAAATGATGGAGTGCTCGCCTTGAGCACAAAAGCTCAGGGACAGTGAGCACCCAGGCCCTGGGTTCAAGCCCCAGGATCACCAATACTAAGATAAAAGGTGAAGGGAGAAGGGAAGATAGGCTAACAATTTCACATGGATGGTCAGGTGAGAAGGAATCTTCTCTTCTGTTATAAAGTGCTTGAGTAAGACATGAAAACATCTTTAAGGTGGCTAAGGTTCATTAGCTGAGCTGAGCCTGAGAAACATGAGGTGTCCCCAGCCTTCAACCGGAACCTGCAGCCAGCCTCAGGTCCCCAGCACACAACCAGCCCGACAGGATTCCCTTTGCCTGCTCCCTTTATTCCCACCTTCTGGCCCTAGCTCTTGCTTTTCCTACTGCCCCTAAGTCTGCCCCTTCCAAGCAGGTGAGCAACTGGGAGAAGCTGCAGCTCCAGGAATGCCCGTGGGCTGGTGAGTGGGGGCTGAGCCTCCCTGGAACAGGGCCACTCTAGTAGGGTGAACCCTGGAGGTCCCGGCCCCTGTGGGGGGAAGGGTGTTGAGTGCTGGGTATTGCTCAGAGTGGCCTGTCACTCCTCCCAGACTCCCTGGGGCCCCTCAAGGATGATGTGTTACTGGTGGAGACCCGAGGCCCACAGGACAACAGATCACTCTGTGCTTTGGAACCCCACGGCTGTACCCCACTGCCCAGCAGGGCCTCCACGGTGAGAGCCAAGAAACCTTCCTTCCATTGACTTCTCAGCTCCAATTTCCTGCACTGGGCCTTGTGGCTGTAGTATGGGTGTGCATGACTCGGCCCCAGCCCCTGCTCAGTGGTCTCTCGAGTCTCCTGGCTCGCCCTTCCCTAGGCAGTTCTGCCGAGAAGCAGCTGGTGCTCAGCTCCGAGTGCCTCCCCCGGTGACAGCTTCCCATCCCTTGGCTTGGCAGAGGGCAGCTCGCCTTGGAGAGCAGTTGCTGCAAGACCTGCATTCAGGCCAATGTCTGCAGGTAAGTAGGTGGCAGCCGTGCCCCGATGCCCAACCACCATAAAGCAGGGCTAAAACAGGATTATTTGCGCTTGCTTCCTGTTTAAGGCCTGAGAAGTTAAAGGTGGACTAAGCTTAGTCCCTGGCCTAAGGAGCTCAGTAAATGGATCACCACACCCATGGGCACTAAGGGTTGGGCTCCAGAGAAAGTTTCAAGGATCTCTTCCTGTGGGCTGGATTTGACATGGAGAAAGTCAGAAAGAAGGACAGACAACGGTTGGAGCAAAGACACAGTAGCTGTGAGAGACCTGCTGTGAGAAAGATCATAGTTGGGGCTCTGAATTTGGAGATCAAGTTGGTCAGAAACTGGGGGTGTCGATCACCAGGCTAACGGCTCTGGACTTGGTTATTTGTCTTGCAGTTGTGGGATAATGACCTGGGAGCACTGTGGGCCTGCCCCATGGACAAATGTGAGTACTACAAGGACTGCTCTTCCCTGGTGTACCAGAGCTAGAATCATGACAGGCACCGTTCCTGGGGTGGGACATTCAATGGCCTTTATCCTTCTTTGGACTCAGATAAATCAGAGAATTATTCCTTTATTCAGGCAAAAAATTAATAATAATACAAGAACTTGCAGAGATTTTGGAATCACCGAAAAGATACAATCTGCCCCATCAATAGAAGTTTAAAAGGATAGAAGCTGAAAAATGAGTTGCACTCAGTAAGAATAAGCTCCTGATGACGTACAGGCCGTGCGAATTTACTATAGGATGAGCTCTTGAAGCACTGTGAAGTGTTCAGTGCTGCCAAACCGCAGTAGGGCCTGACCTAGTGGGATGAGGGGTTCAAGGAAGGTCTTCAGCTGTGCTCTGAAGGCTGAGCTAGGCTAAGGAAACAGCAGTGCATTTTTGTGAAGCCTATGGGGTTTATTTTTGGGGAAGTCCAAGGGCCACCCTGTGGCTGACTCGTGGGTCTTGGGCGGCATGCATGTCATCATGACACCAAGATATCATGACACAAGGAATTGGGTTTCGTGTCTAGAAGGATTTTTTTTTTTTTGGTCAGGTGTGGGGCTTGAACTCAGGGCCTAGGCACTGTCCCCAAACTTCTTTGTGCTCAAGGCTAATACTCTAGTATTTGAGCCACAGCAGCAAGTTAACTGGAGATAACAGTCTCACAGGAACCTTTTTTTCCCTGTTGGCTTCAAACCAATCCTCAGATCTCAGCTTCCTGAGTAACTCAGATTATAGGCATGAGCCACCAGCGCCCAGTTTAGAAGGATTTACTCTAATTCCTTCCTGAGGAATTAAACTTACAGTGTATGTGTGTGTGTGTGTGTGTGTGTGTGTTTTGCTGGTAGTGGGGCTTGAACTCAGGGTCTCATTCTCTTGGCTTTTTTCTGCTCAAGATGGTATAGTGTACTACTTGAGCCACACCTCCACTAATGGCTTTTTGCTGGTTCGTTGGAGAGAAAAGTCTCACAGGTTGGCTTCAAACTTCCATCCTCAGATCTTAGCCTCCTGATTAGATAGGATTACCATCATTCAGCTTAAAGCCTGTACTTTTTTTTTTTTTTGGTGGGGGTCTGGTCATGGGGCCTGAACTCTGGGTCTGGGCACTGTCCCTCAGCATTTCAGCCCAAGGCTAGTGCTCTACCACTTGAGCCACAGCACCACTTCCGGCTTTTTTCTTTTTGCTATGTGGTGCTGAGGAATCGAACCCAGGGCCTTAGGCATGCAAGGCAAGGGCTCTACCACTGAGCCACCTTCCCAGCCCCTAAAGCCTGTACTTTTTAAAAGATCTCTTGTACTGCTATTCAGTGGATGGATTGGAGGCAAAGGCGGAGCAGGGATCCCAGTTAGGAGGCTGTTGTACTCATGGAAGACAGTAAAGTCAAGTACCCAGAAACTTTAGGCTTAGCTGACATTTGAACACTAGCAACATTTGAACACTTGGCATTTTGTTAAGTGCTTTATGTGCAACTTTTACACGTGGTAGTATCATCATCCCAACTTTGCAGATGTGAGCCTGGCAGGAAGTGAAGTCACTTACCCAATGTCACACAATAGATGGAGCTGTTTGTGCACAGGCTGTGACACTATGTGCTGTGGACTTTGGGCAAATCACTTTGTTTCTCAGGGCTTCTATTTTTTTTCTCCTGTGCAAGGAGGTTTCCTTTTTTCTATATTATTATTATTATTGGTGGGGAGGGAGGTATAAGGGCTTGAACTCAGGGCCTGGATGCTGTCCCTTAGGGCTTTTGCTCAAGGATGGTGCTCTACTACTTGAGCTCTACTACTGAATTTTTTTTTTTTTTTTTGGTGGTTAATTGGAGAAAATGGAGTTGGCTTCCAACTGTGATCCTCACATCTCAGCCTCTTGAGCAGCTAGGGTTCCAGGCTTGAGCCACTGATTAGGCTTAAAGTGTAAGATTTCTAACTAGCCTGGCCTCTGCCCTGGGTCCCCCAGACATCCACAGGCGCTGGGCCCTCGTGTGGCTGGCCTGCCTGCTCTTTGCTGCTGTGCTTTTCCTCTTCTTCGTCCTCAAAAAGGATCGAGTGAAACGTGAGTGCTTCCCTGACCCCTGTGCCCAGGGGGCTGGCACAGAGGGGCCCGGAGTGCGGGAGGGAAGGCGCGGCTCCCCCGCCGCCCCTCTCCCCTCACAGGGTGGCTGAGGCTCTGGGAGCAGGATGAGCGCTTGGGGGGTGAGTGTGTGCCGGGGCGGGGCGGGGACCGGCGGGACAGCCCGGCTCACGACCGCCTTTTCCTCTTTTCTCCCCAGCCGCGGCCACCAGGGGCCGCGCGGCTCTGCTCCTCCACTCGGCCGACAGCGCGGGCTTCGAGCGCGCGGTGGGCGCGCTGGCCTCGGCGCTGTGCCGGCTGCCGCTGCGCGTGGCCGTGGACCTGTGGAGCGGCCGCGAGCTGAGCGCGCAGGGGCCGCTGGCCTGGTTCCACGCGCAGCGGCGCCAGACCCTGCAGGAGGGCGGCGTGGTGGTCCTGCTCTTCTCGCCGGGGGCCGTGGCGCTGTGCCGAGAGTGGCTGCAGGACGGGGCGGTGGCCCCCGGGGCACGCGGCCCCCACGATGCCTTCGCCGCCTCGCTCAATTGCGTGCTGCCCGATTTCCTGCACGGCCGGGCGCCGGGCCGCTACGTCGTGGCCTGCTTCGACGGACTGCTGCACCCGGACGCCGTGCCCGCCCTGTTCCGCGCCGTGCCCGTCTTTTCCCTGCCCTCGCAGCTGCCCGAGTTCCTGGGCTCCCTGCAAGGGCCCGGCGCCTCCCGCCCCAGGCGGCTCGCCGAGCGGGCAGAGCAAGTGTCCCGGGCCCTTCAGCCCGCCCTGGACAGCTGCTTCCTGTCCCCAGGAGCCCCCGGGCGGGAGACAGGACCCGAATAAAGCAGAGCTGTTTTCCTACCACTGTGGCCCTGGGGAGTCTCTATGGCCAAGCCCAGGACCCTGCAGCCCCCGGCCCTTTAAAGCCGGAGCAGGTGTAGGCTGGCATTGTCTCTGATTGGCTAGGGTGGGTGACGTCATTGCACATGGCTCGCCGCCATTGGCTGCAACGGTTGGCCACGCCCCGGTCTGCTGCGTGCGCTTCACGCAGGCGGTGGCGACCTCAGCGCTCGCGCGGGGCAGGGGGCGGTGGTTTCTCGGCTCTTCGCGGGCTCTGGCCGGTCCTGTCGGCCTGGAGGCTCCGGCTTGACCCCTTCTCTTCATGACGGGACCCCGGCTTCTCCTCCCAGGACCAGGGCTCCTCACTCCTCCCCCCAGCGCACCCTTCTGGCCTTCTCTCTCCTAATACTCAACCCGCTCTCCCTAGTTCTGCTGCTTTGGCCCCTAAGAACTCCTTGAGACCCCAAGACATGGCCCGGCTCCTGCCCCCTGGCCAAGGATCCAGGCCACGACCCCTGCGGCAATGGGGATAGGGCTGACTTATTTCTCGCTTGGGATTGCTGGTTAAAATCTTTTCCCCACCAAACCCTGCCACGCACCCCCAAGTTCTCTTACAGTCAGTCTGGGCTCCCTGCCCCGCCCATCCCTGAACCCACCCTTTCCTTTCCTTTCCCACCTCCACCACGAGCCTGGCTCCTAGAGAAGCCTCCCACGTCCTCTATCTGCAGGGCCCCAGCCTGGGAAGAGATGGCCCCACACCCTCCTTGGGGCCTGGTCGCAGCCCTGCTCTGGGGCCTAACTCTCTTCCTCAGCCTCCCAGACCCTGCCTGGCTCCAGCCCTCTCTTCCTCCCCAATCTGCTCCCCCCGCTGAGCCCCATCCATGTCATACCTGCCGGGCACTGGTGGACAGCTTCAACAAGGTGGGTGCACCAGTAGTCTACAGGGAGGGGGCTTACCCACCTCTAGCCCAGCTGTGCGCAGCTGGGGGCCCTTGGTATAAATCTGCAGGGATTCAACTTCCATCTCACTTATTATCTGTATGGCCCGGGGCAAGTGTCTGCTCTGTGTATCTCAGTTTCCTGGTCTGTAAAATAGACTGTGCCAGGCTCTGTACTTAACTATTACTAGTTTTCTCCATGTCCAGGGCCTGGAGAGAACCATTCGGGACAACTTTGGGGGTGGAAACACTGCCTGGGAAGAAGAGAAGTTGTCCAAATACAAAGACAGGTAAGAGGATGTTGGGGAGGAGGTGGGTGTATATTCTACCTCTTGATCTCTGTTCCACTGCATAGGAGGGTCTAGGAGCTCTTAGAGGGGATTTATTCATACAACAACCATCACTGAACATCTACTACACAGCAATAAACAAGGAAGCAAACTCCTGTCTTCCTGGAACTCACATTCTAGTATAGAAACAAGGAGCTGATGGCTCATGCCTGTAGTCCTAGCTACTCAGGAGGCTGAAATCTGAGGATCCCAGTTTGAAGCCGGTTTGGGCAGACAAATCTAAGAGACTCTTGTCTCCAGTTTACCCACAAAAAGCCAGAAGTGACAGTGTGGCTCAAGTGGTAGAGCCACTACCCTTGAACCAAAATGCTAAGCAAAAGCCATGAAGCTCTGTGTTCAAGCCCTAAAACTTCATGTGCACGTGCATGTGCGCGCACACGTATGCACATGCATAACACTTTCTAGTTGAAAAATAAGTAAATAACTTGTCAGGTAAAGGACAGTCAAGTGAGGTAGACTACAGAGGACAGGAGCTTGTGTAACTCAGAGGAGGATGGAGTGCAGTGAGCAGAAACGAGATCCACACTTTGAAGGCTACAGAATGGGGTTTATATTTGTTCTGTGTATAATGGGAAGCCCTTGGGAGATTTTGAGCAGAGAAGTAATCGGCTCTCTCTCTCTTTTTGTCTTGAAGACTTTTCTCTACAGACTGGTTTCATACTTCCAGTCTTTAAAAAAAACAAAAACAAAAACAAGGGATCAAGGTTTAATGCAATAGTGTCTTTTTTTTTTTTTTCTTTCTCTCCTTTGGTTGTGAGGCCTGGGCGTTGTCCCTCAGCTCAAGGCTAGCGCTCTACCACTTGAGCCATAGCACCACCTCTAGTTTTCTGTTGGTTTATTGGAGATAAGAGTCTTACAGAGTTTCCTGCCCAAGCTGGCTTTGAGCCACGATCTTCAGATCTCAGCCTCCTGAGTAGCTAGGATTATAGTTGTGAGCCACTGGCACTGGCAAATAGGGTCGTCTTGTACCTAGAAAAGATCACTCACAGCTGGCCAAGTGGAAGAAGTGGGGATGAGTTTAAAAGGTGAATACACAGTGTAGCATGAAGGAGCCTGAGCTAGTGTGGTATCCAGTAATGGATAGGATGAGAAGGGTAGAATTCTGGGTATATTTTATAGATAGAACAGTAAGACTTGAGATGGATTCATTATGGGGTTTGAGAAAAAGAATAAAAACCTGAGGTAAATAGCAATTTTCAGAGATAAGACTGTGGATGGAGGTGGTTTTGGGGTAGGCTTAGGTGTTGTCTTTAAGCTGTAAGACCCAGTCCATTAAACATCCATGTAACCTCCATCTAGGTCTGGAGCTCAGGAAAAAAGGAGTTTGAGGGGCAGAAGCATATAATCAGAACCTAAAACTACAGGAATATAGATTATCTAGAAGCTGAGGCTTGAACCTTAGACTCTTTGTATCTGGCTTCTTTTGTTGTTGTTGTTGGTTGTGGGGCTTGAACTCTGGGCCTGGGCGCTGTCCCTCAGCTCTTCAGCTCAAGGCAAGTGCTCTACCACTTGAACTTCAGCGCCACTTCCGGTTTTCCGGTGGTTAATTGGAGAAGAGACTCTTTCCTGCCCAGGCTGGCTTTGACGTGCGATCCTGAGATCTCAGCCTCTTGAGTAGCTAGGATGACAGGTGTGAGCCACAGGCACCCAGGCCTGTTTTCCATTCTTTTGGGCATATGCCAAGTGGAATTGCTAAGTCACGGTAGTTCTATGTTTAACTTCTGAGAAACGACACTGCACAGGGGCTACTTTTTTTTTTTTTGGTCTGGTCGTGGGGCCTGAACTCTGGGCCTGGTCACTGTCCCTCAGCTCTACAGCTCAAGGCTAGCGCTCTACCACTTGAGCCACAGCACCACTTCCAGTTTTTTCTTTTTTGCTTATGTGGTGCCAAGGAATCAAACCCAGGGGTGTGTGTGTGTGTGTGTGTGTGTGTGTGTGTGTGTGTGTGTGTGTGTGTGTGTGTGTGTGTGTGTGTGTGTGTGTGTGTGTGTGTGTGTGTGTGTGTGTGTGTGTGTGTGTGTGTGTGTGTGTCCTGGGACTTGAACTTAAGGCCTGGGTACTGGCTCAAGGGTAGCACTCTACCACTCTACTCCACCACTTCTAGCTTTTTCTTTTTTTTTTTTTTTTTTTAATTATTTTTATTTGCAGCTAATTGGAAATAAGACTCTGTTGACCTTTCCTGCCCAGGCTGGCGTTAAACCACAATCTTCAGATCTCAGCCTCCTAAGTAGCTAGATGACAGATGTGAGCCATTAGTGCCCATTGTTGTTCGATTTTACACACACAGATACACACTTTCTCTTTTTTTTTTTGTCAGTTGTGGGGCTTGATCTCTGGTCTTGGGCGCTGTCCTTGCGCTCTTCAGCTCAAGGCGAACACTCTACTGCTTGAGCCACAGCGCCACTTCCAGTTTGCTAGTGGTTTATTGAAGATAAGAGTTTAAGCCGGGCGCTGGTGGCTCACGCCTGTAATCCTAGCTACTCAGGAGGCTGAGATCTGAGGATCGCGGTTCAAAGCCAGCCCGGGCAGGAGAGACCGTGAGACTCCTATCTCCAATAAACCACCAGAAAACCGGAAGTGGCGCTATAGCTCAAGTGGTAGAGCGCTCGCCTTGAGCTGAAGAGCTGAGGGACAGCGCCCAAGCCCAGAGTTCAAGCCCCACGACCGACAAAAAAAAAAAAAAAAAAAGAGTTTAACGGACTTTCCTGCCAGGCTGGCTTTGAACTGCGATTCTCAGTTCCCAGCCTCCTGAGTAGTTAGGATGACACGCGTGAGCCACTGGCGCCCAGCTACACTTTCTCTTTTTGACTGCTGACCTGTATCCCAGCCCTGCTCCCCCCCCCCCCCATTTTTGGCAGTACTAAAATGGTTTGAACTCAAGGTGCTTTTCTACTTGAGTCATGCCTTTAGCTTCACTTTTTGCTAGTTGTTTTGAACATGGAGTCTCATGGACTCTTCTGCCCAGGGTGGCCTTGAATTGTGACCCTCCAGATCCCAGCTTCCTGGGATTATGAGACTCTGATGCGAAAACAGGTACCTCAGGTAAGGAGGTGTATATCTGTATCTCAGCACTCAAGATGTTGAGGCGGGAGAAAAATGAGTTCAAGGCTAGCCTAGGATATAAAGGAGATCCTGTTTCTCCTCAAAAAGTTAAAACAACAACAAACCACCAGGTGCTGATGACTCATGCATGTAATCCTAGCTACTCAGGAGGCTGAAATCTGAGGACTGTAATCTGAAGCTAGTCTAGCAGGAAAGTCCATGAGACTCTGATCTCCAATTAACTACCAAGAATCCAGAACTGGATCTATGGCTCAAGTGGTAGAGCACCAGTTTTGAGAGAAAAAGCTCAGGGACAGCACCCGGGCCATGAATTCATGAGTTCCTGAATATTGACACAAAAAAGAAAGAAAGAAAAATAAAAAGAGGTTCTGAGGGGTTTAATGACTTCCCAAGTCAGGTGTTATAGGAACGCAGATCTGTTAGCTTCCCAGGTAGTGCCCCTTCCATTGTGTCTCATAGCCTGTCAAGCTGTCACAGCAAGAAGGGTGGAGAGAGACTGGGCTTGGGACTCGCTGGGGAGGGGGTGGCAGAGCATTTTCCCACCATCTTGGCCCTGTTTGGCCAGTGAGACCCGCCTGGTGGAGGTGCTGGAGGGCGTGTGCGGCAAATCAGACTTTGAGTGCCACCGCCTGCTGGAGCTGAGCGAGGAGCTGGTGGAGAGCTGGTGGTTTCACAGGTGAGTGGTGAGGTGGTGGGAAGGGGCTCAGTGGTGGAGCGCTTGCCTAGCATGCAGGAAGCCCTGGGTTCCATTCCTCAGCACCACATACACAGAAAAAGCCCCAAATAGTGCTGTGGATCAAGTGGTAGAGTGCTAGCCTTGAGCAAAAGAAGCTCAGGGACAGTGTCCAGGCCCTGAGTTCAAGTCCCAGGACTGGCAAGAAAAAAACCAAACAAACACAAAACAAGTGAGTGGTGTGGCAGTCTTCTGGGGACCTGGTGGTGGTAGGGCTCCAGCTTGGCTAAGGAGCGCCTTGCTGGCAGAGGGGACCCTGTCCCAGCAAGCGCCTTGGTCCGGTGGCTTCCTGGGATGCGCGCCCAAGATGGGCTGCTCTGTGGGAGGCAGCGGGAGGCCCAGGGACACTGCCTCAGTGGCCTTCCCTTTCTACCCACCCCTGCCCTGGCCTCAGGCAACATGAAGCCCCGGACCTCTTCCTGTGGCTCTGCTCAGATGCCCTGAAGCTCTGCTGCCCCTCGGGTTCTTTCGGGCCCTCCTGCCTGCGTGAGTGCTCCACGTTCCTCGTGTGGGGGGGGGGTGCTCCAGTTCTGCCCTCCCTGGCTGTGTGAGGACAGGCTACTCGGAGCCTCTCAGGACCTGGGCTCTTGGCTGCCTCCCAGGTGGAGATGAGCAAACCCGGGGGAGGACAGAAAGGCACTGGGGACAGCTTGTCAAGAGGCAGGTGTCAAGTGTCATGTAGTAGACAAACGCTGACACCCTCGCCTTCATTTCCTGGGCCAGACAAACTGTCACCTTCCTGGGGAGGAACAGGGGCTGCTCTGAAGCCCCAGTGTTGCCCCCCCCCGCCCCCAGTCCTCAGGCTGGGGCTCAACTTTAGAACAGTCTCTCTTACAGCCACAGATAAAGGGTCAGTTACTGAGAAAGGGTCAGTTCAGTCTTTAGAAACGATTAATTAGGCATACCTGTAATCCCAGCACTCAGGAGGCAGGGGCAGAAGGATTGTGAGCCTGAGGCCATTTCTCCCTAGTAAGGCCCTGTCTGAGAAGGAAGGAAAAGAGGAAGGAAGAAAGAAGGAAGGAGTAAGGCAGGGGAGGAAGGAAAGAGCTTGCAAGAGCAAGCTCCAGGCCAGTCTGTAATCCCATGTGGGAGGTAGAGATTGAGGCTGAAGGTCTGAGACTGGCCTGGGTGATAAAGACCAGGCTGGGTGTGATGGCACAGGCCTGCAGTGCAGCAGTGTGGGAGGCGGGTCTTGGTTCTAGGTCAGCTCTTGGCAAAAAGTGGGAGACTATCTGAAAAATAAACTAAATGGTTCAAGTGGTAGAAGCCTTGTCCTGTGAGCCCAAGGACCTGAGTTCAATCCCTGCTACAACTGAAGAAAGAAAAGAAACAAAAGATTTATAAAGTACCCAATTGCTCCACAATGGGGTGTTTACTACGTAAACTTCAAATAGTTCTACAACGAAGTATGCAGAGACGAAAATGAATGTGAATCTGCAGCTCATTTCTCTTACGAGCCAACTTATACCCAAATGAGGTCTCACCCAGTTGGTGTCTGTCCACAGCGTGTCCTGGGGGCACAGAGAGGCCCTGCGGCGGCTACGGGCAGTGTGAAGGGGAAGGGACGCGAGGGGGCCGCGGGCACTGTGACTGCCAGGCCGGCTACGCGGGGGAGGCCTGCGGCCAGTGTGGCCTCGGCTACTTTGAGGCAGAGCGCAATGCCAGCCATCTGGTATGTTCGGGTAGGTAGCCTGAAGGTGCGGTGCAGGGGAGGGGCAGGAGGGGCACTGCCTGCCTGTCCTCATGCTGACCCCCTTCCACCCAGCATGCTTTGGCCCCTGCGCCCGCTGCTCGGGACCCGAGGAGTCCAACTGTTTGCAGTGCAAGAAGGGCTGGGCCCTGCACCACCTCAAGTGTATAGGTGAGTGGGCCCCCCCTGGGCTCCCCCCTCCCCCCTGCCTCGGCTCCCCCCCCCCCTAAGGGGCCCGTGACATGGGGCTCTCGGCCTGGCCTGGAGGGCAGAAAAGTAGCCGAGCACTCAGGGCAGACCAAGCTGTGTGCAGTCAGCCGGAGTACGGTGCGGGGCCCGGAAAGGCTTCCCGAGGAGGGGACTTGAGCATCAAGGGCTAGCCAGAGGCTTGAGGGCACTAAACTCGGGTCAGGACACCTGGCTTGGCATTTGGTTTGGTCCTTGTGTGACCACTTAGGACAAAGCCGCTGTGACAGAAAGATCTCACGAGACGGTGACGGAAAGACCGGAGAGTTTCTTTCTATCGCATTCCTGAAGTGAGCCGCCCGGGCTGGCGGAACAGCCCCGCTGGCCGTCACTGGGCACCGGGCCGCCTGGTCGCCCCCTGGGCAGCCTTGTTCTGCCTCTGCTGCTGAGTCAGGGCCCTCCCAGCACTCAGGAAGCCAGAGGGGGAGGCTGCTTTAGCGCCAGGCCAGAAGACGAGCTAGCACTCGCCTGCATCCTGTCGGGCAGAGCTCCATTCCCAGTTGTCTCCCACCTCCGCCACACGGTAATCCCAGGATGCTGGAGTGGTCCCAGTGTCCAGCTGGTTAGATCAGGACTGACCCCCCCCGCACCCCCCCCCACAGACATTGACGAATGTGGCACAGAGCGAGCCAGCTGTGGGGCGGACCAGTTCTGCGTGAACACAGAAGGCTCCTACGAGTGTCGAGGTCAGTGTCCACTCTTGCAGGGGTGGGTGGGGAGGGGCCGACTCACAGTGTCCCTCCAAACTTGTGCCCTCTCAGGCTCCAGAGCCTCTTCCGGAGCCAGCCTGACTCCCTAGCCCTCGTGTCTCCCTTCTGCAGACTGTGCCAAGGCCTGCCTGGGCTGCATGGGGGCGGGGCCCGGCCGCTGCAAGAAGTGCAGCCCTGGCTACCAGCAGGTGGGCTCCAAGTGTCTCGGTGAGTCTTCCGGCAAAGGCCACAGGCCTGAGGAATTGCGTGGGGCTGGAGCACTGGCAGGGCAGGGGGAGGAAGGGGGCCGTGTTGGCAGGGGAGGGGCAGAGGGAGCGGCAGGATATGAACAGGCTGGGTCAGCTCTCCGACCTGTCCTCACATCTCCCCAGATGTAGATGAGTGTGAGGCCGCTGTGTGCCCAGGAGAGAACGAGAAGTGTGAGAACATGGAGGGGGGTTACCGCTGCACCTGTGCGGAGGGCTTCGAGCAGCTGGAGGGCGCGTGCGTGAAGGAGGAGGTCCCAGGTGAGTGGCGGCGGCCTCCTCCACACAGCCCCCAAGCAATCGCAGGGGACCGGGCCCTGTGTCCGCTCTCAGCCCCCGGCCTCCGGGGTGAGAGAATCACACTTGGCATCAAGCCAGTCTGCCCCCCAAAGCCTGTTTCCTCAGCCGTGAATGACCCCGTCCTCGCACTGGCCCCAGGGGACTGCTCTCGACCATGGGTGCCGTGCCTAGTGTGGCCGCATGCACATTTCAGTACCCAGTGCCGAACTGGAAACAAGCCGATGCTGCAGGTGTGCTCTTCCCATCCCGTCTCACTCATCTGCAAACCAAGAGGCAGAGCAGCACAGCGCCTTGCCCAGGGCCACAGGGCCAGCACTTGCTGGCCGGCTGGGTGGGCACCAGGCGGCCTGACTGGAGCTGGATGGGTTCTGAAGTACGTGCTGTGCCCCTGCGCGTGCTCCGGCAGGCTCTCACCCGCCCCGGCTCTGTCCCGCTTCCATTTAGGGACGCAGGGTCAGCAGCTGCCCTGTGGAGTTATGAGCCTGGCGCGCTGGGCAGCTGGGCGACCAGGTGTGAGCAAGGTCGTGGGCCCAGGGGTGTGGCGGGGGTGACGGCTCCGCGTCCCCTCCGCAGAGTCGGCGGGCTTCTTCTCGGAGATGACGGAGGACGAGCTGGTGGTGCTGCAGCAGATGTTCTTCGGGGTCATCATCTGTGCGCTGGCCACGCTTGCCGCCAAGGGGGACCTGGTGTTCACCGCCATCTTCATCGGGGCCGTGGCAGCCATGACGGGGTACTGGCTGTCGGAGCGCAGCGACCGCGTGCTGGAGGGCTTCATCAAGGGCAGATAATTCCCGCTGCCCGGGGGATGGCCTCCCACCCAGGCTGCCCCACGGGCAGGCCTCTCTTGGTGGACACTCGGGACAGCTTGGTTTCTGAGAGCGGGGTGAGCACCCCATCCCTACCCGCCTTAAGGAGCAGCGCAGACAACCTCGTCCTGGGCAGCTGTGGCTCTCGGGTGAAGAAGTATCTGGAAGCAGAAAGCCGCGAGATCCCTGCCTGGGGGAGGGGACTGGCCCGCTCACGGTCTGCGTGTGTGCGTTTTCCAAGCGTCTCCTGTGGCGACTGCTAGTGAGCTCTGGCCCCTGCCCAGGGCCAAAGGGGCCCCCACAGGGGCAAGGCCACCCCAGCCCTTCCCGCCAGTTGCATGCTGCCAGCTCCTGGTCTGTATTCACCCCGTCCCCGCAGCCACTGACGTATTTATTCATCTCAGGAAATAAAGGTCTTAGAAAGTAGAGGAGCTTCCGTCTTCATACCTGTCCACCACCATCACTGCCAACATGGAGAAGTGCTCTAAATCACTGGTAAAGTGGACAGAAAGAGGGAAGATGGGCCCAGAAGAAGAGTTAGAAGGGAGGCAGAGGCAGGCACTGGTTGCTCACACTTGTAATCCTAGCTACTCAGGATGCTGAGTTCTACAGAATGTGGTTTTTAAGCCAGCCCAGGCAGGAAAGTGTGTGAGACTCATCTCTAACCATCAAAAAGCAGGAGGTGGGCTGAGAATGTGGCTTAGTGGTAGAGTGCTTGCCTGGCATGCATGAAGCCCTGGTTTTGATTCCTCAGTACGACATACACAGACAAAGCTGGAAGTGGTGCTGTGGCTCAAATGGTAGAATGCTAGCCTTGAGCAAATAAGCTCAGGGATAGTTTAAGCCCCATGACTGGCAAAGAAAAAAAAAAAAAGTGGTGGAGAGGGGCTCAAGTGGTTATAGTGCTAGCCTTAAGCAAACAAAGCGAAGGGACAGCCCCTAGGGCCTGAGTTCAAGTTGAGCTTTCTGGGTCATCAAATGATTTTGACTTCAGAAATTCACTCCTTATCCTAAAATGGACAGAATGAGCTGAGTGCTGGTGGCTCACGCCTGTAATCCTAGCTGCTCAGGAGCCAGCCCAGGCAGGAAAGTCTGTGATACTCTATCTCCAATAAACCACCAGAAAACCAGAAGTGGTGCCATGGCTGAAGTGGTAGAGCACTTGCCTTGAGCTGAAGAGTGTGGGACAGTGCCCAGGCCCAGAGTTCACAGAGTTCAAGCCCCATGATGGGGAGGGGGGGAGGAAGGAAACACAATGTTCTCCCCTCAGGCTCAGAGTTGGCTTCACATTGGGGCTGAAGACCCTGAACCACAGTTATTACCAAAACAAGTATCCCTCTGAAAGGCCTCCAGGCTCAGGCCTGAGTTACTGTGGGGAGAGGCCTCCTTGCCCTGCTCTGGTTGGGTACAGGGCGCTGGCTCAGAGCTGTGGGCCAAATCTTAAACATTTATTTCTTTGGCACAGAAAGGACAGCCAATCTGGACAAGGAGGCTCATGCCCACTGGAGGACCCCGGGACACCCGGTCCCTGTCCCCCATGCTCAAGTCCATGCACATCCACCCTGTATTCCGTGAGAGTCACGGCCTCTGTGCAAAATTCCTGCCGGGGAAAAATATAGATATTAAAAACACAAAAAACAGGGTGTGAGGGGGCTAGTGGTGAGTTCACGTCGGGCTGCAGTCAGGCGGAGAGCCAGAAGGCCCAGCTGATCGCCAGTGTCCTGGAGCTGGCCATTCCGGGCGGGCACCGAAGAGGAGGGGTGCGGGCCCCGCGGGAGGCCGCTCAGGGCCCCAGGACGGCGCCCAGGCCCCGCGGGAGGCCGCTCAGGGCCCGAGGGCGGCGCCCAGGCCCCGCGGGAGGCCGCTCAGGGCCCGAGGGCGGCCAGGCGCCGCAGGGACGCCGCTCAGAGCTCGATGGTGTCGCTGGAGGCGCTGCGCGAGTCCCCGGGTTTGCAGCGCGGCTGGGCCCGGCCCTGGGGCTCCTGGGGCTCCCGGGGCCCAGCCGGGGCGGGCGCTGGGGTGGGTGCCGGCAGTAGCTGCACGGTGCTGGGCAGTTCGTCTAGAGGCAGACTGTCCACCGACGACAGCCCGTGGCGCCACGGGTTCCAGCTGATCTTGAGGGAGCCCCGGGAGTAGCTGTCGAGCGAGCTGCCGGAGCACGCGGCCGTCCGCTCGGTCTCGTCCGCCACGTGCTGCGGCACGGGCCCGCGCACGCGCACATCGCTGAGCGAGCGACAGCGTCCGCGCAGGCGCAGAGGACCGGCGCCTTCGAGGTCGGCGTCGGGGTGGCTGCCCCGGCGCGGCCGCAGCGCGCCCCCCGGCGGCGGGGAGGCCAGGCCGCGCAGGCCGCAGCGCCGGAACACGCTGTCTCGCACCAGGTGCTCGCGGAAGAGCGCCGCGTCGATGCTGCGGCTCAGGTTGATGGGCGACGGCGGCCGCAGGTCCAGCTCGCTCAGCGACGGCGCCGGCGCCACGCTGCCGCGGGACAGGCCCGGGCCCCCCGGGCGGCCGCGACCCAGCGACGCGGCCGAGCCCCAGGCACCGGCGCCGGGCGCGGCGGGCGGCCCGGCCTCCGCCGGGTTGCGGATGAGGCTCTTGCTGATGTCCGGGCCGCCCAGGCCGCTGGGCCCCGCGTAGCAGTTGTTGGGTCGCTCGGGCACCTCGCTCTTGCCCGACGGCGCGGGGCAGGCCAGGCGCAGCAGCTTGGCCCAGCACGCGTGCTCGGTGGGCGGCCGGGGCCGCGCGGCGGCCAGCGCGGCCAGCGCCAGGGCCAGCGCCCAGCCGAGCTCCAGCAGGCGCAGCCAGAAGTGCACGCCCCACCAGGCCCAGGAGAAGCGGCCCTCGCGGCCGGGGCCCGGGTACAGCCAGAGCGCGGCCGCCAGCTGCAGGCCGCTGGCCAGCAGCCCCAGCGCGCCGGCCACGGCCAGCAGCCGCGGGCCCGGCCTGGCGTCCCCGCCGCGCGGCCCGGCCAGCAGGCGGCGGCGGCACAGGCACAGCGTGCCCAGCGCCACCGACGCGCCCCACGCGCACGACAGGCCCTGCGCCAGCAGGTTGAGCAGCGGCCTGGGCGAGAGCAGGTCGGCGGCCAGCAGGGCCGCGCCGTGCACCGACGCCGCGGCCCCCAGCAGCAGCGGCCTGCGCAGCGCCGGCGGCAGCCCCGCGCCCAGGCCCAGCAGGGTCAGGGCCGCCAGCGCCGTGAGCAGCAACGGGAAGGGCAGGTTGTAGAGCACCAAGCCGGCACGGAGGCCCAGCCGCGCCTGCGAGCCGTACGGATCGGTGAGCATGTACCCCGACCGGAGCCCCGACGCCACCAGCACCAGCGCCGCGGCCGCCAGGGCCAGCCGGGGCCCGGCCAGGGCGGCCGCCAGCGTGGCCAGGGCCAGCAGGGCGGGCAGCAGGAAGAGCACCCCCACCCCGTAGACGTGCAGCTCCCAGGAGAAGCTCAGCACCCGCCGGAGGGGCCCCCAGCGCAGCGGTGGCGCCGTGGCATTGGCCGGGGGGCTGGAGGCCGGGGCGGGGGCCGTGGAGCTGGCCGAGGGCTCGGGCAGGAGCGGCTGGCCCAGGGCTCGCTGGGTGGTCACTCGGATGAGGCCGCGGCGAGAGGTGGAGGGGGCCTGGACTGGGGGTGCCGGGGGATGGCTTTGGGGGCGCCCGGGCCACTCCTCGGCTTCGTCTGCAATCACAATGTAGAAAATGGCCTCTGAAATGGGCTGTTTTGTGGTTGGTAAATTATTTAACTTTCCCAAGCTCACGGGGACATGGGTGCGCGTGTCCACGCTGGGGCTTGAACTCAGGGCCTTAGCTTTTTTGCTCAGGTGGGTGCTGTACTCTTGAGCCACAGTGTTTTATGTTTTGTCTTTACCAGTCCTGGGGCTTGAACTCAAGGCCTAGGCACTGTCCCTGAGCTTCTTTTGCTCAAGACTAGCACTCTACCACTTAAGCTAGTGTCACTTCAGGCCTTTTCTGTGTATGTGGTACTGAGGAATCGAAGCCAGGGCTTCACACATGCTAGGCGAGCACTCTACCGCGAAGCCACGTTCCCAGGCCCAAGCTACGGTTTCATTCCCAGCTTTTCAGTGGTTAGCTGGAGACAAGACTCACAGACTTTCCTGCCTGAGCTGGTTTCAAATTATGATCCTCAGATCTCAGCCTCCTGCTAGGAAGGATTACAGGCGTGAGCCACTGCCCTGGCCTAGCCAGTTGTTTTTTTAGGGGCTGTTTTTGTCCACTTACCCCTGGCTCCTCATTCTCCTCTTATACGTGACAGTTTGGGGTACTGGACAGAACCTCCCCACCCCCCCCAGCCATGCCCTCACCTGGCAGCGGGGCCCCCACAGGGCTCTCTGTTCGGTTTGTGGCTGGGTGGGGGTCTGAGAGATGAGGGAGGAGGGACTTGGAGGTGCCTGGGACCTCCACTGCGCCTCTCACGCGCTGAGGAGAGATGGGGTCGGCTCCGTTCATCGCTGCGATGGCTGAAAAGACAGAAGGGATCACCGTGCCTGGAGTGGCAGTGACCACCCGTGGCC
The DNA here is from genome assembly GCF_024711535.1 of Dipodomys merriami. NCBI lineage: Eukaryota > Metazoa > Chordata > Mammalia > Rodentia > Heteromyidae > Dipodomys > Dipodomys merriami. Next base: position 363,340 of record NW_027202427.1, read on the forward strand.
CGCATGGGTCACAATGAGGAAAATGGGACCCAGAACCCCGCAGGCTCGCGGCGGCAGCTGCCTGGACTATTTCCCCCTCGCTGGGACACGCACCTGGCTTCGGCTGCCCACTGGGAGCCAGTGAGGCTGGAGATGTGGGCTGGGGTTCTGTGCCATCCTGAACATCAGAGAGGTCCGGCCGCTTGGGCTGAGGCCCCGGGGAGCTGAGCTCCCAGGCCTCTGCAGCTCCACCCGTTTTGGGGGGCTCCAGGGGCAGCTCTTCAGCAGGAGGAAGGCTTCTTGCCAACGCCAGGTCTGGCTGGGCCCCAGGCCCCTGCGGGGGCATCATCTCAACTGAGGGTGCTGGATCCTGCTGCGTGGAGAGGGGGGGTTGGGCTGCCTCCTGGAAGTCCTCCTCATGCCCACCCTGTTCCCCGGGCACTGGCCTCCTGGCCCCGGGCGGTGCCCGTGGAGCCCCAGCCTTGGCCTTCAGACGCGCATCTCTCGGGGGGTGCTGTTCCGCTGGGCCTCCCGGCTCCTGCGTGAAAGGAGCAGCTGTGGGCACCCTGAGCGGAGGCGTGGAGTTTGTGGGGATCAAGGCGGGGTGCGGGGGGGCCAGCAGCAGGGACACCTGGGCTGCTGCTTCCAGAGGCTCCTGTGAGTCAGGGTGTCCAGTCCAGCCCTGGGAGCTGGGACCCCGAGGCAGCTGGAGGTCATCGGGTGCAGTGAGCCGTTCTCCCCGGGCCCTGTGGGCTGCCTTGGGTCCATGCAGGGCTGGGCTCAGGGGAGGGTCGGCAGGCCTCTTGGGGCCTTCCGTGGGCCTCTGGGGGCTGTCTGAATGCCAGAGGCTCGCATCTCTGGCGTTCCGGTCATGATCCTGAGGCCCGGATGGGATCAGGTAGAACTGTGAGTCCTCGAGTGGCCCGCGAAGGTCCCTGCCCAGGGCTGGGCCAGCCCCCAGGGACCGGAGCAGCAGCAGCAGCAGCAGCAGGAGACTTGGTGGGCTGGGGGCCATGGCGCACTCCGATTCCTAGGCGTGGAGCCCTCAACTTCCGGTCCTCACTGGTGAGTCTAAAGAAGAGGGGAGACACGTGAGGGCCGGGGTTTCCATGGTCTCCCAAGGGGCTAGAAGAGAAACAGGCAGCTGCCTCCGCCGCTCTAAAAACTTCTATTCATTTGCTTACTTATTTGTGGTCGGTCGTGGGGCCTGAACTCTGGGCCTGGGCGCTGCCCCTCAGCTCTTCAGCTCAAGGCTAGCGCTCTACCACTTGAGCTACAGCACCACTTCCGGCTTTTTCTGCTTATGTGGTGCTGAGGAATCAAAGCCAGGGCCTCATGCATGCAAGGCAAGCGCTCTACCACTGAGCCACCTTCCCAGCCCCTCTAAAAACTTTTTAAATGGAACCTCTAGCTGGGCGCTGGTGGCTCATGCTTGTAAGTCTAGCTACTCAGGAGGCTGAGATCTGAGGATCACGGTTCAAAGCCAGCCCAGGCAGGAAAGTCCATGAGACTCTTATTTCCAATTAGCTACTAGAAAACTGGAAGTGGAGCTGTGGCTCAACGTGGTAGAGCCCTAGCCTTGGGCAAGAATTGCTCAGAACAGCATGCAGGCTCTGAGTTCAAGCCCCATGACTTACCAAAAAAACCACACACAAACCAAACAACAACAGAATCTCTCTGTGGTCATGAGACTTACCCTGCTGCAAAACCTCCCATGGGCCCTGGCTGCCTTTGGAGAGAACACAGCCTCCTCTCCTGGCTGCGCAGGCTGCTCACCTGCTCACCTGCTCTCCAGCGCCCACCGCGTCCTGCTCCCCGCATTGCTCGTCTTTCCCTCTGCTTGCAAAGCCCGCTCCTTTCGCCTTCACTGGCTGAAGCCTGATTTCTGGAGGGCCAGCTCCAGAGTGCTGAGGTGGACGGGAAGAGGACCGCGGTCCTCCCACAAGGGCCAGGCTCCCTATAGCAGCCTGGTAGGGTTTAGGGTCCTTCACTTTTCTTTTGCTCCATAAAGCTTTCCTTCTCCTTCCCCTTAACTATTTCAGCAAATAAACCGAACTCTGTGTGGGTAAAATGAGGAACACAAGCTGGGCACCCACGCTCCTGCCTGTCATCCTAGCTACTCAAGAGGCTGAGATCTGAGGATCGCGATTCGAAGCCAGCCCGGGCAAGAAAGTCCGTGAGACTCTTATCTTCAATAAACTACTCAAAAAAGCCAGAAGTGGCGCTGTGGTTCAAGAGGTAGAGCGCTCGCCTTGAGCAAGAGCAGCTCAGGGACAGCGCCCAGGCCCAGAGTTCAAGCCCTAGGACCTGCAAAAACAAAAAACAAAAAAAACACACCAGGAAGTGGCATATGGCCCAAGTGGTAGAGTGCTCGCTTTGAGCTGAAGAGCCCAGGGACAGTGCCTAGGCCCAGAGTTCAAGCCCCATGAGTGACAAAAAAAAAAAAAAAAAAAACACTGGAAGGTATATTTGGGGCTGGGAAGGTGGCTCAGTGGTAGAGCGCTTGCCTTACATGCATGAGGCCCTGGGTTCGATTCCTCAGCACCACATAAGAAAAAAGAAAAAAGCCGGAAGTGGCGCTGTGGCTCAAGTGTAGAGCGCTAGCCTTGAGCTGAAGAGCTGAGGGACAGCGCCCAGGCCCAGAGTTCAGGCCCCACAACTGACAAAAAGAAAAAAAAAAACACACCAAGACCAGATGCCCCCACGGAGTTGGCTTTCTATTCTAGATGAGACAGAGAAAGTAATTCTAGATAAGATAGGCTGTGAAGAGAGTAAATCTGGTTAGGAGCTATTTCCCGGGTGCCAGGGGGCCTGTCTGAGGAGACATTTAAGTAAAAGCTGCCTGGCCAGGAGGAGCCTGGCCTAGGACGAGCTGAGTTTGTTAAAGCAAGTGCAAAGGCCCTAGAGCAGGAATGGCTAAAGGAGCCCGGGGAGCAGCCCACGGTGGCTGGAATTCAGCCGGTGAAGGACAGAGTCTCAGGAGAAGGTGAAGTCAGGGAGGCCGGGGCTGATCAAAGGGGGCTGCAGGCCACCTGCCTTCAGAGTTTCCAGAGGGAAGGGAGGCCCGCGCGCCCAGCCAGGTAGTGATGGCCTCGGGCTCCTCCTCCTCCGGGAAGCGGGTCCTGGCCGCCCCTGGCCCCGGGCAGATCCTCCCGAGGCCCCGCTCCCCAGGCCCTCCCTAAGTAGGCCAGGGAGGCAGCTGGGGCCAGCGCCTAGGCCCCGTGGCCGGTGGGCTGTGTTCGGGTCCCAGGTCTCGCTCTTCTGTGCTGGGCAGCCACCGTCCCCAGTGCTCCCGGCCTCCTGGCCTGCTCTCGGGCCAGGCTGCCGGCTGGGCACCCAGGAAGAAGCTTCAGTTCCAAATGGGGTGCCTGGAGCCCCGACACAGCAGCCGGCTACTGACAGTGCCCTGGGTGCCGCCCTCCCCCTCCCCGACGAGCCGGTGTGAGTGCACCCAGCGCGGGCTTGGCACCCGGTTCAGAGAGGTTGAGCAACTTGTCCAAGGTCACACAGCCAGCTGAGTGCACGCATGCACGGCCAGCAGCTCCCTCCGAGAAGCAAAGCACGGAGAAGGCTTAAGTCATCGCGGAGAATAACAACCATCGGCCTGCCACCCCCGCCCCATCCAAGGGAGGGGGCGCCTGCAGACGCCCGGCGTTGGGGTGCGGGGGCTGGGTGGATGGGGGGGAGACCTTGCGGCGGGGCGGGGGCAGGGTGCGGGCCGCCGCAGGGCAGCCTGCAGGAGCCGGCCCGGCTCGGGTTACCTCTTCCCCGGCCTCCTCTGGGCCTGGCTCCGCGCCTTCCCGCAGTGTCCCGGCGGGGGTGGGCGCCGCCGCCCGTGGGAGCCCCGCCGCCGCCCGCGCCCCGCGCCCCGCGCCCCGCGCCCGCGCCCTCCCCGGCCGGCGGGCCGCTCACCTGCGCCCGCGCCCGCAGCCGCTCGCCCGGCGCGCGCCGCCCGCACCGCAGCCGGGATGCTCGGGCCCCGCGCTGCGGACGCGGTGGCTCGCGGGCCCGCCCACCGCCAGCCGTTAACCCTTTCCCCGAGGCGGCGGCCGCCGACGCTGGCGCGGGAGCCGCGGCCGGCGGAGGGCGTGCGGGCCGGGGCCGGGGCCGGGGCCGGGGCCGGGGCCTCGCGGGGTCCGTCCCCGCCTGCCGCCCGCGGGGCCGGGGGCCGGGGCCGGGGAGGTCCGGGGGGGGACCGCGGCCCGGGGGGGGGTCGGGGGGGAAGACCTTGATGGGGGGGGGACCGCGGCCCGGGGGGGGTCCGGGGGGGACCGCGGCCCGGGGGGGTCCGGGGGGGGACCGCGGCCCGGGGGGGTCCGGGGGGGGACCGCGGCCCGGGGGGGTCCGAGGGGGGACCGCGGCCCGCGGGGGCGTCCAGGGCCCGGGCCATCCCCGCCCGCGCGCCGGGGCCTCCCGGTGCACCTGTTGTTTGGGTTTTAGCGTGAGCCTGTGCCAGCCCTGGGGCTCGAACTCAGCGCTGTCCCTGAGCTTTTCTGCTGAAGGTTGGTGCTCTACCATTTGAGCCACAGCCCCACCTCCAGCTCTTTTTTTCTGCGGGTTAATTGTTGATAAGAGTCTCACAGCCTTTCCTGCCGGGGCTGGCTTCGAACCTTGATCCTCAGAGGTCAGCCTCTCTGGTAGCTAGGATCAGAGGTGTGGGCCACCAGCAGCCGGCGTGAGTGTGTGTGTCCTGGGGGCTTGGACTCTGGGTCTTGGGGCTGTCCCCAAGTTTTTGTGCTCAAGGCTCTGCCAATCAAGCCTGTAAAACACCTGTAATCACAGCTGAGACCCGAGGATCACCGTTCAAAGCCAGTCTGGGCAAGAAAGTTGTGAGACTCCTATCTCCAATTAACCACCAAGAAAGCTGGTAGTGAGGCTGTGGCTCAAGTGGTAGAGTGCCAGCCTTGAGTGTGAAAGCTCAGGGACAAAGCCCAGACCCTGAGTTCAAGCCCCATGACAGTCACTTAAAAAAGAAAAAAGAGCTGGCTGGGAAGGTGGCTCAGTGGTAGAGCACTTGCCTTGCATGCCTGAGGCCCTGGGTTCGATTCCTCAGCACCACATTACATACACAGAAAAAGCTGGAAGTGGCGCTGTGGCCTTAAGTGGTAGAGCGCTAGCCTTGAGCTGAAGAGCTGAGGGACAGCGCCCAGACCGAGTTCAGACCCCACAACTGACAAAAAAAAAAAAAGGATAATAAAAACATTTTAAACCCCCATACATGTGCATACAGATTTTCTTTTCACATAACTAGGACCACGTGGCTCATATTATTCTATAATTACTCTATAATACTGTTCATTTACACAATGGGTTAGGAGTTTTTTTGAAGGCGGTAAGCATCTGCTCCGCCCTCTTCTTTCAACTAGCTGCACGGTGTTGCTGAGCTGCTGTTCACTCAGAGACCCCGCCCCCACCTCCAGCCCTGCAGATGGGCCATCAGGTGCTTGGATCTGCTCTGCAGCAAGTTAGCTCATTTAAGCAGATACTGCAGCGAGCCTCCTGACCCAGGTGTGCGTCCTCACGTGCTGATAGCTCTGTCCTCTCAGGTCTCTTCCTAATACCCACACAACCGTGCTACACCTGAGGATGGGGAGGTAAATAGTGGCTGATAGGATTTTTACCGGATTATGATTTTTTTATATTTGCTAGTACTCTAAACTCCGTAACATTGCTTTTATAATCAGAAGGATGATAAAGATCTCGAGAAAAAGAGATTTGAAGATTGCAGTTTGAAGCCAGCCTGGGGGAAAAGTCTGAGACTTTTTTTTTTTTTTTCCAGTTCTGGGGCTTAAACTCGGGACCTGGGTGCTATCCCTGAGCTGCTTTTGCTCAAGGCTAGCGCTCTACCTCTTGAGCCACAGCACCACTTCTGGCTTTTTCTGTATATGTGGTGCTGAGGAATCAGACTCAGGGCTTCATGCATGCTAGGCAAGCGCTCTACCACCAGGCCACATTCCTAGCCCTCCTGAGACTTTTTTTTTTTTTTTTTTTGTCGGTTGTGGGGCTTGAACTCTGGGCCTGAGCACTGTCCTTCAGCTCTTCAGCTCAAGGCGAGCGCTCTACCACTTGAGCTACAGCGCCACTTCCGGTTTTCTGGTGGTTTTTATTGGAGATAGGAGTCTCACGGTCTTTCCTGCCCGGGCTGGCTTTTGAACCGCGATCCTCAGATCTCAGCCTCCTGAGTAGCTAGGATTACAGGCGTGAGCCACCAGCGCCCGGCCCCTCCTGAGACTTTTATCTCCCATAAACCATTCAGAAAAAGCCAGAAGTGGTGCTGTGGCTCAAATGGTATAGTGCTAACCTTGAGCACAAAGAGGCTCAGGAACAGTGTCCAGGCCCTGAGTTCAAGCCTTAGGACTGGCAAAAAAAAAAAAAAAAAAAAAAAAGAAAAAGAAAAAGAGCAGGAAGAATTCCTCCCCTTAGAGTACTTGCCTAGTAAGCACAAGGCCTTGAGTTCAAACCCAAGTACTGCAGATTGAGAGAAAGGAAAAAAGGAAGGAAGGAAGGAAAGGAAGGAAGGAAGGAAGGAAGGAAGGAGGAAGGAAAGGAGAGAAAAAATTCTCAGGGCATTTGGCAGGGTGAAATCTTGAAGAGTTGGGGCCTAGGAGGGGGAAGTGAGGTAATTGGAAGAAGGGGTCCCTTGAAGGAGATATTGGGGCACTGGCCCCTTTCTCTCCTGCTCTGCTCCTCGGTTACCACGTGCTCTGGCCACAGTGTACATGCAACATGGCCCAGTGACGAAGGATGGAAACCTCTTAGAACATGAACCAAAAAAAAAAGTTTCTCGCCGGGCGCTGGTGGCTCACGCCTGTAATCCTAGCTACTCAGGAGGCTGAGATCTGAGGATCGAGGTTCAAAGCTAGCCGGGGCAGGAGAGACCGTGAGACTCCTATCTCCAATAAACGACCAGAAAACTGGAAGTGGCGCTGTAGCTCAAGTGGTAGAGCGCTCGCCTTGAGCTGAAGAGCTGAGGGACAGCGCCCAGGCCCAGAGTTCAAGCCCCACGACCAACAAAAAAAAAAAAAAAGTTTCTCCTTCGAAATTGATTGTGTCAGGTACTTTGTCATGTGACAGGAAGCTCCTTCTACACAGCCTCGCAATTAATGTTCCTGGTGTTCTTGTTACCCAGTAGGCAGCCACTGGGGCTTCTGCATCTTTTTTTTTGCTGGGGTGGGGAGGTCAGTCCCAGGGCTTGGATTCGGGGCCTGGTTTTCTGGTGGTTAATTGGAGATATAAGAGTCTCACGGGGGCGGGGGGGGGGGGGGAGTTGGCTCAGTGGTAGAGCCCTTGCCTTGCATGCCTGAGGCCCTGGGTTTGATTCCTCAGCACCACATAAGCAAAAAGAAAAAAGCCGGAGGTGGTGCTGTGGCTCAAGTGGTAGAGCGCTAGCTGAGGGACAGCACCCAGGCCCAGAGTTCAGGCCCCATGACTGGACCCCCCCAAAAAAAAGTCTCATGGATTTTCTTGCTCCAGCTGGCTTTGAATTGAGATCCTCAGATCTCAGCCTCCTGAGTAGCTTTTGTAATCCTAGCTACTCAGGAGGCTGAGATCTGAGGATCTCAGATGTGAGCCACCAGCAGCTGATGGGGGTGGCAGAAGCTGCTGGTGCTTCTTCTTCCTTCTTCCTTTTTTTCCTCCTCTTCCTCATCCTCCTCCTTTTTATTTTTTGTGGTACTGAGGAATCGAACCCAGGGCTCCATGCATGCTAGCCAAGCACTCTACCACTGAGCCACCTTCCCAGGCCATTCTGCATCTTCTTGTGTGCAGTTGGCTTCAAGTCTTCAAAGGCAGCACTGCACCTTTCTGTGTTGCTTCTCTGATCTTCTTAGATGTGTTCAGTTGTTCTCTCCTTGTGGAACATTACCTGGATCTTTTTCCCTCTGGTGGTACTGGGAGTGAATCAGGGCCTAAGCCCTCTACCGCATGAGCCACGTCCCCAGTCCTTTTGCTTTTAGTTTTTCAGGGAGGCTGCTCAGGCAGGGCTAGACCTCCACTTCCAGCAGAACTCGAACTATAGGCATGGACCCCACACCCGGTGGACCTCGGTTCTCTACATAGTAGATTGGGGTTCTGCAGTCTGTCCAGTCTCTTTCCAGCATCCTGATTTCCAGGTCCTTTCCCCGCTGGGAAGCCTTCCTTGGGAATGCTTTAAGGGCCACTATGGGAGCCAAGGGTCTGGCTGTTCCCTCTGGGAAGTATCCTTTGTCCTCTGAGGACCCCCACCCCCACCCGGGTGGCTCAGGACTGGCCTGGTTTCCTTCCTCAGTCTCCCCCAGGAGGACAGGTGTGCGTGTTCACACCCCATCAGCAGGACTGCGTGCTGCTCACTGACTACCTTCTTTGGAGCCCACAGCCCCAAGCCATGTGTTTCCAAGGCCCTTGGGCCAGGCTCTGGGATTTCAGAGTCAGGAGAGATGATCAGCCTGTTGGCCAGGGGCCAAGATGAAAGTAATCAGTAGGACAGGAGGAGGCTGAGGGAGGTGAGGGGGTGGACGCAGGGGACAGCAGGCCGCACCGGTGCCCACTATAGGTGGGAGCATCTATCTCCCTCCAGGAGTTGTCGGCATGGTCCTGGGCACCCAGGGACAGTGGGTGGGGGAAAGGTGACTCTAATTACAGGGTGCTTATCAAGCACTGAGTGTGCCAAGGTACTGTGCACCCTGTGTGCATTGTTATTTCTTTTTTCGGTCATCTGTGGGGCTCTCACTCAGGGTGAGGGCACTGCCCTGAGCTCTTTAGCTCAAGGCTAGCGCTCCACCACTGTGAGTCACAGCTTCACTTCCAACTTTTTTTATTGTGAAAATACTGTACAGAGGGGTTACAATTACATGGGCAAGATAATGAGTACATTTCTTATCAAGCATTGTAGCCTCCTCCTTTGTTTCTCCTTCCCATCCCTTCCCATCCTACCCCCTTCACTTCCAATTTTTAAGTGGTTAATTGGACATGAGCCTCACAGGGACTTTTCTATCCAGGCTGTCTTTGAACTGCCAACTTCAGCTCTCAGCCTCCTGAGTAGCTAGGATTACAGGCATGAGCCTCTGGTGTCTGGCTAGCATTGTTCCTTCTAGATCCTCCCAGCACACTACCCAATTGTGTTCTTTCTTTTCCAGCTGGCAAAGCTCAAGTTCAGAAAGGCTAAGTAGCTCAAAGGTCACACAGTAACTAAAAGGCAGTAAGTTGGAGCCAGTGCTCTTAATAGCGACATTCCGTCGACCCCTCTGGAAGAGCAATGAGAAGTGAAGGGAGATGGAAGCTTGAGTCTGGCCAGGCGTCCCTGGCTGTTCATCTGTCTGTGAACGAGGCCTTCCAGCTGGATCTGTGGAGTAAAGGCTTCAGATCCACACGTCTGCGAGCTGTGTGAGCTCTCGCCAGAAGTAGTCTGGAAGCGCCCAAGAAAGACAGAGGAGGAAAGGGCCGGAGCGCTGCCGGGAACGATTGGCTGGCGTCTTCGCTCTGGCTGGCCCCTCTGGCAGGCATGCCCAGCAAACAAAAGGCAGACCAGGTGGGAGATGGGGCAGCTGGCAGACCTGCTCTGTGCTCTGCCAGCTGTCCTCAACTTCCAGGGCACAGGAAGCCATGCTCTGCTGCTAGCCTGGCCAGGCTAAGTGGACAGGGTCCTCTGAGCCCCAACACATTTGTTCTCAGATTTCAGCCCCCACCAATACCAGCTCAACAAACCTGAGCTTTCAAGTTCTTTTGTTGTTGCTTGTTTTGGTGCCAGACCTGGAGCTATGAATTTAGGGCCTGAGTGCTGTCTCTGAGTTTTTTTGCTCAAGACTAGTGCTCAACCACTTTAGTCACAGCTCCACAGTGTTTTGGTGGTTTATTGGACATGAGTGTCACAGATGCTGGGCGCCGGTGGCTCACGCCTGTCATCCTAGCTACTCAGGAGGCTGAGATCTGAGGATCACAGTTCAAAGCCAGCCTGGGCAGGAAAGTCCGTGAGACTCTTATCTCCAATAAACCACTAGAAAACTGGAAGTGCTGCTGTGGCTCAAGCGGTAGAGCATTTGCCATGAGCTGAAGAGCACAGGGACAGCGCCCAAGCCCAGAGTTCAAGCCCCAAAGGAAAAAAAAAGAGTGTCATGGGCTTTTCTGCGGGGGCTGGCTTTGCACTGCACCATGATCCTCAGATCTCAGCCTCCTAAGTAGCTAGGATTATAGGCATGAGCCACCAGCGCCTGGACTGTTTTTGTTTATATCAGAATTCTGCTTTTATGATACTAGAATTATGACTTAATAACTGAAGCCAATTTAAGAAGGGTATTGTGATTGGAACTCCTTCCTTAGGCATTTTTTTCCTCTGATGTGTATTGCTTGATTTTTAATTTGCTTTAATCTTCTTAGGTAAGTGAAAAATAATCTTAAGATTTGATTTCCCATTGAGATAAGAAATTTTTGTTTTCTTTCTCTTTTTTGTTGGTCATGGGGCTTGAACTCTGGGCCTGGGCGCTGTCCCTTAGCTCTTCAGCTCAAAGCTAGAGCTCTACTACTTGAGCCACAGCGTCACTTTTGGTTTTCTGAGTGGTTTATTGGAGGTAAGATAAAAGTTTCAAAGACTTTCCTGCCCCACTTCGAACCTCAATCCTCAGATCTCAGCCTCCTGAGCAGCTAGGATTAAGGCGTGAGCCACTGGTGCCCGACTAGCATTGCTGTCTTTCTTGGGACTTTCCCAGGAGAACTCTAAAGGTGATGTACGTCATTCTTTGAACTGCAGATGTGTCATGGCTGGTTTAGCTCCAGGACAGTCTTTCTCCAGAGAATACTTGCCCTTGATTGCCCTTGAATGTCCTTCCCTGCCCCCCCCCATAACTGGCCCTTGATTATCCCTGATGTTTCCCCCTAGATATCTTGTTTTGTTTGCTTATGTAAAATACGCTTTGCTAGTCCTTACAACATGTGACATCTGCCTTGATGTGGTTTTTACCTTTATAAACTTTGTGCTAGCCACAGTTGGGACTGCAAGTTTTTTTTTTTTTTGGGGGGGGGTATGAGTCTGCTTGCAAGTTGTGGGCTTTCTAATAAAGACTCCCACTTTGACCTCTCAAAGTGTGGCTTCTCCGAATCTCACCAAATTCCCATGTAACAGTACTATTTAGTGTTAGGCATTCACAGATGTGCGCATTTTGCATCATATTCAGTTTTGCTTTTTAGTTTTCGCTTTTTGGGGGGAGGGGCAGTCCTGGGCCTTGAACTCAGGGCCTGGGCACTGTCCCTGAGCTGCTTTTGCTCAAGGCTAACGCTCTACCACGTGAGCCATGGTGTTACTTCCAGCTTCTTCTGTTTATGTGGGACTAAGGAGTCGAACCCAGGGCTTCCTGCATGTTAGGCAAGGACTCAACCACTGAGTCACATTCCCAGCCCATATTTTGCTTTTTATTTTTGAATCCAACACCTTGCCCATGCTAGGCAAGACTAAGCCACACCCCTGCTTCCTATCCCATGAGTTTTAGAACATTCTCATCACCTGCTGTGACTTGGAAAAGGCCTTCATTCTCCTATCTGGCACACTAAGCAGAGGTGGTGGAATCATTAAGAGGTGGGGCCTAGATGGCGGAAGTGAGGTCATGGGGTGTGTCCTCTTGATGTCAGGACCTCAGCCCTGAATTCTTTTCCACTTCTCAGCAGTGGGTGAGCAGCCTTGCTCACCACACATTTCCACCACGCCAGGCTGCTTCACGCCATGTCCCCACCCATGGATGCCAGGCCCAAGATGGACAGAGCCAATCCGCCACGAAGCGCATCTGAAAAGGTGAGCCTAAGTAGGCCTGTCCTCCTTTCAAGTGGGTTTTCTTAGGTGTTTTTCACAGTGGTGGAAAGCTAGTATATGGCAGCCCCTTAGCAAGCACTTTCCAGTCTCCTTCCAAGTCTGCCACCACCCACCTACCTACATCTCTGTGGCTTGGCTAATTCTGGACATGCCAGTAAAAATGTAGCCTGGTGATGGAGCATTTGCCTCCCATTGTGTGAGGCTCTGCATTCCACCTGGCATTGCAAAGAGGAAGAGAAAACCTGGAGAATATTCTGATGTATGGAAATGAGCTTCCCTAAGTGGTTCACAGTCCATCTGGGTTGGTAATGTCAGTGGATCACTCGTTTGGTTGCCAAATAATATCCTGTCCTATGGATACAATATTTTGCTTATCCACTATTACTTAATGGACAGTTAGGGTGTTTCTTACTTGATTTTGTGAATGTTGCTATGAATATGTCTAAACTTTGTGCATCCCTGTGTTTTCATTTTGATGGTTACTAGAGTTTGAGCTCAGGACCTGGAGCTTGCTGGACAGGTGCGTTCCCAGTGAGCCACACTCATAACCCTTTCTGCTTTAGTTTTTTTTTTTTTTTTTTTTTTTTTTTAACATTTAGTGTTCTTTATTCCTCATCCTCTATTACCTCTTCATCAGTTTTTTTTTTTTGGGGGGGGGGTCCGGTCATGGGCCTGAACTCTGGGCCTGGGCGCTGTCCCTCAGCTCTTCAGCTCAAGGCTAGCGCTCTACCACTTGAGCCACAGCGCCACTTCTGGCTTTTTTTATTTTGCTTATGTGGTGCTGAGGAATCGAACCCGGGGCCTCAGGCATGCAAGGCAAGCGCTCTACCACTGAGCCACCTTCCCAGCCCCCTCTGCTTTAGTTTTTTCAGGTAGGGTTTTGTGTTTTTGCCTGGACCTTGCCTTAGACTGAGATTTTCCTTCCTTCCTGCGATAGGTGAAATCCCCAGTGTGTACCACCATGCCTCTTAGTGGATAAAATGAGGCTTTGCTCATTTTCTGGCTCTGGTTGGTGTTGAACAGGATTCTCCTGATGTCTGTTTCTAGAATTGCTGTGATTACAGGCATGATTCACTATACCTGACTCTTTGGCGATAGGAGTCTTGCTAATTTGTATGCCTGATTGGCTTTGAACACTGAGGTCTTCGACTGTTTCTTGTTTCTCTGTAACCCTGTCTTTTACGGTATTGTTTTCCATAATCATTAGCAAATGCAACAAATGCCCTAGTATCTACCTCAGTGTGTCCATGTGCCCCTACTCACATACTAGTTGTCCCCAAAACATGTTATTTGAGACAACAGGATGTCCTGGTTGCAAATTGTGTATTTAAAATTTAAACACAGAAACGTTTAAGTAGTCCAGTCTGAGGGTTTGCACACTTCTGGGACAAAGCGATTCATCGAGATCCTCACCGTGCTGTGGCTCCCTGTGCTTTTGCTCATCTACTAGTGGCATCACAGGGTCACACAGAAACGTTAACCTTTTGAAGACTGCCAGAGTTTTCCAAAGTGGCGGCAGCATAGGATCCCCTTTGACAGATGGGGAGACTGAGGCCCTGAGAGGGGCAAGGTTCTAGGCAGAGCCATGCATGAGTGAGGGGGTGCTAGGCCTCCACACGGGCTGAGCTCCATCCCTGCCATCTCCCTCTCCCTCCAACACTGCCCACCTCTACCCCTCCATCCCCCCCTCCAACACGGCCCACCTCTACCCTCCATCCCCCCCTCCAACACGGCCCACCTCTACCCTCCATCCCCCCCTCCAACACGGCCCACCTCTACCCCTCCATCCCAACCTCCGTTCTCCACCAGCAGCAAACCTCTCACCTCAGCCCCTCCTGCAGGCTCCTCACTACTGCCATCACGATCAGTTCTGCTTTTTTTGTTTTTGTCGGTGTGGGGCCCGAACTCTGGGCCTGGGCGCTGTCCCTCAGCTCTTCAGCTCAAGGCTAGCGCTCTACCACTTGAGCCACAGCGCCACTTCCAGCTTTTTTCTGATTATGTGGTACTGAGGAATCGAACCCAGGGCCTCATGCATGCAAGGCAAGCGCTCTACCACTGAGCCACCTTCCCAGCCCTCAGCTCTGCTTTTAAGACCGGCATGTCATCTGCCTTCCATTCCTTGGCGTGTCTGAGGGCTTCAGAGCCTCAATGAAGAGGATGAAGAGGGTGTCATGTGATGGTGTCTGTAATCCCAGCACTCACTATTGTGAGTTCCACGCCTGGGCTGTATACACAGTGCTCATTTCACAGTGCTCACAAGCTCATTTCTGTTTTCTACTGGGGTGGACCCAGGACCTCATGCGCACTAAGCCCCTGGCGACCTGAGCTGCTCCCCCCTCTCCTGAGGTCTCTGAAGACGAAGCCACTGTCTTTCACCATGACACACCAGCTGTGGACTAAATAGACACTTCTCACTGCTGGCAGAAACTCAGTGACCCCCAGAGGCAACACATTCACAGGCAAAGGAGAGAACACAGGATGGTTTAATTTGTAGTCAAGTTGTTGTTCTTGATACAGAGCTCAACATGCAAATTACATTCACCTCTTGGTACAGCAATGGTGCCCTGCCACCTCCCTGGGACCATTAATCAAGACAGAAGTATTCCTGGGCATCCTGACCTACACATCTGGCTGCCCCCTCTCTCTGACAGCGATATGTGAATTTTCTCCTGTCCAAAGTAATCAGGAATGAGGTCTTCTGTTCAGCTAGCTGGCCGTGCACAGCACAGCACTGTCCACTGGCCAGCGGATTTGCTGTTTTCTGAAGTCCAGATCAAGAACTTGTCTCTGATGACCCCATAGGCCTACGAGAGCCCGGCAGGCCTCGGGGTCAGTCACTTTCACTGGACAGTATCAGAATTACAAGTTTGTGTTCTGGGTCTGTCCTGACCGAGGCTTGCCACGCTGCAGAGTTAATCTTAGCCAGTTTCGACACATTTGTCCAATGTGTCATTTAGTAAGCTTTAAGTGAACAGCACAAGGCCATTTATTTGGCTCTTCCATAGTTTCTAAATTTTCGGTACTGAAAATGTATTACTTTTGTAAAGAAAGTTAAAAATCCTAACAAAATAGAAATTAAAGGTACAATGCAGGGTGTTTGGATTCCAAGAAAACAGGAGTTTACAGTGGTTAGAAGTCAGGCTGACTGAACATAAGAACTAGTTATAACTGACGATGCTTCTTCCAGAGACTGGGTGGTTTGGGCTACCTTTGGGTGTAGATTTAGTAGCTCTATGAGGATTCCCCTTTCTCTGACTTCATCACTAGTCTCTATCAGGAAAATGTATGCCACTTTTAACTAGCATGTCACCCCGCAATACTCCTCTTTCCTCTAGTTTCCAATACAGGGGGACCCAGCTCAGACAAGAACGAGCCTTGCAGCACACCCGCCAGCCCTGGCACCCCTTTTATTCTCAGAGGCTCCGAAGCTCCAACGAAAGTTACAAGGTTAAGCGCTATTCCAAGTTCCTGGCACAGCCGATCCCTGCTTGGTCCTCAGAAGATGGACGTCTGTAATTCCTTCTTGAACATGCCTTCGAAGTGTAAGTCCTTGGCCATGAGCTCCTCCTCCACATCATCCAGTGCCCACTGGTGGTCTGTCAGCTCCAAAGCCTCCCACTCTGTCTGCAGAGAAGACGAGAGGGTGGGGAGGAAGGGGCTCGTGACTGGACCAGGGTGACCTGTGGTCTCTGCCTGCCCAGCCAGGAGCTACAAGGAGACTGGGCTGAGAGAGATCACACAGAGCTGCTGAACCTCTTGCTCACTGAGCACCATGTCACTGTGAAGATGCACAGTGAACACACACACACACACACACACACACACACACACACACACACACACACACACACACACACACACACACACACACACACACACACACACACACACACTTCCTTATGCTGGTAACTTGGGGTTGTTAGATTCTGATGTAATATGCTGAACCAATTTTCATAATTTTCTGAAAAATTTCTTCATATTCTTAGTCTACTTTTACCTGAGTTATTAAAAATATTATTTATTGCTTTCTGGCTCTAGTCCTGAGACTTGAAACCAAACTCCATAGCAACAGGCTATGGAGCTGCCCACCACACAGGCCCTGCTGCCCAGTACCCGCTCCTGTACATTCTGGGAAGGGGCTGTATAGTCTGATAGTCTGTGATGGGTGTGGCTTTGTTGTTTTCCTTTCACTTAACATGCTTTCAAGGCTGATCACTGTTCAGGATGACTCAGTACTTCATTCCTTTTTTGTGTGTTTGTTACCTGTGTTGAGGCTTGAACTTAGGGCCTGTGCATTATCGCTGAGCTTCTGTGCTCATGGCTAGTGCTCTACCATTTGAGCCACAGCTGTACTTCAGTGGTTTATTGGAGGTAAGTCTTACGGATTTTTCTGCCTGGGCTAGCTTTGAACTGCAATCCTCAGATCTCAGCCGCCTGAGTAGTTACGTGTGAGCCACCAGCACCCAGTCTTCATCCCTTTTTATTTTTATTGTGAAAATACCATACAGAGGAGTTACAATTACATGGGCAAGATAATGAGTACATTTCTTATCAAGCATTTTTGCCTCCTCCTTTGTTTCCCTTTCCTATCCCTTCCCATATCCCCCCCTCACCCCCCCATCCCTTTTTATAGTTGAATAATACTCCATTGTACACATTCCATTTACATCTCATGTCTGCTGGGTCCCAAAAAGGCTGAAATGTCCCAAATGTTTAATGGACTGCCTTTGACTAGGTTGTTTTTTTAATTTGATGATGATGATGATGAAGAAGGTGTTGTACAGAGGGGTTAGTTATGTAAGTCAAGTAAGAGTACATTAGCCGGGCGCTGGTGGCTCATGCCTGTAATCCTAGCTACTCAGGAGGCTGAGATCTGAGGATCGCGGTTCAAAGCCAGCCCGGGCAGGAGAGACCGTGAGACTCCTATCTCCAATAAACCACCAGAAAACCGGAAGTGGTGCTGTAGCTCAAGTGGTAGAGCGCTCTCGCCTTGAGCTGAAGAGTTGAGGGACAGCACCCAGGCCCAGAGTTCAAGCCCCACGACCGACAAAAAAAAAAAAAAAAAGTAAGAGTACATTTCTTTTTGGACAGTGTCATGCCTTCCTTTACAACTGGGCTGTTTTATAGCCTCACTTCCATGGTGGATTAAATTTGGATATTTGGAAACCAGTATAAGTGACAAGAATCTCCAATTAACTTAATAGACACGCCTGTCTGAAGAACAAGAGATACACATGCTCTTTTTTTGATGAATTTAAATATTTTATGTTCAAACAATAGCGCTCAGCACAGAGCTTTCTGTGTGACACAGGGTCTCACTAGGATGCTGAAGCTGGTCTCAAATTCCTACACTAACATGATTCTCCTTCAGCCTCCCAAGAGGCTGGGACTACAGGTGTCTACAGCTATGCCAACATTGCACATAGCTTGCGAATGCATTGGTCCAGCTTAGCATTCTACTTTGTCCTCAGGGAGGACATTCGAAGACTACGCGTGGACTTGAATCTGCAAAGGGGTGCCATGCCCTACGCAGCTATTTCGCTACATCCCTAACATGAAGTTTACCTTGTAAGTCGGGGTTAGAAACTAAACAACAATAATGAAACAGAGTAAGTATAGGAAAGACTATAAGAAAAGTTGCATGAAGTGGGCGCTGGTGGCTCACGCCTGTAATCCTAGCTACTCAGGAGGCTGAGATCTGAGGATCGCGGTTCAAAGCCAGCCGGGGCAGGAGAGACCGTGAGACTCCTATCTCCAATAAACCACCAGAAAACCGGAAGTGGCACTGTAGCTCAAGTGGTAGAGCGCTCGCCTTGAGCTGAAGAGCTGAGGGACAGCGCCCAGGCCCAGAGTTCAAGCCCCACGACCGACAAAAAAAAAAAAAAAAAAAAGAAAAGTTGCATGAACCTGGCATCTCTCAGCTGCCATGGGCCACAAAGGATGGAGTGGTGACTGAGTGCCCGGATGGGGGACGGTGGCTGCAACACTGCGCAGGTTGAAGCCATGACTGTTTACTTTGGGAGTTTTCCTCAGTGTGTTTGTTTATGATAGGTGAGGAGCCACAGCTAGGGAAACTGAGGAAAGAGAGGACCAGTGTCTTTCTGAGGGCACTGCAATGCCACCTGCTGCTGGCAAGCTCGGGGCACATACCTTGAAAGCCTTGTTGGTGTCTGCGGGCATGGCCATGGCTGCTCCCGTCATCTGCTCCTGCATCATTCGTGACTGGTCAGCGGCTGCATGGAAGACAGGCTGAGTGAATCCCAAGCAGCGCTCGGCACTGCCAGCTTGATGGTGTTTCTCAGGATGGGATCCCTGACTGGCTAGCACCCATGAACTGTGATTATGGGAAAGCCACTGTACCTCCCCTGAAAAACAGGGCTGACCGCTGCAGAAAGACAACTAACAGAAGCTTGCAACTTTATTTTACCCTCCACGACAGGGGCTGCCAGTTATTGAGTGATACCGTCCGCTAGGACCCTCACGAGGTGCTCTGTGTATCTACTTTGTGTGCTCTGTCAGCCCTGCAGGGTGGCTGTTAAGGTCTCAACTTGCAACCCAGGGCTTCGGTGGGAGCCTGGGAATTTTTTAGGTTTCCAGAACAACTCAGGAACTTGAAGAATGAAGCAATGTTCTTCTATGATAACCAATAGCTAACTAACTGCAAGAGTTTTTGTGCTCTAATATGGACGATTCCTCTAAGCAAGTATTTGTGATCAGGCCTACTGTTTCTTACCATTATCTTGGCCCAGAATCAGAGAATAAATGCTCCGGAGCCCAAACACATTGAGGAAGTACCAGGATGCAGAACTCACCCTACAAAGCCAAAGGAAAGTACAGGTCGTTAACTTCAGAAATCAATGCACAGCACCCTTCTGCCTGCCTGGGTTAGGGCTGATGCAGCCAATTCACAACCCAAATAGAGATACAGAATACTGACTGATATTTCTTGCCAGGTGTCAGGGTCTCGCTCACGCTTATAATAGGAAGCTGAGATTTGAGGATCATGGCTTGAAACCTGCCTTGGTAGGAAGTCTGGGAGACTCTATTGGAGACTCTATTGGAGTTTATCTCCAATAAACTACCAAAAAAGCTAGAAGTGGTAGAGTGTTAACCTTGAGTAAAATAAACAAAAAATAAAGCTCGGGGACAGCACCTAGGTTCTGAGCTTGGGCAAAGGAAGGAAGGAAGGAAGGAAGGGAGGGAGGAAGGGAGGGAGGGAAGGAACTTCTCTGTTAAGAGGCCCCTGTCTAGAATCTGGTTCCCTAGAGGAAGCATGCTTGTGTGTTTCACTCAGCAGAAAAGGGCAGGAGGAGGCTTTCAGGAAGTGCTTGCAGTGGCTGAGGACAGCAGCTGTTGGGAAAGTCTTTGGGTTCTGAACTTCATCGCTGAGGCCTCCTTTATTTTAGCTCTGTCTGTCCCCTGCCCCCAAGGTGGCAGATTGGACTCTTCCCCTCTCCCTCTTGTGTTCTGACTACTGGGCTAGAACCATGCTGCTGCCAAGATCCGCTGCCACAGGCCAAACCCGTGGGGCCTGTTGGTCATGGAATGAATGAGAACTTTAAAAGTGAGCTGAAACAAACCTTTCCTCATAAACTGGTTGTCTCAGGTATTTGTTACAGTAACAGAAAGATGGCTGACACACACATTCCCGTAAGCTCCATGATATTGATAAAAAGGTTTCCCCTAGCCAGGGATTACACCTGTAATCCCAGCACTAGTCCGAGGGACCAAGAGTTTGAGGTCTTCCTGGGTTACATAGCAAGACTTGGTCTCACAAGACCAAAGTTTGGATCAATGGTAGAGTACTTGCCTAGAATGTGCAAGGCCCTGAGCTCCATTCCTAACACTTGAAAACAAACCCACCTCACACAACTAAGCCAAAAGAAAATACAGAATAAAATAATGAAACAAACCCAAAATGAAATATCAAGGACTGTGTGGTCAGAGGTCATTTTTTTTTTTTAAGCCAGCACCTTCACTTATACCCCAGGGAAAAAAACCCCAGCACATCCTTTCCTCAGGCAAGACCCACGCAAAGACCAAAACCCAGCACATCCTCTCCTCAGACAAGACCTATGTAAAGACCAAAACCCAGCACATCCTCTCCTCAGGCAAGACCCACGCAAAGACCAAAACCCAGCACATCCTCTCTTCAGGCAAGACCCACGCAAAGACCAAAACCCAGCAGGGCGTTCTGAGTAGATTTCAACTATTAACAACAAACCAAAGACAACCTTTAGAACACCTATTCCAGGTAGAAATTCAAACTGGGAGCTTTGATGTTTAGGTTTTGGCTTATATTTTTATTAGATAAGCAAGTTCTTACCAGGACGCGTCTAAGGTGAGCAGTTCAATCCCTTGCTGTAGCATAGGCTTAAAACGGAGGGTCAGTGGAAATGGGACCTTGGCTGCAGAGAGGAGAGAAACGTTCTCAGCACCCAGCTGTGTTATTTTTAGAGGGCTGAAGTGTGAAAGCACTCTCCTGAGGAGGTGGGGACTCTGTGCCATCTGGCTGTTGGAAAATGATTTCCACCAGGAAATCCATGGCAGTTCCTGAAGAAAAAAACAGTCAGAGTGTGGCTCTGCTCCAGTTTCCTTGAATAACACCAACTTCTAGACAGCTGAGCAGGCACTCAAACTGAGCTGTGACCTAAAATTTGGAAAAAAAATTGCACTGATCCACTAAGTCCTAAGTGGAGTTTGTACAAGTCGAAGTCACTACAGATCTAGGATTGATGAAAATCAAATCAACTTACAAGCAAAACAGGTTGAAAACTGCCCTTCACACCTGGCAAAGGAAGTCAGAAGGAGTTAAAACTCCCTTCCCTAGAATACACCTCAAAATCACAGAGGCAAACTAGCAAGTCCCTCTTTTGAGTCTTCATTGGGAAAAGGGCATCCAGCCCAGGAACTTAGGATCAATTTGGAAGAGGTGGCGCAAAACTGTAGTTTATTAAATGCTTTTATTCAAGCAATATTAGCAGTTTCCACAAGAAAGCCTAAGACCCAGAACATTACGGGTGTCAGCAGCTGGGGATTTCTCTGGCTGGGGACCTGAGAAGGGAGTGCAGCCAAAGTAAACGTGAGGTGCGCTAGAGCTGGAACTTACTTGTAACAAAGCCAGAGAAAGTCATGTTGATCCAACCTCCGATGAGAATCATGGGAAGGACATTTGTCACGTTCCCTTTCATCATGTCTGTGAGCATGGTGGGATCTAGGACAGAAGCACAAGGCACTCAGGTTTCCTCTGCTGACCACGCCCATGTTGTGGAAATTCTTATAATGTAGATGAAACTTAGAGACTCATTCATGATAAAGCAGTTCAAATGACAAAATTTGATGCTGGAGGGGCTCTTTTAGGCCTCTCCGAACATGTTCAACTGTCTATGGCAAATGCTTTCACCTCTGATGAAAGTGATTCAAATATAAAGGGGCTCCATACTGACTATGTTGTTTCTTAACCTTTAAAAAATAATTTTGTGGGGCTGGGAAGGTAGCTCAGTGGTAGAGCGCTTGCCTTGCATGCCTGAGGCCCTGGGTTCGATTCCTCAGCACCACATAAGCAAAAAGAAAAAAGCCGGAAGTGGTGCTGTGGCTCAAGTGGTAGAGCGCTAGCCTTGAGCTGAAGAGCTGAGGGACAGCGCCCAGGCCCAGAGTTCAGGCCCCACAACTGGACCCCCCCAAAAAAAAAAAATTTGTGAGGGCTATAGTTGTTAACCGCAGTGGTAGAGAACTTGCCTTGTGTATATAAGGTCCTAGGTTGATTCCCCAGCCCGACAAAAGAATAAAATAGGAAGTGGTGCTGTGGCTCAAGTGGTAGATCACTAGCCTTGAGCAGAAGAGCTCAGGGACAGCACCCAGGCCCTGAGTTCAAGCCCCATGATTAACAACAACAACAAAAGAATAAAATGAATGAAAGTAATTTTGTGACTGTTATTTGCACGCTGGTATAGTAACTATCCCTCAGGATTTTCAATGTCTAGGCGTATTCCAATTTGTGGCTGCAGTGAATACTTTCAGATGGACCAAACTCGGAGCTCCTCCTGGCTCAGGCAGCAGCAGGAAGCCATCTGCCAGCAGAGGCGCAGGCATGGTGGGAGATGCTGGAAAGCTCCCCAGCCTTCTCAAATCCACCTACACTCAGTGTGCCCAGATTCTAGCAATCTATGGCTTTCCACATGAGATGACTTCTATGGTCCCTTCCATCTCCTACAATTTAACATTTAAACAATCTTTTGTAACGGCGAGAGAAGGGAGGTGGCCTTACCAGTCATAGGAGAAGGTGGTACAACCTTTCTTTTAGTTTTTTTGAAAAATCCATCCTCTGGGTTGTTGAAGTAATACTTTCGTGTCAAGAAAGACTAGAAAAAGAAAGAAAGGGTTTTAAGTGTGAAGAACTGTGACACTGCAAATTGTCAACTAGTCCCCAGAGGTCTGCTGAGAGGCTTTGGGAGACGCTATTACTGTCAGCACTGCCAGCCACCTTGGCAGCCGACCTGACACTTAAGCTGAGTCACATTTAAAAACAATTTCCTAAGAAGGGTAAGGTCACAGTGACAGCAAACGCCACCAGGCCATGGCTTCAGCACTAAATTGCTAATTTCCAAAGAATTCTCTTATAAAACATTCAGCTGTGAATGATAGAGCTTTTAATAAAACAGAAATGAGTACCTGTTTGGGAATGTACTTTCCATTTTCCCTGAGGACTCTGCTTCGAATTAGGACTTGACTGAAAAATACAACCAAGACAGACAATGAGATTTTTTTTTTAAGTGAAACAGGAGAAGAAAAGGAGAGAATAAAGTGGAGACCTATTTGAACACAAGAAAGAACCTATTTTGCAACAGCTATGTGTGGAAATTCACCCTAAATTCAAATATCCTAAAAACCAACGTAATACCCTGAGCCTAACACTCAGATTTTCAAAAGAGTAGTCCTCAGAAGAGACTGTGGATCTGAACAAAGAAAGATTTCTGAGGTAGGCATAGTTGGCATATTTCATTGTGGCTTGTCTTACTTCATAATGAGACAAGAAAGAACTTTCTGAGTGTGGAAAGGGGAGCAGTTGGACACTGCTCAGCAGGTCTGGGGGCAGGGAGGGGAAGGATGAGGATAAAGAAGGAACTTCTTCGGGCACACGTGGAAATGAGGACAGGCCTAGCTGTTATCTGGGAAGAACAATCAGCCACTCCACCCAGAATTCAGACTAAGTTCTCGGTAAACACTGACTGAATAAATGAATCATGTAGTGATACCAGAGCACAGTGGATCCTTACAGATAATATGGAGCTATAAGGGGACTAGGGTTGCTAAGATACAAATACCAAACAATAGAGATCAAAATACTTAAAAGTTTTCTAAAGCTGTTGAAAGGGAGCAAAAAACCCTGAAATTAATGGAATCTTTGAAGAGTGGGGGAAAAAAAAAGAATATAACTGTGTTAGCATCCTCTGTGTCTGCCCACTATCCTGCATGTATGCCAGTTGTCCTGATGGTGAGCATGTACTGGCCCCCTGTTTCCTGCCAGTGCTAGCTAGCCATCATGCCATTAACACCTTCTGCACAAAATTCTCCAAGGCCCAATGTCCTCCTGGAGTTCTGTCTCAGGACTAAACACCTGACTTCTTTACCCACAGGCCTACAGAGGGGACCTTACTATATCTGTTCTATTCCAGGAAGCTAGACTAATGCTATTCAGTGTGTGGCCAGTGTACCAGTGCTGGTCCATGACAGCCAAGCACTTCCTGCTTCAGCCTCCCAAGAGACAGAATTACATGAATGCAGCACCTTACCTTGCCAAACTTTAGGGTTTTTGTTTTCTTTGTGTATCTGTGTGCTGGGGGTGGGGTGGTGGTCCTGGGTCTTGAATTCAGGGCTTGGGCACTGTCTCTTAAGTTTTTTTGCTCAAGGCTAGAGCTCTATCACTTGAGCCACACCTCCACTTCCAGCTTTTTAGTGGCTAAATTAGAGATAAGTCTCAAACTGCCTGCCTTTCCTGTCCAGGATGGCTTTAAACTGCAATCCTGAGATCTCAGCCTCCTGAATAGCTAGTATTACAGCCACTAGCACCTGGAAAACTTCAATTTTTAAAGTCAGTATTTCTCAAACTGGAGTTCTCTCTCTTTCTCTCTGGGGCGGCTTGAACTCAGGACCTGGGCACTGTCCTTAAGCTTCTTTTGCTCAAGGCTAGTGCTCTACTATTTGAGTTACAGCTCCACTTCTGGCTTTTTTTTTTTCGTCGGTCATGGGGCCTAAACTCTGGGCCTGGGCATTGTCCCTTAGCTCTTCAGCTCAAGGCTAGCACTCTACCACTTGAGCCACAGAGCCACTTCGGGCTTTTTTTCTGCTTATGTGGTGCTGAGGAATTGAACCCAGGGCCTCATGCATGCAAGGCAAGCACTCTACCACTGAGCCACCTTCCCAGCCCCTACTTCTGGCTTTTTTGGTAGTTAATTGGAGATAGGTCTCCAGGACTTTGTCTCCAGGACTTTCCTGCCTGGGCTGGCTTCACATCCCAATTCTCAGATTTCAACCTCCTGAGGCTCTATTTTTATTTTTATTTTTGACAGCACTGGGGTTTAGGGGACCTCTCATTTGCCAAGCTGGTGTGCTACCACTTCTACTTGAGTCATTCCTCCAGTCCTGCTAGAGTGGTTACTTTGGAGATGGAGTCTAATGGACTTTTCTGCATGGCCTTTGAATCATGATTCTTCAGATCTCAGCCCTCTAAGTAGGTGGGATTATAGGCATGAGCTACCAGTGTCTGGCATGGAATTCCCTATTCTTTTTTTTTTTTTTTTTTGGGTCCATCATGGTGCCTGAACTCTGGGCCTGGGCGCTGTCCCTCAGCTCTTCAGCTCAAGGCTAGCGCTCTACCACTTGAGCCATAGCGCCACTTCTGGCTTTTTTTTTTTTTTGCTTATGTGGTGCTGAGGAATCGAACCCAGGGCCTCAGGCATGCAAGGCAAGTGCTCTACCACTGAGCCACCTCCCCAGCCCTGGAATTCCCTATTCTTAACAATCTGTGACTCTTTTCTTCTTTTCCAATGCACTATTACATTCTGTAAGTTGGAAAACATGTTTTATATATGCCCTTTCTCCAAATATAATCCCAACACTAAGGGGCAGAGGCAGAAGGATCATGAGTTTAGCCTAGGCTACTTAGGGAGACCCTGTCTCAAAAAAGAAGACTTCAGGCTTCAATTGACCCATCCCTTCTGGTGATTTTATAGCTAGATGCATACATACATCTGCATTCCACCTTATAATACACACACACACACACACACACACACACACAGACACAGACACAGACACAGACACACACACACACACACACACACACACACACACACACACACACACGATTTTTGTTTGTTTGTTTGTTTGTTTTTTTGCCGGTCATGGGACCTGAACTCTGGGCCTGGGCGCTGTCCCTCAGCTCTTCAGCTCAAGGCTAGCGCTCTACCACTGGAGCCACAGCGCCACTACTGGCTTTTTTTTCTGTTTATGTGGTGCTGAGGAATCGAACCCAGGGCCTCATGCTTGCAAGGCATGCACTCTACCGCTGAGCTACCTTCCCAGCCCCACACACGATTTTTATTAAAAGTGATTTTCCTTTTATTTTTTCTGATTATTACAACTACAGTTTACTTTTTTTTTCCTTGGTCAGTCTTCGGTCTTGAACTCTGGGACTGGGTGTTGTCCCTGAGCTCTTCAGCTCAAAGCTAGTGCTCTGGTGGTTAACTGGAGATAAGAGTCTCATGGACATTTCTGCTGGGGGTAGCTTTGAATCCTGAGCCTCAGATATCAGCCTCCTAAGTAACTAGGATTATAGGCATGAGCCACTGGCTCCCGGCCTTACTTTATTATTATTTTTTTTAAAAAACAGTTCCACACAAAGATTGCATCAACTATGAATGTCATTTTGGAGAAAGGAATGGCAGCAGTGGGTCTGAGTATCAGAATTCACATAGTGCAGGATATCATCCATTGTACAGAAATGGCAGTTAGGAACAATGATAGCAGATCAGAGACCAATCTGGGTTCAAGTACACATTCAAGCACAATTAGAACTGTGGTTACACTGGAAAGGCTGCTTCTGCAGGCTTTTCTTTCTATAACCATTGGAATAGGTTTACTATGACCTATCTCAGTGCTACTGTAAGGATCAAACGAAAATTAACTTGAAGGTACCAAGAAATGCTGAATACCTATGCTCTCTTCACTTTGCATCTTTCTATAAATTCCTTTAGTAGTAAAGTTACTTGTTAAAGTTAGTATCAGGGAAGTAAGTATGGTCAGGGCTGAAACATGCTACAGAAAAAATAATCAAACTTGCAACTAAGATGGTATCTGGTTTAGGAACCAGAGACTTGGCTTAAAGTCTTAAATGTCACCATGGAACTTCTTTTTCTGTGTGTGTGTCGGTCTTGGAGCCTGGGCATTGTCCCTCAGCTCTTCAGTTCAAGGCTAGCACTTTACCACTTGAGCCACAGCACCTCTTCTGGCTTTTTCTGCTTATGTGGTGCTGAGGAATTGAACCCAGGGCCTTATGCATGCAAGGATCTAAACTGAGCCACCTTTCCAGCGCTGCCCCCCCCCCATGTGTTTTTAATTTAAAAGAATCTTTACATCTCCAGCAAATGGAAACCCAGTATTATATTCCACAAAATGAGAGAAATTATTATTATTTTGGTGTTGGTCCTCAGGGCCTGGGTCCTGTCCCTTGAGCTTTTTTTTTTCTTTTCTTCTCAAGGCTAGCGCTTTACCACTTAAGTCACAGCTCTACTTCCGATTTTTTTTTTTTTTTTTTTTTGTCGGTTGTGGGGCCTGAACTCTGGGCCTGGGCTCTGTCCCCCAGCTCTTCAGCTGTAGATCAGCGCTCTACCACTTGAGCCTCAGCCCCACTTCTGGCTTTTTCTGCTTATATGGTGCTGAAGAATTGAACCCAGGGCCTCATGCATGCAAGGCAAGCGCTCTACCACTGAGCCACCTTCCCAGCCCCTACTTCTGAATTTTTTGGGGCAGTTAATTGGAGATAAGAGTCTAATGGGGTGGGAATGTGGCTTAGTAATAGAGTGCATGAAGCCCTGGGTTCAATTCCTCAGTACTATAAACAGAAGACACCTGAAGTGGTGCTGTGGGTCAAGTGGTAGATTGCTAGCCTTGAGCAAAAGAAGCTCAGGGACAGTGCCCAGGCCCTGAGTTCAAGCCCCAGCATTGGCAAAACTAAACAAAACAAGTCTTATGGACTTTAATGCCTGGACTGGCTTTGAACTGTGATCCTCAGATCCCAGTTTCCTCAGTAGCTAGGATTATGGGCAAGAGCCACCAGCCATCAGTGAAAGAAATTATTTCTAATAAGTACAATAAAATTAAACAATAAATTTTTACTAGACATGATTACGTGTGTTAACTTCTGAACCTGGGGCTTACTCTCTTTATTAAAGTAAGAGCCTGGGGGGGGGGAGTAGGATTGTGAATTTGAGGACAGCATGGGCTGCCTATAGAGACTTTGTCATACACACACACACACACACACACACTCACACAGAGGGAGGGAGAGAGAGCAAGTCGGAGGGGGGAGAAAGAGACTGATAAGCGACTAAGGGGTGTTAACAATATAGTATTTCTTGAGATTGCATGAAAATAATTAGAACTGATTAAAAGTTGTTAATGTTAGTTAAACAGGATATATGTTTATGTACAACCGAAAATGATCTCAAAATCTGTCTCTGTAAGTAACTTCCACAGGAAGCATGTGAGGAAGAAGTTGCCTCGACTTTAGGAGGGGAAATGATCGTGCGAACCCATCACATTTCTCTAACGGCAGTTTTACAGTTTGCAAAGTGGTGCTTTGTTTCCTAGCGTCCCAGCTGACCATTACAGAATTTTGTTTCACAGAACGCAGACGATCACATCCACTTGACTGGTGTCACAACGACTAAAGGCAGTAACGCACCTAGAACTCGGTAGAAACTCTTCCTAACGAAGGGCAGGAATAGGACAGACTGTAGATAATCGTACGGAAGGTTAGCGAGTTGACGACCAATATTCACGATTATTATGAGCCTCGTACTGAGAGATTTAAAGACATCATCTAATTGATCTCCAAAGCCTGTTCTCCAAGGCAGGTACTGCCATCATCCTCATTTTACCGACGACAGACGTGAAATACACTGCCAGGACCGAGGCCAACCTACCAGTAGGGGGCGCGATGCGAACTCCGGCAAACCGGCACTTTGCTGCCCAAGGTCACAGGGGGAGCGAGGTCGGCAGGCCGGGGACGGTACTCACCTGTCGGACACCTGTTCCTGGGTGAGCTTCTTGTCGCTCTGCAGCAGGATGGACACGTAGTGGCGGATCATGCCCACGAAGAACGTGATGATAACGATGGGGAGGACCACCCAGAGGCGGATGTTGGAGTCGAGCAACAGTTCTGGCCCCGCCATCTTCACTGGAAGCCGGCTGCCAAACCGGGGTAGTCCCGTCCCTCTAAGATTCCGCTTCCGGGCCTTCTCTCGCCCCAATGCTGGCGGGGCCCGGGACTCGACGGCAGTCACGACCCGCGGCGCACTGCTTCCAGCTGGGCCGCCGGGCCGCCGACTTCCGTCGCTGAGTCTTGACGTCACGTCGGAGCGCGTTCAAGACGTCACGGCGTCGTTGAGCCAGCGCGGGAAAATCGAAAGCGAGGGGCTGAGTCGGCGTCGCGGCAGTTGAGTGCGGTAGCTGTCTATCTTCGAGTCGCCGGGCCGACCCCAGCCTTTTCTTCTGGGGCCTCGCGCCTCGAACCTCGGTTTGCTCATCCGTCTCCTGTCGGGATAATCCCCACAGGTACCGCCCGGCGTCACTGAAATGACGAGATGAACTGAGAAGGGCTTTTATCTCCTAACTCTTCTGGAGGAGCCTGCCCTCCGGACGGCCCCAGTGCGGCCTCCGCCCCGCCCGCCAGCTGTCTCCCGAGGACTTGGTGCCGTGCGTGGTGTCGTGCGCGCCGTCCCCGCGCTCTTCGGCTCCAGGCCAGCGCTCTACGGCCGGAGCCACAGCGCCACTTCCGGTTTTCTGGTGGTTCCTTGAAGATAAGAGTCTCACAGACTCCTGCCCCGGCTAGCTTTGAACCGTGATCCTCAGACCTCAGCCTCCTGAGTAGCTAGGATGACAAGTGTGAGCCACCGGCGCCCGTCTAGAGAATAACTTTTGTTGTCTGATTTTACTTTAGGAAATAATTTAACTCAAAATGGTTTTCAAAAGAAGACTGTCAAGATCAAGTGGTAACGATACCCTGACAAAAGAGGAGTCCAGTAAGTTACCTAGCCATTCATTACTGTGTGTGTGGTCTCACATACACGAGGTAGTTGAAGAGATGAAAAGTTTGTTTTGCAGGTGCTTGCAGTTATAGGGATTTAATGGATAGAGGGGATTTGAGACTGGAGTTTTACCTCACGTTTCATGAATGACTGGAACATCCTCTGAGCCTGTCTTTCACACTAATAAGAAAAGTTAGTATTATAGACTTCATCTGTATATTATCTAGGGGCTGGGACACAGTGAAATGACAGTCCCTCCCCTTTAGTAAGCTTTTGGTCCCCTTTTAAAAAAGATTATGAATACTAGAATAGTTAAAGAGAAGGATATCAAAGTAAATACACCAGAGGCAAAGAACTAGTGCAAAGATAAGAATCTAATGGACTTTACTGCCCAGGGTGGATTTGAACCATGATTCTCAGATTTTAGCCTCCTGAGTGGCTAGGATTACAGGTTGAGCCACCAATGCCTGTTTCTTTTTTTCTTTTCTTTTTTCTTTCTTTCTTTCTTTCTTTCTTTCTTTCTTTCTTTCTTTCTTTTTTTTTTTTTTACCGTACACAGGAGTTACAATTACATGGGCAAGATGAGTACATTTCTTTTTTTTTTTTTTTTTTTTTGGGTCCGGTCATGGGGGCCTGAACTTTGGACCTGGGCGCTGTCCCTCAGCTCTTCAGCTCAAGGCTAGCACTCTACCACTTGAGCCACAGCACCACTTCCAGCTTTTTTCTTTTTTCTTATATGGTGCTGAGGAATCGAACCCAGGGCCTTTGGCATGCAAGGTATGTGCTCTACCACTGAGCCACCTTCCCAGCTCCCTGAGTACATTTCTTTTTTTTTTTTTTTTTAACCACTTCCCTTGCTTTCTCCTAGTTTTTCCTTCCTGTCCTCATCTACAGGTTGTTAGATCATTTTCAACATAGTGTCTAGTGTCTGTCCCTCCACTGAGTACATTTCTTATCAAGCATTTTTGCCTCCTCTTTTGTTTCCCCTGGCCTGTTTCTTCAAGGAAGACAGTGAGTGATCTTTTTTTCCACCTGCTTAAGGCTATTTATTGGGGAAAAAAAGATGAAAAAGAAAAAAAAAATTGGCTGGGATGGAGGCTCAGTGGTAGAGTGCTTGCCTTGCATGCATGAGGCCCTGGGTTTGATTCCTCAGCACCGCATAAACAGTAAAAGCCGGAAGTGGTGCTGTGGCTCAAGTGGTAGATTGCTAGCCTTAAGCTAAAGAGCTGAGGGACAGCGCCTAGGACTAGAGTTCTAAGCCCCACGACTGACAAAAAAAAAAGGAAAAAATAGAATTGTGAAGGAAAAAGAAAAGTTTTCTTCAAGAGTTTTCTTCAGGAGCCCTTTGTTACCTTATTTTAAGTTGAAAGCCTTAGGATAAAAACAGTGTGGATTTTGTACTCATACTTTTGATGCCAGAGAACCTGCTTCATCTTGTTTTTGTATATAGTTGAGTGATTTTAAACTTTGGTGTATCTCAGAATTATTGCTGGAAAAGTTTGCCCAAAATTCAGACTTTTAGGAATAAAGCCTAGAATATGCATTTTAATAAGCTTCTTAGTGGTTTGCAAACAGCAGCTTGAAGAAGACATTCATTTCCATTTCCATAGTTATTCTTGTTACCAAGCAATCCTGAGCTGCTGGCACATTTTGTATTCTTTGAGTGAAAAATTCAATTGAAGATAATTATTTGTTGATTGCTTAATTTATCTGTTTATTTGGAAGTCACATTTGTTGTCCACTGTTGGAAATAGTTCCTTCTATTGAAGCACCAGTTCTAGTTATATTCTTCAGAAATAACAGTTTTCATCATAGCGCTCTTATTCCTGAGGTTATATTTAATCTTTCTTTCTTTCTTTCTTTCTCTCTTTCTTTTTCTTTCTTTCTTTCTTTTTTGTCATCTTAAAAATTTTGCTTAGTCTCAGAAGACAAGATGCAGCCACTTACCAAAACAATAAAGAAATCTCATGCTCCCAATCAAGTTGAAGAAAATGACACTGTTTTTGTAAGACTTCTCAAGACATCAGGACTTATTCTTAAAACTGGACAGAATCAGAATCAACTGGGTAATTTTTTGTTATTTTATAAGTATTAACTTATTGTTATAAGTAATTTTATTATTACAAGTAACATAATTTTTGGGTATTGTGGTTTGAATTTAGTGCCCTGAACTTGCTAGGCAAGTCCTACCATTTAGGCTCAACACTTGATGCATTCCTCATTCCTTTTAGCTTTAGTTATATTTCAGGTAGTGTCTCAAGGCACCTTCAGACTTAAAAGCATTGTATCTCTCCCTCCTCTATAACTGAGATTACAGACATGAGCTACCATGACCAACTTTTTTTTTTTTTGGTTGGTTGTGGGGGCTAAACTCTGGGCCTGGGTGCTGTCCCTCAGCTCTTCAGCTCAAGGCTTGAGCCACTTGAGCCACAGTGCCACTTCTGGCCTTTTCTATTTATTTGGTACTGAGGAATTGAACCCAGGGCTTCATGCCTGCTAGGCAAGCACTCTATCACTAAGTCACTTTCCCAGCCCAATCACCAATATTTTTGTTTCTGTTGGTACTGGAGCTTGAACTCAGGACCTTTACATTGTCTCAACTTCTTTTTTTTTTTTTTTTTTTTTTTTTTTTTGCCGCTCCTGGGGCTTGAACTTGGGACTTGGGCTCTGTCCCTGAGCCTCTTTGTGCTCAAGGTAGTGTTCTACCACTTGAGCGACAGTGACACTGTTGGCTCTTTCTGAGTAGTTTATTGGCTATAAGAGTCTCATGGACTTTCCTGCCTGTGCTGATTTTGAGCCATGCACAATCCTTGTATCTCAGCCTCCTGAGTAGCTAAGATTACAGGTGTGAGCCACTGGTGCCCAGCTTGTGGCAGGTGTTTTTATGAATGCTTAGTGATCAATGGAGATGTTCCTCAGTGGTATATTGCCAGCCTTGAGTGAAAAAGTTACAGAAGCAGGACCTAGCCTTGAGTTCAAGCCTCATACAAGCACCAAAAAGAGGGAGAAAGAAGAAAGTTTAGTGCCTGTCTTCTATCAAAACTAAACCTTTTACTGAGGGTTTAGATGTTTGAGCTCTAAAATTAAGTTGAAAGTTTCAGTGGTGTCATCAGAAATGTAATTTTGTTGTTGTTGTTGTTGGTCATGTGGTTTGAACTCAGGGCCTAGCTTCTTCACTCAAGGTGAGTGCTCTACCACTTTGAGCCACAGTGCAGCTTCCAGATGGTTAACTGAATATAAGAGTCTTGCAAGCCTAGTGCCGGTGGCTCATGCCTGTATTCCTAGCTACTGAGGAGGCTGAGATCTGAGGATCTCGGTTCAAAGCCAGTCCGGGCAGGAAAGTCCGTAAGATTCTTATCTTCAATAAGCCACTAGAAAACCATAAATGGCGCTGTGGCTCAAGCGGTAGAGCGCTTGCCTTGAGCTGAAGAGCACAAGGACAGCGCCCAAGCCCAGAGTTCAAGCCCCACGACAAAAAAAAAAAAAAAAGAGTCTCGCAGTGCCAGCACCTGTGGCTCATGCCTATAATCATAGCTGCTCAGAAGGCTGAGATCTGAGGATTGTGGTTCAAAGCCAGTCCTGGCAGGAAAAGTGTCAGATTCTTATCTTCAATTAACATCCAGAAAACCGGAAGTGACACTGTGACTTAAAGTTCTTGAGTGCTAGCCTTAAGTGAAGAAACTTAGAGACAGTGCCCAGGCTTTGAGTTCAAGCACCACAACCAACAAAAAAAAGAAAAAAGAAAAAAAGAATCTCGCAGACTTTCCTGCTTGGGCTGGTTTTAAACAAACTTAACCCTCACTCTAGCTATGATTACAGGCATGAGCCACTGGCACCCAGCTAGAAATGTAAATCTATATGGAAGAAAACTGGTAGATGTTACAGTCTGGTGACCAGCTATCCTTCTTTCCTCATAGCTGTGGATCAAATAGTTTTTCAAAAGAAGCTCTTTCAGACCCTGAGGAAACATCCTTCTTATCCCAAAGTATGTATTTTCTTCATGCAGTCCTCTGTAATTAGGAATTTAAAGCCCCTGGGAGAAAGTTGAACAAGTTAGAATCATTTCTAGGTGACAGTACATGTTACACTAAAAATCGTATCCTTCTTTCCCCTCTCTCTCTTTTTAATGACAAAGCGAGGAGTTTAATAGAGAGGAAATGGTGGGCCTGAGCTAGAGGGCTCAAGAGCAGTCTTATCTTTTTCCTGTTTATTTTTTCATTCCACTTTGTTTACTTTTAAAATCTGTTCATTAAGGTAATAGAAGAATTTGTCAAGGGCCTGGAGTCTTACATTGAGGACAGTGAAAGTTTCAGGAACTGCCTTCTATCGTGTGAACGTCTGCAGGATGAAGAAGCCAGGTGTGGAGAGGCGGCACACAGTGACCCATTCTGTTTCAGTAATTGAGTTGGGATGGGAAAATTCAACTTTTTACCATTTCACTTTTGACTTATGATCTCTGTACCTCAAAGATTAAGCCTAACTTTAAAATGATTAAATTTGTAGCTCTAAGTCTAAGAACTAGAAGAATTTTTTTTAATAACATGTCTTAACCTATTGATAGAATTTCAGGTCTCTGCTTCTTCCTATTGTTAGTATTTCTTGTCTAACAAGATGACACTGAACATAACCTTTAAGGGTTGTATATTAAGTTTATGAACAAAAAATCATTACAAACATTAGAACAGGGAAAATTTGGAACCACCTATCGCTTTTTTACAGCATGAGTACATCTTATTCTAAGAGCCTCATTAAACTACTTCTGGGGATTGACATATTACAGGTAAGACTGCCATTTGCTTTGTGAATGTTTGATGGATGGGGTTTGGTGTGTAACCAACATAAGTGACTGGGTCCCAGGGTAGAGGCAGGCTCATTGGAGAGTTTGGGTGTTTTTTTGTTTGTTTGTTTAACGGGTCATGGGGCCTGAACTCTGGGACTGGGTGCTGTCCATCAGCTCTTCAGCTCAATGCTAGCGCTCTACCACTTGAGCCACAGTGCCACTTCTGGCTTTTTCTGCTTATGAGGTGCTGAGCAATTGAACCCAGGGCCTCATGTATGCAAGGCAAGCACTCTACCACTGAGCCACCTTCCCATCCCCTATGTGAAGATTCTTTTTTTTTTTTTTTTTTGTCGGTCGTGGGGCTTGAACTCTGGGCCTGGGCGCTGTCCCTCAGCTCTTCAGCTCAAGGCGAGCGCCCTACCACTTGAGCTACAGCGCCACTTCCGGTTTTCTGGTGGTTTATTGGAGATAGGAGTCTCATGGTCTCTCCTGCCCGGGCTGGCTTTGAACCGTGATCCTCAGATCTCAGCCTCCTGAGTAGCTAGGATTACAGGCGTGAGCCACCAGCGCCCGGCTTTATGTGAAGATTCTTATAACAGGATTTTTTGTGTGTTTTGAGTCCATCTAATGCCTAACTACTATGTCTTCTTTTTTAGCCTGCTATTATCAAAACTTTATTTGAAAAGTTACCAGAATTTCTTTTTGAAAAGTAAGTGGAGCTGTTTTCAAATATTCAAATGCTATTCTGAAAAGCTTGCTTAAAATATTGTTAGTCTCCTAGAATCATATATTTACTATGGTGCCAGGCTCATGTGTGACTACTGCAAGTTTATAGGGGTGTCTATTTGTGTAATTTCATCTCTTAATGATTTCATAAAGCTAACAAAATTATTGTTAAAATTAAGTAGCAAATTAAGTAGTACATAGGTTTATATATATGCACAGATGAGCCTTAGAAGGATACATGGTACACTGGCAATAATAGGTATTTCCAAGGAGGGGATTGACTGACTGGAGTGAGATATTTGCTGAACACTGTTCTTTCCTTTTCATTCTATTTTCTGTACTGGATTGGATTGTGTGTGTTTGTTTGTTTATAAGGTACTCTTGTTTATATGAACTCAGGACCTCTTGTTTGCTTGGCAGACAACCACTTGAGCTGTACCCCCATCTCCTTTTGCTTTATTTTTAGGATAATGTCTTGTTTTATGCCTGGATCAGAAGTGTTTGTAGTACTATTTTATGCCTGGATCAGGAGTGGCTGTGGCACTATTTTATGCTTACTACATACAGAAGATGATAGGTTCATGCCACCAAGCCCAGCTATTGGTTTTGCTGGTTCTAGGGTTGGAACTCAGAGCCTTATACTTGTTTGGCTTGCTAGCTCAGCTTGTGTTTTACCACTTGAGCCAGGCCTTCAGTGCAACTTTTTGCTGGCTAATTGTAGATTTTGTCTCATGGACTTTTCTGCTTGGGTTGTCTTCAAACCATGATTCTTCATATCTCAGCCTCTTGATTAGCCTAGTAATGTATGTGTACTCTACATATTGTTAAAAATTATGGTCAGGGAAAAAAGAAACAGCTTAATAGAAAGTACACAAAGATCATGAATAGAGTCCTCACAAATATAAGAACATCAACAATTAACATGTTCAGTTTTGCTAGCAAATACAGAAAAACTTAAAAGAATTGCATTTTTTCTACTAGCAGTCTTCTTTGCATATAATCCTCACCTATTGCTAATAAAGATGCAAAGCAGTTACTTATTCTGAAAAACAATAGGTTTTATGTATCTAAGCTTTAGTTTTAAGACTGGGATATAACTCAGTGGTGCTTTGCATCTCTAAGGCCCTAGGTTTGATCCAAAGCACTACCAAATGAAAAAGTTTGGTGAGGTGCCAGTGACTCGTGCCTATAATCCTAGCTACTAAGGAGTTGAGATCTGAGGATCATGGTTTGAAGCCAGTCTGGGCAGGAAAGTCCATGAGACTTTTTTGTGTGTGTGTGCTCGTCTTGGGGGTTGAATTTAGTGCCTTGTGATGGCTAGGCAAGCTCTCTTATCATTGAGCTACACTCTTAAATTCTTTTTGCTGTAGGTTTTAAAAAATGTTTTATTGTTTTTATAAAGGTGATGTACAGAGGGGTTATGTAAGTCAGGTAAAGAGTACATTTCTTTCTTTCTTTCTTTCTTTTTTTTGTCGGTCATGGGGGCTGAACTCTGGGCCAGGGCGCTGTCCTTCAGCTCTTCAGCTGAAGGCTAGCACCCTACCACTTGAGCCACAGTGCCACTTCTGGCTTTTTTTCCTGCTTATGTGGTGCTGAGGAATCAAACCCAGGGCCTCGTGCATGTGAGACAAGCACTCTACCACTGAGCCACCTCCCCAGCCTCCATTTTTTTCTTTACCTTTTTTTTTTTTTAGTCGTGGGTCTTGAACTCTGCGCCTGGGTGCTGTCCCTGAGCTGTTCAGCTTAAGGCAAGTGCTCTATCACTTGAGCCAAAGCACCACTACCTTTTTTTTTTTTTTTTTTGGTCAGTCATGGGGCCTGAACTCTAGACCTGGGTGCTGTCCCTGAGCTCTTCAGCTCCAGGCAAGCTCTCTACCATTTGAGCCACAGTGCCACTTCTGGTTTTCTGGTGGTTTATTGGAGATAAGAATCTCACGGACTTTTCCTGCCTGGGCTGGCTTGGAACCGCGGTCATCACATCTCAGCCTTCTGAGTAGCTAACATTGCAGAGGTGAGCCACCAGTGCCTTGACTGTCCTTTTTTTTTTTGTACTGGGGGTTGAACTTATGACCTTGCATTTGCTAGGCAAGGGTTTGCCACTGAGCTACATCCTAGCTTTAATTATATTAATTTTAAGTAATAATTCTGTAACTTCTGTTTTGTTTTCTCTCTACTTTCTCCTGGATGTTGACAATTCAGTACGTTTTCTTCTAGACATTTTCTCAAAGTAGTTAATCATAAATCTACTTCTTTTGGTAGGGCTTCCATGTTTCTAGCAAGTGACCCATACATAGCATGTGTGCTGTAAATATCAATTAAATAGGTATGATATTTTGAGAATGGTTATGCTTGTTTTGTAAGTCAGAAAAATTATGTTCCCAAGCTGGGGATGTAACTCAGTTGTAGAAACTCTGCTTAGGATGTGTGAGAGCCTAGGTTTAGTCCCCAGCACCAAAAAACAAAAATCAGAAAGGCTAAGTCCCTGCTCTTCTATTTTTCACATACAGACCAAATAGTGATGGGATCAGCATGCCTCGACTCATTATCAGTCAGCTGAAATGGCTTGACAGAATTGTGGATGGCCAGGTAGGCTTGGGGGCTATTACTTAAAGACTTCCATGTCAAATGTTTAGAATTTACAAAAGTTTTTTTTTTTAAAACAGAAAATTGCACCTTTCCATTTGTCTATTAGTTGTCTTTTCTCCCAGCTTTTATCATTTGAGAATCATGAGTATTTCATCTTTAAATTTCTTCAAAAAATAAACTAACATCATGCATGGTGGTGCATACCTATAAACTCAGCACCTGGAACACTGAGACAGGAGCATCAGAAGGCCAAACAAAGTCACTCTATCTCTTTTAAACAAAAACAACACTTGGTGACTCACACCTATAATCCTAGCTACTCAGGTGGCTGAGATCTGAGGATCATAGTTCAAAGCCAGCCTGGGCACACATCTCCAATTAACCACTCAAAAACTGGAAGTAGAGCTGTGGTTCAAAGTGGTAGAGTGCTAGGCTTAAGCAAAAGAGCTCAGGGACTGTGCCCTAGCCATGAGTTCAAGCCTCATGACCAACAAAAAGAAAAAAAAAGAAAAAGAGAAGCTTACTCAATAACATAAAGTTACTTTATAACATAAAGGTATTTATAGTATACATTTTATATAAAATAACAATATACACATAATTTAACATATTGCTATTTTATATAAAATAACAAAATACCTATAATTTAATATATAAATAATAAAAACTAAATATTACTTGCTTTCAAAATATAGAGATTATTATTTCTCAAAAGTAGTCAGATCCCAACTGTCTTACTTTACTGTAAGTGTTTTTTTTTGTTTGTTTGTTTTTTGCTTTTTTTTTTTTTTGTCTGTCATAGGGCTTGAACTCTGGGCCTGGGCGCTGTCCCTCAGCTCTTCAGCTCAAGGCTAGCACTCTACCACTTGAGCCACAGTGCCACTTCCGGTTTTCTGGTGGTTTATTGGAGATAGGAGTCTCACGGTCTCTCCTGCCGGGGCTGGCTTTGAACCGCGATCCTCAGATCTCAGCCTCCTTAGTAGCTAGGATTACTGGCGTGAGCCACAGGCGCCTGGCGCAAGTGTTTTAATTTAATTGCATATGAAGGAAAATTATAGGAAGTTTTTCCAGTTATGAATTCATTACTTAAACCCCTTGGTAAGTTGAATCTATTTGAACCAAGTACTTGAACTTGAGGTCTTCTTTTCAGTTGTTCTTTTTTTTTTTTTTTTTTTAACCAGTACTGGGGCTTGAATTCAGGGATTAGGCACTGTCCCTTAGCTTTTGCTCAAGGCTAGCACTCTACCCCTTGAGCCACAGCACCACTTCCAACTTTTTTCTATTTATGGGGTCCTGAGGAATTGAACCTAGGGCTTCATGTACGCTAGGCAAGCACTCTATCACTAAACCACATTCCCAGCCCTTTTCAGTTGTTCTTAAAACCATTCTTTTAATTTTAGTAGAAATTCCAAGTTGAAAGTTGGAAAGAACGTGAGTTTTGGTCTTATCTGGGCTGGGATGTGCCACTTAGCTATAGATCCTGAGTAACTGGTATTCCCACATTTTGAAGATGGGGATATCCAAGCTCCATAGTTGTGAAGACTAATGAAATAATGTATATAGCACAAGTATTAGATAATGAGCCATCTATCCTATTATTTATATATGCTTGTTTAGATTTTTTTTTTGTGCCACTTGTCTGTTAAGTTTAGAACTTGCTGTCATTATATTGTATGTATGAAAATTTCAGCTCGGAGTAGCTATTGGGCCATTTCTCATAATGTCTTCCATCACAGGACCTCACCATGAAAATCATGCAGCTGATTAGCATTGCTCCAGTCCCTCTACAACAGGACTTTGTCACCAGCCTTCCTGAGATCTTGGGGGATGCCCAGCATGCTGATGTAGCGAATGAACTCAGGTGAGTAAGCACTGCTGTATTATCTCAGTGAAGTGTCCAACAAGGTAGCTTTTGCACTGTGGTGTGAAGTGGTGATGTGGTCCTTCCCATATAAAAAGACTCTGGTATACCTACCTCCTTTTCATAGTTAGGGAATGAGATTTAACTTGTTTTTCTTTCTTTTATTTGCTGGTACTGGATTTGAATGCAGGTTCTTGTGCTTTCCAGGCAGGAGCTTGTACTTCTGATCCACACCTCCGGCTCCTGTTTATACTGATTATTATTATATTTTTTCTTTTGTCTGTTACGAGGCTTCAACTTACGGCTTGGTGCTGTCCTTAAGCTCTTTTCTTCAAGGCTAGCGCTTTACCACTTGAGCCACAGTGCTACTTCCAGTTTTCTGGTGGCTATTTGGCAAACAATGTCTCATGGACTTTCCTTCCCAGACTGACTTTGAGCCATGTGATCCTCAGATCTCAGCCTCTTGAGTAGCTATGATTATAGGCATGAGCCACTGGCGCACACACAAATTTCATTTGGGCAATGGTGGCTCATGCCTGTAATCTTAGCTACTCAGGAGGTTGAGATCTGAGGATCATGGTTTAAAACTAGTCAGGCAGGAAAGTTCATGAGACTTGTTTTTTGGGGGGTGGGGGATCAGTCATGGGGCCTGAACTCTGAGCCTGGGCACTGTCCCTCAGCTCTTCAGCTCAAGGCTAACGCTCTACCACTTGAGCCACAGTGCGACTTCTGGCTTTTTTTCTGCTTATGTGGTGCTGAGGACTCGAACCCAGGGCCTCATGCATGTAAAGCAAGCACTCTACCACTGAGCCGCCTTCCCAGCCCAATGAGACTCTTAACTATTCCTAAAAATGCTGAAAGTGGAGTTGTGTCTCAAGTGGTAGAATGCTAGCCTTGAGCAAAATGACAAAAATCTCAGGGACAGCACTCAGGCCCTGTGTTCAAGCCCTAGGATCAGTACTAGAATAAAATAAAGGGGCGAGGGAAGAATCGGGTAGGGGGAGGGGGGAAGAATGGGAAGGGATGGGAAGGGGAAACAAAGAGGAGGCAACAATGCTTGATAAGAAATGTACTCATTGGGGCTGGGAAGGTGGCTCAGTGGTAGAGCGCTTGCCTTGCATGCCTGAGGGCCCTGGGTTTGATTCCTCAGCACCACATAAGCAGGAAAAAAAAGCCGGAAGTGGCGCTGTGGCTCAAGTGGTAGAGCGCTAGCTTTGAGCTGAAGAGCTGAGGGACAGCACCCAGGCCCAGAATTCAGGCTCACGACCGGACCCCCCTCCCCCCCCAAAAAAAAAATGTATTCGTTATCTTGCCCATGTAATTGTAACTCCTCTGTACTGTATTCTCACAAAAAATTTTTTTAAAGTAAATAAAATAAAATAAAGAACCAAACAAACAAAAAAAAACAACTCAGGAAGGGTATGTATCAAGTTAAACAGTAGTGACCTCAGTAGTAAGGATAGTGAAGGAGGGATTGATTCTCATGTCTACTTTAGTTCTTCTGATGATTGGAATTTTTATAAGCATGTATTATGTTTACCATAAGACTTTTGTTTCTTTTTGTACTGGGACTTGAACTTTGGGCCTCACTCTCTCCCTCTCATTTTTCACATTTTTCACTCATAGATGGCACTCTACCACTTGAACCACACCTCTACTTGCAGCTTTTTGCTAGTTTGAAATAAGAGAGTCTCTGAGATTTGTCTTCCCTAGTGGCTGTAAACTGTAATTCTGTTTTTTTTGGTAGCTGTAATTACAGGCATAAGCCACTGGCATCTGGCATGCAGATAATTTTTAATTAAAATATTATATATAGTAATGAAGTAGGAGATAAACAGTTCATTTTATGTATCTATAGATTCCATTTTTACATCCAACCTATTACAGATCAAAGATAGCTAGTGGGTCACACTTGTCATCTTAGTGACTTAGGAGGCTGAGGTCTAAGGACTACGATTCTAAGCCAGCCTGGGTAAGAAAGTCTGTGAGTCTTTTATCTCCAATTAAATATCAGAAAACCAGAAGTAGAGCTGTGGCTCAAAGTCGTAGAGTGCTGGCCTTGAGCAAAATTGCTCAGAGATGGTGTGCAGGCCCTGAGTTCAAGCCCCATGACTGACAAAAAAATTTCATTCATAACATGTACAGACATTTCTTGTCCCTCCCTAAATTGTAAAGTATAATAAGTATTTGTCCAGTGTTTACATTGTATTAAATATTATAAATATTCTAGAGGTGGTTTGAAGTATTCTAGAGGAAGTGCAAAGTCATGCTGGGTTTGTAAGTCATATTCAAATAACCATACCATTTTATATGGTGGACTTGTATATCTGAAGATTTTGGTATCCATGGGACCTGGAACCTAGTCTCTACATATATTAAGAGATAACTATGCATCTCTCTTCCCACACCAGTGAGTGGTCTTTTCAAGTCATTATTTGCCTTTTGTATGTAAACCATTAGACAGTTTTTCTTTTTCTACTGTTCACAGTGACCTGCTGATGGAGAACACTACTCCACTTACTGTCCCAATCCTGGATGTTCTTTCCAGCCTCCGACTTGACACAAATTTCCTGTCTAAGGTAGGAAAGACTCTGCTTTCCAGAAATGGCACACACCTTTCTGACCTTTTGGAACCAGTCTATGTTAATTGGCCATCAACTTGGGAAAAATCATATATAGTGAAAACAGCTTTTTGAAGTATAGTCAGTGTTCAGTGAATCTCATTATTTTTTTTGGCCCAGTCCTTGGGCTTGAACTTAGAACCTGAGCAATGTCCTTGAGCTTCTTTTTTTGTTGGTGATGGGGCTTTAACTCAGGGCCTGGGTACTGTCCCTGAGCTCTTTTGCTCAACACTAGTGCTCTCCACTTCTGGTTTTTTGGTGGTTAATTGGAGATGAGAGTCTCATAGACTTTGTTACCAGGACTGGCTGTGAACCATGTTCCTCAGATCTCAGCCTCCTGAGTAGCTAGGATTATAGGCATGAGGCACCAGTACCTTGCTTGTCCCTGAACTTTTGTGATCAAGATGAAATCTACTACTTTGAGACATAGCTCCATTTTTGGCTTTTTAGCAGTTAATAAGAATCTCACAGATTTTCCTGCCTGGGCTGGCTTTGTACCACAATCCTCAGATCTCAGCCTCCTGAGTAGCTAGTATTACAGACGAGTACCAGTGCCTGGCTTTCAATGAATCTCACTATGTGCATATTATAATGGATTCACTGTTTTGTGTGTGTGTGTGTGTGTGTGTGTGCACGCGCGTGCATACATGTATAAATTTATTCTGAGACTGGAACTCAACATCTTGCTCTTGCTTGGCTTTTTCACTCATAGCAGGGCTTTCTACAACTTGAGCCACATCTCAGTTCCAGCTTTTGCTGGTTATTTGGAGATAAGAATCTCTTAGATTTGTCTGCTTGGGCTGGCTTTGTTTTTTGGTTTTTGGTTTTTTTTTTCGGGCGTGGGGTTTGAACTCTGGGCTTGGGCACTGTCCCTCAGCTTTTCAGCTCAAGGTGAGTACTCTACCACTTGAGCCACAGCGGCACTTCCGGTTTTCTACTGGTTTATTGGAGATAAGAGTCTCACGGACTTTCCTGCCCGGGCTGGCTTTGAACCGTGATCCTCAGATCTCAGCCTCCTGAGTAGCTAAGATTACAGGCGTGAGCCACCAATGCCCAGCTCAATGCTTGGCTGGCTTTGAACCATGATTCTCAGATCTCATCTTTCTGAGTAGATGGAAATAGAGGCGTGAGCCACTTACATTTAGCCAATTTTTCTAATTTTAACTAACAAGTCATGCTGGTTAAAGTAATGACATGAAAAGGTTTTCTTTTTTCTTCCTCACCCTATCTATCCCCTCAAGTTACCTGGTTCCATTTTTACATATGTACATTGAATATTATGAATGTGTTCACTTTCCATTGAAAGAAGTTCTTTGTGCTTTTTTATGTTTAGATACGGCGGTTGGTGATGGGTAAACTGTCATCTCTCAGACTGGATGATTTACCTGTGATAATGAAGTTTATTCTTCATTCTGCAACAGCCACCAATGCACTTGAGGTATTCTATTATTTCCCACCAAGTCTATATAAAGAAATATACTGGGGCTGGGAAGGTGGCTCAGTGGTAGGGTACTTGCCTTGCATGCATGAGGCCCTGGGTTCGATTCCTCAGCACCACATAAGCAGAAAAAGCCGGAAGTGGTGCTGTGGCTCAAGTGGTAGAGCGCTAGCCTTGAGGCTGAAGAGCTGAGGGACAGCGCCCAGGTCTAGCGTTCAGGCCCCATGACTGACAAAAAAAAAAAAAAAAAAATCAGGATAAATTACTAGTCTAAATTGTTCTTCTCTGCCCCCAGACTAATTGATAATGCTGATCGTTGCAGACACATTGAGGAAAGGACTGGAGCCACTAGTCAGATTATTCTTTTAAGCTGCTTTAGTTGTATTTACTTTTTTTTTTTGGTCGGTCGTGGGACTTGAACTCTGGGCTTGGGCACTGTCCCTGTGCTTTTCAGCTCAAGGCGAGTGCTCGACCGCTCAACCTCTTGTGCCACTTCCGGTTTTCTAGTGGTTTATTGGAGATAAGATTCTCATGGTCTTTCCTGCCCGGGCTGGCTTTGAACCATGATCCTCAGATCTCAGCCTCCTGAGTAGTTAGGATTATAGGCGTGAGCCACCAGCGCCTGGCTTGTATTTACTATTTTTGTGTATTAGTGTCTAAGGAAATCTGGGATTCTGGGATGACATACTCTATTTGGCGTTAACTTGTCTTATTAACCTGCTCTCAAATTTCTCAGCCTGGCATTAAAATTTTTTTCTTCCTCAGTCTTTCAGGAGTTACTATGGTTCTGTTAGGAGAGTTTGCAGGACACATGACTAATACTTAGTTTTGTAGGTAATTACTGAACTTCGGAAGAAGTTTGACCTGCACCACTTTATGTTGCCGTCACAGTTTCTTGCCTCCCAAAACAAGTTGAAAAGTAAAGGAGGAGCAAGGTACAGTTTTTTGACAGTTGCCATTCTTTTTCCTGCATAGACAAATGTTTTCTGATGTGGGTCCTAAAGTCAGGATCGTTAGTGCTTACTACTCAGAACTATGAATGCTAGCAGTAATTATTACATTCACATACAGTACTGTGCTAATCTTTACGGTGTGTGTCAGACTTGAATGCATGTACTTGGGCTCCTACTTGGCTTTTGATTTATGGCTGACACTATCACTTATCACTTGAGTCATGCCTCCAGTTCCGATGTCTATGTAAAGCTTTATTAGTCAGAATAATCCTAGATAGACTACAAGTTGTGGTGGTGGTGGTGGTGGTGGTGGTGGTGGTGGTGTGTGTGGTGGTGGTGGTGGTGGT
This sequence comes from Dipodomys merriami, assembly GCF_024711535.1. Classification (NCBI taxonomy): domain Eukaryota; kingdom Metazoa; phylum Chordata; class Mammalia; order Rodentia; family Heteromyidae; genus Dipodomys; species Dipodomys merriami. Next base: position 407,713 of record NW_027202427.1, read on the forward strand.
GGTGTGTGTGGTGGTGTGTGTGGTGTGTGGTGTGTGGTGTGTGGTGTGTGTGGTGTGTGTTGTGTGTGTTGTGTGTTGTGTGTGTTGTGTTCTGATCCTGGGGATTGTACTCCAGGCCTTGCTGCCTGTGCTTCTCTGCTTCTCTGCTGGAGGATAGCACTCTACCATTTGAGCCACAGCTCTACTTCCAGCTTTTTGATAGTTTGTTGGAGGTAAGGTTTCCTGGATGTTTTTACCTGGGGTGGCTCTGAACCTCAATCTTCAGATCCTAGCCTCCTGGCTAGCTAGGATTACACACATGACCCACCAGCCTCCAGCTGCAATATGTTAATTATTGGACATATGATGTTGAGATTTACTCCAGGGTATGTGGCTACTAAGCAGGAACCCAGATCCTAAAAGTTCTTCTCTGGTAAGGGAAAGATACAATTTTCCTTCAATTTTTAGTTCTTCAGGAAGCCAAGAAAGCACCAGTAAAGACTGTATCGTTCTTCTCTTTGATGTAATAAAGTCAGCAGTTAGATATGACAAAACCATTTCAGAAGCCTGGATTAAGGTGAGTAAGATCTTTGGAACTTTGAGTATCATGGGGAAAATGAATGTCAATTATTGTCAGTTGTATAAGTCCTGAGGCTTGAACTCATTGCCTGGGTGCTGTCCCTGAGCTTTTTTGCTCAAAGCTAGTGCTCTACCTCTTGAGTCACAACTCCTAAAAATCATTCAAATATAAGGGCTAGATGATTGATAGGTAAATGTGGACTCTCAGATAAGAAAACAGAGCATGCAGAGTTAGGCATGTTCCACTGATGTTTGGTAATATTATTGTCACCCTTGTTTTTTTTAGGCAATTGAAAGCATTGCCTCAGTGGCTGAACACAAGGTAATTACAGTCTTGTACTATGAATTTAAAATATTATAGCCAAAGTAGTGACATTGTGTAGTGACACGACAGTCATCCTTCAGTACTTTCCATAGCTGCTCTACTAAATATTGGCTGGGATGATGATCTAAAGGGTAACTTTCCAAATAACCAGTTCTTTTAATTAATTTTAGTAATTAGATGAGCCTCCAATATTTAGAAGAAATAGGAAAATCCTAGACCCATCATTCCTACATGGTCTATGGCAGGTTCCTGTGTCTGTCTGCCCTTCCTTCCATCTGGCAGGAAGTATTGTCCAGATAAGAACTTTCTGTGGGCTGGGAAGTTGGCTCAGTGGTAAAGTGCTTGCCTTGCATGCTCAAGGCCCTGGGTTTGATTCCTCAGCACCACGTAAGAAAAAAGCAAAAAGCCGGAAGTGGCGATGTGGCTCAAGTGGTAGAGCGCTAGTCTTGAGCTGAAGAGCTGAGGGACAGCGCCCAGGCCCAGAGTTCAGGCCCCACGACCGGACCCAAAACAAAAACAAAAACAAAAAACAAACAAACAAAAAAGAACATTCTGTGTGTCACTGCAATTTCTCCCTGGAGGCCTGTATGCTCTGTATTATCAATGAAATGCTACTGGAAAACCTTCCCCCCAACCTTTTTTTCCCCCCAGTACATGGGGTTTTGAACTTATAGCCTTCCACTTGTTTGGCTGACACTCTTACCATTTGAGTCAATGCCTCTAACCCTTATTGTTTTCTTATGATAAATCTGAAGCGATCCAGAATTATTCCTATAATATCACTTTTATATTTCCAGTAATTTTCTTTTTCTTCCTCCTCCCCCTCCTCTTCCTCTTCTTCTTCCTCTTCTTTTTTGTCAGTCAGGGGGCTTGAACTCTGGGCCTGGGTGCTGTCCCTGAGCCCTTCAGCTCAAGGTGAGCGCTCTACCACTTGAGCCACAGTGCCACTTCCACTTTTCTGGTGGTTACTTGTAGATAAGAGTCTCACAGACTTTACTGTCTGGGCTGGCTTTGAACCTTGATCTTCAGAGCTTAGACTCCTGAGTAGCTAGGATTACAGGCGTGAGCCACTGGCACCTAGCAGTGTTTTCTTCTTTTAATAAATTAATTTGTGTGTGTGTGGTAGTAGGTACTGGAACTTCTAGGTTTTGCAGTTTAGCTCAGTTTCTTTTAGTTCATAGCTAGCACTGTACCACTGAAGCTACATTTCCACATCTGGATTTCTGGTTAATTGGAGATAAGTCTCAAGAAGTATTTCTATAGCCTGGTGCTGCTGGCTCACACCTATAATCCTAGATTCTCAGGATGCTGAAATCTGAAGATCAACGTTCACAACCAGCCTAGCCTAGAAAGTCTGTGAGACTCTTATCTCTAGTTAACCACTAAAAGCCACAAGTAGAGCTGTGGCTCAAGTGTGGTGCCCAGGCTCTGGGTTCAAGCCCTAAGGTCACATACAAGAAAAAACGTTTTCTTGGTCTGGATTTGAACCTTGATTCTCAGATTTCAGCCTCTTGATTAACTAGGTATGTGCCACAGATATGAGCCACTTCCAATTTAAAAAAAAAATACTGTTATTATAAAGGTGATGTACAGAGAGGTTACAGTTACATAAGTTTGGTAAAGAGTACATTTCCTTTTGGACATTGTTACCCCTTCCCTCCTTTTTCCTAGTTTTTCCCTCCCACAAGTTGTATAGTTGATTTTCAACATAGTGTCTAGTGAGTACCAGTGTTGTTTTTGTTTACCCCTTGTCCCTCTATTTCTGTGCTTTTTCTTACCCTCCCAAAGACATAAAGAAACAAGACCAAAAGAAAACAAAAACATCAACAAAGGAAAAAAAAACGTTTCCATTTCCTGGAGTTCATTTACAGGGTTTTCTTGAGAGATACTGTGGGTAATAGTTGTGGCACCTAATTTCTCTGAAAAAAATTTTCTGGGTCTTGTGACTATATATGTACTCTGGGAGTATTTGAAACAAATGATTTCATCCCTCTGTTTTATGGGAGAAAGTTGAGAGTTACTATTGGGTTACTAAACTGTTACTGTTGCCTATTGATGTAGATTTTTGATATGGCGATGCTTCTGGTCATCTACAGCACCAGCACCCACACAAAGAAGTACATAGAGAGGGTGCTTAGAAGCAAGATTCGATTAGGCCACATTGAAAAGCATCTGCTAGAGAATACATTCTGTGTTCATGACATGGTAAGTGTCAGAGAATCAGGCAAGCTTATTTGAGAAAAACAGAAAGATCATCTTAACCTTTCCAGACCTTTACTAAGTTTTGATCTTTGTTGGAGTTCAAAGCCTGTTTCAAGATAATTACAATTATTATAGTATTACATAGCTTGACTGATTTATTATGATGTTAGTAAATAAACCTAAGATTTTATTTACTATTTACTTGTTGTTGGTCATGGGATTTGAATTCTGGGCCTGGGCTCTGTCCCTGAGCTCTTCAGCTCAAGGCCAGTGCTCTACCACTTGAGCCACAGTGCCACTTCTGGTTTTCTGCTGGTTTATTGGAAATAAGAATCTCACGGGCTTTGAACCTGAGCTGGCTTTGAACCATGATCCTCAGCTCTCAGCCTCATGAGTCGCTAGGATCACAGGTGTGAACCCACCAGTGTCCAGCTGATTTTTTTTTTTTTTGGTCGGTCGTGGGGCTTGAACTCTGGGCCTGAGTGCTTTCCCTCAGCTCTTCAACTCAAGGTGAGCGCTCTACCACTTGAGCTACAGCGCCACTTCTGGTTTTCTGGTGGTTTATTGGAGATAGGAGTCTTGCGGTCTTTCCTGCCCGGGCTGGCTTTGAACTGAGATCCTCAGATCTCAGCCTCCTGAGTAGCTAGGATTACAGGCGTGAGCCACCAGTGCCCAGCAAAAATCAGCTTACTTTTTTTTTTTTTTTGGGGGGGGGGGGGGTCCGGTCGTGAGGCCTGAACTCTAGGCCTGGGCGCTGTCCCTCAGCTCTTCAGCTCAAGGCTAGCGCTCTACCACTTGAGCCACAGCGCCACTTCCGGCTTTTTTTCTTTTTGCTTACGTGGTGCTGAGGAATCAAACCCAGGGCCTCAGGCATGCAAGGCAAGTGCTCTACCACTGAACCAACTTCCCAGCCCCTTTTTTTTTTGTCAGTCGTGGGTATTGAACTTTGGGCCTGGGTACTGTCCCTCAGCTCTTCAGCTCAAGGCTAGCACTCTATCACTTGAACCACAACACCATTTCCGGGTTTTTGTGGTGGTTATTTGGAGATTAGAGTCTCACGGCCTTTCCTGCCCAGGCTGGCTTTGAACCTCCTTCCTCAGATCTTAGCCTCCTGAATAGCTAGGATTACAGGTGTGAGCCACTGGAGCCTGGCTGATTTTTATTTTTTTCTGCAGAAAGTTCATGAAATTTCTTGCATTGAACTTAATTTTACTCAAATTCCAACTTACATTTAGGTCTTCTTTCTCCATAGTGTATAAGTTGATTTTTTTTCCTCCCAGAAGGTAGACTAAATTGTTATGCAAAATTTCATCTCGTTTTTTCAAAGTTTAATTTTTCCCTGGTCATTTTAGTAGTCTCTATGAAGCTGTTTTTTTTTTTTTTTTTTGGGTCCGGTCGTGGGGCCTGAACTCTGGGCCTGGGCGTTGTCCCTCAGCTCTTCAGCTCAAGGCTAGCGCTCTACCACTTGAGCTACAGCACCACTTCTGGCTTTTTTCTTATGTGGTGCTGAGGAATCGAACCTAGGGCCTCTGGCATGCAAGGCAAGCGCTCTACCACTGAGCCACCTTCCCAGCCCCTTCTATGAAGCTTTTAACCTTGACAAATTGGCCTCTTGGATCCTGTTCTAAGAGGTTTCCAAAGTCCTGACATGTGCTGATTACTGTGGTTCATACCTGTAGTGCCAGCACAAAGAAGGCTGAGGCAGGAAGATTTTAAGTTTGAGGCCAATCTTGGGCTGTATGGTGAGAGTCTGTCTGTCTCACTTCGAAAAATAGCCCCTGAAAACCCTGAGGGAGGACAACATGAAAGAGACATAAAATGAAGCTATGAAACATATCAGTATGGCCATTCAATATTGTGAACAATAGAGGTCGATCCTTCTCAGAGTGTAAGCCAACCCAAGATCAAAAATGCTGGGAATGGTGTTTTGCCAACTGGAAATTTAGAAGTTCACTGTGCTGAGCTTAGTGGGCTGGCAATTTGGACCTTGGCTTAGGAGCTGAAGAGAGTATATACTCGGGAGTGCTCTACCACTTGAGCCATGCCTTCAGCCGTCCTTTCTTTAGCAATTTTTCAAAAAGGGTCTGACATTTATGTCTGGGTTGGCCTAGACAGCAATTCTACTTATGCTTTCCATGGAGCTGAGATGACAGATGGGCACTGCCACACCCAGCTATTAGTTGAGATAGGGTCTTGCGAACTTTTTGTCCAGTCTGGCCTTGAACTATGATCCACTAGATGTCTACTGCTGAGTAACTGAGATTCCAGGCATGAGCCATACACCTGTCATTTTGGTTGTTGTTCCATTGGTGGTATTGGATAGAACTGAGGGTCACAGGTTTACTAGGCCAACACTTTTCCCACTTGAATCATGTCCCAGTTGCTTGTATTATTTTTTTAATACAGTCTGGTTTTGCCTGAGCTGGTCTAGACTATGACTGTCTTATTTTGCTTTCCATGAAATTGGGATGAGAGGTTCATACCACCATGCCCAACTTACTGGTTGAGATGAGCTCTTTCTAACTTTTTGCCAAGGGTGGCTTGCAACTTTGAGTCTGCTGATATCTGCCTCCTGAGTAGCTAGGATTATAGGTATGAATCAGTATTATCAACTTGTAGTTTCTCTCTCTCTCTCCCACTCTCTCTCTGTCTGTCTCTCTCTGCCTCTCTATTTTTTTAATTATATCAGTTTTGTATTCAGGTTTCATACCTGCTAGGCTGGTGTGATAGTGATACCACTGAGACACACTTCCGTCCTGTTTCTCACCTACTCCTTTCAGAATGAGAGTTCACTTCCCTCTCAGCTCATTCCTGAGCTGTGATCCACCTGCTTCCGGTGTCCCATCATCGATGGATCTCAGGTGTCTTACCACTGCCTTCAGCTTTACTCCATGGAGACAGTCTCTCAGACTTTTTCTGCCTTGGCTGGCCTGGATCCTCTGTCTTTTCAATTTCAGTCTCCCACATAGCTGGGGATGATGAGGCCACACTACTGCACCCAGGTACAGGTTGTGTAGACTTCTCATGAGTCTTTCTGCCCTGGCTGGCCTCAAACCGAGATCCTTTCATTCTCAGCCCACCATGCCTCCAGTCTGGCTTTTTCTTTTTTCCTTCTGGCTAGTTGGAGATAAAGTAAAAGTATTTTCTGCTCAGATTGGCTTTGAATAGTGATCTTCAAATTTCAGATTACTGTGTAGGTCTGATTATAGACTTGAGCTACTGACACCTGGCCGAATTAACCTTCTTTCCTTTGTTTGTTTTTTGGTGCCAGTCCTGAGGCTTGAACTCAAGGCCTGAAGGTACTGTCCCTGAGCTCTTTTCCTCAAGGCTAGCACTTTTACCACTTGAACCTCAGCTCCACTTCTGGCTTTTTTAGTAGTTAATTGGAGATAAGAATCTTTTTGACCTTCTTGCCTAGACTGGCTTCAAACCACAATCCTCAGACTCCAGTCTCTTGAATAGCTCCGACAAGAGGCATGAACCAGCAGTGCCCAGCTCTTATTAACCTTTTAAAACAGTTTTTATGTGTCTGTGACATTCCATTTATCCTGACAAAACATTTGCACCTGTGAAGAATTATCTTGGCTAAAATAAGAATTAAAGTTCCTTAAGTGAAAATAACAGTTGGGGCTGAGGACAGGCTCTGTGGTGGAGCACTTGCCTTAGCATGCATGAAGAAAATTCAGATAGAGAGTTGGGGGGGAAAACTTAGCACTCCAAAGGACGTTACTATGTGTTTTTTCTTTTATAACTGTTTTTCCACATTTCTTTCCTCTCTTCCCCTCCAGGTTCTTAAGGATATTTGTCCATCCATTCTGTCATTGGCTCAGAGTTTGTTTCACTCACAAGACCCAAGTATAATTTCATTTGGCAGTCTCCTGTATACATATGCTTTTAGATTTTTTGACACTTACTGCCAGCAGGTATGTTGACATGTTTATCTGCATAAGGAAGGAATAAGGAAATGAAAAGATAAAGAAATATATTTCCAAGTGAGTTGCATGTGCTCAGGTGATTATTTTGTGTCAGTTGGAAGATATTGAAGGGGAAAGAATTTTGAGTCTTGAAACTTAGTTCTGTCCCAGTTTTGAAGTGAGGAAATTGATCCGAAGAAGCAAATTTTGTGTTTGTGTTCAGAACATTGTCTGGGGTTGTCCCATAGTTTTTACAGCATAGGAAAGGCAATTAAACTTATCTGTAGATAATAAACTTCCAATTGATCCTAGAATTGCTCCCTAAAGAAATGACCAGTGGATTCTGGCCCATGTAATTATAACCCCTCTGTACAGTATTTTCACAATAAAAAAAAATAAAAATTAAAAAAAAAAAAGAAATGACCAGTGGAAAATAAATCAGTGAGAAATGCTTGAGGCCTAACTCAGTGTCCACAAACAGAAGACACAAAATTTAATATCAAATACTGAGAGGGAAGGCTATAGCTGAGGAAAGCAGATAAGAACCAATGTCTTGCCTTGCCGGTGGCTCACTCTGTAATCCTAGCTACTCAAGAGGCTGAGATCTGAGGTTCACGGTTCAAAGCCAGCCCAGGCAGGAAAGTCTATGACTCTTATCTCCAATAAAGCACTAGAAAACCGGAAGTGGCGCTGTGGCTCAAGTGGTAGAGCGCTTGCCTTGAGCTGAAGAGTGCAGGGACAGCACCCAAGCCTAGAGTTCAAGCCCCACCACGGACAAAAAAAAAAAAAAGAACCAATGTATTACTTTGTATTTTTACTTATACTTTAGCATTTATTAGCAATATTTACAAAACATTTGAACATAACTTTTACAAATAAAGACACATAAGAAAATAAGCAAATACTTTTCTTTTTTTTTTTGGTCTGGTCGTGGGGCCTGAACTCTGGGCCTGGATGCTGTCCCTCAGCTCTTCAGCTCAAGGCTTGCACTCTACCACTTGAGCCACAGCGCCACTTCTAGCTTTTTTTTTCCTGCTTATGTGGTGCTGAGGAATCGAACCCAGGGCCTCATGCATGCAAGACAAGCGTTCTACCACTGAGCCAACTTCCCAGCCCAGCAAATAATTTTCTTAAGTTGCTAGGAATTGAATCTAGGGGCTTGCACATGTAAGACAAGGAATATACCTACCATTGCTGGTCCCCTTTAAAGTTGTTTTTTCTTTTTGGTGCCAGCCCTAAACCTTGAATTCAGGGGTTTGGCCTAGTCTCTGAGCTTTGATGCTCAAGGCTAGCTTCCTACCACTTGACCTACAGCTCTACTTCCAGCTTTTTGGTGGTCTCATGATTTTCCTGCCCAGATTGCCTTTGAACCATAATCCTCAGATCTCAGCTTCCCGAGTAACTAGGATTACAGGCGTGGGTTACCCATACCTGTCCTCTGTAAAAGTTTTTAAAAGCTGAAAGGAAGAACACTGAAGAAACACAACCTATGTTGAGAAAACTGTGTGCCCTTGTTGTGGAATAGCAGAATCAGGGAAGAGCTAATGGCATTTGAGACATTTTGGCTCCTCTTAATGTCTTAGAGACACTGTCCCACCAGTGTTTTTTGGAAACATGGAGGTCTAACCTGTACTATTTATAGAAAACCTATGAAACTAGTGCAGTCTTTTCAAGAAACCAAAAGATTTAGTGCACTCAAAGCCTACAGTAAAATTTAGCCCATTTGGAAAAATGAGAGGAAGACTATGTCAAGGAACAAAACAAGGAGGACTTAGATGGAGCTTACTAATTAGTTACTAAGAAGTTATAAGGAGAACATAGAGACTGAATGCTAGGGTAGTTATATTGGTGCACTTACAAGCCTCCTAAAGCCAAGCTCATAATGAAGTGCAGGTAATGGATAAGATCAGGGAGCTATGTTTTAAAGACATTAACCCTGTCAGAATAATCCTGCCAAGTTTTGCTTCTGTAGGAAGTGGTGGGTGCCCTAGTGACCCACATCTGCAGCGGGAATGAAGCTGAAGTGGACGCCGCATTGGATGTCCTCCTCGAGTTGATCATCCTAAACCCGTCTGCTATGAGGCTCAATGCTGTTTTTGTGAAGGTATCTACTGGCTGCACTGATACACATGGAACTATTTTATTTGCTTCATGTATCTGAGCATTATCTGATATGTTAGTAAGTGGCAATGATATTTGGTATTCTTTAGATACTTAGCACTGTTATGTTGTGAGAAAGTTTTTTTTTTTTTTTTTTTGACAGTGGTGGGGCCTGAACTCAGCCTGGGTGCTGTCCCTCAGCTTTTCAGGTCAAGACTAGCGCTCTAAGCTGGGCGCTGGTAGCTCATGCCTGTAATCCTAGCTACTCAGGAGGCTGAGATCTGAGGATCGCAGTTCAAAGCCAGCTGGGCAGGAAAGTCTGTGAGACTCTTATCTCCAATAAACCAATCAAAAACTGGAAGTGGGCTGTGGCTCAAGCGGTAGCCCACGCCTTGAGTGCCTTGAGCTGAAGAGCGCAGGGACAGTGCCCAAGCCCAGAGTTCAAGCCCCACGACCGACCCCCGGCCAAAAAAAAAAAAAAAGACTAGGGCTCGACCACTTGAGCCACAGCACCACTTCTTAAAGTTGATTTTTTCATTTTTTGTGGGTTTTGTTGTTGTTGTTGTTGGTCGTGGGACCTGAAATCTGGGCCTGGGTGCTATCCCTCAGCTCTTCAGCTCAAGGCTAGCACTCTACCACTTGAGCCTCAGCATCACTTCTGGCTTTTTCTGCTTATGTGGAATTGAACCCAGGGCTTCATGCATGCAAGACAAGTACTCTACTACTGAGCCACCTTGCCAGCCCTGTGAGAAAGTTTGATAGGAAGTTGAATGATACTTAAAAATATGACACATGTATTTATTAATTAATTTAGCAAATACTCCTTTTTTTTTTTTTGCCAGTCTTGGGGCTTGAACTCAAGGCCTAGATGCTATCTTTGAGCTATTTTGCTCAAAGTTAGTGCTCTACCACTTGAGCTCCGCTTTCAGACTTTTGCTGCTTAATTGGAGATAAAAATCTTGCAGAAGCTGGTGTGGCTCACACATATAATCCTAGCTACCTCAGGAGGCTGAGATCTGAGGATCATGGTTCAATGCCAGACAGGGCAGGAAAGTCCATGAGACTCTTTTTTAATAAGTTTTTTCTTGTGAAAATACAGTACAGAGAGGTTAATTACATGAGCAAGGTAATGAGTACATTTCTTATCAAGCAGTGTTGCCTCCTCCTTTGTTTTTCTCCTACCATCCCTGACCTCCCATCTCCATGACTACACTCTACCCTTCCCCCCCCCCCCCCCCCCCATCATGAGACTCTTATCTCCAATAAACCACTCAGAAAACTGGAAGTGGCACTGTGGCTCAAGTGTTAGAGTGCTAGCCTTGAGCAAACGAAGCTCAGGGGCAGTACCCAGGCCCTGAGTTCAAGCCCCAGGTCTGGCAAAAAAAAAAAGTCTTGCGGACTTTCCTGGCAGGTCTGGCTTTGAACACAATCTCAGATCTCAGCTTCCTGATAGCTAGGATTAGAGGCATAAGCCATATTTTTTTATAAGCCATATTTTTGTACCTAATTATGTGCCAGCCTTTGCTCTGAATGCTGTAGATATGAAGATCAGTCTTTGTTTTTGATGATAATAAGACATACAAACAAGTCACTAAAATACAGACTGAAGCCAGGCACTGGAGGCTCATGCCTATAATTCTGGCTACTTAGGAGGGTGAGATCTGAGCATCCCAGTTTGAAGCAAGCTAGGACAGAAAGAGAGGAGGTGAATACCTAGTAACCGGGCACTAGGGACTCACGTCTGTAATTCCAGATACTCAGGAGACTGAGATCTGAGGATGGTGGTTCAAAGCCAGCCTGGGTAGGAAAACCTGTGAGACTCTTATCTCTAATTAACCACCAGAAAACCAGAAGTGGCACTGTGGCTCAAGTTGTAGAGTGCTTGCCTTGAGCTGCAGAGCTGAGGGATGGCACCCAGGCCCAGAGTTCAAGCTCCATGATCCCTCCCCCCCCCCCAAAAAAAAGAATACAGAGTACTAGAATGTGTACCGGAATAACTGTGCAAGCCCAGGATTGTGGTTCAGAATGCAGAGGACAAATGAGTTTTCTTTTGTTTCTGGTGGTTCCTAGCTTGTGAGAAGAATGATTTAGTCACAGTTGCCTTCTTAGCTTATTTCCAAAATGTCGAGCCTTTGGGTTCAGAGCACAACTTTTATAATCTAAGTTTTTATAACCTAAGCTTGGCTGAATGATTGTCTGATAAAGATTGTGTTAGACTTCTTATCAATGATTAATACCTTAGAGAACAAGTTGAACGAGGAAAACCTTATTTTTGCTCTTGATCTCAGATGTTTCTATCCGTGGTCAGCTGGCTCCATTACTTTGGGCCTGAGGTAAGGCAGAATACCACAGCAGGTGAAGTTGGCAGAGGCTGAGATAAAGGAAGGGGTAGTAAGGATATGACACCTGTTTGAAAAGCATGCTCCTAGTGACATCCTCCAGCTAGGTAAGCCTTACCTTCTTTCACCAGTGGCCAATAACACCATCATATGATGTAAGAATCTGCAGATGTTGTCAGAGTTCTCAAGATGCATTCACTTTGCAAAAGCTTCTCTGCTGGCAGGCAGGCCACCATTCATATTGAAGCCATAATAAGGATTTTACTTTTATTTAAGGAGATTAATCATAACTACTAACTTCATTGCCGTCATTCTGTTTTCTTACAGGGCATTTTAGATTATCTGGAGAATATCTCCCCTCGACAAATAAGAAAACTCTTCTATATTCTTAGCACACTGGCGTTCAGTAAACAGCATGAAACTAGCAGCCACATCCAGGTAATAGAGAATGTGTAGAGAAATAACCTTATCTTTTTTTTCCTTTTTAAAGTGGTGGTATTTGAATTTTGGATTCAGGAACTTGTTTTTGCTAGCTCAAGCACTTGAACCAAACCTCTAGTCCTTTTTGCTTTGCCTATTTTTTGTGTATGGTCTTGCATTTTCCCCTGGGGCTCTCCTCAGACTAGAACCTTCCTATGCTTCCTGCGTAGCTAGGATCACAGGCTGAACCACCACCTCTGGCTTGTTGGTTGAGATAGGTAGGGTCTTGTTAACTTCTGGTCCAGGCTGGCCTCAACTGTGATCATTTGATTTTCCATCTCCCAGGCAGTTGGGATTACAGGTGTAAACTACTATACCAGTTAAGACAGAATCTTTTAAGTCTCTTTATTTTATATTTGCTAGATAAAATTGTTCTATTCTGTGTAGTAGTAGTAGAAATAGAGGGCATAGTCATACCTTCAATTTTTTTTTTATTCTTACTACAAGTAAATGCATATTGTGTACCCGACACTGAGGTACTAGGTATATTAGATCTTCTTCCCTTAAGCCAGCTCAGCTGGGTGCTAGTGACTCAGGTCTTTAATCCTAGCTACTTAGTAGGCTGAGACTTGAGAATCACTGTTCAAAGCCTGGAGACTCTTTATCTCCAATTAACTATCAGAAAAGGTAGGAGGGGGCCTATGATCCACATACTTAGTAAATGATAGAACCCTTCTTAATATAATTTTTGTTGTTGGTTGTGGTGTTTGTGATTCCAACATGCATATATTTGCTGCTATTCCAACACTTCATCTTCTTTGTCCTTGTCTCATTGAAGGATGACTTGTACCTGGTGGTCCGGAAGCAGCTTTCTAGCACTATATTCAAGTACAAGCTCATTGGGATCATTGGTGCAATCACCATGGCTGGAATCATGGAAGGAGACAGGTATATTGGCCTCTGACTGACTTCTGTGGCACTGGATCAATCAAGTTGCTGTCCTACAAAAATAAAATGTTACATAGTATAGACTTCTGTGTGTGTGTGTGTGTGTGTGTGTGTGTGTGTGTGTGTGTGTGTGTGTGTGTGTGTGTGTGTGTGTGTGTGTGTGTGTGTGTGTGTGTGTGTGTGTGTGTGTGTGTGTGCGTGTGTGTGTGTGCGTGCACGTATATTCTGGGTATAGTGATGTATACCTCGAGTTCCTCTAGCAATCCAGAAGGCCCAGATGGGAATGACTTGAACCCAGGAGTTTGAGACAAGTTCAGATAACATAGTGGTACTCATAGAGAGAGAGCCATCCTTGGCTATAATCCATATTTTGTATGGACAAAATAAGTGCTCCCTATGCCTTCATAAATTTTATCTCACTCCTTTCTGAAGGAAAGCAGGATTCTTAAACTTATTGCCAGTTGTTGTCAAATATTACAAAAATGAAACTAAAACTTGTTTTTTTTTCTAGTAGTTCTACTTCTACCCAAGGGAGAGCTGACCTGAGCAGTGACAAGTACACACAGGTGAGCCCATGTAATAGAGTTACATTTTTATGTGAATGTGTAAACCTAAAGATTGCATTTTGTCATTGCTGATTCAGCAGAAACAGTATTTTGTTTTCAAAAGTGCCTTTGTAACTTCTTTATACTAATTTTCTAACATTGAAGATCTTTGGTTTCTGTTTTATTTCTATATCTGTCTAATCTCTATAAGCTATATATTTTGAGCAAGAAAACTGAGCCGATGTGAAAGAATTGCAGGTTGAGATGAGGCAGTGAGTTGGTGGTAGAATGCTTGTCTAGCGTGCACAGCTTGATTGAACATAGGGAATAATAGTATAGTGGTAAGTTGGACAGAAAGCTCCTTTAGAGATAGAAAACAGGTCCTTGAATGTTGGGGTGATGTTTCTTTTTTTGTTGTTATTGTGAGGCTTGAACTCAGGGACTGGGCTTTGTCCCTGACCTTTTTCACTGGAGGCTAGCACTCTACCGCTTTGAACGACAGCACCACTTCCAGTTTTCTGGTGGTTAATTGGAGATAAGAGTATCACCGACTTTCCTGCCGCAACTATCTTCAAACTGCAATCCTTAAATCTCAGCTTTCTAAGTAGTTAGGATTATAAGCATGAGTCAATGGAGCCTGGCTAGGGACAATTATTATTATTTTTTACTTTATTTTTTTGTTGGTCATGGGGCTTGAACTCTGGGCCTGGGCGCTGTCTCTGCACTAGAGCTCTACCACTTGAGCCACAGCACTTTTTCTGTGTATGTGATACTGAGGAATTGAACCTGGGGCTTCGTGTATGCTAGATAAGCACTCTACCACTAGGCCACATTCCCAGCCTGGGACAGTTATTTTTACTTCACTTTTGAAGCAGAGGTAGCTCTTAAAGGTTTCTTAGCATGGAAATGGTGCAATCAAAGTTTTTCTTTAGAAAAATTAATCTGACTGTATGTGTCTAATAGATTTGTAAATGGCATGCGATTGGAAAGAAACAGGAGATATGAGGCTCAGGAAAACCTCAGTGAGAGGTTGCTGGCAAGATTGGAAAGGTATCTTACTATGGAATAGGTGAAGGGAGTTTAGGAAGAGTTGTAGCTTGTTTTTCTCTTTGGCTGCTCCAGGTGACCTCCTTGCTGCAGTTAGTTCACACCTGTACGGAGCAGTCTCCTCGCGCCTCAGCACTTTACTATGATGAATTTGCCAACCTGATCCAGGAAGGAAAGCTAGCTCCAAAAACTTTGGTAAGACAAGAGTCACAGCTTCTTTTTCTTTAACAACTTCTTTTCTCTTTCTCTGCCCTCCTTCTGTTCCTCCTTTCTTCCCTTCCACTGAGATTTGAACTTAAGGACTTGTTCTTGCTAAGCAAGTGCTGTACTGCTTGAGCCTATCGCCAGCACTTTTTGTTTTGTTTTGAGCCAGTACTAGGGACCTTACATTCTTTTTTTTTTTTTCCCTTTTTCTTTTTTTCTTTTGTCAGTCATGGAGCCTGGGTGCTGTCCCTGAGTTTTTTTGCTCAAGGCTACTGCTCTACCACTTGAGCTGCAGCTCCACTTCCAGTTTTCTGGTGGTTAATTGGAAAAGAGTCTCCCAGACTTTCCTGCTTGGGCTGGCTTTGAAGTGTGATCCTTAGTTCTTAGCCTCCTGAGAAGCTAGGATGACAGGTGTGAGCTACCAGCATCAGGCGGCAACCTTGCTTTTTTTTTTTTTTCTGTCTTGGGGCTTGAACTGTGGGCCCTCAGCTCTTCAGCTCAAGGCAAGCACTCTATCACTTGAGCCACAGTGCCATTTGCAGTTTTCTGAGTGGTTAATTGAAGATAAGAGCCTCATGGACTTTCCTGCCTGGGCTGGCTTTGAACCACGATCCTTAGATCTGTTTCCTGAGTAGCTAGGATTATAGGCATGAGCCACTGGTGCCTGGCTGACCTTGCATTCTTGCTTGGCCTTTCTCTCAAAGCTGCTGTTCTACCACTTAAGCTATAACTCCACTTCTGGCTTTTTTTGCTGGCTAATTGGAAATAAGGGTCTCAGTAGTCATTTCTGTTTGGTTGGCTTCAAATCTTTTTTTTTTTTTTTTTTTTGTCGGTCGTGGGGCTTGAACTCTGGGTCTGGGCGCTGTCCCTCAGCTCTTCAGCTCAAGGCGAGCGCTCTACCACTTGAGCTACAGCGCCACTTCCGGTTTTCTGGTGGTTTATTGGAGATAGGAGTCTCACGGTCTCTCCTGCCGGGGCTGGCTTTGAACCGCGATCCTCAGATCTCAGCCTCCTGAGTAGCTAGGATTACAGGCGTGAGCCACCAGCGCCCGGCTTGGCTTCAAATCTTAATCTTCAAATCTCAGCATCCTGAGTATCTAGGATTCAGACATAAGCCAGTCTGTTTCTTTTTTTCTTTTCTTTTTTTTTTTTTTTTGGGTCCGGTCATGGGGCCTGAACTCTGGGCCTGGGCGTTGTCCCTCAGCTCTTCAGCTCAAGGCTAGTGCTCTACCTCTTGAGCCACAGCACCACTTCCGGCTTTTTTTCTTTTTGCTTATGTAGTGCTGAGGAATCGAACCCAGGGCCTCAGGCATGCAAGGCAAGTGCTCTACCACTGAGCCACCTTCCCAGCCCCACGCCAGTCTGTTTCTTAAAGTAGTAAAGCATGAGAACTGCTTTACAATACATTCTTCTGGCTTCTCTTTTGCAGTGTGAGTTCCTGTAAGCTCTCACAGCTTATAAGGAAGTCTGTTCTCAGGCATCCCATATCAGGGAGCAGTGCTCATGAGGTCTCCTTCCTGTAGTAACAATAATAGTAATAAATGGGAGGAGGCTGTAACTGATGATGGTGTTAGTAGACTCCTTCCATTTAACCACCCCCTATCCTATGCCAGACACTGAACAAGGTACTTGCCACCTGTTAATCTCTTTTCTACTTCACAGTGATGAGGTATGTATTCTTCTGTGTAGCAGTGAACACTGAGGTTTGGAAAGCTTAACAGTAATTTACCTAGCTATGCTGGGCTACACTATCTTTGTATGTTTGTTTGCTTGCTTCCTTCAGGAATGGGCAGGCCAGAATATCTTTAATGATTTCCAGGATGCCTTTGTGGTGGACCTCTGTGTTGTTCCAAAAGGGTAAGTGCCATTTGGCTATACTGGCAAAGAAGTTACACTAATTTGTTGGTAGCTGATCCCAGCTTAATGCTAACCTTGGCCTCAAGTCAAGGTTCCTACTCCCACAGCTTTTTTACTTCTAACATTAAAACCACTGGTTCCTAGCTCTGGAGACGATCGAAGGTCCCTACATGTTCTTTCCTATTTCTAACTTCTCCCCTTAATAATTGGTTTGAAATTGATTTATTCTAGTGTTTTCCCCCATAGTCTTGCTTGCCCTTGAGCTGAGGCATAAAGAATCTGGGTTCTCTTCACAGTGACTTTCCATTTCCTGTGAAAGCCCTCTATGGACTGGAAGAATACAATACTCGTGATGGGATTGCAGTTAATCTCCTACCATTGCTGTCTTGGAAATTTGCAGAAGATAGTGGTCAGATGACTTCACAGGAACCAGGGCAAAAGTCAGTAGTTGTTTTTTGTTTTTGTTTTCCCTTTTTTCTTTTCTGAAGTTTCTGTGTGTTTTGAATGCTCACACGGAATTACATTGTCTTTTCAATTTTTGGGGAACTTGAATAAAAAATGTTTCCCCTAAGATGATACTTGGAAGAAGTAGAGGGAAAGAGACAGTTGATATTTTTCTTAGATGTTAGGGTTAAGATTTGTGTTGTCTTCTGAAAGCTAGCAGATAGTGTGCAGGCGATTTCCTTTTCTGTTCTTTACCCTTAACTTTCCCTCCTACGAACAACTTTTTCTGCCTCTCTCCCTCCCTCCATCCACCTTTATTTCACATATGCTCCACATACCCTCTGACTTCTTGCCATTTGGGTTATTATTGTTTCCTGAGAACTTATTATTTCTGGCCACTTATTCTTGGAAATGAAGTATTTATTTGGGGCAAAACTGTTAGTTACAAGTTGGGCTCCCTGTAGACATATATCGTTTTGACTATAAAGTTTAGTTGTAGCAATGCATTGTTTTTCCCTTTTCAGATTGGTGTCTGCACTGTGCCTGGCTCCCTATTTCCGGTTACTGAGACTTTGTGTAGCAAGACAACATAATGGAAACCTGGAAGAGATTGATGGTCTTTTAGGTATATGAAGTCCTCAGTTCTTCTCTTCCTTGTGACCTCTGTGATAAACATGGACAAGAGCTGGGCCAGTTCATAGTGTATGTGAGAAGCAGTTCTCTAATGCCCTCAGGCAGTAGAGGAATTATAATGGAATAGCACAGACAAAGTAGTATATGTATTAGCATCCTCTTATGCTAATCACTCAGCTTTTCATTGCTTCCCAATAGTTCTCTCTGATTGTTATTCAGACTTCTTAATTGTATTTGTTGATTGCTATATAATAAGAAAATATTTTTTGAGGTTAATCAAAGCTTGATCCATAAGTACCAATTAAACACAGAGGAACATAGTTCCAAGGGGCAACTTCCAGCTTACTTTGGCTTGAACTAAGGAGAGCTGGAAACATTCGTTTTTCTCTCTTAGATTGTCCTCTATTTCTTACTGAGTTGGAGCCTGGAGAGAGGCTGGAGTCCATGTCGGCTAAAGAGCGTTCATTCATGTGTTCACTTATATTTTTTACACTGAACTGGTTCCGAGAGGTGAGCAGTTACTGGAAAGTTTCACTTATTGTCCATAGGTTCTTTCAAAAGGATTTTCAGAGGACATTTGTGGCTTGAATAAACTCCTTCAGTCATTACAGTTTTATTACAATATGGGGAAGGACAGACATTGTTCTTGTTTTCAAGAATTTGAAGTACAGAGTTCAAAGTCCTTAAAAGTCATGAAACACCTATGATATACCCCATACTGGTTTATTTTCTCTATACTGTTTAATTCATGTAACAACTGTATTCCCACTTTAAGAAATAAAATCTCAGGTTAAGGCCAGCCACATCACAAAGGGTTGCTAAGAGGCAGAGTAGGACTTTGTTTCCCTCAAGACAGTGCCCTCCAGATGTTCCACCTTGGTTCATGACTAGTGCAAGTAAATAGGGATTAAAAGTGATTTTCTAGGGCTAGGGGTACGGCGCAAGTGGTATGGTTGCCTGCCTAGAAAGTGCACAGCCCTGAGTTCAATCTCCAGTACAGCCCTTGCCTCTTCCTTCACTGCCTCAAAAGAAAAGTTAGTTTTTTTTTTCTATTTTGGTACAGGGATTTCCTTTATCTGTCACCTTGCTGAGAGAACTTCTACATTGTCAGTTGGCAATGTAAAAGTTTGCTATCACTATTGCAAAATACCCAAGACAATTACCTTATAAAGTGAAAGATTTATTTCAGCATACAGTTTTGGAGTTTTCCAGCCTGTGATCAGTGGGCATGTGTTAAGACTGAGCATTTAGAACCTGGGGTAGGGGAATTTTTTTTTCTCTGGCAACGGCTTTTGGATATTTAAAACGTCGTTTGGAGACTATACAAAACTATCAAAACTGGCTGACAGATGTTGGGCAGCTAATGAGAAGCAAGTATCTATGTCCTATCATGCACTAGATTTCCTGAGCCTTATAGGGCCTGTAAGAGCTAAGGCATTCCCACCCGATAATGGTAAAACAAAGTCGCTTGCTAGGAGGCAAAAGGGAAAGAAAAAAGGGCTGATATGCTATAATTCCCTTCAAGGGCATACCACCCAATGACCTAAAGACTCCCCTAAGGCCCCATCTCTTTTTTTTTTTTTTTTTTTTTTGCCAGTCTTGGGGCTTGAACTCTGGACCTGGGAGCTGTCCCTGGGTACCATTTTTTGCTCAAGGCTAGCATTCTACCACTTGAGCCACAGTGCCACTTCCATATTATTCTGTGATTAATTGGAGGTGATAGTCTCATAGACTTTCTCTCCCAGACTAGTTTGAACAGAGATCCTCAGAGCTTAGCCTACTGAGTAACTAGGATTCCAGGTGTGAGCCAGTGCTACCTGGTAGGCCCCACCTCTTTATGCCCACCACCTTGCAGTAGCTAGGGATCAAGGCTTTATCTTATGAGTGTTAAGAGGACTTTTAAGATCTAAACTATAAAACTCACAAGTATGCTGCCGAGTGACCTTGTTCAGCTCTCAATGGGTCATGTAGTAAGGGTAGAATCTGAACATGTCAAAGCATAAACATATAATTTGTACTTGTAGGTTATGAATGCCTTCTGCCTACAAACACCACCTGAGATTAAGGGGAAGCTACTCACTCGGTTAAAGGACATTGTAGGGCTGCAGGAAATCTTGGAAAAGTACTTGGCAGGTAAGGAGATCCTATCCTGAGAACCCCAGTTTGTCCATGTTAAGAGATAAAGAATTTAGCTCTGTGTGTGTGTGTGTGTGTGTGTGTGTGTGTGTGTGTGTGTGTGTGTGTGTGTGTGTGTGTGTGTGTGTGTGTGTGTGTGTGTGTGTGTGTGTGTGTGTGTGTGTGTGTGTGTGTGTGTGTGTGTGTGTGTGTGTGTGTGTGTGTGTGTGTGTGTGTGTGTGTGTGTGTGTGTGTGTGTGTCCCCTATCCTGAGAACCCCAGTATGTTCATGTTAAGAGATAAAGAATTTAGCTCTGTGTGTGTGTGTGTGTGTAAGGAGATCCTATCCTGAGAACCCCAGTATGTTCATGTTAAGAGATAAAGAATTTAGCTGTGTGTGTGTGTGTGTGTGTGTGTGTGTGTGTGTGTGTGTGTGTGTGTGTGTGTGTGTGTGTGTGTGTGTGTGTGTGTGTGTGTGTGTGTGTGTGTGTGTGTGTCCATCCATTCCTGTGTCTGTGTTTCCTGGGGCTTGAATTCAAGGCCTGGGCACCATCCTTGAACTTCTTTGTCTCAAGGCTAGTGCCCTACCACTTGAGCCACAGTGCCACTTTTGGCCTTTTCTGAGTAGTTTATTGGAGATAAGAATCTCATGGGGGGGGCTGGGAAGGTGGCTCAGTGGTAGAGCGCTTGCCTTGCATGCCTGAGGCCCTGGGTTCGATTCCTCAGCACCACATAAGCAAAAAGAAAAAAGCTGGAGGTGGCGCTGTGGCTCAAGTGGTAGAGCTCTAGCCTTGAGCTGAAGAGCTGAAGGACAGTGCCCAGGCCCAGAGTTCAGGTCCCACGACTGGACCCAAAAAAAAAAAAAATCTCATAGGGACTTTTCTGCCTGGGCTGGCTTCCAACTTCGATCCTCAGATTTCAGCCTCTTGAGTAGCTAGGATTATAGGCATGAGCCACCAATGCACACCAACACCAATCAGCTTTTAATTCTGGTTCAGTAATAGCAGTCTCCTACACCTCTGATTAAAAGAAAAGTTATAATATTTTAATAAAAGCTAAAATACATGTAAGTAATATATATGTATTAAATTGTATGTGAATTTTGCTTCCATAAACTTGATGTAAGTTGTTGTATTCCTAATTGTAAGGAAGAGATCTTTATTCCTGCCATGAGAAAAAGTAAAAATAAAAGAACTTAAAATTCCAGTTTACCACAGAATGATTGATGACTTCAGTATTCTAACTCTGCATCTTGCTTCCTTATCAGGGGGCAAGTCTTGGGGACAAGGCTCTGAAAAAGTACTGCTTTGGGTGAAACAGCAATTGAGACAGGTCCTGTCCCTAGGAGGTGGGCAGCCACATACTTATTCATGAACATATTTACTATTTTGGACAGCAGCAGATTCGGTCCTTTACTGGATGCTCCCTTGTTACATCTCAGTAACTTTTTTTTTTTTAATTGCTCCTGGGGCCTGAACTCAGGGACTGGGCATTGTCCCTGAGCTTTTTCACTCAAGGCTAGTGCTCTAACATTTTGAGCCACACTCCACTTCCTGTTTTCTGGTAGTTAATTGGAGATGAGTATCACGGTCTTTCTTGCCCGGCTGGCATCAAACTGCAATCTTCAGATCTCAGCCTCTAGCCTCCTGAGTAGCAGGATTACAGGTGTGAGCCACCAGCACCTGGCTAATAGTTTCTTTTTGGATAGGGCCCAATTTATGTCATCTGAGTTCACAAAGAACTTGCTGAGAATAGAAATGTTGGATTAGAATATTTGAACTTTCTCTTAAATTACATTATTTTTCTTTCTTGGAGTCTCAACAATAAATGAGATTGAATGACATGGTATATTTCAGGAATAGGAAATTCAAGTTTCATTTTAGGTCACAGCAAAAGCCAGGAGTCCCAAATGCCAAAGTCCTCAACTAGTTATATTATTATCTTAGATACAGGTAATTCTTTGAGGGTTAGAAGGAAATAAGAGATCTGATAGTAGAGCATGATTTACTCCTGGATTATAACTTAAGCTTTTTCGTATATACGAGGCTTCTTTCTTATTCCCACATTGGTCTGGAACTTGGTTCAGAACATTTAAAAGCATTTCAAGATGAAGAATCTGCTGTCCCCTAATGTCTCAGCAATTATTATTATTTTTTTAATTTTTTTATTGTAAAGATACTATACAGAGGGTTACAGTTACATGAGTGAGGTAATGAGTACACTTCCTCTTGAACATTGTTACCCCCTCCATTGTTTTCCCCCTACCATCCCCTCCCTCCCTCCCTTCCCCAGGTTCTTTTTTTTTTTTTTTTTTTTTGATTGTGATTAAGTGATTACTTAATTTCCGGAAATTCACAGTATTGTGGAATAATGATGCTCATTTAAAGTCACAAGTTCATTCTAACTTTCCTGGAGCAAATTGTCTATCACAGTCTGTAATATATAACGGTGCTCACATGTTATATACCATATATGTGATCAGCAGCATGGGGATATTTGGTAGTGGTTCAACCAGATGAGTGGGAGTTCTTTGTTTCTTAAGTCCTGTTAGTTTTGTCATATCACCTAACATTTTGGATTTAGCATCCACTTATCAGGGAGACCATGTACTGTTTGTCTCTTCGTTCTTGGCTTACCTCGCTCAACATGATTCCTTCTAGCTCCATCCATTTCCCTGCAAATGCCATTATTTTGTCATTTCTAATGGCTGCATAATATTCCATTGTGTATAGATACCACAATTTTTGGATCCATTCATCTGTGGTGGGGCATCTAGGTTGTTTCCATATCCTAGCTATTATGAACAGTGCTGCAATAAACATGGAGGTGCACGTGTCCTTGTATATTGGTTCCTGTTCAGCAATTATTTTTATTAATGTACATCATTGGACAAGGGGTTTTCATTGTAACATTTCTTCATATACATACAATTGAATAAAAATGTTTTTATCAGTCCTGGAGCTTGAACTCAGGGCCTGGGCCCTGTCCCTAAGCTGCTTTTTGCTCAAAGCTAATGCTCTACCACTTGAGCGACAGCACCATTTCCGGCTTTTTCTGGTTATGTGGTACTGAGGAATCGAACCCAGGGCTTTATGCATGGTAGGCAAGCACTCTATCACTAAGCCACATTCCCAGCCCTTGAATAAATTTTTTTTCAGCATTTTGTATATATGTAAGTATGTATGTATATGCGTGTGTGTGTGTACCTGTGCCTATGTCTGTGCCTGTACTGAACTTAGGATCACTCACTCTTACTCAGTTTTTTCAATCATATGTGGCACTCTACCATTTGAACCCCACCTTCAGTTTTGGCTTTTTGATGGTTAATTGTATACCCAGATTGGCTTCAAACCACAATCCTCAGATCTCAGCCTCCTGAGTAGCTAGGATTATTAGATGCAAACCATTACCCTTTGCTTATTTTCTGTTAGGAGTAAAATCTCTTGATATTCACAATAGGAACAAAATGGATGTACACATTAAAAATTTTAGTTGCGGGGCTGGGAAGGTGGCTCAGTGGTAGAGCGCTTGCCTTGCATGCTCGAGGTCCTGGGTTCGATTCCTCAGCACCACATAAGCAAAAAGAAAAAAGCCGGAAGTGGTGCTGTGGCTCAAGTGGTAGAGCGCTAGCCTTGAGCTGAAGAGCTGAGGGACAGCGCCCAGGCCCAGAGTTCAGGCCCCACGACCGGACCCAAAAAAAAAAAAAAATTTTTTTTTAGTTGCATTGAAATAGCATAAAGAACTTCAATGAGATATTGCCCCAGTGGCTCATGCCTGTAATCATAGCTACTCAGGAGGCTGATATCTGAGGATTAGGATTCAAAGTTAGCTCAGTCAGGAAAATCCAAGAAACTTTAGTCTCCAATTAACTAGTAAAGATCCAAAGGTAAAGGTACAGCTCAAGTGGTAGAATGCCACCCTTGAGTGAAGAAAAGCAAATGAGAGTGTGAGACCCTGAATCCAAACCCAAGTACTAGTATATGATATAAACTAGCTTGAAATCTGGACCTGATAGGGTTCACCTACAATCCTGGTTATTCAGGAGGAAGACATATAATAACAGGATCACAGTTTAAAACTGACTCCAGCAGAAGTCAGGAAACTCTACATCAAAAATGAGATAATATGGTACTATGGCTCAATTATTTGAGGCCTTGAGTTCAGTCCTCTAGTACCATAAAATAAATTGAATGAATTAAATGGAGGAGGGAGAAAGAAAAGGAGTGGATGCTGGCTGATCTCCTGGAGAAAATGTGGACCCTTAAGTCTTCATCTAAAATAATAATAAAACAATCTACTGTGGCTAATGTTAGTAAGTTTATTTTTAGTCCTTTTTCTATTTGGTTGTTTTATGTCATTTATTTATTCATCAGCATTGGTTACAATAAAATTCTTCTAATTTCTCTAGCTGTTTTGCTATGCATTATAGTGTCCAATAACTTGAGTGTATCTTCACATACAGTCACTGCTTCAGTTGGTAATTTTGGAGAACAGTTTCAGCCAGCTGGGTGATTGCATCCTAGGTCTGTGTGTTTGGTTAATACCAAGCCTGCTTGCTCTCTATTTCAGTCACTCCAGACTATGTTCCTCCTCTTGCACATTTTGACTTGGAAACTTTAAATGGAATACCTCATAGCAGTTCTGCTTCAGCAAAAAACAGGAAAAAAACAAAGATAGGTGAGTATGTTCTTCTCCCTTTATCTCTGTCATTAATCAGATTATGTATCAAGGCATCAGTTTGTGAGCTTGAATCTTTTCTTTACCAGCTTACTATAATTTAGTTTTCAAGAACTTATTTCCTGAGGGCTGCAGTGTTTATCAAAACAGGATTATTAACTACTTGAGTCATTTTTCCCTTTTATGCAATACAAGGAGGAATAAAACGAAAAGCAGATGGCAGCAAAGTATTGTCCCCTGACAAACTTTCCAAGGAGGATAACACAGAATGTGACCCTGAGCTGTCTGGTAGAAGCCACCTAGACAAGGTATTGAAGAGAGAGAGAGAGAGAGAGAGAGAGAGTGTGTGTGTGTCAAGGTGTGTGTCAAGGTATGTGAAGGCTGTGTGTGTGTGTGTGTGTGTGTCAAGGTATGTGTCAAGATGTGTGTCAAGGTGTGTGAAGGCCAGTGAGGTCTACTCGATTTCTTGCATTTTAGGAAGCAAATGATTAGGGAGCAGAGAAACAAGTGGAATCTGCTAACAGCAAAGTTTGAACGAGAGCCTCAGACTTGATCTCAGCCACATCATTGTTTTTTCTAATTACTCCTTTTTTTTTTGGGTCCAGTCGTGGGGCCTGAACTCTGGGCCTGGGCGCTGTCCCTCAGCTCTTTAGCTCAAGGTGAGCGCTCTACGACTTGAGCCACAGCGCCACTTCCGGCTTTTTTCTTTTTGCTTATGTGGTGCTGAGGAATCGAACCCAGGGCCTCAGGCATGCAAGGCAAGCACTCTTCCACTGAGCCACCTTCCCAGCCCCTAATTACTCCTTTTTTATTTTCATTTATTTTACTTAATTGTTTTGTGTGTGGTATTAGAGATTGTATGCTAGGCAAGTACATTGCCACTTGAGCCACACTCTTAGCCTTATTGGTTATTTACTTTATCTTTTTTACCTTTATATTTTAGCAGTACTAGAGTTTGAACTCAGAGCTTAAGTAGATACTCTACCACTAGAGTGTTTATTTATTGTGTTTTTGGGCTGGTACTTGAGCTTGACTTCAGAGACTCATGATTTTACATTTTTTTTCTCTACCACTTGAGCCACGCCTCTACTTCTTGCTTTTTGTTGATTCATTGGAGATGAGTCTTCTGGATAAATTGAGATAACTTGAACTGCAGCTAGTTGTTGTCGCCTATTCCTGAAACGATATCATTCACAAGATCTATTTCACATGTTTGTGAAACTTCCTAAACACTGCCTCTAATTCTGTTTTGTTTTGTTTTGTTTTGTTTACATATATATGTAGATAGATAAATACCTATTAGAGAAGATAGATATGATCTATCTAGATATCTATTGATAGACATATCTTGACATAGATATATCAATAGATACACATCTTGTCTAATTTTCCTAAAAACTCAGAATTTGCATTAATATCTACACAATTCCCTGAGAGGATAAGTGAGATTCTTCCTGAGACACAAAATGTGTAATTGCTTCAACTCAGATGTGAAGTCAGATCTTTCTAGCTACTAAGTCCATTTTTTTTTTCTTTTGTCAGTCATGAGGCTTGAACTCAGGGCGCCGTCCCTGCGGCACTCTTCAGCTCAACAGGAGTGCTCTACCACTTGAGCCACAGTGCCACTTCGGGTTTTCTACTGGTTTATTGGAGATAAGAGTGTCACGGACTTTCTTGCCCAGGCTGGCTTTGAACTGTGATCCTCAGATTTCAGCCTCCTGAGTAGCTAGGATTACAGGCGTGAGCCACCAGCTCCTGGCAAGTCCATAAATTTCTAAGCATACCTTGATGCCTTGGTTTGCCTAATTGTTTAGCCCTAAATAAAAATGAACCCCAAGTGGTAGTTTTTATTTACGTTCCCATGTTAAATTGTGCTCTAGATTTTGGTGAAAGAAGTATGGTGACGGAACGAAAACATGGCAGCAAGGCTCAAGTGGTAGCATGCATGCCTAGCAGGCACAAGGCCCTGAATTCAAATCCCAGTACTGACAAAAAAGGAAATCTCCATGTAATAAAAGTGAAATTTTTTACATGAATTGAATGCATATTTGGACTGTCTGTAAAAATTAGACTAACAGCTGAGTACTGATGGCTCATGCCTATAATCCTTGCTACTCAGGAGGCTGAGATCTGAGAATCACCATTCAAAGCCAGCCCACGCTCTTAAGTCTGTGAGATTCTTTTCTCCAAATAATTACCAAAAGCTAGAAGTGGAGCTGTGGCTCAAGTGGTAGAGTGCTAGTGCTGAGCAAAAATGCTCAGGGACAGTTGCCTAGGCCTTGAGTTCAAGCCTAGGCTAGCCCCCGCCCCCCCCCCCCCAATATTAGATTAACATAGATTTGATTGCTGTTACTTTCCTGGCAGGAGTCCATTGAGATGGAAGGAAAGAAGTCAGTGTCATTACAGAATTACCATGCTTTTTTCCGAGAGCTGGACATTGAAGTCTTCTCTATTCTACACTGTGGGCTTGTGACAAAGGTCATCTTAGATACTGACATGCATACTGAAGTAAGTGACTGACTGTAATCTGAAAGCCTAACATTTCAGAAAGTTCCTTAGGTCCATTCTTCTTTTTAGGAAAGGAATGACGGGAGGGAGGGCTGGGTGCTGGTAGGTCATGCCTGTAATCCTACTCAGGAAGCTGCAATCTCTCAGCTCTTCACCTCAAGGCTAGCGCTCTGCCACTTGAGCCAAAGTGCCAGTTCAGGCTTTTTTTTTCTGCTTATGTAGTGCTGAGGAATTGAACCCAGGGCCTCATGTATACAAGGCAAGCACTCTACCACTGAGCCATCTTCCCAGCCCCTCTTTTTTAGATTTTTAAGGAGGGTCATTCATATTTGTCCAGTGCTAGCCTCAAACCTCAGTCTTCTTACCTACATCCTCTCTGGAAACTCAACTCAAGCTAACACTTAGATGTGATCTCGCTAACATTTCCAGGCAGACTTCAGCCCCTCCTCCTGTGATAACTGGTCATCAGACTCTCCAAATTGCTAGAATTACAGGCATGAGAGGCTGGAGACATTGTGGCTAGTCAGCAGATCCTTTTTTTTTTTTTTTTGGGTGGTAATGGGATTTCAGCCTGTTCTGGTACAAGCTAAACAAGTGCTCTACCACTTGGATCACTCTACCAGCCAACTGCAGATAACTTTTAAAAAGACATTTTAGTGAAAAGTAGATATTTTCCGGACTAAAAACAATTGAAATATCATGAATTCTTATAAGATTATAGGCATATTTTGCTCTTGGAACAGGATTATATTACCTTTTTGTCTAGACTGGCTCAAATTTGTGGTCCTCCTGCCTCTGCTTCCCAATATGTGGGATTACTGGCAAACTTATTTTGAATTCTGATAAATTGAAAGAACAGTCATTCTTTATATGTAGTAGAGAGATTTTATTTTTTTCCCTTTCACATTAGAAGTCAGGTTCTTGCTCAGCACTGGTGGCTCATGCCTGTAAACATGGTTACACAGGAGACTGATACCTGTAGTATTCTCAGTTCAAAGCCACCCCATGCAGAAGTGTGAGACTTTATATCTAGTTAACTAACACAATGCTGGACTGGAGGCATGGCTCAAGTGGCAGTTTGCCAGCCATATGCAAGAAAGCCTACCCAGGGTGAGGTTCTGAGTCAAGCCCCACAAAAGAAAGTCAAGTTCTTTACCTACCATCCATGGGTGAGTGGAGTGAATGTGAAATGTGCCAGCACTACAGTGTGTAGCATACACTTAGAATTAATCCCCCTTTCCTCATGAAACAGGCTACAGAGGTTATGCAACTTGGGCCTCCTGAGCTGCTTTTCTTGCTAGAAGATCTCTCCCACAAGTTAGAGAATAAGCTGACACCTTCTTCTGCCAAGAGAATTCCCTTCTTCAAGGTGAGTGGAGGCAGAGAAATAGGACTTGAGCTTAGTGGATGTGGAAACAAGCAAATGTTAGTAATGAGTAAGTTGTCCCTTTTGTGTTTGGGTCACTGGGTAACAGCCTCAGATGTATAGAATAGGCATAAGTGTGTACATCTAGCATGAAGGGGACAAGTGGTAAAATGTGACATTTGAACATTAATGCATCTGGTTCCTTGGTTCTTTCTTTGTATTATTTGGTCTGCATTCCTGTCACGCTATATACCTCCTGGTTCAGCCTGGACTGCAGTGTTCCTATTTATGTTTTCTGCCTAGCTGAGGAATACCTACTTTATACTTTGTTTACCTCATTTGTTCTGATGGGCCTGTTTCTTTCTTTTTTTTTTTTTTTTGGTCGGTCGTGGGGCTTGAACTCTGAGCCTGGGCAATGTCCATCAGCCCTTCAGCTCAAGGCGAGCACTCTACCACTTAAGCCACAGCGCCACTTCTGGTTTTCTGGTGGTTTATTGGAGATAAGAGTGTCACAGACTTTCATGCCCAGGCTGGCTTTGAATCACGATCCTCAGCTCTCAGCTTCCTGAATACGTAGGATTACAGGCATGAGCCACTGGTTCCTGGCTGGGCCTAAGTTTCTTAATCAAACACTATTATTACTCCACAAAAACTATTCTCTTGATAATTCTTTTGTCAGAATAGCATACTAGAAAGCTGAGCACTGGTGGCTCATGCCTGTAATCCTAGCTACTCAGAAGGCTGAGATCTGAGGATGGAAGTTCAAAGCCATCAAGGGCAGGAAAGTCCTTGAGACTCTTATCTGCAATTAACCACTAGAAAACCAGAAGTGGTGTTGTGGCTCAAAGTAGTAGAGTGTTAGTCTTGAGCAAAAAAGCTCAGGGACAGTGCCTAGGTCTTGAGTTCAAACTCCAGGACTGACCCCGCCCCCTAAAAAAATTGCATACTAGGCAAGTAGCTCAGGTCTCCTTCCACTCATACCTAGGATCAAAACTCCTTAAATTAATTTTTTTTTTTTTGGTCAGCTGTGGGGCTTGAACCCAGGACCTGGGTGCTGTCTCTGAGTTCTTCTGTTCAAGGCTAGTGCTCTACCACTTTGAGTCACAGCTATATTTACAGTTTTTTAATTGATAAGTCTCACAGACTTTCTTGCACAGACTGGCATTGAACCATGATCCTCAGACCTCAGCCTTCTGAGTAGCTATAGGCATTAGCTACGGATGTCAGCCTTAATGATTTCAGAGAATCTGTCCAATAGTTTCTTTCCCCATAAGTCTGATTTTATTGTAGAATAAAGGAAGCTGGAATGTTGGATTCTCACATCTCCATCAGAAATCTACCCAGGAAGTTGTTCATTGTGTTGTTCAGCTATTGGCCCCAATGTGTAACCATTTGGAGAACATTCACAACTACTTCCAGGTCAGAGACTATCTTACTGTCTTAGAGACTTAGAAATCACTAAGTCAACATAAGAGTTCAGTTGTTGATGAGAAAAATTAAGGAAAATTGTAATTGCTAGAGAACCTATCTTAAGATCTTCTTTCTTTTTTAGTGCTCAGTTGCTGAGACTCATGTTGCTGATAGGCAGGGAGGGAAAACTCAGGAATCCCACATAATGTCTTCCTGTTATCAGAAGCTGCTGCAGATTTTTCACAGCCTTTTTGCTTGGTAAGTATTTATGGAAGGTGTACAAGTAAGTAGTGTTAAGTATGCACTTTACTTGATACTGAGTAACTAAGGTAGAGAAAAGAAAAAAAATATGGAAACTTTATGTAACTATGCTTTATTCTTCATTTGCTCTTGCACCCCTTTCTTTTATGGAGCCATTATTATTAACTCATGTGGTAGTCTTCTGACAATATGAGCAACCAAGAACGAAACCAGGGCATCAAGCTTGGTAGGCATATACTCTACTACTTGAGCCATGTTCTCAGCCCATTTTGCTTTTGTTATTTTTAGATATGGTCTTGCTTTTTCCTTGGGTTAGCCTGAATCACAATCTTCCTATTTATGCTTTTCACATAGTTGGAATGACAAATTTGTGCCACTGCATCCAGATTCTTATTAGTGAGATGGGGTTTCAGAGACTTTGGCCTAGGTTGTCCTAGAACCACATTCTTCTCAATCTCTGCCTCCTAAGTAGCTGGAATTACAGAAATGAGCCACTGCACCCTCCCCTTCTTAGTCTTACTGAATTGTGTAATAGCCGGGGGAGTATATGTAGTAAGATATATCTGTAGTACCAGTTACTTGGGATGCTGAGCTGAATGTATTGCTTCAGCTGATATGTTTGGGTAACATAGTGAGAACCTATTTCAAAAAAATAACTAGACTAAAAGCATTTATTTATTTTTATTTTTTGCTGGTTCTGGGGCTGGTACTGAGGGCCTAGTACTCTTGTTCAACTCTTTTTTTTTTGGGGGGGGGGGGATCCAGTCGTGGGGCCTGAACTCTGGGCCTGGGCGCTGTCCTTCAGCTCTTTAGCTGAAGGTTAGCACTCTACCACTTGAGCCACAGCGCCACTTCCAGCTTTTTTCTTTTTGCTTATGTGGTGCTGAGGAATCAAACCCAGGGCCTCATGCATGCAAGGCAAGCGCTCTACCACTGAGCTACCTTCCCAGCCCTCTTGTTCAACTTTTGCATTTAAAGCTTGTGATCTACCACTTGAGCTATACTTCCATTTCTAGCTTTTTAGTGGCTAATTGGAAATAGAGTCTCACAGTTTCCTGCCTGGGCTGGCTTTGAACTGTTATCCTCAGATCTCAGCCTCCCGAATAGCTAGGATTATAGGTATATGCCACTGCCAACTAGCTGAGGCTTTTAGTTAAGGAATTGTTTCTAAATAAGTTGTAATTAAATCTCAAATTATGTTGTAAAGAGTTAAACACATTGTCAGCTAGCACTTCTCAGAACACTGCATAAGCACTGAGGCTTGATGAGGTCCTTAAAGGATAGATAGACTGTAGGGAGATAGAGAGTTGGAAGGCACATCTCGGAGAAAGTAGAATAAGGAGGTGTGTCTTTTAAATCCTTCTAGTCTTCAGAGATAGGTCCTCTCACATCCGTCCCTTTACACAGGTTTGCTGGGCAAGCTTTCCCAAGCTTAAGTGTATGCTTAATTTTATCTTCTGAGCTATAGGTATTTATATCCAGCTGACTGCTGAGTGCCCACTTACATGTGTCATCAACACCTCATCCAAAATGAATGTATCATCTCTTTCCCCAGCTCTGCATGGCTCAGTAAATGGCATCCCCAGTTTTCTGAGTCAAAAACCAGGAGCTATGCTCTGGACACTTTCTCTCTGCTGTCTACTGTTTCCCTTTCCCACTTGGGATCCCAGAATTCTTCTGATTCTGTCTTCTAGGTGACATTCAGTTAGTCATCTGTTCCTGTCTCTGTCTCTCCACTGCTTCTACCTTGCCAACATCTCTGTCCTGGACTAAGTCTCATTTTTTGTCCCTCTGATTACTACTAGGTTTTTCTTAAGTTCATACTCTTGTCTAGCTTTTTAGGCCCCTACTGTCTGACTTTCCCCTATTGTCTTTCCCTCTGCCTGGGACCATACTGAATTCATTTGGTCACTAAGCTCACTTTCAGCCGAAAGGATTCACACTCATACTTCCACCAAAATTTCCACACTTCTTGATCTTTTCAGATTCACTTCATTTCTTGAGATTTGAATTTATATTTCATTTCTTCACAGGCATTTTCTCTAACCCATAGACTAGTTAAACTGTTCTCTCTTCTTAACTCCTAGTACCCTTCCACTACTCTGTTAAGTCTCTCATGATTAAAACCACATTTTGCTATGATTACTTATTTGTCTTTCCTACTAGATTGTAAGCTCTAACTAGTCATTTTTGAGTCCTTTGTACTTAAAAGGAATGAGTGATTGGAAGAGATAGTTTGTGTGTATGTGTGTCCATGTATATGAACAGGCACTGAAGCTTAAGCTCAGGGCCTCACAACTCTTGCTCAGATATTTTGTTCAAGGTTAACACTCTGCCACTTGAGCCATGCCTCCATTTTCAGCTTTGTGCTGGTTAATTGGAGATAGTCTTGTAGACTCTTCTGCTCAGAATGGCATTGCACTATAATCCTCAGATCTCAGCCTCGTGAGTATCTAGGATTGTAAGTGTGAGCCACTGACACCCAACATTGAAAACAGATACTTCATCTAGGAGATAACAAAAGATTACAATTAAACAAACACATAGAATGATGTTTATTATTAATAGTTATTAAAGAAATGCACAATGAGATAGGGTAGCACACCCACTAACATGGCTAACTAAAAGTGTCAGCAAGAAGGTGAAACAACTGATACACTCACCTGCAGTAGTAGGACTGTAAAAAGTAGAGCTGTGGCTCCAATGGTAGAGCACCAGTTGAGCGTAAGAGTTAAGTGAGAATTTTTTTTGTTGTTTTTTTTTGGTTCGGTCGTGGGGCCTGAACTCTGGGCCTGGGTGCTGTCCCTCAGCTCTTCAGCTCAAGACTAGCACTCTACCACTAGAGCCACAGTGCCACTTCTGTTTTTTTTTCTTTTTTACTTATGTGGTGCTGAGGAATGGAACCCAGGGCCTCATGCATGCAAGGCAAGTGCTCTACCACTGAGCCACCTTCCCAGCCCATAAGTGAGAATGTTAAGTACTGAATTTAAGCCCTATGATTGACGCATGTGTGCACGCGTATGCGCGCGCGCGCACACACACACACACACACACACACAACCCAATAGATTTGTTGAAAAGGGTGGGTGCCATTGGTGGTTTGGAAAGTTTTTATGACGAAATGATCTAGAAGTTCAATTTTCCTGGGCCTTGAAGGTTGGGCAGAAGAATGTGAATGTGTAGAAAAGCAATTTTAGAGTTTTCTCCATCTAGCCATAATACAATAAAATCTGTGTTTTAAGAAAATCTTTTTGGTGGGGCACAGGTGGCTCATGCCTATAATTCTGGCTACTCAGAAGGCTGAAATCTGAGGGTTACAATTTGAAGCCAGGCTGGGTGGGAAAGTCCTGAGACTCTTACCTCCAATTAACCAGCAAAAAGCTGGGAGTGGAGAAGTGGCGTAAGTGGTATAGTGCCAATCTTTTTTAAAATTTATTTTTAAAATTGCTATTACAAAGGTGATAAACGGAGGCGGGGGTTACCGTTTCATAAATCAGATAATGAGTACATTTCTTTTGGGACATTGTTACCCCCTTCCTTCCTTTCATACGATTTTTCCCTCCTGGCCCTGTCTGCAAGGTGTATAGTTCATTTTCAATACAGTAGAGTGTCAATCTTGAGTGAAAAAGCTAAAGGGACAGCACCCAGACCCTGAGTTCAGCACCAAAAATAAAAGAAAGAAAAAACCTTTTTGGTAGACGTATTAGATGAATTAGAAAGGAACACACACACCTATTTAGAAAATACTGCCATGAACTACTCATGTGACAAGGAAAAAGTCCTTGTCTAAAGTGCTGGTCTGGGCTTGAGAAGAACTTACAAGACTTGACTTGTTAATGTAGAGAAAGGGATACTTTCTATTTTTAGCACATACCCATAGAGAATTTTTTTTTTTCTTTTTTGGTCAGTTGTGGGGCCTGAACTCTGGGCCTGGGTGCTGTCCCTCAGCTCTTCAGCTCAAGGCTAGTGCTCTACCACTTGAGTCTCAGCCCCACTTCTGGCTTTTTCTGCTTATGTGGCGCTTAGGAATCGAACCCAGGGCCTCATGCATGCAAGGCAACTCTACCACTGAGCCACCTTCCCAGCCCCCCCAATAGAGAATTTTGATGTAGCAATTTTGTATGTTGACTTAAATTTTGCAGAAGACTGACATCCTTGAGATGTAGGGAATGAGAAAATAACACACTGAGTGCTGTTAGATTTTTAAGGAAAGACTATTTGGGAACATTTGGACTTAGAGTTATGATTGAATTTGATACTTGAAACTTAACAGTTCTCTGCAAACCTGTTAACTTGCTGCTGGTACAGGCTGGAGGCCTCCAATGCTGTCCAAATAATCTCAAAGCCAAGAAGACCTCTTAACCACCTTATCTTGACTCTCTTTTAGGAGTGGATTTTTTCACACTGGAAATCGTAATTTGCTATACTCAGGCCTTGAGGTCCTTGCTAGCCGGCTGAAGCAGATAGAACGGGATCATCCGTTGGATGAGCTGATCAGGTAGGTGACACTGTGGCCTAGAGTATGTTTCCAAGAAATGTGAAGGAAGTTTATATTTTCAGGTTTTTCTTACGGTGTGAACTGTTTCACTTATGAATTCTGATAAATTTTGAAGCCTTAAAAAAAAACCTTGAATAAATTCATGCATACATCAGCCTATAAGTTTTATTCCTTTTTAGGTAATGATGATAAAAAACATTATCCTCCTACTTAAGTTTCATTTTTGGTTAAAGTAGGGATTCAAACTGAATAGGCTGTCCTCAAACTTGCAGTCTTTCTGCCTCATCCCCCCACGTGCTGAGATTGCAGGTGTATGCTACTATACCTAGCTCTTAATCAACTTTTTTTTTTTTTTTTTGCCAGTCCTGGGGCTTGAACTCAGGGCTTGGCCTCTGTCCCTGAACTTCTTGTTTGTTTGTTTGTTTGTGTCGGTCATAGGGCTTGAACTCTGGGCCTGAGTGCTGTCCCTCAGCTCTTCAGCTCAAGGCTAGTGCTCTACTACTTGAGCTATAGTGCCACTTCTGGTTTTCTGGTGGTTTATTGGAGATAAGAGTTTCACAGCCTTTCCTGCCCAGGCTGGCTTTGAACCGCATTCCTCAGATCTCAGCCTCCTGAGTAGCTAGGATGACAGGTGTGAGCCATCAGCTCCTGGCTTTCCCTGAGCTTGCTAGCACTCTACCACATGAACCATAGTGCCACTTCTGGCTTTTTCTGTTTATGTGCTACTGAGGTATTAAACCCAGGGTTTCATGCATGCAAGGCAAGCACTCTACCACTAAGCCACATTCCAGCCCTTAGTTACCTATTAATTATCCAAGGGTCTATTCTATCTTCCAACAGGGCTGGGTATGTAGATAATAGCTAAGTATTAGAGATTGCCAGTATTCTTCCACTTGCCCATGAGAAAGACTGATGGCTAGGAAAAAAAAGATGGAGATAAATCTGGGCCTTGATCTTGCTTGGCTGTTTTGCTCACAGCTGGCACTTGAGCCACACCTCCAGTAGCATTTTGCTGGATTAGCTGATTATTTTGCTGCCTTAGCTTTGAACCTACATCCTCCAGGTCTCAACCTCCTGAGTAACTAGGATTATAGATGTGAGCCACTGATGCTTCTTTCTTCCTTTCTTTACTTTAAATAGACTGCTTTAGTCAGTAGTGGTTGTGTGCATCTACAATCTCAGCTACTTGAATGGCTAAGGCAGGAGAATTACAGAGTTAAGACTGTTCTTGACAACATAGCAAGACTAATCTCAAAATAAAACTACTGCAAAAGTAAGAAGGCCAAGAAACACATTGAGGACTCAACATCCCTGACAATAAGGAAATGCAAATCAGAACAACTTTGGGATTCCATCTTACTACAGTAAGCACTTTACCACTTGAACCTGAGCTCCATTTCTGCTTTTGGTACTGGGGCTTGAACTCTAGGCCTAGACAGTCCCTGAGCTTCTTTTGCTCAAAGCTAGTGTTCTACCACTTGGCTTTTTCTGTGATTAATTAGAGGTAAGAGTCTCACAGACTTTCCTGCCCAGGCTGGCTTTAAACCACAATCCTCTGATCTCAGCCTCCTGAGTAGCTAGGATTGTATGTGTGAGCCACCAGTGTCTGGCTCCACTTCTGCTTTTTGATAGTTAATTGGAGTTAAGAGTCTCATGGACTTTCCTGCCTGTGCTGGCTTCAAACCTCAGTCCTCAGATATTAGCTTTTTCAGTAGCTAGGATATGGGCGTGAGCCATTGGCACCCAGTTGGAACTTTGATTTCTTGGACTTCCTTTGAATCAGAGTTGGCTTCTGTTTTGTTTTATTAAAGTGATGGCACTGTTTTCTAGGGCAATATACACTTTGAGTGGACTGAAATGGGTCATCTCTAGGGAAAGAATGACTAGTGTTCTGATTTATTTTGCATTGCTGGGGGGTTTACTCCAAGTCCTTGCACATGCTAGACAAAAGTTTATCACTGAATTGTTCTGTAGTTGTGTGTCAGATGTTATAGAACAAGTTTTGTTTTTTCCTTCAGTGCTGAGGAAGGATCCTAAGGCCTTTTGCATACTAAGCAAGTGCTCTACCATGAGCTATATTCCCAGCCCCCTTGTTTTATTTAAATGGCAAATTTGGACTAATTGTAATTCCTTATTGTTCATCATTTCCTTGGATTGAAAGCTGACCATATATGATACATTCCTTTAAAAGAAAAAAAAAGGGAAGAAAAATAGGTAACATTGCACCAGGACTCTCATCCAGGAAGGTTGAGATTTGAAGATTATGGTTCAAAAGCAGCTTGCAGGTAGGAAAGTCTGTGAGATTCTTATCTCCAGTTAACCACTAAAAAGCTGGAAGTGGCTCTGTGGCTCAAGTGGTAGAGTGCTAGCCTTAGGCAAAAACAAACAAACAAAAACAAAAAAAACAAACCTTCAGGGACTGCACTCAGGTCCTGAGTTGAAGCCCAGCTCATCATACTGAGGAGGTGGAGATTGGAAGGATCAAGGTTAGAGGTCTGCTGGGGCAAATGGTTAGCTAGATACCACACCTTCATCCATAAGCTAGGCCTGGTGGGCATGCTTGTGATTCAAGCTATGCTAGAGACCATAGGTAGGAGATGCTACTTGAAAAATAGCTAAAAGCTAAAGAGCTGAGTGTGTAGCTTAAGTGATAAATACCTGCCTAGAAAGTTAGAGTCCCTCTGTTCAAGAACAGGTAGACTGAAGGTGGCTCAGTGGTAGAGTGCTTGTCTTGCATGCATGAGGTCTTGGGTTCAATTCCTCAGCACCACATAAGCAGAAAAAAAGCCTGAAGTGGCACTGTGGCTCAAGTGGTAGAGTGCTAGTCTTGAGCTGAAGAGCTGAGGGACAGTGCCCAGGCCCAGAGTTCAGGCCCAACAAAAAAAAAAAAAAAAAAAAAAAAAAGAACAAGTAGACTTTCCCTGTTTGATAATTTCCTTCCACATTGTTCCTACTGAGTTACTGGGGTTTGAACTCAGGGCCTCATGCTTGCTAGGTAGTGTTCTACCACTTATGCCATGCCTCACACTGTTTTGTGCTGTTTATTTTGGAGATAGTCTTGAGAACTTTCTCCCTAACCTGGACCCAAACCTCAATCAGTCTATCGAGCAAGGTTAGTGGGAGCCACAGGTGCCTCCCTGAACTCAGCTTTTAAACATTATTTTCATTGTTTCTGCACATACCTTGCACATATCAGCATGGTCTTGGGCTTCTTAGTGCACATGACTATTCAGGTCTAACATTCTAGGGCATCTTTTTGTCCTGGCTTCCTCCATATAGTTTTCTACAAAGGTGCCCGAAGATACTTAATCTCTTGAAAATGAGGATTCTGATTAGGCTGGCACACCTTTATAGGGTACTCCTGTGGTTTTCACCATGTCTTAAGTACATGTAATGCTATTGTGTTTTGTTTCTTGTCTCTTTACAGCCAGAGCTTCAACTACTTGCAAAATTTCCATCACAGCATTCCCAATTTCAAGTGTGGTCTTTATCTCCTCAGACTTTTGATGGTCCTTTTGGAGAAATCTACAGCTCCTGCTCAGAAGAAATTAAAAATTGGTGATGGGCCGCGATCTTCCTCTCTTTTTTCCTCATTCTTTTTTCTTTTTCTTTTTTTAGTCAGGAATAGGATTAATATTGCATGATTATAAACCCGGGGATTTCTGTAATTTTGTGCTTTTTTTTTTCCTAGAAGAAGCTATGACATTGCTTAGGGTGACTTTAGTTAGGTCAACTGACTTGTTTTATTTTTACTTATTTTAACTGACTTATTAGTTATACAGGAGGGATTTTATTGTTAACATCTCCACCTTTACACTGTATTCCAGTTAACTTCACCCCTCCCATCACACTCCCTGCCTGTCTTCCCCTAAAATACATTATTCCCCAGCAGATTTCCTTGTTAGGTTTTCATAAGTCGCCACCATCATCCTTTCTATGTGTCTGTTTACTTGTCCAGGTTGTTTCTAAAGGGAATAGGACACATTGCATCTTAGACTGATGGGTTTATTTCTGGAAGAAGGAGCACTCCACTTTTTTTTTGGTTGGTCGGGGGGCTTGAACTCTGGGCCTGGGCACTCTCCCTGTGCTCTTCAGCTCAAGGCAACCGCTCTGTCACTTGAGACACAGCGCCACCTCCTGTTTTCTAGTGGTTTATTGGAGATAAGAGTCTCACAGACTGTCCTGCCTGGGCTGGCTTTGAACCGTGATCCTCAGATCTCAGACTCCTGAGTAGCTAGGATTACAGGCATGAGCCACAGGCACCTGGCTTGTGTCCACTTTTTTTTTCTAATATATTTTTATTGTGAAAATACTGTACAGAGGGGTTACAATTACATGGATAAGATAATGAGCACATTTCTTATCAAGCATTGTAGCTTCCTGCTTTGTTTCCCCTTCCCATCCCCGCCTCCCCTTCCCCCCCACCACCAAAATTGTAAAGTTCGTTTTTCAACATAACGACTTGTATATCTCATTGTTGCAATGGGTCCTCCTGTATCCCTGTTTTAACAATTTATTTTTGCCCTTCCCCTCCACATATACCAACATCATATATAGTGAAAGCAGGGGTTGTACCAGGGGGGAGAGACATACAAGGCAACAAAGTTGTGTCCACTTTTTAAAAACTGCTTATTAAGCCAGGCGATGGTGGCTCATGCCTGTCATCC
Organism: Dipodomys merriami; assembly: GCF_024711535.1. Classification (NCBI taxonomy): domain Eukaryota; kingdom Metazoa; phylum Chordata; class Mammalia; order Rodentia; family Heteromyidae; genus Dipodomys; species Dipodomys merriami. The sequence goes on from NW_027202427.1 coordinate 446,751, forward strand.
TAGCCTCACAGGAGGCTGAGATCTGAGGATTGCAGTTCAAAGCCAGCCCGGGCAGTAAATCCATAATATTCTTATCTCCAATAAACCACTAGAAAACCAGAAGTGGCGCTGTGGCCCAAGCAGTAGAGCGCTCACCTTGAGCTGAAGAGCACAGGACAGTGCCCAAGCCCAGATTCAAGCCCCACGACCGACAAAAAAAAAAAAAACCAAACAAAACAAAACAGAAAAAAAAAACCCTGCTTGTTAGACTAAGAACTTCTTAGTAAATTTAAAGTAACAATCCTTTTGCCTAAAAAAAAAATCTTCCCTGAAAGGCAATAGTTCGGTTATCTGGTCATTTCACATTATTTACAGTACCCCTATTGATATGTGAGTGAGATGCCTTTGTCTTGTTTTTCAACAGCTTCCATGGCCAAACAGTTCCTGTGTCGGGTTTGGCCACATGGGGAGGAAGAGAAGAGCTCTGGCTTTAATGACCAGCTCCATGATGTGCTTTGGTGAGATGTTTGCTTTATTCCAGTGAGCATCACATGGTCTTGTTTTCATTTTGCTCCTGCAGCAGTCCCTCATGTGGTCCATGAGTGACTAATGACCTTTGTTAGGTCAAACTTGAAAGTAGTGCAGTAGGTTTCAGTTTAAAATAAATTCACATAGGAATGTGCAGATCTGCAGATCCTCCAGTTGTGCTTTCTGCCCCCTGCTACTTTCTTACTGTTCAGTAGTCAAATAAGTGGTAACTAAGACATGTTCACAACTTCCAAGTTGTCTAATTGTATTTCTAATTGAGACTTGCTTTGTTTACTTAACCCCTGATAAGTATTTAAAACCTTCATTATTAAAAGTAAATACCAGGGGCTAGGGGTTTAGCCCAGCGGAAAGCGGCGCGCGCAAGTCCCTGGGTTTGGTCCTCAGCCCTGGAAAAAAAAAAAAAAGCTACATAAAAGTAAATACCAGAAGTGCTCAAAGCTTGGTAACTGGCAACGTCTCAAAAAAGAAAAATTGGATTAGGAATTCTGTAACATGTTCATTCTCCTTTAAATGATTCCCTGTGTAGCATTTATCTAGAGCACACAGACAGTGTCCTGAAGGCCATAGAAGAGATTGCTGGTATTGGAGTTCCAGAACTGATCAACTCGCCGAAAGGTGCATCTTCTTCCACATTCCCTTCACTGACCCGGTAAGTGAGTGCTCACCTGCTCCTTCCTAGCATATAATCACATGTATGTAGTGGCCTGATAGCCATCCTTCTCTTCATCTAGTTCTTTGTTTTGTTTTGTTTTGTTTGTTTGTTTGTTTGTTTGTTTGTTTTGGGGGTCCGGTCATGGGCCTGAACTCTGGGCCTGGGCGCTGTCCCTCAGCTCTTCAGCTCAAGGCTGGCACTCTACCACTTGAGCCACAGTACCACTTCGGGCTTTTTTCCTTCTTGCTTAGGTGGTGCTGGGGAATCGAACCCAGGGCCTCATGCATGCAAGGCAAGTGTTCTACCACTGAGCCACCTTCCCAGCCCAAGAAATATTCCTCTACATTCTCCTTCAGAGGTTTTTTTTAATTTATTTTTTTTTTGGGGGGGTCCGGTTGTGGGGCCTGAACTCTGGGCCTGGGTGCTGTCCCTCAGCTCTTCAGCTCAAGGCTAGCGCTTTACCACTTGAGCCACAGTGCCACTTCCGGCCTTTTCTCCTCATGTGGTGGTGCTGAGGAATCGAACCCAGGGCCTCATGCATGCAAGGCAAGCACGCTCCCACTGAGCCACCTTCCCAGCCCCTTCTTCATCTAGTTCTGATACAGATGCTCACTGAGAATCCAAGGGAAGGCACTGACCTTCTACCTGCACATCCATCCTTCACACCTGGGGCTAGATTATGTGGCTCAGTGTGGTAGCACACAAGGGTAGGCCTGAGTTCAATCCTCAGTACCACAAATAAAAAAAACAAAGGACAAAGCCATTATATAGCTAATCATGCATATTTTGATCTGTTATGGCTGTTAACAGTCATAGTTTTCTTAATCTCAAAAAGTCTTCCCAGTTTTGTGGGGATTATTTTTTAAGATAGACTCTAGCCGCCTAACCCAAGGTGGCCTGGAATCTTGATCCTTAGCACCCAAATGCTGAAATTGCAGTTATGTGCCACCACACCCAGTTTAGTCTTTCCAGTTTAAACAGCACCTTCAAAAATCTTTTCTAACAAATATTTTCTCATTTGATCTTTTAGTAATTTTGTGAGATCAGTATCATTACCCTGAATTTATTGTTAAGGAAAATAAAGGACACAAAGAGAATTTTCAAGTGTATGTAGGCAATAATAAATATGGAACCAGGATGCAAACTTACATCTTCTACTCTTTCTATTCCATCAGACCGTCACCTCCTTTCATAAAGTTAACTCATTTTTTTCAGACATCATCTTCTTGGGCTCCTTTCTGAATCCTTTCTGTTCCCTTTGCCAGCACACCCCAGTGAAGGACATTCAGAGGGGAAAGCACTTATTTCAGTCCCTTGGATTCTTCCTAGGAAGTTCTTTCTAGGCAGTGCATCGTCATGTGGATATGCATGCTTATTTGTCCACTTTATTTTTTTTTGCAAGTCCTGGGGCTTGAACTCAGGGCCTGAATACTTTCCCTGAGCGTTTTTTTAAAGCTCAAGACTAGCACTCTATCATTTGAGTCATAGCCCCACTTCCTGCTTTTGTTTTTTGTTGTTTTTTTTTTTCCTGTTGTAGGGCTTGAACTCTGGGCCTGGGCATTGACCCTCAGCTCTTCAGCTCAAGGCCAGTTCTCTACCACTGGAGCCCACATTACCTCTTCCAGTTTTCTGGTGATTTGTTTATTGGACATAAGAGGATCACAGACTTTCCTGCCTGAGCTGGCTTTGAACCGCAGTCCTCAGATCTCAGCCTCCTGAGTAGCTAGGATTTCAGGCATGAACCACTGGTGCCTAGCCCACTTCTTGCTTTTTAGTAGTTAATTGGAGATAAGAGTCTCATAGACTTTGCTGCCCAGGCTGACTTCAAACCATGATCCTCAGGTCTCAACCTTCTGAGTAGCTAGAAATACAAGCATGAGTCACCAGCATCTGTCTTTGTCCCCCTCTTTTAGAGACACCTTTGTCATCTTCTTCCGAGTGATGATGGCTAAGCTGGAGAAGACAGTGAAAAGTCTTCAGGCTGGCACAGCAACAGATGCCCAGCAGGTGGGTCAGATGTTTTCCCAACAAGAAATACTTGTGGATTACTTTGAAGTTGTTGATGCTTTCATTTCTTGGGATAAGGGTTTGTCTTGAATGATTTCCTTTGAGTTACAAAAATCTAGGAGTTTTTTCAAAGAGCACTTGGTTTGATTTCCTTTTTATCTACTGGAAGGTGAAAGTTGGATTGTGTTTTTCCTTCCTCCTGCCCAGTTCTCCACTTGCCACCTGACATGAAGTAAGCCAGCCCATTTGAGTGCTACATGTCTTTGCAGCCTGCTAACCAGATCTGAAGTAGCCTGCTGAGTACAGGACTTAACACAGAATCAAGATTTCATAGAGGCCGGGGACTGGCTCACACTTGTAATTCTAGCACTCAGGGATAGTGTCCAGGACCAGAATTCAAGCCCTAGGGCTGGCACGCGCGCGCGCGCGCGCACACACACACACACACACACACACACACACACACACACACACACACACACACACACACACACACACACACACACACACACACACACACACACACACACACACACACTATGTGACAGAGATCTCATGGCAAGTAGGTATGCTGCACAGAGGCTCTTAACTACTTGTATGTATTATTGAAAAGACTCCTAGACAGATGCCGGTGACTCACACCTGTAGTCCTAGCTACAAGAGGTTGAGATCTTAGAATTGCAGTTCAAAGTCTAGTTAGACACAAAGGTCTGTAAGACTCCACTCCCAGCAAAAAGATGGGTTGGACTCACAACTGGATGTTGTGACTCAAGTGGTAGAATGTTAACTGAGCAAGCTGTAGGTCCTGAATTCAAATACCCATACAGCTAACAAAATGAACAAATAAGCCTCCTTGTTGTATGTTAATTTTTTCACACTGTATACAGAACCATTTTGTGAGTGTACTAGATGCCACATCTCTTTGGAAGGATTATAGGAAACTGTGTTAGTGAGAATAAAGTAGAAGTATTTGCTTCTTTCTTTGGCTGTCCCCAGATTCATGAAGAGAAGCTCCTCTACTGGAACATGGCTGTTCGAGACTTCACTATCCTCATCAACCTGATAAAGGTGAGTATATGGGGATTGTCTGCTCTGACTCATAAGCTAACTGCAGAAACTAAGGTCCTAGCTCCAAAATGTGCTTTTCTTCTCACAAGCCTTTGGGACCATGTGGTCTTTTTCCCTTGTAGCCCTGCCCATTCTGAGTATCATTTTTCTCCATAGCCACTATCTCATTCCTTCTCTTTTTAATATTTTTGTTGGTCATGGGGCTTGAACTCTCAGCATTCACACTGTCTCTGAGCTCTTTAGCTCAAAACTAGCACTCTACCACTTTGAGCCACAATGTACTTTCAGTTTTCTAGTGGCTAATTGGAGATGCGAGTCTCACAGACTTTCCTGCCTGGGCTGGCTTTGAACTGTGATCCTCAGATCTCAGCCTCCTGAATAGTTAGCATTACAGGCATGAGCCACCAGCACCCAGTTGTTCCTTCTCTTCTTTGTCCCTTTGCCATCACACTTACCATGAGTTATCCCCCTTTCTCTTTGCTCTGAGTCCTCCGATCTAAGTTCATTGTCATTTCCAGTCCTGAGTGCACTCATATCCTTTCTGCTAAGCTTTCTTACACTCTAGGCTTCTGATCAGACTAGCCCTTTAATTTAGAATGTTATTCTCGCTTCTTTCTTTCTTTCTGAAAATTGACCTGGAGATTCTTGGAGGCACACTATTGACATGTCTTCTTCATTTTAGAATTTTCTGCAATACCCAAAGTTATAGTTTGCATGGTAGGAAGATGCTGAGGTGCTTGATGGCCAGACTCAAATTTGGTTTCTTGTCTTTTGCTTCTCTAGGTATTTGATAGTCGTCCTGTTCTACATGTATGTTTAAAGGTAAGAAATTCCTTGGGTGGTGTTCAGTATTTTTCTTTCTGTGATTCATTATGGAGAATGCCTCAGCTGAGATGAATTGCTTAAGACCTTGCACACTTACCACTATGATCCATGCTAAGGGGTGGTACTTTAGAGAAAACAGTACCTACTACAGTTAATGACTACAAAAGGCAGGGTTTGTTGTTGTTGTTGTTAGTTTTTTCTCCTCTTGGTTGTGGAGCTTGAACTCTGGGCCTGGGCGCTGTCCCTGAGCTCTTCAGCTCAAGGCAAGCACTCTACTACTTGAGCCACAGAACCACTTCTGGCTTTCTGGTGGTTAATTGGAGATAAGAGTCTCAGGGACTTTCCTGCCTGGGCTGGCTTTGAACCTTGATCCTCAGTTCTCGGCCTCCTGAGTAGCTAGGATTACAGGCGTGAGTTACTGATGCCTAGTCAGCTACATCTTTTTTGTGTATGAATGTCTATAGCCAGAGATAAACCAGTGTGTCTCTTTTTTCCAGTATGGACGTCTCTTTGTAGAAGCATTTCTGAAGCAATGTATGCCTCTTCTAGACTTCAGTTTTAGAAAACACCGGGTAAGAGCTGCACACAGGGAGCAAAAGCATGCTCTGAAGCACAGACAATAAATCTATGTGACTCCAGGGTTGGACTGAGGGTAGGAACAACCTATTGCTCATATTCTGAGCCACAGTTATCTAATGCAATTTTGCCTCGAGCCAGAGCTGCCTACATGGGAGTGAGCATTCCAAAGTAGACTGACTGGCCTCCTCAGACCACTCTCTTCAGTCTCACCTTTCCTCCACCCCTGATCTGAAGGTAGGGGTTCTGATAGATAATAGATGACAGACAGACCGATAGATAGATAGAAAGACTGACTGAAAGGGAGAGAGAGGAGAGAGAAATCATCAGTCCCTTGTGCTGCTGTACTCCCAAGACCTCATGTGCTGTCTAGGTCATCTATGAGAAATTTAAAAATAGAGTTCAGAGGGAAGGGTGCAGGAAGTGTGATAGAGGGGTGAAATTGATTGGAATATGGTGAAATGCATGGTGATTTAACAATAAGATAAAACAGAAGGATCTGTATAACATATAAACTAATAAAAGAAAGTTTGTCTTAGTCGGGCGCTGGTGGCTCACGCCTGTAATCCTAGCTACTCAGAAGGCTGAGATCCGAGGATCGCGGTTCAAAGCCAGCCCAGGCAGGAAAGTCCATGAAACTCTTATCTCCAATAAACCACCAGAAAACTGGAATTGGCGCTGTAGCTCAAGTGGCAGAGCGCTAGCCTTGAGCTGAATTGCTGATGGACAGCACTCAGGCCCAGAGTTCAAGCCCCACGACCGACCCCCCCCAAAAAAAATGTTATAAAACTCTTGTTACAATGAATAGTCTTCATATTTTTTACACCAAGTGACATCCAGAGTTACAGTAATAAAGTAAGAATAGAAACATGAATTCTACTGACATTTAGCAAATTGGGATTTGTAGTATACCCACAATCTTATTTTGTTTCACTTAATCCTGAAAGGAAAAAAAAAAGGTGATGTTTATCCTAATTTGCAGATAGGAAAACAGAGGCATGATAACTCTTTAAAACTGCAAACCTAAGGCTGAGGTAGAAGGGGATTATGAGTTTGAGGCCATCCTGAGTATTGATCCTGCCCCAAAGAAAAATGTTATGACCTTCAAGTTGACATAAGGTTCAGAACAGGGGACTTAAGAGGTAGGAGCTGGCCACCACTCTCCTATTAGGCAAAGTTAAGATGGCTGTTGACATAGGCTGAAGCCTGCGCTTACCTTTTTAGGAGCCCTTGGTTGCAAGGATGTCTTAGCATCTAGAATCAAAATAGAACATTTCTGTAGAACATTTATGGATTATGTTTGTAGGATGATGTTCTGAGCTTACTAGAAACCTTCCAGTTGGACACAAGGCTGCTTCATCACCTTTGTGGACATTCTAAGGTAAGAAGGGAGCAGCTCACACCACTGCTAGCATAATCTGCAGTTGCTCTTGGGAGGCCCACAGGCTCTAACTACTTCCTTTTTAACCTTTCTTGTTGCGTGTACATGTGCCAGTCCTAAGGCTTGAACTCAAGGCGCGGGTGCTGTCTTTGAGCTTTTGTGCTCAAGGCTAGTAGTGGTCTACCATCTGAACCACAGCTTCATTTCTGGCTTTTTTGATGGGTGATAAAAGTTTCATGGACTCTCCTGTATCAGCTGGCTTCAAACCCTTATCTTCAGATTTCAGCCTCCTGAGTAGGTAAGATTACAGGCATGAGCCACCCGCACCGGTTCTAAAGCACTTCTTGACTGAAGACTCTAGGATGCTGCTGTGTGTGTCTGCTGTAAAGTACTCCGGGTGGATGAACCTTCCATTAAGTACTGGCTGCTGGAGGCAAGAGGTGTTTTAATGCAGCTGCCTTAGCGCTTTTCAGCTGCACCCTCATAGTTCTCAAGAACTAGATCTGTAACAAAAGGGCTTGGTGCTTGAAGTACTTCTACAATTGTGTGAACCACTGTCACCTCTGTCTGAAGGCACACAGAACCCTAAGAGTTCTGCCCTTACTGTCAAACCTTAGAATTTCCTGAGCCTGTTCACATTATTCTACCTCCCAGTCTCAGCTTTCCCCTTGCTTCTAAGTTTAGTAATTGAGACATAGAATGTTAAGGACTTTCCAAGCTAAACACAACTACTTTCTGTTGTTTAATATTACTCTACTGTCTCAAGAATATTCATTCTTTTTTTTTGGGGGGGGGGTCTGGTTGTGGGGCCTGAACTCTGGGCCTAGGCGCTGTCCCTCAGCTCTTCAGCTCAAGGCTAGTACTCTACCACTTGAGCCACAGTGCCACTTCCGGCTTTTTTCTTTTTGCTTATGTGGTGCTGAGGAATCGAACCCAGGCCTCAGGCTTGCAAGGCAAGCACTCTACCACTGAGCCACCTTCCCAGCCCAAATATTCATTCTTGATAGGTAAATTCATTGATAATAAGTCAATAAGAAGTTATAAAGAGGAACTTAGAGTTAGTGTTACGTTTTTGAGACTGAAGGGTTACGGATTTTGGGGTGAGGGCTGAACTCAGCCTTGTTCTTGCTAGGTTAGTCGTCTCCCACTTAGGCCATGCCTTCATCCCTTCTTTTTTGCTTTTGCTTGTTTGTTTCTGCTTTTTGTTATTTTGAAGGTGGAGTCTAGTGAATGTTTCTACCCAACCTAGCTTCAAACCACAATCCTTTCAAGTAGTTAGATTATAGGTGAGAGCCACTGGTACCCAGTTAGGCTGAATTTTTTTTTTTTTTGGGGGGGGGGGTCCGGTCGTGGGGCCTGAACTCTGGGCCTGGGTGCTGTCCCTCAGCTCTTCAGCTCAAGGCTAGCACTTGAGACACAGCACCACTCCGGCTTTTTTCTTTTTGCTTATGTGGTGCTGAGGAATCGAACCCAGGGCCTCATGCATGCAAGGCAAGCACTCTACCACTGAGCCACCTTCCCAGTCCCTAGGCTGAATTTTTTTTGGAGTACTATTCCAAACTACTATTGTTTGGTGGAACCTGTCTCTGGGCCAAGAGGAAGGTATATACTCTTAAGGTGTGAGGAATTCAGATGTTTCTTTTAGAAAATGTGTGTTCTCATAAACCTAAACGAGGGTATTTATGTCCATTCAGATTCACCAGGACACAAGACTCACCAAACATGTGCCTTTGCTCAAAAAAACACTGGAGCTATTAGTTTGCAGAGTCAAAGCCATGCTTGTTCTTAATAATTGTAGAGAGGCTTTCTGGCTGGGAAATCTCAAAAATCGGGACTTGCAGGTAAGCCTTTGACTCACAGCTGTCTCTCCACTTTTTAAACCCTGTTCTCACCATAAGACTCCTTTTAACAGGCCCTGCAGGGAGGGTGTGGCAGGGCAGATGGATAGGGTGACTGAGCCTGAATGTTGTGAAGTAGTTTATTTGCACATATGAAAACAGAATAGTGAAACCTGTTCAGGTAATTTTAGGAGAAGAAGGGAGGAAGGGATAGCAGTAGAGGGAATGAGTTTAATCAGGATATATTGAAATGTCACAGCTTGGTGCCTGTGGCTCAGACCTGTAATCTTAGCTACTGAGGAAGCTGAGATCTGAGGATCTCAGTTCAAAGCCAGCCTGGGCAGGAAGGTCCATGAGACTCTTTATCTCCAATTAACCACTAGAAAACCAGAAGTGGAGCTGTGGCTCAAAGAGGTAGAGCGCTAATCTTAAACGGAAAAAAAGCACAAGGATAGTGCTCAGGCCGAGTTGAAGCTCACGACCACCAACAACAAAAGAAATGTGGCAATGAAACCCCTTAAGTGTGCGGTGGTCTGGTTCATGAATTAAAGGCACTGTGTACGTGGGCTGTGCCCACAGGCCACACCTTCCACCCCAGTAAGGAAGGTGAGTAGGTGCACAGACATAAGCAAGTGCTCAGGTCCTGGGGAGCCAGATCAACCACCTTTTGTTACTGCCAGAGGGTCACTGTCAAGCCCTACTTCAGAGCAGATTCATAATGACATTTCTTTATATGGACAAAGGTTTGTTTGGTTATTTAGCATGCTTCCCCTAAACCAATATCCCGAAATTACTCTTTTTTTTTTTTTTGCCAGTCCTGGGGCTTGAACTCAGGCCGGGGCCCTGTCCTGAGCTTCTTTTTCTCAAGGCTAGCACTCTACCACTTGAACCACAGCGCCACTTCTGGCTTTTTCTGTTTATGTGGTACTGTGGAATGGAACCCAGGGTTTTATGCGTGCTAGGTAAGCACTACCACTAAGCTACATTCCCAATCCCCCAAATTACTATTTTAACCACTGAACATTGCTAGTTTCTCAGCTGTGTGACATCTTGTATCACTTATATTAACTAGTTCGTAGCTCTGACGTTTTTACTTCCGGCCCACACCCTTCTCATTCATGTGTATAATATCTGAGGGAGTTTGTTTTATAAACTCAGCCTTGATCTTTCTGGGCTTGATTCCTTGGCACCTTACCACCTGAGCCACAAGGCTCCAGGCTCCCCCTCATCTCACAGATCCCCGTTCTGGGGCTTGAACTCAGAGTCTCATGCTCTCAAGGTTTCTTGCTCATGATTTGTGCTCTGTCAGTTGAGCCATGCTCTAGTCCAGCTTTTTGCTGGTTAATTGGAGGTTAAGAGTTTCAGTCTTTCCTGACTGGACTGGATTCAAACTGTGGTCCTACAGACACAGCCTCCTGAGTAGCTAGTAGGATTACAGGTGTGAGCCACCATGCCCAGTAGTAGCTGAATTTTATAATTTTAGTGTGTGTGCCAATACAAGGGCTTGTACTTGTCCTGCATTCTTCACTTGGCTTTTCTTACTCAAGGCTTGTGCTCTAGGGGCTGGGAAGGTGGCTCAGTGGTAGAGCGCTTGCCTTGCATGGCTGAGGCCCTGGGTTCGATTCCTCAGCATCGCATAAGCAAAAAGAAAAAAGCCGGAAGTGGCGCTGTGGCTCAAGTGGTAGAGCGCTAGCCTTGAGCTGAAGAGCTGAGGGACAGCGCCCAGGCCCTGAGTTTAGGCCCCACTACTGGACCAAAAAAAAAAAAAAGGCTTGTGCTCTGCCACTTGAGCCACACCACTACTTCTAGATTTTTGCTCATTAATTGGAGATAAGAGTCTCTTGTATTTGCTTTGAACCAAGAATTTCAGGTCTTAAGCTAGGACTTAGATCTGAGTGGCTAGGATTGTAGGCATGAGCCATCAGCAGAGTTTTATCAGTTTATATGTGGAAAGAGTAGTCTGCAAAGAGTATTTCCTTTCTTTACATCAACCTTATAATGTAGAATCTTATTGTTTGCTTGAAAAAATTTGAAACTTAGAAGTTAACTTACATAGGCCATTTAGTAATGAGTGGGGCCAGTGTTTTGAGTCTAAACGATCCTGATCCAGAATTGATGTTCTTAAGCAATTTCATTAATACTGTTCTTTAGCTTCTGCATGGCCATTTGTTATTGGCTGTATTGGCTCCTGTGTGACTTACGGTATTAGGAAAATTTTAGGTCCAGATAAAGTATTAACTGAAATTTATCAGAATAATGTGGCCTTGTAAAATCTAGTGCAATATTAGAATACACAGACTCAAATGGATTTTTTGCAGAACTGCATATTATATGAGCATCACAGGCTGGGGTTGAACATGAACTTGCCTTGACAAGACAAACCATTCCCACATTTTGAATGCCTAGAATATCTTCCTTGTACTTCCTGTAAACCCAATACCCCAGCTTCCCTTCTCCTCCACTTTCCTCTACCAAGTCTGCATATGTGATCTTTACAACCCTTTCACATTTAGGGTGAAGAGATTTTGTCCCAGAATTCCCAGAGGATCTTAACAGCAGAATGTGAAGATGGCAGGACAATCCACATCTCCCAGAGCATGGAGGTTTGTCTGAAAAGGCATCTGGCTTTGATTGTGCCAGCTACTTTGAACTGGTGGAGGGTGCCAGGTGTAACTCAAGTACTTCCATGTCCATCTCCACCTGTCCATATCAACTACAAGTGTTTAGGGCCTATCATACAATCGATTGTGACATCCGTATATAAATATACATTATACAGTCTTGTGATCACTCGGAATAACTCAAGCTGTAACATATATTACAGAGTTGAAAATTCTCTTCCAGACAGGTGGAAGCCTAGATGCTGGTGGCTCACGCCTGTAATCCTAGCTACTCAAGAGGCTAAGATCTGAGGATCACAGCTCAAAACCAGCCTGGGCAAGAAAGTCAGAGCTATGGCTCAAAATGATACAGTGCTAGTCTTGAGCATAAGAGCTCAGGGACAAAACCCAGGCCTAGAGTTCAAGCTCCACAACCACATTAAAAAAAACAAAGGGCTGGGAAGGTGGCTAAGTGGTAGGTACAGTGCTTGCCTCACATGCATGAGGCCCTGGATTTGATTCCTTAGCACCACATAAGCAGAAAAGGCCGGAAGTGGTGCTGTGGTTCAAGTGGTAGAGTGCTAGCCTTGAGCAAAAAGCAGCTCAAGGACAGTGCCCAGACCCTGCGTTCAAGCCCCAGGACTGGCAAAAAACAAAAAACAGGTGGAATGTAGCTCAGGACTACAAAAGAGAGGGAGAAGGAAAGAGGGAGGGAGGGAGCAAGGGAGAAATAAAGAGAAAACAAGTAAATAGAAGTGTGTATTTATATATTTTTTCCATAATTCAGATGAGGTCTGGATACTGAGTTCAGATAGAAGAACCTCTGCTAAGAGAGCCAGAGAGCACCTCACAAGGCTCTAAGCTCAAAACCCTTTCCTGCCAAAAAAGAAAGGAAAAAAATACCATGTCTGTGCTAGGGATTTATTTTGATGATAAAAACACTTTCATAGCGTAAATGTCCCTGGGTTCAACCCTGGCATTATAAGAAAACCAAAATAAGGACTAAGGCTGTAGCTCAGTGGTAAAGCATTTGTCTGGCATGTGTCCCTAGGTGTGGACCTCAGCCACACAGATACCTACATACACAAAACCTGAGAAGTAAAATTAAGGCAAATTTGGTTCATTTTGCAGTATAGCACATAATCAGTGCTACAGTCCTTCTGTGGTCTTACCATTCAAGAAAAAATGAGGTAGCGGAGCCTGGTTGTATACTCCTGTAATCTCAGCACTCAAGAGGTTGTAGCAGGAGAATATAAGTTCAAGGCCAAAATGAGTAACTTAATCAAGACACTGTTGCAGGCTAGGGTTGTGGGTCAGGTGGAGGAATATGTGCCTCGCAAGTCTGAGGCCTAGTTCAAATTCAGTGCCTCTTCAAAAAACCTGAAATTAAATTCATTTAACAACAAATAAATAATTTTTTGTTTTCTTTTGTTTTGTTTGCCAGTCATAGGACTTGAACTCAGAGCCTTGGTGCTGTCCCTGAGCTGCTTTGTTTACTCAAGGCTAGTGCTCTACCACTTGAGCCACAGCTCTACTTCCGGCTTTTTTGGTAATTTATTGGAGATGAGTCTCATAGACTGGGCTGGCTTTAAACTGCAATGCTCAGATGTCAGCCTCCGGAGTAGCTAGGATTGCAGGCGTGAGCCACTGCCCAGCTATCATTGGTTTTAACGATGAAAACAGAGTAGTTTCATATCTGTGAGAGGTGTATTGGAGCTTCGTGAGGTCACCCAGAGAAGTAGCCTAAAATTCTCGATTGTCCTTTTCCTTTAGGATGATGAACCTGAAGCAAGTGACGAAGAGGAGCAGGGTGACGAGAGTGGAGACTCCTCTGACTAGGCCCTGGAAGATTCTGGGCTCCTTGAAACCTGCTTTGTGCCTTTGGAATTGGAAGCGTCTTGTTTTACCCTTCAAGAGGATGTTTTACTTCACCAACTTGTGGGTTTCATGGTGTGTCTAACTCCAGCCAAGTTCCTGCCCAGGACTGCAGTGCACAGTCGCTGTTGGTTTGGATAAACAGTGGAAGTACTATTTGTAGTTAGGGTTCTGGGCTTTGGGGGTTAGTATTGAAACTGATTTATTGTAGAATTTAGGTTTATACCTGCTTTACAAATAAATGTTTTTCTAACTTTTGCCTTAGCTACCTCATTTCTATTTCTAGGCTTTTGTCCATATTCAAGGATTGGGTAGAACTGACTTTAAAAGTTGTTCAGAAAAACAAATGGACTGGCACTAACATAGCTCTCCCAGCAACAGTCAGATTCCACTATCTGGACCATTTGCATTTCTGGTGAGAACAACTTTGTGACTTCTCTAAGTGAATTAGATTTGTTAATGCCCAGATTATTGTCATTATCATTAGTATTATTTTCAGAAGGTGAAGAAAATTCATCATCAAACTTCTGACTGTATACATATAATTTTTTTTCACATTATTTAGAGATACATCTATATTCTAGTTATAAGCTATCTGGGGTTTGAACTCAGGGCCTGAGCACTGTCCCTGAGCTTTATTGCTCATGGCTAGTGCTCTACCACTTGAGCCACAGCTCCACTTTCCAGTTTTTTTGTAGTTTGAGAGAAGAGTCTCATGGACTTTTCCTTCCCTGTCCTCAAAGGATCTCAGCCTCTTGAGTACGTACGATTAGAGTGAGCCACCATCATCTGGCATGAACCACCTGAGCCTGGCTTCATAAAGACTTTTGAACCCTTTATCATCTGGCAGACAGAAATCCATACATCCCTCTTTTTCTTTTTTTTTTTTTTTCCTAGAGCTGAGGAGCGAACTCGGGGCCTTGTGCTCGCCAGGCAGGCGCTCTTCCGCTGAGCTAAACCCCCAGCCCCTTACACATCCCTTTCCTTGACATTCCCTGTTCCCCAACTCATTGTCCTTGGTGTTTGAAGTGAGGTCACACTAGGCTGGTTTATATGGTTTATATGGTTTGTTTAATTGTTCTTTGTCACATGTACATATCAGTGCTAGCTTGACTCTCTTTTTAAATGGTGGTTTGACTTTCCAGTAGAAATGTCCTCCCTTGCTCTGTATCACTGGCCTTGTTTTTGGAGAGCAGGGGAGAAAAGGGGCTCCTTAGTTGTCACTGCTTGGCAGAAGATCAAAGTCTCTGGGGCGATATCACCATTTCATCTTCCAGGACAGGTTTTTGTAAGCTTCAGGTACACGCCAGAGGGCATGGTGTAAGCAACTGCAGACCGATGGGGCCCTTTACTTGGAGTGTTGCAAAGCAAAGGTGCACTTCTTGTAGGTTGCATACAGCAAGAGGATAGAACGCAGCATCTGTTTGCACATTGTCACTGTCATCTGGATCTGAGGCTCCTTGAGGCCAGTGGGCCACTGATGCTCCCTGCTGATGATTTTGCAGAAGGCTGACTTGTCTGAGACCCTGAAGGTCCCCGTCCACTTGGGTGGCTGAGCCGTGATGACCCTGCCAAAGACAGAATCCACTCCACTGAGGCGGACGGGCTGGGGCTTCCTCACCAGGCCTTTCTTGCTGTTGATGATTCGGAGCTCTGATGTGTGGCAGGGTAACTTGGGACTGACTCC
Organism: Dipodomys merriami; assembly: GCF_024711535.1. Lineage (NCBI taxonomy): Eukaryota > Metazoa > Chordata > Mammalia > Rodentia > Heteromyidae > Dipodomys > Dipodomys merriami. The sequence continues at coordinate 461,788 of NW_027202427.1, forward strand.
AGCTTCCAGGAACGGGGTGTCTAGCACTAGAGTGACCTCTTGAAAGCACAGCTGCACTTCCAGGTCAGAAGGGGTGTGCGCAAAGCAAGGGGAGGCTTTAAAGGGGTGCTTGGAGGAAGGGGTGGGTGTCGTGTGCCGCAGCCATTGGAAGCTCTCGTCCAGTGGGGTCCATGGTGACCACAGCTGGTATCCTGCCATTGACAGTCCTAGAGGAAAATAATCACACATGACGTTTCCCTGCGGTGCTTTGGGTCAGGGCGTGGCTATGACCATTTATCCCGTCTCATATATGATGCAGACTTACTTTGTGGTGCCCATGGAACAGATTCCAGGAGGTGCTACGGTAGTCGTGGAGTATGGTAAATACTGTATGCATACTAAAACTTCATGAGGCCTCACAAGCCTGAGGGAGGTTTTAACTCATTGTACAGAGGAGGAAATAATGTGAAGTGGGCTCTATACCATGCTAGAAATGCTAATAACAGGCCTGATGTCTCTGGTGGCGGGGGTTGCTGGGGGTCTGATGAGACCCAGCTGTCGGAGGTCAGAGGAAGCTCCGCAAGTCCATGTTCCTCTCTCTTTGTAGCTCACATCAGTGGTTCTTTAGGTCTATCCTTTGGACTAGCAGCTTGTACATCATTTGGGAATTTAGTTGAAATACAAATACTTCAGACCTATGCAATCAGGAAGGAGGGGTGGGCCCAGACGTCTCTCTACACGGACCTCCTCCCTCCCTCCCAAAGGATTTTGTTGCATCTTACCTTTGAGTTAAGAGGTAAGTAAAACTCTGGCTTTCACTAATCCTTATGAAGACAGTCTCCTGTTGGCCCTAAATGCCTCTGTGTTTACTAATAGAAGACAATCTCTCTCAAAGCCCTGGGCAACTTATTTTGTACTCCCTTCAGAGGAGGGGTAGTTTACAAAGGCCAGTCTTCAAATACACTGGTTGCTGGGAATGTGGCTCAGTGGTAGAGTGCTTGCCTAGCATGCATGAAGCCCTGGGTTCGATTCCTCAGTGCCATATACATAGCAAAAGCCAGCAGTGATGCTGTGGCTCAAGTGGTAGAGCGTTAGCCTTGAGCAAAAGCAGCTCAGGGACAGTGCCCAGGCCTTCAGTTCAAGCCCCAGGACTGGCAAAACAAACAAAATGCACTGATTACCCTTCTTCCCACAGATAGGAGGTGTTGTTTTGTTTTTGGTGCTGTCTTGGGGCTTGAACTCAGGGCCTGGGAGCTCTCCCTGAACTGTGTTGCTCAAGGCTAGCCATCTATCTACCACTTGAGCCACAGCTCTACTTCCAGCTTTATTTTTGTTGTTGTTTTGTTGTCGGCTGTGGGGCTGAACTGTAGGCCTGGGCACTATCCCTCAGCTCTTCAGCTCAAGGCAGCACCCTACCACTTGAGCCACAGCGCCACTTCTGGCTTTTTTTTTTTTTTTCTGCTTATGTGGTGCTGAGGCATGGAACCCAGGGCCTCATGCATGCAAAGCAAGCACTCTACTAGGAAGCCAACTTCCCAGCCCCTCCAGTTTTGTTTTGATGCTTACTTGGAGATGAGAGTCCCACAGACTTTCTTTCCCCTGTTGGCTTTGAACCAAGATCCTCAGATCTCAGGCTCCTGAGCAGCTAGGATTTACAGACATGAGCCACCAGTACCTAGCCTAAGGGAGTTTTTAACTCATTGTTTTGTTTTAAAATCTATGAGATTTGTACTTGGTATCTCTCCTTGCCTCCCTCTCCCACAACTGCAGTGGGCCTCTGCTTGCTTAGCAGACATTTTACCAATTCAAACCCTTTATTTTTCAGATAGTGCCTTTCTTTTGCCTTAGCCTGGCATCCTAGACTGTTATCTTTGTCCTTTATACCACCCATGAAACTGGGATGACATATGTACCAACATCCATCCTCAGCTTTTTTTTGTTGAGATAGAGGGGTCTTGAAAAATTTTTCTGACTGGCTTTGAACCATGATCCACCTCAACTCAGAGGATTACCAGTGTAAGCTCTGCTTTTTTTTTCTTTCTTGCTTTCTTTGAAGAAAAAGGCTGGAACAATATAACTAACTCAAAGTCTATCCAAGTAGAGGTTGGATTCCCATCATTCTACTTTAAAACTCTCAGTATGTAAGGGTTTCACTGAATTCAGAAGCTAATGGCTTTGAGCACCTACCCACCCTATTATGTGCAGACACAGTTCCAGTCCCTTTTCTTTCCAGCCAAGTATGTTCCTCCGTGCCTCTTCACTTCTCCCACACAAGGTAACAGCAGCGGATATGATCCCATCTCATCCAGTGATTTGTCACCATTAAAAAGCTGGCACCTCACCACTGCGAGACAATGAAGTTCGTTTCTAAAACATTTCAAACTCGAAGTGTACCTGACAGTGGTTAGTAGAAAGGAGATTTGTGGATTTTTCCACCTCTGGCATGTTTCTCATGATCTGTGCAGGTGCCTTGGAAATTACTGTGTTCTAATATCTGGGCAGCTTTAGAGTGAGGAACTGAGCTATCTATTCCGGATAGCCTATGAGAGGCTATGGTGGTTGCTACCATGACCTTAGCATACATCCAAGATTAGGCTTTACTGTTCCACCAGGGCGTGGTGGGGTGGAGGGTAGTGACTCCCATACACTCATGTCCCCCCCAAATGTATTTAATCACAAGATTCTTTTCCTGACCCCCCCCCCCTTCGACTAGAGGAAGCAGTGAAGCGACTGTTCGGATGTCCTGCCCACATCACATGGGTGAGATGGCCTCTCCCAACGTTCAAATGCAAACGTGTCAGCCCCCTCTCCCAGTTCCCAGGTTCACACACCCATTCCAGGCGTGGCTGAACCTAGGAAGTCTGTTTAAACTGTCATAGCTCTCAGATGAGGAGGACCTGTTTTTTTTGGGGGGGGGGGAAGCTTCCCCTTCATAGGCCCCTCCATTTTCCCACCTGGGAAAGGGGAAGGCAGCGCCAAGGTGCAGATCCCGAGGGGCTGGAGTGCGGTGGGAGCCCGGGCCCAGGCCCACCATCGCCATCCCGGCCAGAGGCTCACCTGCTGAACACCGCGCGGGCCACACGCTCCAGAGTGGTGGCCTCATCTTCTCCCCACCGGTGCCTGGCAACCGCCTTTGTGATTCAGGACCGGGCGGGGGAGGGGGCGGGGGAGGCGGGGACGGGGGCGGGGCCATGCGAGAGAGGGTGGCGCTGGACCACTCAGGACCACCCAGAAGGGAAGCCAGCCAAGATGTGAGGAGTCCACCTGTTATTGTCCCTGCCTCTTCAGATCCAACACGGGCTGATGGAGCCCTGGTTCAAGACTTACCCACTCCCATCTCCCCATCATCTCTTTGACTAGAGCACCGAAGACACCCCAGCTTCCCACCTGGCCACAGGTATACAAGTCCTGGAAACAGCAGTGTTAACAGTTAGTCTGTGGTGGAGTGGCTTCCTGCAACAGAAAATGATGAAATCAACTATATGACAGTATTTTCTATAAGTCATTTGTGACTAATTCCTCTGCAAACCTTAGTGATCCTCACCACAGAATGCTAATATGCCAATGGTACCCAGTACCTCTTGTATATAGGTTATTGCAAATATTGTTCTGAAATGCTTCAAAATTACATTTTTAAAGTAAATAATTGTTTGAAATCTATTTTGTAAAGATATAAAGTACAATAGAATTTCTGGAGTACAGATTAAACTATTTGCACACACAAAAAAAGAGCTAGTCTGTATTTTGTACACCCGTGCTCCTGTTCAAGGAGAGGAGAGTTACCCAGAGTTTGGAAGACTTGTGATGTTAGTGTGATTCCAGATAAACTGACTGAAAACCTTTATCTTCTGTTAAACCTCAAAAGGGTAATTTTATCCTATTTTACAATGCTGAAAAAAAAAAAGGATGCTTTCACCCGATCAAAAATGTGGTTTAAGCCAGACACTGATGGCTCAGCTGGTCATCCTAGCTACTCAGGAGGCAGAGATCTGAGGACCGAGGTTCAAAGCCAGCCGGGGCAGAAAAATCCCGTGAGACTCTTACCTCCAGTTAACCAGAAAAGCAAATGTGGAGCTATGTCTCAAAGTGGTAGAGCTCGGGCCTTGAGCTCTGGCCTTGAGTGCCCAGGCCCCGAATTCAAGCTCCATGAGGAAAAAAGCGGTTTGACACTTTTGTCAGCCTAGGTGGCTGAGAGGTGGGCAGCAGTTTACACAGCCTGGGTGCCCAGCGCCTGGCCTCAGCAATCCTAGAGTTAATTTGTGGGCAGTTAATGCATGGGAGGAGATAGTGTATGGGCGGAGTTGGTGTGTGGGCGGAGTTGGGTATGGGAGGAGTTGGCTGTGGGCGGAGTTAGAGTGTGGGAGGAGTTGGCGTGTGGGCGGAGTAGGAGTGTGGGAGGAGTTGGCTGTGGGCGGAGTTAGAGTGTGGGAGGAGTTGGCATGTGGGCGGAGTTGGAGTGTGGGAGGAGTTGGGTATGGGAGGAGTTGGCTGTGGGCGGAGTTAGAGTGTGGGAGGAGTTGGTGTGTGGGAGGAGTTGGGTATGGGAGGAGTTGGGTATGGGAGGAGTTGGTGTGTGGGAGGAGTTGGCACATGGGCGGAGTTGGTGTGTGGGCGGAGTTGGCGTGTGGGCGGAGTTGGCATGTGGGCGGAGTTAGAGTGTGGGAGGAGTTGGCGTGTGGGCGGAGTAGGAGTGTGGGAGGAGTTGGTGTGAGGGCGGAGCTGGAATGTGGGCGGAGTTGGGGTGAGGGCGGAGCTGGCGTGTGGGAGGAGTTGGCATGTGGGCGGAGTCGGAGTGTGGGAGGGGTTGGCATGTGGGCGGAGTTGGTGTGAGGGCGGAGCTGGCATGTGGGAGGAGTTGGCGTGTGGGTGCAGAGTGTGGGAGGAGTTGGTGTGTGGGCGGAGTTTGCATGTGGGAGGAGCTTGTGTGGGCAGATTTTAGTGGCGTTAGGGAGTGGGAGGGGCTGGGGAGTGGGAGAGTTGATGTGTAGGCGCTGTCAGAGTGGGGAGGAGCTGTTGTAGGGGGTGGAGGTAATGGCCACCGGTCCTTTTCTCCCAGAACCCTAACAGGCCTTGCAGTTTTGTCAACACCAGTAAGTGCTGTCACCTTTTGTCTGGTTCTTGGGTAAAGCTGATGAAGAAGTTCTGAGGATAGAGTCGCGCTGGGGTCCTGGTTGGAGAAACCAGTATCACCTTAAGGGACTTGCCCTATGCCGGTTGCGTACATGTGCACCCAGTGAAGTGTAGGAAGTTTGGAGGGGAGTCAGAAAGTGGAGAGGAACATAAAATCTTGACACAACAGAGGGAAATGATTTTGAATTACAAAACTTAATTCCTCCAGCTAATTTTATTTTCCTCCTGAAGAGGAGAAATAACACACTAGTTATTTAAAAAGCAGATGAAACTTTTTTTTTTTTGGTACAGGATTCTTTCTTTAAATGAAAGCTTCCAAGATCATATGATTAACATTCTTCTATGACATTCTGCACACAGTCCTCTGTGCAAGCTGTCCAGTTCCAAGGGAGTGTTCCAGGAAATGCTATTTGCTGTTCTCTCCAAATCTGATATACAACAGAATCAGAAACAGCTTTGCATCCCTTCGGCAAAATACCTGGGGTGGATTGCTTATGAAGAAGAAAAGATGTACCTAACTAAAAAGTGCAAACATGGGCTGGGAATGTGGCTCAGTGGTAGAGCGCTTGCCTGGCATGCATGAAGCCCTGGGTTCCATTCCTCAGCACCACATAATCAGAGAAGACTGGAAGTGGCGCTGTGGCTTAAGTGGTGGAGTGCTAGCGCTGAGCAAAAGAAGCTCAGAGACAGTGCCCAGGCCCTGAGTTCGAGCCCGACTGGCAAAAACAAAATAGGCACAAACATGACCCATGGTAAATAGCAGGCGTGTGTGTGGAGTCAGGTTTACTATAGGAGCTAGTATTCCTTCTAATGACACTCAGAGCTGCAATGAAAGAAAAACTCAGGCTGTCTTGTAATCCCAGTTACTTGGAGAATAAAGAGCAGGAGGTAGTTGCTTGCTTGAGGTTAGTAAAGCTCCATCTCAACCAGTGGCAGGGCTTGGTGACATATATCTCAGCAATCTCAGCCACGGGGCAAAGCACCACGGCTGGGTGCTGTGTGGGGGCATGAGATGCCCACGCGCCCCCTCAGTTCCAGAACACCGGAACCGGCGTGGGAGTGTGGCGCCCGGCACATGCGCACTCCGACCTCACCTCCCGGGCCTGGGCGGAGGCATCTGTTTTCCCAGGCTTGAGGAACTGAGAAGACCGCTGGTGATACCGCGCTTGCGCACCACAAAGCCGCACAATGGCGGACCTGCGGGGAAGGGTGTGGGTCGACGGCGCAGGCGCGCTGGCGGCCAGCGGAGGCAGGGCGCACGCGCAGTTGCTCTTCCTCAGGCGGCCGCCATGGCGGGACAGGAGGATCCCGTGCAGCGAGAGATCCACCAGGACTGGGCGAACCGGGAATACATTGAACTCATCACCTGCAGCATCAAGAAGATCGCGGACTTTCTCAACTCGTTTGGTTAGCAGGGAGCCGGAGAGGCGGGGAGGAGGGAGGCGTCGGGCGCTCGGCGGGCCCCGGGGAGAGAAGCCCGGGGGAGGGGGGTTCCCGGAGCCCGGGGTTCGCGCCCCCGCTGGCGGCCGCCCCCCGCCCCGCGGGCCCCTCGTCAGGCCTGGCCCTCGGCCGGGGGCTCCGCTGCCGCCCTCCAGCGGCCGCTGTGCGCCCCGCTTCCCTTCCGGGCCGCACTCGGCCGAGGCCGGGCCGTTCGCTCCGGGTCCCCGCGGGTGCGCGCCGCGGGGCGGGCGCGAGGTCCGGCGTGAGGCCCGGGTCCTTCCGGCGGGGCGCCGCCGGGTTCCGCGGAGACACGGCCTTTCCGGGGCTTTGCTGGGCCTGCGCGCCGGCGGCGGGACGGTGCTCGCTCCTCCGCGCGCGGCGCTCCGTCGCCGACCGCCTGCGCTGGCCCGACGGCCCCAGAAGGCGTCTGGAGACCGGGCGCCTCGTGATCGTCTTGGGGTTGGGTGCTTGGGTTCCGTGAAGGCAGCGACGGGAGGCAACTAAGACTAGCAGAGGCCCGGCCCGGGTGGGCCGTGTCGGTCGGCCGACCTGAGCTGCCCCGGAGGAGGCAAGGCCAGGATTGTGGTTCAAAGCCAGCCCCCGGCAGGAAAGCCTGTGGAACATTGATTTCCCGTTAACCAGCAAAACGCTGCAAGTGGAGCCGCGGCTGGAGGGATAGAGCTCCAGCCTCGAGTGAAACAGCAGCGCCAGCGCGGGACCCTGCGTGACGGTGCGAGGCTTCGTGTTGGTGTTGAGGCTGCGCTCACCGCGCTGCCCGGCCGGCCGTCTGGCCTCAGCCCCCAAGAACTGGGACTGTAAACCTCACTGTTAGAATTTGTTTTTTTGTTGTGTTGTGTTTTATTTTTGGTCCGGTCGTGGGGCCTGAACTCTGGGCCTGGGTGCTGTCCCTCAGCTCTTCAGCTCAAGGCTAGCGCTCTACCACTTGAGCCACAGCGCCACTTCCGACTTTTTTCTTTTTGCTTATGTGGTGCTGGGGAATCGAACCCAGGGCCTCAGGCATGCAAGGCAAGCACTCGTCCCAGCCAGAATTTTTTTTTTAATCTAACACTGTTTAACCTCAAAAAATGTCAACATTCTAAGTATTCCAAAAATAGGCTGTCGAACACAGAGCTTTTAAAGTTTTGCTGCCAGTGAGTTCTATAATTTGTTTAAAAAAAATTTTAAGTCTGCCACGTTTAACAAACAGTAATTCAAACACTTGGGCTGGGAAGGTGGCACAGTGGTAGAGCGCTTGCCTTGCATGCATGAAGCCCTGGGTTCGATTCCTCAACACCACATAAACAGAAAAATCCAAAAAGTAATTCAAACACTTATCATACCAACTGACTCCTGCTTGCTTACAGCTGAGAGTCGCAGCTTAATACGGCCTCTATACAAAAGCAAGACGTCCTGAAGCCATAGCCTCAACACCAAGCAAAGAGCATCAAGAATCTGTCTGGAGCCCCGCGCCGGCGGCTCACGCCTGTAATCCTAGCTACTCAGGAGGCTGAGATCTGGGGTTCAAAGCCAGCCCGGGCAGGAAAGTCCGTGAGACTCTTACCTATTCAGAAAACCGGAAGTGGCGCTGTGGCTCAAGTAGTAGAGGGCTAGCCTTGAGCTGAAGAGCTGAGGGACAGCACCCTGGCTTAGAATTCAAGCCCCATGACCGACCAAAAAAAAAAAGAATCTGTCTGGTTATTTTGTTCCTTTTGCAAAGTATGAATATAATTCTTTCTTTTTTTTTTTTTAGTCGGTCATGGGGCCATGGGGCTTGAACTCTGGGCCTGAGCACTGTGCCTCAGCTCTTCAGCTCAAGGCAAGTGCTCTACCACTTGAGTCACAGCGCCACTTCCGGTTTTCTGGTGGTTTGTTGGAGATAGGAGTCTCACGGTCTTTCCTGCCCTGGCTGGCTTTGAACCTCGATCCTCAGATCTCAGCCTCCTGAGTAGCTAGGATTACAGACCACCAGTGCCTGGCTTTCTTTATGTTCTTTTGGAAAACTATATATATTATCTATTGGGTAACTCAGAATTCTAGTACAATTTTGATACAGTTTCAGGGCATTCAGACACCCTGGCTACATAAACCACTGATAATTTTTTTTTTTTTGGTCTGTCATGGGGCTTGAACTCTGGGCCTGGGTACTGTCCCTTAGCTCTTCAGCTCAAGGTGAACACTCTACCACTTGAGCCACAGCACCACTTCTAGTTTTCTTCTGGTTAATTGGAGATAAGAGTCTCATGGACTTTCCTGACAGGACTGGCTTTGAACTATTATCTCAGCCTCCTGAATAGCTAGGATTGCAAGGCGTGTGCTGCTGATTCACAGCTAAACCATTGACAGTTTCTAGAAAACTTTCAATAAGATTGTGATCAAACTTTGTAATTCACTAGGTCAATAGACACCTATCAGCACCAGATGTGATGCTCCCCTACTCTGAGGTATTCATAAGGAGACAGGTAACAGGTGTTTTGATCCTCCCCCTCTTGCCATTGCACCTTTTTCTGGATAAGGACCTTTACCAGGACCTTCTGCACCATCAGACTGTCCTTTAGACTTAAAGTCAGATGTCCTCTGACTCTCCTTCAGCTTCATCATCTTAATAATATGCACCACATTTTTTGTTATGTCTTTCAAAAGAGATGCAAGGTTTATGAATTGGATGCTGAGGTGGGATTCTCAATGTAACAGGAAGAATCCAGTCTGATCTTTGGGGGAGGAGGGATAATTAGCATCTTTTCTCTTTCTGTGTCTCTTAGCTGGTCCATGGTCTTTAATATCCTGGTTGTAGTATGCTGTAACTACTTAGGTTCTCTTTCCCAGACATTGTCTGTCCTCAGAAAATTCTAAAGATTTTAGAGACCCCTGTGTTCTTTCTTATCTTCTTCTCTGCACGTCTGCAGAGACGATAGAGCAAACACGTTGCCTTCTGGTTTCTTTTTTTCTTTTTTTGTCTAAGACAGGAACTTGAACTCAGTATCTGACTCTTGGCTTTTGCTCATTTTCTGATCCACTCCTCTGTCTTTGCTCTCTAGTTTCTTGGGATAGTCTTTAGCCCATTGCTCTGGGCAGCCCAGGGCACCTCAAGCTTATGCTAGTTGCCTCCATGAGAGCTGAATTCAACTGAGCTCTGTGGCTCACGCCTGTAATCCTAGCTACTCAGAAGGCTGAGATCTGAGTATTTATTAAGTTTGATGCCAGTTTGGCAGACAAATTATCAGCAAAGAAAACAAGAGGAGCCCTGGCTCAAGTGGTATAGAGTGCTAGGCTTGAGCCAGAAAGCTAAGGGATAGCACCTAAGCCCTGAATTCAAGCCCAGTATCCACATAAACAAAACAAAATCTTTAATTCACAAACACTTGCAGGTCACACCTAAAAAGGTAGGTCTTGAATTTCTGACAGAACTCTATAGTTTGTTATTGTTGTTGTTGTTGTTTGTTTTGGTCATGCGGCTTGAACTCTGGGCCTGGGCGCTGTCCCTGTGCTCTTCAGCTCAAGGCTAGTGCTCTACCACTTGAGCTACAGAGCCACTTCCGGTTTTCTAGTGGTTTTATTGGAGAAAAGAGTCTCACAGATATTCTTGTGTGGGCTAGCTTTGAACCACAGTCCCCAGATCTCAGTCTCCTAAGTAGCTAGGAATACAGGCGTGAGCCACTCACTGGTGCCCACCTCCCTGAGCTCTTTTTTGCTGAAGTCTAGTGCTGTACCACTTGGAGTTACAGTGCCACTTCCGGTTTTCTGGTGGTTAATTGGACATAAGATAAGGGACTTTCCCCTGCTTTCACTATACTTGATGTCAGTATAACTTGTGGAGGAGATGGGGAAAAACCAGTTGTTTAAGGATACAGGTGGACCTGTTGCAACAATGAGAAGTACAAGTTGTCATGTCCAAAATGACTTTACAACGTCGGTGTGGGGGGGGGGAGAAGGGGGGGGAAGGAGAAGGATTGGGATTGGGGGGGAGGGGGGAGGCTGGGAAGGGATGTGAAGGGTAAACCAAAGGAGGAGGGTGCAATGTTTGGTAAGAAATGTACACATTATCCTGCCCATGTAATTGTAACCCCTCTGTACAGTATGTTCACAAATAAAATAAAATTAAAAAAAAAAAAAGATAAGGGACTTTTCTGCCTAGGTTGGCTTTGAAATGTGATCCTCAGATCTCAGCCTCCTGAATAGCTAGAGATTTCAGGCGTGAGCCACCAGCACCAATTTATGTTTTTTTTTTTTTTTTTTAAGTGACCATAGCCCTTTATTACGTACTTAGAATATAGAATAGAAGGTACTGTGCTTGTCTTTTGTGGTGCTAGGGATGGAAGTCAGGGTCTCATGTATGCTAGGCAAGTGTCCTACCACTGGACTACATCCACAGCCCAAACCAGGTATTTCCAGACAGCAACAATCTGTTATTCTCTTTACACTTTTCTGCATATGCTAGCTTTAGAATTAAGAGGGGAGGGCTGGGAAGGTGGCTCAGTGGTAGAGCGCTTGCCTTGCATGCCTGAGGCCCTGGGTTCGATTCCTCAGCACCACATAAGCAAAAAGAAAAAAGCCAGAGGTGGCACTGTGGCTCAAGTGGTAGAGCGCTAGTCTTGAGCTGAAGAGCTGAGGGACAGCGCCCAGGCCCAGAGTTCAGGCCCCACGACTGGACCCCCCCCCCAAAAAAAAAAAAAAAAAAGAATTAAGAGGTGAAGTCTAAAAATAAAGGCCTATAATGTGTGTGTATTTTGTAGAAACTTCATTAAATCCGAAGTAGAAGAGTGGGCTTCGTGTTGGATGTGATTATTGTGTTACTGCCTGTAAGTCCTCAGATTCAGGTGGTCTTCCACCACTGAAAGACAAAACCACAGATTGTGAATCCACTATTACCAGTTGCAATCTATCAACAAAGGACGTGACTAACTTACCCTATGTCAGGGTAAGGATTGTAGGATCACTGCCCTTTTCAAAGAGCTCTAGAGTCAAAGTAAACTATTGACTCTTTGTATAGACCCACAGGTAGCTGTCAGAGAGAGGGCTTATGCAGTGGGCTCAGAATGGGGAACAATTCTAAATGCTTCATCACTTGGGTCTTGAGATTTAATCTGCCCAGGCTGGCTTGGATCTGTGATACTGATGGTGCCCAGCTTTCCAGTGTTTTTGTGTTTTTTTTTAAAGTTTTTAATTGAGATGAAATTTACATAAAATATTTCCAGTGTTTTTGTTTGAAACAGTATGTTTTGCCCTGTTCCCATTTGCAGTGCTGAGGATAGAAGCCATGGTTTCATGATCTACCACCGAACTATGTCCCTGTCCGTGAACCAGTATATATTTAATGGGATCTGCAATGGGAATGACGTTCTGAAGTTGAGCATTTTATATTCCTGGAAGTGTTTATCCATGTGTGCTGGTACTATAGCATCAGTCTTGGATTCTGACTCATTACCAGATTGACAGTAGAACAGAACAGACGTTCAGGAAGGAAGGCCCTCTCTCTCCCATTCCCTTTCCACCGTAATTTTGGTGTATCTTTACTCATGGGAAATAACAGGTTGTCAAAGAAAATATTCTTGTGCTTATTGAATAGCAGACATAATGTGTACTTTTATGCTTCCAAAAATTATACTGAGAAGAACAGTCTTGATGGAAAGGGCAGGGTGCTGAGTGCTTATGTGCAGGCTAGAACTGGGAGTAGAGGAAGCAGCACTAGGAGATAAATAAGACTAAAAACAAGTGGGTTTGGCCTGGCTCTGGTGGCTTACACCTAAATCCTAGCTACTCAGGAGGCCAAGATCTGAGGATCATGGTTCAAAGCCAGCCTGGGCACAAAAGTGAGCACCAGAAAACCAGAAGTGGAGTTGTGGCTTGAGCGTCCAGGCCCCAAGTTTAAGTCTCACAACTGACAAAGAAAAAAAGAGGGGGTCTGGCAGTGGTTTAGTTGTATAATACCAAGTATGTATAGGCCCTGAGTTTGATCCCCAACACCTTTTACAAAAGAACGAAAAATGACCAGAACAGAGAGATCAGTAGAGGAATTAAGTTGTTTCTTTTTTTTTTTTGTCGGTTGTGGTGCTTGAACTCTGGGCCTGGGTGCTATCCCTGCGCTCTTCATCTCAAGGTGAGTGTGCTACTGCTTGAGCCACAGCACCACTTCTGGTTTTCTAGTGGTTAATTGGATATGAGTCTCACAGACTTTTCTGCCCAGGCTGGCTTTGAACCATGATCCTCAGATCTCAGCCTTCTGAGTAGCTAGGATTACAGACGTGAGCCACCGGCGCCCGGCAAATTAAGTTGTTTCTAGGGACTGAGGGAAGGCAGAATGGAGATTGACAGTACTTGGTTTCCTTCAGCAATGTTCAGAATATTCTAAAATTAGATTATAGTAGTTGTTACCTGGGGCTTGAACTCTGGTCCTCTTGCTCACTTGACTTTCACCCACAGCTGGCACTCTACCACTCTACCACACTTCCATGTCTAGCTTTTTTTTTTTTTTTTCCCACTGGTTATTTACTGGATTTGTATGCCTGGGTTGGCTTATGAACTGCAATCCTCAGAAATGATATTGAAATTGAGAGTCCTTCCTTCCTTCCTTCCTTCCTTCTTTCCTTCCTTCCTTCCTTTCCTTCTTTCTTTCTTTTTCTGGGATGCCCCCAGTCCTTCTTGCTTTTGTTATCGTCCCATTAGCCTGGCCCTTCTATTTACACCTCCCATTTACCTGAGATGGCAGGTGTAGACCACTGTGCCCAACCTTTTTTATTGGCTAAGATGGTATTTCATGAACTTTTCCTTCCATCTAACCTTAAATAGCAATCCTGATGTGTGTGAGCCACTGCGCCCTGCTGAATTGAGTCTTGAATGTTTAGACAGGCAAGGTAAGTAAGGTGTGCACAGAGTGAATGGAAGTTGAGACAGATGAGCATGTAGCACGATGTAGCACTTCTGCAAACTAGCCAGGGAGAGATGGAAAGTTGTTCGCTTAGTGTTGAGTCATTATGTGTGATGTGGCTGAGCAGCAGTGTTGGAGGAGGTAGCAGGAAATAGTTGCTGCCATCGGTGCCCTTTTCTCTTGTAACAATATAGTGGCTGGAAAAAATGGACAAATAGAGAAGTGTGCAGAGGAAAAGACACTTGAGGGGAATCTAGGGTGCACTTTGTGTGAGGTAGTGAAAGAAAAGAAAATTGGAAAAGGAAGAGGAAGATTTGGGCTGTTTCTCCCAGATGGAATCAGGGTATTGGATTTGTTTGTTGTTGTTTGGTCCTGCAGTTAGAAAGAATCGTCATTGATTTCATTGTGGTATGAAAGTAATACACATAGCACAATGCCAGGCCGGTGTTCTACCACTGCGCTATAACCCTGACCTAAAATCCTTTGAGAATTTGAGTTTCGTCATTTCCCAGGCTAGCAGCGTGTGTCTGGCATTGCTGTGCCAGGGAGTGGCAGCTCCCAGCGGGCAGCGGGCCATCCCAAGGCGCACCTGTATGTGCTTTCTCTTGTCATGTTTCTTCTCTTCAAACTTTTTGTTTGTTTGTTTTTGTTTTTGCCAGTCCTGGGGCTTGAACTCAGGGCCTGGGCAATGTCCCTGAGCCTCTTTTGCTCTAACACCTGAACCATAGCACCATTTCCAGCTTTTTCTGTGTATGTGGTACTGAGGAATAGAACCCAGGGCTTCATGCATGCTACGCTAGCACTCCACCACTGAGCCACCTTCCCCGCCCTCTCTTCAAACTCTTTAGTACAGCCAACTATTTTTTTGTCAGAACAGGGCTCGAACTCGAACTGCTTGCTTGCTCACAGGTTGGTGCTATACCACTTGAGGCTTCCACACTTCCATTCTGGCATCTTGCTGATTAATTAGAGATTGAGTTTCTCAGACTATACTGCACATGCTGGTGTGGCTCAAGCGATAGCATGGCAGCCCTGAATAAAAAGGGAAAGCAAGAATGAGTTCTCAAATTCAACCCCTCCAAATTGGCACTAAAAGTCCTGGCCCCTGGTCGCTGTATGCCTTCACAGGGGAACCTTTCCAGCCTCTTCTAGCTTCTAAAGGCCACAGGTGTTCTGGGCTTGCGGCTGTATCACTGCAATGTCTGCCTGTGGCTTCCTAGTCTATATTTCCAGCTTCTAAAGGTCCCTTACATTCCTTGGCTTACTGTGTCTTCCCCCTTTCAATGCAACGGTAGCAAGTTGAGTCCCTGTGATGTTTCAAACCTTTTTTTTGTTGTTGTTGTTAGCCATGAACTCAGGGAATAGGCACTCTGCCTGAGCTTTTTCTACTCAAGGATAGTGCTCTACTGCTTTGAGCCATAGTGCCACTTCCAGTTTTCTGGTGTTTATTTGGAGATAAGAGTCACAGACTTGGGGCTGGGAAGGTGGCTCAGTGGTAGAGCGCTTGCCTTGCATGCTCGAGGCCCTGGGTTCGATTCCTCAGCACCACGGTAAGCAAAAAGAAAAAAATCCGGAAGTGGCGCTGTGGCTTAAGTGGTAGAGCACTAGCCTTGAGCTGAAGAGCTGAGGGACAGCGCCTAGGCCCAGAGTTCAGGCCCCATGACCGGACCAAAAAAAAAAAAGAGTCACAGATTTTCAACCTGGCCTGGCTTTGAACTACAATCCTCAGATCTCAGCCTCTTGAGTTGCTAGGATTATAGGCGTGAGCCACCAGCACCTGGAGATGCTTCAAACCTTTGATCCCTTCTCTGAAGCCTTCTTGTGCCTTTGCTGTCTATATTCATGGACTTTGTATTTAGATTAAACCTGCCAAGAAGTCCAAGATAAATCCTAGGATCTCAGTTCTTTAGTATTGATGATGGCTGCAAGTCTCCCAGGTATGATATCTATTCACAAGTTCCAGGTGTTAGGGTGTGGAAGTCTTTTAGGGGGGGTCACTGTTCTTGCCTGCCATCGCTGGTGGGATAGTCAGTTATACTCCTAAGCGCCTCGCCGTGTCCACAGGTGTGCTCTGCATTGTGAATCTTTCCTCTTCAGGGGAACAATGCTTTGTACGTGTGTGTGTCTGGAGTGAAGATAATCCTGAACATGAGTCTTCTTTTACCAGATATGTCTTGCCGTTCAAGACTCGCAACACTAAATGAGAAATTGACAGCCCTTGAGCGGAGAATAGAGTACATTGAAGCCCGGGTGAGTACAGTGGGCAAGGGCTGAGGGAGAAGGCAAACCACCAGGCCTGTGGAATGAACCCGGGGCAGAAGCAGGCTTGGCGATGTATAGATTTTTCTTTTTTTTTTTTTTTTGGGTCTGGTCGTGGGGCCTGAACTCTGGGCCTGGGCGCTGTCCCTCAGCTCTTCAGCTCAAGGCTAGCGCTCTACCACTTGAGCCACAGTGCCACCTCCGGCTTTTTTCTTTTTGCTTATGTGGTGCTGAGGAATCGAACCCAGGGCCTCAGGCATGCAAGGCAAGCGCTCTACCACTGAGCCATCTTCCCAGCCCGGCGATGTGTAGATTTAAGTCTTGTGACTCTTCTATCTGTCTTGTTTTCCATTTCTGGAGTTCCAAAATAAGGGTTTTTTTTGTTTTTGTTTTTTATAGATGCCTTTACCTCTGAGTAGATCTCAATGTCAGCTTTCCTTTGACAGGTGACGAAAGGTGAGACTCTCACCTAGAACTGTGCCGAGCTGCTGAGAAGTTGCTGTTGGGAACACAGGCGGCGTGGGGGCCCGGCAGCTTCTGCCCCTCCCCCTCCTCCTCTCCGTAATGAGCAACAGGCCTTTCTCGTTTTTTCTTTTTTCAAAAGTGTGGCCTTTGGCGCTGCCGTGTACATCGGGGAGTGTGATGTGGCGTGGGGGACTGGGAAACAGTATTAGGGGTTTGTACCTTTTGAGTAACGTTTCATGAAGCTATTGTTAAATGTGGTTGAGGGGTTGCGCCGGAAGCCTGGGACTCTATGCAGCTCCTCGCACTTCGCACTTCCAGATTTTCCTTACCGCTCTCATTGCCTCTGCACTGACTCCAGCAACAGTCCTGTCTTCTCCTCCCCACCCGCGGTGGGCCGTGGGGGTTGGGGGCAGTCCTGGCAGTGTGGCTGCCAGCGAACCATGTTGCCAACCCACCAGTTTCTTGTTTAAGGTCACTGCCAGGCCCTCGTGTGGCTTGAAAGGGACATTTGCAGAGTTTTCTGTCAGTTGGGGTGTCTGTACCTCTCATATTTCCCTAATAAACTCCTTAACTTTATCTGACTGCTGTGATTGTGTTGGGAGAAGATGGGCTCAGTACTGTGCACAAGCGGGATGTGTAGGCTGACTGCTGAACAGCGTCTTCAGATTCAAAGCCTAGGGAGCTTCCCTCCCCCTCCCCCCGTCCCTGTGTCTGGACTCTAGCTGCCTGAGGCATCCTGGGAATCATCTGGTCATTCAGCAGACATTTATCCAGTGCTTACTGTGTAGGCGCGTTACACTCTAATAACTGATGCAGCATTCAGTCAGACATGATGCTTACAGCCTGTTGAAATAGCAGTATCCACACAATTTAACTACAGTCCAGAGCAGACTAGTTTATGAAAGATGTACCAGTGCTTACACCTGTAAACCTAGCTACTCATTAGGCAGGAGGTCTCAGGATCCCAGTTCGAAACCAGCCTAAGCAAGAAAGCTTTAGAGACTCTTGCCACCAGTTGGAAGTGGAGCTGGGCTCAAGTGGTAAAGTGCCATCCTTGAGTGATAAAGCTAAGGGACAGGGCTGGGAAGGTGGCTCAGAGGTAGAGCGCTTGCCTTGCATGCCTGAGGCCTGTGTTTGATCCTCAGCACCACATAAGAAAAAAGCCAGAAGTGGCGCTGTGGCTCAAGTGGTAGAGCGATAACCTTGAGCTGAAGAGCTGAGGGACAGCACCCAGGCCCAGAGCTCCGGCCCCATGACCGCCCCCCCCCAAAAAAAAAAAAAAGCTAAGGGACAATGCCCATGACCTGAGTGGAAGCCCCAGTTACCTATTCAAGTAAGTGTGCACATTCACCAAAGATAGATTTATTTCCTTGAAAATACTGTAGTTTAAAGATTGTTGCTGGGCGCTGGTGGCTCACGCCTGTAATCCTAGCTACTCAGGAGGCTGAGATCTGAGGATCAAGGTTCAAAGCCAGCCCGGGCAGAAAAGTCCGTGAGACTCTTACCTCCAATTAAAAGACCAGAAGTGGCGTTGTGGCTCAAGCGGGAGAGCGCAGGGACAGGGCCCAGGCCCAGAGTTCAGGCCCCACAACCCACAAAAAAAAAGTGCAGAGGGTAGGTCAGATGAGCAAAACAGTGAAGAGATGGGCTGGGAATGTGGCTTAGGGGTAGGGTGCTTGCCTAGCATGCATGAAACTCTGGGTTCAAGTCCTCAGCACCACATACACAGAAAAAGCTGGAAATGGTGCTGTGGCTCAAGTGGTAGAGCGAAAGAACCTTAGGGACAGTGCCTAGTCCCTGAGTTCAAGGCCCAGGAGTAGAGAAAAAGAGATACAGTCCAAAGAGGAAATTACGACGTTTGCTGGAGAATGGACAAAGGGAGCACGTCAGGTGAAACTAGCCAGGCCCAGAGACAAATTCTCTTGTGGAATTTAGAGCAAACAAAACCTAAAACCTAAGGTCATGAGTATAAAAGAGGGGACTGCGAGGGAAGGGGGGGTGGAGGAGAATGGAGGTTGTGTATAAGACCAAGTCGCATCGTAGATGTGTGTGGAATGGTAAAGCAAACACTTGCACACCAGTAACCTTAGGGAGGGGAGGAATTTACTGCGGATCCTGCAGAGCGAGCTCTGGCCCCGCCCCCGCCGAGACCTGGCTCCGCCCTCGCTCCAGGCCCCGCCCCGGAGCCAGTCCGGGATGCACTTGCGCATGCGTGCAGCTTCCAACCGCCCATTTGAGCGCTGTCCGGGTCTAGGGTGCGCACCCGCACGCAGCCAGGCCCCGCCTCGCGTCCGGCCCGCGAATCCCGAGCGAGCAGCCCGGTGGTGGTGCGGGTGCTGAGGTGATGCCCCGGAAGGCGGGTGGCGAGGAGGCGGGCGCCGAGGAGGACGGCCCGGAGGAGGTGGGCCAGCAAGAGTCGGACGCCGAGGATTCCGGCTCGGAAGAGTCGGCCCCAGAGGAGCCGCGCGCCGCAGAGATGGAGGCCGGGCGGCCTCGGCCCGTGCTGCGCTCCGTCAACTCCCGCGAGCCGTCGCAGGTCATCTTCTGCAACCGCAGCCCGCGCGTCGTGCTGCCCGTGTGGCTCAACTTCGACGGCGAGCCGCAGCCCTACCCGACGCTGCCGCCGGGCACCGGCCGCCGCATCCACAGCTACCGAGGTAGGAGGCCGCCGCCGGGCCCCGCGCCGGGCCCCGCCTCCGCCGCCCGCCCCGGCCCGCAGGCGTAACGGCCCGCGTCCACGCTGTCTGCCGGCGCCGCGCACGCGCGCTGCCCTTCCAGCCTGGGAGCCCGGGCGCCGCGCCCCGAAGTCCCGGCGCTCGGGTCCTGCCTTCGCCCGACCACTGGCCCGCCGGGGAGGCGGTCGGGAGCCGGGCGGTGTCACAATCGCGGCGCTGGGCGCCGGGGAGGCGTGGCCGCCGCCGACCCCGGAGAGGCGTGGGGAGGGGGCGTCGGGGCGGTGGGTGTGCGGGTTCTGAAAGTGCGGTAAAAACCCCCGGGGTGAGATGACTGGGATTGACCTGACCTGACCTGAGGGGCGGTGGTGATCTGCTCGCGGCCCTTGCACGGAATGATCGTGAAGCGTGATCTTGCCCCCTCCAAGCCGGGCACCCAACTGGTTAAAGATTCCCAATCTTTTTTTTTTTGGTCCGGTCGTGGGGCCTGAACTCTGGGCCTGGGCGCTGTCCCTCAGCTCTTCAGCTCAAGGCTAGCGCTCTACCACTTGAGCCACAGCGCTACTTCTGGCTTTTTCCTTTTTGCTGATGTGGTGCTGAGGAATCGAACCCAGGGCCTAATGCATGCAAGGCAAGTCACTGAGCCACCTTCCCAGCCCACAATGATTCTCAATCTTAATTTAAGAAAAAAATTTTTTTTCTATTTTCGTGTTGGTCCCGGTGCTTGAACTCAGCCCTGGTGCTGCCCTGAGCGTTCTCACTCAAGGCTGGCGCTCTGCCACTTGAGCCACAGCTCCATTTTTGACTTTTTTTTTTTGAGGGGAGGGATAGTTTATTGTAAGTAGGAATCTCATGTAGGTTTCCTGCTGGGGCTAGTTTTCAACCACGATCTTCTTCAGATCTCAATCTCCTAAGTAGCTAGGATTACAGTCAGGAGTCACCAGCACCCAGCCTCTTTTTTTTTTTTGCCAGTCCTGGGGCTTGAACTCAGGGCCTGGGCACTGTCCCTGAGCTGCTTTTGCTCAA
The DNA here is from genome assembly GCF_024711535.1 of Dipodomys merriami. NCBI lineage: Eukaryota > Metazoa > Chordata > Mammalia > Rodentia > Heteromyidae > Dipodomys > Dipodomys merriami. The sequence continues at coordinate 481,621 of NW_027202427.1, forward strand.
GGCTATTGCTCTACCACTTGAGCCACAGCACCACTTCCAGCCTTTTTTGTTAGTGTGGTACTGAGGAATTGAACCCAGGACTTCATGCATGCCAGGCAAGCACTCTACCACTATGCCACATTCCCAATTCCTGGATTATACACTTAAAAATAGTTAAAATTGAGCTGGAGCATGTGGTTCATGCCTGTAATCCTAGCTACTCAGGAGGCTGAGATCTGGGATTTGAAGCCAGCCTGAGCAGAAAACACCCTGGGTAGAGCTGTGGCTGAAGTAGTAGAGCACTAGTCAAGCAAAAATGCAAAGGCTAGGTTATGAGTTAAGCCCCAGTACCAAGACACACACACACACACACACACACACACACACACACACACATACACACCTTAAAATTGCCAGGGGCTAGTGGATTACACCTGAAATCTAAATTACTGAGGAGGCTGAAATCAGAAGATTGTGGTACAAAACCAGCCTGAGCAAAGGCTCATCTTCAATTTGAGTCATGGCTCAAGTGGTAGAGTTCAGCTGTGAGCCAGCACAGATTGAGGACCAATGGCCTCTTCATTTGCTGTGATGTGTAGTCCTTCTCTGTAGCCCTTGCTTTTCCACTGTGGTTGCAGACTTTAACACCAGGTACATATATACCCAAGTCTGCTTTCTTTTTTTTTTTTTTTGGGGGGGGGTCCGGTCGTGGGGCCTGAACTCTGGGCCTGGGCGCTGTCCCTCAGCTCTTCAGCTCAAGGCTAGCAGCGCTCTACCACTTGAGCCACAGCGCCACTTCCGGCTTTTTTCTCTTTTTGCTTATGTGGTGCTGAGGAATCGAACCCAGGGCCTCATGCATGCAAGGCAAGCGCTCTACCACTGAGCCATCTTCCTAGTCCCTTCACACCCATTTTCTAAGGCTTACTGTTAACATCCACTGGAAGGGTGGGGATACCATGGTGGAGAGGCCAGTATATCAGCCCTGATGATGACGCAGACTAGTGTGCTCTCTGACGGCATCTGCTTATGTTAACAGGTCACCTATGGCTCTTCAGAGATGCAGGGACATATGATGGGCTTCTGGTTAACCAGACTGAATTGTTTGTGCCGTCTCTCAACGTTGATGGGCAGCCAATTTTTGCCAACATCACACTGCCAGGTACTGATATTCGATCTTATTTTCAAAAAGATAAGGTGATTGTAATAAGTAGAGCATAGATTACTAGAAAGAGTCAGTCCAGTACTAATTAATTTTTACTAGAGGCAAAATTTTGGCTAGTGGGGCTGGGAAGGTAGTTCAGTGGTAGAGTGCTTGCCTTGCATGCATGAGGTCCTGAGTTTGATTCCTCAGCACCACATAGCTGAAAAAGCCAGAAGTGGTGCTGTGGCTCAAGTGGTAGAGCATTAGCCTTGAGCTGAAGGGCTGAGGGTTAGTGCCCAGGCCCAGTGTTCAGGCCCCATGACCAACAAAAAAATTGGCTAGTATCAGCCTTTGATAATGTATCTTCCACTGGGGGCTCTTAAGCCAGGCGCCAGCAGCTTATTTCTCTTAACTATTCAGATGGCTGGAAGATTGTTGTTCAAAACCAGCCCAGGCAGAAAAGTCATCTGCAATTAACCACAAAAACTCAAGCTTGGAGGCGTGGCTCAAAATTGATGCTCCAGCATGGAGCAAGTCCTGATACTGGCAAAAAAAAAAAAAAAAAAAGTTGGAGAGGGGGGTGGGGATAGTGGTGGCAGAGTCTCTACTTGTAGAATTATAAATGCTTTTTTGGTTTGCAGGCTTAGAACAGACTTAATGTCTTGGAGTCTCAGAAGAATAAAGCATATCATGGCTTATTTGTTGTTAACTTGTGAGGATATAGCTTTAATCTAGCTAAGCTCATAGTGTCCATCAAAGGTTAAAAAATGAAATCGAAGCCGGGCGCTGGTGGCTCACGCCTGTAATCCTAGCTACTCAGGAGGCTGGGATCTGAGGATCGCGGTTCAAAGCCAGCCCGGGCAGGAGAGACCGTGAGACTCCTATCTCCAATAAACCACCAGAAAACCGGAAGTGGCGCTGTAGCTCAAGTGGTAGAGCGCTCGCCTTGAGCTGAAGAGCTGAGGGACAGCGCCCAGGCCCAGAGTTCAAGCCCCACAGCCGACAAAAAAAAAAAAAAATGAAATCGAAGTAGGCCACTGGTGGCTCATGCCTGTAATCCTAGCTACTCAGAAGGCTGAGATCTGAGGATCTGCAGTTCAAAGCCAGGCTGGCTTGGAAAGGCTGAGACTCTTTATCTCCAGTTAATTGCCTAAATTCTGGAAGTGGAGCTGTAGCTCAAAGTAATAGGGACAGTGCCTAGGCCCTGAGTTCAAGCCTCACAACAACAACAACAAAAAATCATCAAATTGAAGATTAGTATCAGTTCACTGTCTATAATGCTTAATGATTTTATTGAGTTGAACTTTAAGAAACTGATATGAAATCCAGCTGGTGGCTCACGCCTATACCTTAATATACAGGAGGCTGAGATCTGACAGTTTGAAGCCATCCTGGGCAGTCCATGAGACATTTATCTCCAATTAACCACCAGAAAACTAGAATTGGAGTGGTGGCTCCATGCTCTAGTGGTAGGGTGCTTCCCTTGAGCTAAAAAGCTCAGAGTCAGCACCCAATTCCTAAATTTAAGCCCCAGGACTGACACAGAAAGGAAAAGAAGGAAGTCCAGAAGATTGTACTGGCATGAGTTCATAATCCCAAAAAGGCAAGAAGCAACGGAGAGTAGTAGGATGTCTAGGCTGTACCTTGTCTTAGAAGCCAGAAACAAATACCTATCTTTGTAGTGATCAAACAAATAGACATCTATACATAGCTACATAGATAGCTACATAGATTTTTTTTTCTTTTGTCAGTTGGGTACTTGGCATCGTCCCTGAACTCTTGCTCAAGGATAGCACTTTTTAGTGATTAATTGGAGATGAGTCTCATGGGAACTTTTCTGCCTAGGCTGGCTTCAAACCTGAATCCTCAGATCTCAGCCTTCTGGGTCACTAGTATTACAGGTATGAGCCGCCTGGTGCCTGGCTTAGATTCTTTTTTTTTTTTTTTTTTTTAATTTTTTTTGGGTCCGGTTGTGGGGCCTGAACTCTGGGCCTGGGCGCTGTCCCTCAGCTCTTCAGCTCAAGGTTAGCGCTCTACCACTTGAGTCACAGCTCCACTTCCGGCTTTTTTCATTTTGCTTATGTGGTGCTGAGGAATCGAACCCAGGGCCTCAGGCATGTAAGGCAAGCGCTCTACCACTGAGCCATCTTCCCAGCCCTTAGATTCTCTTTTAAAGAAGTGGATTAGTTAAGTGTGGTGCCACATTCCTAGAATTGTAACACTCAGAAACCTGAAGCAGGAGATCTAGAGTCCCAGGCCAATTTGGGCTATTAAAATGACAGCCAATCTTTTTTGTTGTTGGTGGTGGTGGTCGTGGGGCTTGAACTCTGGGCTGGAGCACTGTCTCTCAGCTCTTCAGCTCAAGACTAGCACTCTACCACTTGAGCTACAGCACCACTTCCTGTTTTCTGGTGGTTTATTGGAGAAGAGTTTCACGGACTTTCCTGCCCAGGCTGGCTTTGAACCGCAATCCTCAGATCTCTGCCTTCTGAGTAGCTAGGATTACAGGCATGAGCCACCAGTCCAGTGCCGGCGACAGCCAGTCTTAAAACAAGGGGAGGGGCTGGGAAGGTGGCTCAGTGGTAGAGCGCTTGCCTTGCATGCCTGAGGCCCTGGGTTCCATTCCTCAGCACCATATAAGCAAAAAGAAAAAAGCCGGAAGTGGCGCTGTGGCTCAAGTGGTAGAGCGCTAGCCTTGAGCTGAAGAGCTGAGGGACAGCGCCCAGGCCCAGAGTTCAGGCCCCACGACCGGACCCCAAAAAAATAAAACAAGGGGAAAAAAAATAAAAAATATACCAAAAGACAAGGAGCACTGTTTGGTTAAATTTGGAAAATTTTGCGTAATAGAACACCATTAAAGAGTAAGTTCCCCAGTGATTATAAAATAGGAATGGAGTTACCCCAAGTCTAGCGGCACTGCTTTTATCTATCACTTGTTATCTGTTGCAGTGTGACACCCACCTCTAAACTGACAATACGCATTTTATTTGTTAACTGTTCCACTCTGTGGGCTGAGTTAGGCCCAATGGTTCTTGCACTGATTGGTAAGTAGTCCAGAGGCTGGGCTGCCCTGGGCCATCTCTGAGACTGTCCTTTTGGTGTGGTGTCTAGCAGTGTCACCCACAGCTCCCAAAAGAGAAAAGCAGAAGTTGCCTCACCTTTTTTGTCCAGAGTTGCCAGTTCACCCTTTTCCACATTCTGTTAGCTGAGCCCACTCTCAAGGGAAGCTACCGCGCAGGGTCATGAGTGCTAGGGACCCACTGACACCACACTGCCACTGTGTGTGGTCTCCCTGTGGTGAAGGTCACTGCCGTGGTTGGCAGAGCCACGTGCTTGCCCTTGCCCCGGGGTGAGGGCCGGGCTGTGCTGAGGGCCGACTCCTGCCCTTGCAGTGTACACCCTGAAGGAGCGCTGCCTGCAGGTAGTGCGGAGCCTGGTGAAGCCGGAGAACTACAGGCAACTGGACATAGCCAGGTCACTCTGTGAGGATTTGGAGGACCACCCAAACGTGCAGAAAGATCTGGAACGGCTGACCCAGGAGCACATCGAGAATCAGCAGTTGGAAGAGAATGGAGGATTTAATTTCAATTAGCAATCCTGTTCTCAGTGTTTGATGGCACTGGTGAGTTTTGATCTAGAGGATTTAGCAACTACTTACGCTTGGTAAAGTAAAATATGCTCCATTGCTAAAAAGAAAGCGAATGGACTCCGTGGGCTTGCGTTACCCAGGGGCAGACATCACCCCGTGTCAATGAATCCCTGCTTGCTTCAAGTACTCATCAGAAGGAAGAGTTGCATTCTTGCCTCCTGGCAGGGCAGACACATTTCCTAAGGGTGTTTGTGTGAGCAACACAGGAAGAATTACAGCGTGTTCTCAGTTGCAAGGGAGCTGGGCCCGCTGCTTCTAATGGGTGTAGTGTGGTTGGAGGACCTGGTGTCCTTGACACAAGGACAGGCCTTTGTGTTCTCAGAGGTCGGGAGCCTTCAGTGCTTGTGTGTCCATGAATAAACCCACGGTGCTTTGGTGGAGAGTGTTCTGTGAGCAAGAGAAGGCAGCCCCTAAAGTAAACAGACTTCTTAAAGAGAATCATTTTTCTAGCAAACTTTTTCTAATTTTCTAGATCTCACACTTTGCATGGTGCACTCCTGTACCAATGTTGTTTTATTGTTTCTAAACCACACTAAGCTCTTGTAATTATCAGAGTGTTTTTATAATGTGACATAGCAGAAAAAGTCATCCAGTTTAATTCTGATATTAAAGTTACTATAGATCACTATAAGCCAGATGTGGGTTGTTTTTGCAACAAGATTTCTCTGTGTAACCTCAGGCTGGCTTCAAATTACATTCCTCTTCCCTCAGACTCACTGTGATTCAGCATTTGCATTAGCAGGACCTGGTCTCCCCTCCACTTGGGCCAATTACTCCTTAGTAAGGTAGGATGTTTTACAGTTTTTTTTTTTGTTTGTTTGTTTTTTGTCGGTCGTGGGGCTTGAACTCTGGGCCTGGGCGCTGTCCCTCAGCTCTTCAGTTCAAGGCTAGTGCTCTACCACTTGAGCCACAGCGCCACTTCTGGTTTTCTGAGTAGTTTATTGGAAATAAGAGTCTCACAGACTTTTTCTGCTCTGGCTGGCTTTGAACCGTGATTCCCAGATCTCAGTCTCCTGAGTAGCTAGGATTACAGGCGTGAGCAACTGACACCAGCTTGTTTTACAGTTTTATGAGTGTATATGTTTTTTCTTTTAAGTTAGTTTCAAAGTTAGTAATTCAGATTCAGTATTTAATATCAGACATTTTATAAATAATAGTTTTTTGTTTTTTTTTTTTTTGTCGGTCGTGAGGCTTGAACTCTGGGTCTGGGCGCTGTCCCTCAGCTCTTCAGCTCAAGGCGAGCACTCTACCACTGGAGCCACAGCGCCACTTCAGGCTTTATCTGCTTTTGTGGTGCTGAGGAATCGAACCCAGGGCCTCATGCATGCGAGGCAAGCACTCTATCACTGAGCTACCTTCCCTGCCCTTAAATAACAGTTTAAAAGAAAATAGCTTGGCACTGATGGCTCACACCTGTAATCCTAGCTACTCAGGAGACTGAAATGTGAGGATCGTGGTTCAAAGCCACTTGAGTCAGGAAAGCCTGTGAGACTCTTATCTCCAATTAACCAGCAAAAAGCTGGAAGTAGAATGGTAGCTCAAAAGGTAGAGTGTTAGCCTTGAGCACAAAAGCTCAAGAACATCACCCTGGCCCTGAGTTTAAGCCCCAGGATAGGCAAACAAAAACAAAACCAGGCTGGGCATGATGATGCACCTATTTACTCTGAGAATGTAGGGTCCTTATTTAACGTGGCCCTGGCAAAAGCATAAGACTAAATCAAAAAATAAATTTAACAAAAGATTAGTAATATGGCTCAGTAGTAGAATGTTAGCCTAGCGACCTAAGTTCAAACCCATTCCTCTCTCCACCCCCCTCCCCCAAAATACAGAAACAGCTGGGCCCTGGTGGCTCACATCTGTAATCCTAGCTACTCAGGAGGCTGAGATCTGAGAATTGAGGTTTGAAGCCAGCTCAGGCAGGAAAGTCTATGAGACTTATCTCCAATAAATACTCAGAAGAAGCTGGAAGTAGCACTGTGACTTAAGTGGTAGAGCTCTGGCCTTGAGCAAAACGAAGTTCAGGGACAGTGCCCAGGCCCAGAGTTCAATCCCCAGGACCGGCCCCCAAAAAAGAAAAAAAAAAGTAGAGGAGGATGATCACTGCTGAGCCATCGTGGTGACCGCAGACCCTGCAGTGGAGAGCGAGGCCAGAGCATCTTCAGTTTCACTTTTTACTGTATTCAAATCCTTTAATATTCAAGTGAAAATTAGTCATCTCAGTGTTACCTCTCACAATTTCATCTTCTACAGCATTAGCTTCTTTCAGCGCTGGCTTGTTATTTGCATCTTTTCATCTTGCTTTTTGTCAACCTCTTCTCTCGCTCATTCATTCGCCAGCTTTGCCTTCTCCTGCTTCACAGTGGGCTCCCCTTGGTTCTTCTTTCTCTATGGTGAAGGCAGAACCTTGGCTTCCTGTGTTCCTCTTGCTCTGGGGATTCCTGGCTCATTCGTTCTTGGAGCAAGTTCTTTTTCTTTCTTGGAGAAGACTTGGCCCGGTGACTACAAAATATATATATATATAGTCTCCAGTTCTCTCTCCTTTTTCTTTAGTTTGTGGTACAGCCATTGTAGTTCCTTTTGTAGAACTTGGTTTTTACTGTGACCCTCATAGGCCCTTTTCCTGTCCTCAGCAAGAGCTGATGTTGAAAACTGTTAGAACTCAGCTCAAAGTTTTTTGAAAGTTTCTTAATTCTTCTCTTGGTGTCATCTATTTTGAACTTAGCTGCTTCTTCACCAAACCATCTCATTTAGGCAGGAGTCTGGCTTTGGGGATCATTTTCAGTTCTTGTGAGGAAAATTTTGTCCTAAATAGTTCATCTAAAATAGTTCATCCTAAATAGTTGGATTCTGTTCTCTATGGCTGCCTTTTCTCTTGAGATTTTGTTGTCTTCTTTGAGTACTATAATCTCATCTTTATGACAAAGGATAAGTCGAGCACTTTCATTTTCATCTTCAAACTTATTCAGAGCTTTCTCCTGTTTGTACTGAAGCTTTTTCACAGCCTTATTTTCTTTTAGCAGCTCAGCTGACTTGACCTGGAGTTTGCATACTTCATTCTGCAAGTCATTGATTTGTGGCTGTCTTTGAGAAAGCATTTTGTAAAAAGATGAGGATTTTTCCATAGTGGCTCTCTATTGAGATGCTGGGAGCAAAATTCCATTCGGCTGCCCTTTTTGTTTGGTGTACAGCCTCAGGGCTTTGTTTCTGGCTGACCCACTTGGTTATCTCATACTTTTTTTTTTTTTTTTTTTTTTGGTCGGTCACGGGGCTTGTACTCTGGGCCTGGGCGCTGTCCCTCAGCTCTTCAGCTCAAGGCGAGCGCTCTACCACTTGAGCTACAGCACCACTTCCAGTTTTCTGGTGGTTTATTGGAGATAGGAGTCTCACGGTCTTTCTTGCCCGGGCTGGCTTTGAACCGCGATCCTCAGATCTCAGCCTCCTGAGTAGCTAGGATTACAGGCGTGAGCCACCAGTGCCCGGCTCTCATACTTGTTTTTTAGCAGTTGTTTCCTTAGAATCTATATGTGAAGGACTGACTGGGGGGCTGGGAAGGTGACTCAGTGGTAGAGTGCTTGCCTTGTGTGCATAAGGCCCTGGGTTCGATTCCTTAGCACCACATAAACAGAAAATGCCAGACGTGGTGCTGTAGCTCAGATGGTAGAGCGCTAGCCTTGAGCTGAAGAGCTGAGGGACAGTGCCTAGGCCCAGAGTATACGCCCCATGACTGACCAAAAAAACAAAACAAAGGACTGACTGGAGAATACTGCCCAGAAGACTGTGATGTAGTGTCAAAGTCAGATGAATAGCCAGAGTGATGGTGTTCGCCACTTTGTATATCTTGGTCGGTTTTTGAACATTCTGCTCTTTGCTCTATTGTTCGGAAAAGTGGTCTGGAACTGCTGCCCCCGCAGTGCAGGATGGAGAGGGATGGCCCAAAGGGCCCAGAGGATCTTGAATATGAGACCAGTGTGCACAACACAGAGAAACCCTGTTGCCAAAAAGAGAAGGATCATAGCAGATTTGCTACCTAAGTACAGCTATTATTTGCGTTCTGTAGTCTTTTTCTTTCAGCCTATTGTAGGGCATATTTTGATTGGTTGGTTTGACTTGGTTGAGATCACACAGTGTACATGATTTTTTAATCTTTTAACTTTGTAACAATTTTCCCATGTTATAAGCTTTTCATAAATACAAATGGTTTTCTTTTATAATTAGTCGTGAGTTATTTCTGGGCAAATTATTCTAGGTGCAACACTCATCAAAGTAAAGTGAGTGAAACACTGTCCAGTTTCCCCATTAACTTTTCAGAGTCTAACTTCAGTCCTCCTTTTCAACATTGATAGCATGAATTGGCTATTAGAAACCATTTTAAACCAGGCACCAGTGACTCATATCTGCAATTCTCTCTACTCAGGAGGTTGAGGTCTAGGATCTTGTTTCAAAGCCAGACCAGGCAGGAAAGTCCAGGAGACTCTTATCTCCAGTGAGCCGTGGTTCTAGTGGTAGAACATTCACTAGCTTTGAGCAAAAAAGATCAGCAACAGTGCCTAAGCCGTCTGTTCAAATCCCAAAACCAGTATGTGGACGCGCGCGCGCGCGCGCGCGCGCACGCACACACACACACACACACATACATACATGCACGCACACGCAAAATACTACTGAGGGAGGATTGTGAGTGCAAAGCTAGCCGGGGTTACATAGTGTCTCAGACTCTTACCAAAAAAAAAAATGCAACAGGAAAAACCTGTTTTTGTATTTAAACAAGAGTTTCAATTTATCTTGTCAAAAATCTGTGGTTTAAATTGTTTTTGTGTTGGACAAGGGAGGTTGAAAACCTAGGGCAGGAATTGTATGCCTTTCATTTGGAATCCTGTGAATGTATTATGTGAATTGTTCTTAAGAGACTTGTTTTCCTGTTTTGAGGTGTTTTTTTTTTTAATTTTAGAGCTTTTCTTTAATACATTAAATGGTGCTAAGTAAAAGGAACAAGGTGTTCTGTGTTGTTTTATCCTGGTTCTTTCTTTTGGGAGTTTTGAAAACTGACAATGAATGATGAGCCTCCTTCTAAGTCTCTATTTCTAGCCCCAGATTTTGTTGTGTTTTCTTTTTAAAATTTAGCATCGTGTTACTTTTATTATACAAATGAAATGTCATGACTGGCCACTGATGGCTCCTGCCTGTAATCCTAGCTACTCAGGAGGCTGAGATCTGAGGATTGCAGTTCAAAGCCAGCCAGGCAGGAAAGTCTGGGAGACTCATCTCCAATTCACCACCAGAAAAACGGAAGTGGCGCTGTGGCTCAAGTGGTAGAGTGCTCACCTTGAGCTGAAGAGCTCAGGGACAGCACCCAGACCCAGTGTTCAAACCCCACGACTGACCAAAAAAAATGAAATGTCGCCATAAGAAAATGTAAGCACTACAGGACGGTGCTAAGGGAGTGGTCAGTACTGGGTCTGGGCAGTTATGTGAGGAAGGTAGAAGAAATGGTAGAGTGCTGCTCAGAAGTAGCTAGAGCGCATGCCCAGGTGTGGGCAGCTCCCGCGCTGCACCCACCTCATACCCACCCCAGCGCCACACAAATGGGGGAGGAGGAAGCACGTACCAGCCCTTGGCCTTCTCACACACCAGCACCAGTAGGGAACTTTCCAGGTACTTTCAGACTGGCTACCTGCATCTTAGATACAGCCTTAGTGGTGCACACCTGTGACCCTGAAAGTAGGATTTTAGACCCCAGACCCAAACTCCAGGAGGTTTCATATTAGGACCAGGTGCTCACTCCTAGGTTCCAAACAAACACGGTGAAGGGCAGGAAAATGAGATTTCGTCTGGGGTAGACTTCAGTACATCGTCAGCCACCCTCAGCGATATAGACATTGGCCTGAGCTTTCACTAGCTCTGGGGAGCGAGGCAGTGTGTGATGAGGCAGGGTGAATGGACAGACCAGACAAATGTCCAAAGGGCCAGACTCGTTTCAAAGCAGACTGAAAAAGCAGGTAAGCCCCTTTGCTCCAGATGTTCCTTTTTCTTTCTCTTTTATTCTGTGTATGTGCGTGTGCGCGCATGTGTGCTGATCCTGGGGCTTGAACTCAGGGTCTGAGCTCTGTCCCTGAACTTTTTATTCAAGACTAGTGCTCTACCACTTGAGCCACAGCATCACTGCCCGCTTTTTCTGAGTAGTTCATTGGATGTAAGAATCTCACACAGACTATTCTGCTCCGGCTGGCTTTGAGCCAAAATCCTCAGATCCCAGTAGCTAGGGATTATAGGTGTGAGCCACCAGAGCCCAGTCCTTATTTCCTTTTTAATGTTAAATTATAAGACTAAAAGACCCGAGGGGGTCTCTGAATCTTTCTCTGGATGATAAAAATCTGGAACCTTCTTGCTTGTGAATGAAGAGGAAGGAATAGCAGCCTGACATGAAGAAGTCGCGGGGGTCAGCTGGGTTTTGTGGGCATCACTCACTGGTCCAAATCATTGTCTGACAATTAGGAGCTGTTAGAATGATCTGACTACTCGTGTTTACCCAGCTCAGGCAGTATAAGCTGTAGATAGGGCCAGCCCTGTGGAATCTTTAACCCACTTCCTGTGAAGGGAGCAAGAAATATTTCTCAAATATTTCTCTTCCATTTCCCTCTACATTAACCATGTTATACTAAAATAAATCCTTACTATTCAGGAGGCTGAGATCTGAGGATCACAATTTAAAGCCAGCTAGGGCAGGAAAAGTTAATGAGATATTTAGCCATCAAACAGTGGAGCTGTAGCTTAAGAGTGCCAGTCATGAGTGAAAAAAGCTCAGGGACAGGGGTCAGGTCCTGAGTTCAAGCCCCAGGACTGGCACAACAAAAATAAGGGAACTGCATAGAGGGACTCAAGTTGTAATCCTAGCTACTGGAGAGGTAGAGATACAGGATGCAGGTTGGAGACCAGCTCGGGCATTGAAGTTGCTCAAGTCCCATCTCAACCAATGGCTAGGCACAGTGGCAGGTCATTCCCAGGGGTATGGGGAAGCACAGTTAGGAAGATTGCGGGACCTGAGAATGTGGCTTAGTGGTAGAGTGTTTGCCTAGCATGCATGAAGCCCTGGGGTTGACTCCTAGGATTACAGGTGTGAGCCACAGGCACCTACCTTCTATTTCAAGTGAAGGTAAATGACAGCTTCCTTTCCAGCGCTGGGAGGTCTGCGAACCATATCTAGAGATTTCAGATACTGTGGGAAATAAAAGATCGCTGAACTGTGGGTGGGAGGGGCTGTTTCCCCTTTTTGATGAACTGCTGTCCCTTCCTGTCCAGTTGCTGAAGGAGTTGCGCATATTTAGACGTCACTCAGCACTGGTTTTTCCACAGCTGTGATGCTGCATAAATCCTGCCATTTTAGTCTCCTGTTTTTGTCCTCCTGGGCCTTGAATGCACGTCCCACCTCGCCAGGAGGACAGGTGTGTCCTACCATGCCCAGCTTCCTGGCTGTGACCGGCAGCTTGCTAACTTTCTGCCGACTGGGAGTTGGGCCCGCCTGGGGCCCGCGTGTTCCGGGCGGCGGCACTACCGCGCACGGCCACTGGGGGGCGCCGGGGCCGCCGGGCCGGAGCAGGGAGTAGGGTCGGCCTGGGGCCCGTGTTCCGGGCGGCGGCACTACCGCGCGCGGCCACTGGGAGGCGCCGGGGCCGCCGGGCCGGAGCAGGGAGTAGGGTCGGCCTGGGGCCCGTGTTCCGGGCGGCCGCTGGGAGGCGCTGGGATCGCCAGGCCGGAGTCGGAGTTGGTCGGCCTGGGGCCCGCTTGTTTGGGGCGGCGGCGCTGCCGCGCGCGGCCGCTGGGGGGCGCCGGGGGCCGCCGGGCCGCAGCGCCCGCCCCTCGGTGGCGAAGCCCGAGCGGCCGCGGGCGGGCTCAGTCGCCGCGGCCCCGCCATGGCCTGCTACATCTACCAGCTGCCCTCCTGGGTGCTGGACGACCTGTGCCGCAGCATGGACACGCTGAGCGAGTGGGACTGGATGCGGTTCGGTGAGTGCGGGCCCGGGCCCCGGCCGGCCCGGCCCTGCGATCCCCGGGGTCCGGGCCCCGCCTGTCCAGAGTGGGACCGGCCCTGCGGGGGGCCCCCTCCCCGTCCCCGGCCCGCCGGCCACGCCAGGCCTTCCCTACCCCGGAACGGCGAAGGGCGGCGGGGCGGGATTCGAACCCGGCCCTGGGTTCCATCAGAACGCACGGCATTGTGGCCCGTGACGTTTTTCCTGTTTGTTTGGCCCCGTGGTTGTGTGAGGGCGCACGCCCACCTGCGCCCGGCCGCCAGGGCCTCCGCCCCCGGGGCCTCCGCTCCCGGGGCCTCCGCTCCCAGGGCCTCCGCCACCAGGGCCTCCGCCCCCGGGCCTCCGCCGCCAGGGCCTCCGCCCCCAGGGCCTCGGCTCCCGGGGCCTCCTCTCCCTGGGCCTCCGCTCCCCGGGCCTCCGCTCCCGGGGCCTCCGCCGCCAGGGCCTCCGCCCCCGGGGCCTCGGCTCCCTGGGCCTCCGCTCCCAGGGCCTCCGCTCCCGGGGCCAACGCTCCCAGGGCTGGTCCCAGTTTGTGAAGCGGAGCCCGTAATTGTGCTTCCTCCAAGCACCTTAGAGAGATTGTGTGTGTGTGTGTGTGTGTGTGTGTGTGTGTGTGTGTGTATGTGCGTATGTGCACACGTGTGTGTGCATGTGCCTGTGCACTGGCCCTGGGGCTGGCCCCTCAGCTCAGGGCCTGGGCACTGTCCCTGGGCTTTTCCACCCAAGGCCGGCCTACTACCACTTGAGCCACAGCTCCCATTTCTGGCTTTTTGGTGGTTAATTGGAGATGAGTCTCATGAACTTTCCTGCTCAGGCTGGCTTTGAACCACCAGCCTCAGATCTCAACCTCCTGAGTAGCTGGAAATACAGTAGGAACCACCCGTGCCCAGCTAATAATACTGAGTTTCATTCTCAGTACCATAAAATGAAAAGAACAAAGTAAACCAATGATCAAGTAAGACGTTTATACAAAAAAGTATAATATATACGTACAGTTTAAAAGTAAGCAAGAGAATGAAGTCTGGGCATGATGGCACAGTTCTGTACGTTTCCAGCACTTGGGCAGGCAGAGACTCAAGGATGGAGAGTAGTTCTAGGCCAGCCTGGGATAGGTACATAGTGAGACCCTATCTCAAAAGACAAAACAGAATAAAGATATAAAACTAATGTGTATGTGTTGCTAATACGGTCTGAACAAATAAATACATACCTTTATGGGTGTGTATATATGTATGCATATGCCTATGCGTGTATATATGCTTACGTGTGTATGTACATATATGTATATATACCTGTATGTGTGTATGTACATATGTATATATGTATGCATACAAAGGCTGGGAGATGTAGAGGACTTGACTAGCATGTGGAAGACCCTGGGTTCAATCCTCATCAAGTGGGTGGAACAGAATATCTACTCTAACCTAGTGGTTCTCCGTCAGGGTCTCAGGGAGCTATTTCTGACTGTTGCACCTTAGAGGAAGTGAACAGCAATATCTACCCATGCAGGACAGGCCCCCACCAAGGCCAGTACCTGGCTGATGGCATCAGCAGGGCTGAAGTTTTGATCCTTCCTCCCCCCCCCCTTTTTTTTTTTTTTTGTCAAACTTGAACTTGGTATCTAATGCTTTCACTGATCGGCAAGCTCTCTACCAACTGAGCCATACCTCCAACCCCTCCAAAGCCCTTTTAAAGCCAGTAAACCATAGGCCTTGTAATCTAGGCATGTGGGAAGCTGAGGTCGGGAGACTGCATTACTTGCAAGACTTCCTTTTCAGCCAATAGGTGAGCATGGTAGTTTTTGTCCATCATCCCAGGCTATTGGGAGGATTAAAGGTTCCAGACCAGCCTGGGCAGAAAGGCCCATGCGACTCCACTTCTATGGGATAACAGGGAGGGAGGGGGCCTTCTGTCATCACAGCTACGGGGGGAAGCCTCCCAGAGCCAGCTCGCTGTCTAGGCATGAGGCTCAGGCAAAAAGGAGACTCTATAGAAAAAATAAGGGCTGGGGCCCTGCGGAGCAGTACACGAGCATCGGCGCATACACACACGCGAAGTGCCTGCCCGTCTGTCTGCCCCACAGTTGCTTCTCTTTGATGGCACATTTTTACTTACAGGCATACACTTATTTCTTAAGGTCTCACTGGGTGGCTGTCCTCACACTCGGGATCTCCCTGCTTCAGCCTCCTGTGGTAGCCTCCTCATTCTCTCCATACCAGCCCAGTTGGAGTTGCAAACTCCTGAAGGAGGCCCTGCACACGGCCACCCTCATGAAGAGCACACACGCAGTGTTTTTTGTACAGTCATGGAGCAGTGTATGGTCTCTAGGCCCTTAATGCCACTCCCCCCGCCACGGTCCCCTGCCTCCCCCCACCCCAGGACATGGCTGTCAGTGGTCACACATTGTGAAAAACCCTCATTTAGCATTGTTCCAAGCACTGTGTACATGGCAGCTTGAACTCTGGGCCTGGGCGCCGTTCCTGAGCCCCTTTTGCAAAGCTAGTGCTCTACCACTTGAGCCATAGCCCCACTCCGTTTTTTTTTGTTTGTTTGTTTGTTTTCTGGGATTTTATTGGAGATAAGAGTCTCCTGGACTTTCCTGCCCGGGCTGGCTTTGAACCTCAATCCTCAGATCTCAGCCTCCTGAGGAGCTAGGATGACAGGCGTAAGCCACTGGCACCTGGCTTTTGTTTTGTTTCTGTTTGTTTTGTGCCGGTACTTGGGCTTGAACTCAGAGCCTTCTACTCTCACTGGACTTTTTCACTCACAGAAACTTTTTTACTTTGTCACTTGAGCCACAGCTCTGCTTCTGCCTATTTGCTTAACTGGAGATGAGTCTCATGGGCTTTTCTGCCCAGGCTTGCTTAGAACTGGCATCCTCAGATCTCAGCTTCCCAAAGTAGTTGGGATTACAGGTGGGAGCGTTTAGGAATCAGACATGGACATAGCAGACATTACATCACAACAGCACTGAGTTCTGGTGCAAGCCTTTAACTCGGGCCTTTTGAGGACAGTTAAGGTCCAAACTAACATATGCACGCTCACACGCGTGAGTGCACACGCGTGCGCGCGCGCGCACACACACACACACACACACACACACATACATGCTTTTGTATCTATAGCAAAATGTGGGGAACAGGAGACTCAGAGAACCAGCCGTTGTCTTGGGTGCTTCCGTTTTCCGAATGTTCCACTATGGCCAGTTATGACTGGTCTGTGTTGAGGAAGGAGCTGTGACTCCACAGGAGCCCCCGACACACTGAGCCCCCTAAAAAGTTTCTGTCTTGTCCTGACCTTGGCTCAAGGGGATGAGTTAATAGGTTAAGATGTCTGGCTGGACACGTATGGCTGACACCTGTAATCTTAGTAACTCTAAAGGCTGAGATCTGAGGATCACAGTTTAAGCCCAACCCAGGCAAGAAAGTCTGTGAGACTCTTTTTTGTGCCGGTCATGGGACCTGAACTCTGGGTCTGGGTGCTGTCCCTCAGCTCTTCAGCTCAAGGCTAGTGCTCTACCACTGGAGCCACAGCGCCAGTTCCGGCTTTTTTTGTTTATGTGGTGCTGAGGAATTGAACCCAGGGCCTCGTGCTTGCAAGGCATACACTCTACCACTGAGCCACCTTCCCAGCCCCTACGTGAGACTCTTATCTCCAATTAATCATCAGAAAAGCTGGAAGTAGATCCATGGCCTAAGTGGTAGAATACCAGTCTTGAGCAGAAAGGCTCAAGGACAGCACCCAGACCCTGAGTTCAAGCCCTGGGACTGGCAAAAAAAAAAAGAAAAAAAGGTGTATCTGTAATTCTAGACATAGTCCTATACCTGGGAAGTGAAGATCAAGAGTATCATAGTTCCAGCCGGGCGCTGGTGGCTCACGCCTGTAATCCTAGCTACTCAGGAGGCTGAGATCTGAAGATCGCGGTTCAAAGCCAGCCCGGGCAGGAGAGACCGTGAGACTCCTATCTCCAATAAACCACCAGAAAACCGGAAGTGGTGCTGTAGCTCAAGTGGTAGAGCGCTCGCCTTGAGCTGAAGAGCTGAGGGACAGCGCCCAGACCCAGAGTTCAAGCCCCACGACCGACAAAAAAAAAAAAAAAAAAAAGAGTCTCATAGTTCCAGACCAACCAGGGCAGAAAGCTAGCTAGACCTCCCTGCTCCCCCATCCCAACTGAACCAATAAGCCACATACAGTAGTGTGTGCCTGTAGAATCCCAGCTAGGCAGGAAGCATGGGTAAGAGGATCACCGTCTAGGGTAGCCTGGGCAAATGATGTGAAACTCTGTTCCCCCCTCCCAAAAAATAATAACTACAGCAAAAGAGGACTGGTAGCATGGCTCAAATGGTAGAGTACCTGTCTTGGCCCTGAGTTCAAGCCCCATTATCACCAAAAAAAAAAAAAAAGGAACTAAATTGTCGCACTGGGAGGCCCCTCCATTCACTTCCTGTTTCTCCTTGGAAGAAGGTGGCTGGGTGGCCACCAGCCTAGCCCTGCGCCGTCTCTGTCTCCAGGGTGAGGCCCTGAGCACCGCCCAGGTAGCTGGCAGAGGGGAGGGGCCTCCTCTCCCCTCAGTCCTCCGCTCCAGAGTGAAAACAACTCATGTCCCCTGTCCCACTGACATCACTTCCCACTGGCCAGGAGTCTGGCCTGGAGTTTCCAGTGACTAAAGCTGCAACTCTGGAACTTTCCATTTCCCACAGGGCACTTGTGGAGCCTGTGACAGCTCTTCCTCATCCCTCTGATCCATCCATCAGACGGTGTCCCTCCCGCCCGGCCTCCCTCCCTCCCTCCCTCCCTCCCTCCCTCCCGCCCACCCGCCCGCCCTGGCCTGGCCTGCAGCTCCCTGGGGCTCTCAGAAGAGTGCCCCCCTTCCCATCGCCTCCCCGCCTCATCTTACATTTCCTGACAGAAAGGCTCCTAGGGTGTTGTTTGACTCCCACAGAATCTTCAGAGCTGTCCAGGCCCTGGAGCATGACTTTGCTGAGTGAATGAATGAACGGATGAATGAATGACTTGATGTTCACATGGATCCCATCATGATTTCCAAAATCCTGGAACCCAAGCTTTATCTTTTTTTTTTGTCAGTCGTGGGGCTTGAACTCAGGGCCTGGGCACTGTCCTTCAGCTCTTCAGCTCAAGGCTAGTGCTCTGTCAGCGCCCGGCTAGCTTTATCATTTTAAAAAAATCATTTATTTTGCCGGGTGCCTGTGGCTCATGCCTGTCATCCTAGCTCCTCAGGAGGCTGAGATCTGAGGATCCCGGTTCAAAGCCAGCCGGGGCAGGAAAGTCCATGAGACTCTCATCTCCAATGAACCACCAGAAAACCAGAAGCTGAGCTGTGGCTCAAGTGGTAGAGCGTTTGCCTTGAGCTGAAGAGCTGAGGGACAGTGCCCAGGCCCAGAGTTCAAGCCCCATGACTGAAAAAACAAAAAAGTATTTATTTTGGGGTTTTGGGGTGTGGCCCCAGTAGTGGAGTGTCTGAGTAGGAAGTGTGAAGCCCTTATTCAAGCCCCTGTACAGAGCAAACTAAACACTTAAGAAGGTCTTTGACCTGTTGATCTATTAGAAAAACCTTTACTTTGGCAAGTAGGGGCCATCCCAGGCAAGAAGGTAAAGAGCCTGCTTTTTGTTGTTGATTCTGGGTTTTTGCTGGTTTTATGCTGGTCCTAGGGCTTGAACACAGGGCTTGGGTGCTGTCACTTAGCTTGTGTGCTCAAGACTAGCACTCATGGTCACTTCCAGCTGTTTATGGCTAACTGGAGATAAGAGTCTTGTTTTCCTGTCTGGGCTGGCTTTGAACCACAGTCCTTCGATCTCAGCCTCCTGAGTGATTAGGATGACAGGCGTGAGCCAGGGGTTGGGGGGTGGGGGTGTAGTTCCCTGCCGACTTTGTTCAGTACTTCAGAGAGGGGCGGGACTTCCCTGGAGCCTTGTCTCAGCCCTGTGAGGGTGGCAGGGCACCACGGGCCTGGCTCCTTCACCAGCGGTTCCATCAGTTCCAATCTGAGTTTCCCAACCTGGTTGGGAAGCCAGACTCCCAAGGGAAAGGGCAGGGGTTTATCCTCGCAGCCTTGCCTGGGCGGGCTGAGCCCTGGCTGTGACACCTGCTTGTCTAGTGCCCTCCTGCCTCGCTCAGCGCCAGGCCGCGCCTCTGCCCCGGGGATGCCTCTGCCCCAGGGCCCCGTCTGCCTTCTTCCGCTCTGGAGCAGCCACCCCCATGTTGGTACCCAGCTCCCAGCCTGGTCCCCGTGGCTGTGCCCTCGGGCTGCGGGGAGGGCTGGGTGGGCCAGCGTGGGATCCTGTCCTGGAGCTGCTGCCCACCCGTGCTAAGCGGATCCTCTCCATCCCACAGCCTCCTTGGTGGTCACGGATGTGACCCAGTTGCGCCAGCTGCGGTCCCTGGAGCGCGTGCAGGGCACCAGCATCACCCGGGAGCTGCTGTGGTGGTGGGGCATGCGGCAGGCCACGGTGCAGCAGCTGCTGGACCTGCTGTGCCATCTGCAGCTCTACCGCGCCGCCAGCATCGTCCTGCAAGGTGAGCGTCCTGGGCCTGGTACGGTGGTGCCAGCCTCTTGCCGCGCAAGGGTGGGCGAGCTAGGCAGGGCCTGGCCTCGAAGCCTTCTCCAGGCTTATTGTTTGTGAATTCGTTTCTAGTGGGGGTCCTGGGGCTAGAACTCAGGGCCTGGGCGCTTGTCCCTGAGTTTTTTTCACTCAAGGTTGGCATTCTACCACTTGAGCCACAGCTGTACTTCTGGCTTGGCAATTAATTGGAGACCAGAGTCTCACAAACTTTCTTGCCCCGGCTGGCTTTGAACTACGGCCCTGAGATCTCAGCCTCTTGAGTAGCTGGGATTACAGGCAAGAAGCCACTTGTACCCCCAGCTTTTTAAGTCTTTTAATTGACAAAAAGGTAGGGGAGCCAGGTGCCAGAGGCTCCTTACTACTCAGGAAACTGGACCTGGGGAATCATGGTTCAAGCCCAGCCCAGGCAGAAAGGTCCATTTGTGATTGAACACAAAATTCCAGGCTGAAGCCAGGAGCCAGTAGCTCACACCTGCAATCCTAGCTACTTGGGAGACTGACATCTGAGGACTGAGGTTTGAGGCCAGCTGTGGCAGGAAAATCCAGGAGCCCAAAAAGCCAGAAGTGGAGCTGTGGCTCAGGGGCAGAGTGCCATCCTTGAGTGAAAAAGGTATGCACGAGTATGAGGCCCTGGGCTCAAGCCCTAATACTAGAAAAAGAACGAAAGAAAGAAGGAAAGGCAGGCAGGCAGAAGAGAGGGAGAGTGAAAGAAAGAGAAAAAGGAAGAAGGGAGGGAAGGAAGGAAAAAACCAGAAACACTTGAGGATTTGGAAGGCTTCTGTCCTGACAGAGACCATAGTCTTGTGAGAAGATGGTTAATGGGGAAAGAAGTAAATAATTCTGAAATTAAATGGGCCAAGAGGATGGCCAACCAGAAAAAGGAGGGCAGAGAGATCAGGAAAGGCCAGTCATGAGAGGAAGGCAGGGGAGTGGAGAGAAGGCAGATCTGGGTGAAGATCTGGGTCAGCAGCCTGGCAGGGAGGGGAGGAGGCGGGGTGGGGGTGGGGGGTAGGGGGGTGGGGGGAGGTTTGGACCACAAAGCCTGAAAGCAGAGAAGTGCAGGGATTGCACCACGCGCCCCCCCCCCCCCCCCCCCCCCCGCCACTGCCGTCACAACCCACTGACGACTAATCTGGGGAAGTCTTCATTAACCATTTGAGGGTAGCAAACACCACAGCACTTGACACTTTGAAAGTGTGGGGCCTCGGCAGACCCTGGAGCCCTTCTGGGCCCCAGGAAGCCTGGGCCAAGACCAGCACCAGGTGACTCAAAGCCCTCCTGAGTTCTTTCGCAGGGGCTGAGCTGAGGGGCAGTTCAGTCCAGGGAAATGCTAGGGGTGTCTTCCCCCTTGGCCTCTGACTGGAACTTTCCTTAGACCCCAGCATTCCTGTTATGCCTGTACCTTTCTCATTTCCCTTCCCCAATCCTATTTCTCTTCCCCTTGAGCTGGGTCCCTGCCGCTCTGGGGGCGTGGCTTATTGGGGGAGGGGGGAGGCGGGAGGGGAGGGGGGGAGGGGAGGCGGGGGAGCCTTTACCGGACTCTGTCCTGAGCTTTTCAGAAACCTTGGGAGTCCCTGTGAGCTCAGGGCGGGGAGCTCCCAGGGCCAAAGCTTGAGCTTTGTTTCTGGGGTCCAAAGGTCAAAGTCCTGGGGGAGGGGACTTGAGGCTAGTTAGGTGTTCTTTTTGTGTTTGTATCTGTCAGATTATTAACTTGAAGAAGTTAATAAGCTTTCTCAAAGTTGGAGAAACTCCTTTTTTTCTTTTCTTTTACTGCTGGTGCTGGGCTTGATCTCAGGGCCTGCAGCTCTCCTGCCTTTGGCCCTGGGCGTTGGCAATCTGCCACTCGCGCCACGCCCCTGCTTTCTGCATTTTTTTTTTTGGCTGGTTAATTGGAAATAAAAGTCTCCTGGACTTTTCTGCCCAGACTGTCTTTGAGTTGGGATTCCCAGATCTTGCTGCCTGAGTAGCTGGGATTATAGACATGATCGCCAGCACCCAGTTTGGGGCTGGTCTCATGGCTGGTGGCTGCTGGGTCTGACCATGAGTCTTCGTTCTTTCCTGTTTTCTCTGCTTTAATTGCCAAGGCCATTGTTATTGAATCTGTCCAACTTGAGATGTAAGAATGACTTCAGTCAGTACTGAGGGCTATGGTGGAAGCCAGGGCCAGGCCTCCTCAGCCCTCCTGCTCCAGCAAGTCCACCGCCAGTCAGCCTGCCTTCGCTCTTCCATCACTTCCTTTCCTTTCCTTCCCTCCCTCCCTCCCTCCCTCCCTCCCTCCCTCCTTTCTTCCTTCCTTCCTTCCTTCCTTCCTTCCTTCCTTCCTTCCTTCCTTCCTTCCTTCCTTCCCTCACTACCTTCCTCCCTCCCTCCCTCCTTCCTTCCTTCCTAACTTTTCATGCCAGTCCTGGGGCTTAAACTCAGGACCTGGGTGTTGTCCTGAGATTTTGTTCAAGGCTAGCACTCTACCCTTGAGCCACAGTTCAGAAGAGTCTCATGGACTTTTTTGCCCCGGCTGGCTTCAAACTGTGATCCTCAGATCCCAGCCTTCTGAGTAGCTAGGATTACTGGGGTGAGCCACCAGTGCCTGGCTTCTGGAGGTTTCTTTTTCTGTGTGTATGTGTCCTTTGCTGCCCAAAAGCCCTTACAAACAGTCCACCACTGAGCTCCCTTTCCCCACCCATCTTCTTGTTAGTTTTGCTATTTTCATGCAGTCCTGATTGTGCAAGCCCAGCAGGTCAGACGTTGGGTTTGACAGCCCTGCCAAATTTCCTTCCTGCGCCTTCCCCCATTGACAGGGGACTTTGGGGACTTGGGGCTCCGGCCTAACAGAAAATGAACCCTCCTTTCCCCTAAGTGGCTGGGCTGTTGCAAGAGTCACCTGCTCTTTGAAAGTTCTGGCATTCCACCCGGGAAGGAAACAAATCCTGGGCTGGATTCAGACTCTGAGGCTGCTGGCTCTGTGTTGGGCATAGACCCTACCCAGAGGCCGGGGCCTCTGACTCCCACGTTTACTTAGAACCTGATATTACCAGCACCTGATACCACCTCACTGTGTGTGTGTGTGTGTGTGTGTGTGTCTGTGTGTCTGTGTCTGTGTGTCTGTGTGCCAGCACCACAGCTTGAACCCAGGACCTCCTGCTCTCACTTGGCTCTTTCTGCTCAAGGATGGCACTCAACCACCAGTGTCACCGCTTTACATCCAGCTTTTTTTCTGGCTCATTGGAGGTCAAGTCTCCTTCCCTAGATGGCTTTGAAGTAGGATCCCTAGATCTCAGCTTCTAAGTAGTTAGGATTACAGGTGTAAGCCACCAGTGCCTGACTTCTTCACAATTCTTGTTCCGCTATTTTCTGCTCACTTCTGGCCCAGGAGGCCCCACGTGGTCTGGCTCTTGCCCAGCTCTCTGCCCTCATCTCCACTACTATCTCCTTCCTTCCACTTAGCCGGGAGGGCCTTCATTTGAGGACCTTTGCACCTGTCATTGGACCTGGTCCTTCCCTACTTCCTGTGCAATCGTCTATGGCTGAGCCTCTTCATCTTCTGGGTCTGAGCAGCGCCTCCTCACAGAAAGATTTGGGGGCCCCCCTCCCTCAAACTTCTATGCAGTGCTGGGATTTGATTTAATTTTAGGCTGGCTTGTATGTGGTGCGTGTGCGGTGCGTGGCGCTGGTGGGCGCAGACCCTGACAAGCACTCTCCGTCACTCCTGGTCCCTGGGGTATGTTTTGTGTCACTAGCTTAGTGGCTTACGACTCATTCTGTCTGTTTTAGTAAAGGGTGGCATCACCAGGCCTACCACCACTGGGTGGGTACGCCACAAAGGCGCTTCTCAAAAAGACACCTGTGCCTGGGTTGGCCTCATCCTGTGTGTAGCTTGAGGTGGGAGTTGCGAATGGCATGTGTGCTTGCGTGCGTGTGTGTGTGTGCGCACGTATGCGCGCATATGCACATATGTATGCGTATGTATGCATTGGGCGAAGGATGCCCAGGAGAAACGTGGACCATCAGCTGTGTGAGTTGGCAGCTAGCACTAGGGTTCCTCAGCCCTAGCCAAGAATCACTTTGCTTTGTTCTAGAAGACTTCTAGCTGGGAGCAGTGTAAGGACTCACACAAACATCTAAGTCTTGCCTCACTGTTTCCTCGTGGGGGCGTGGGCGTGGAGTCTCCACGGTGCGCTCACAAGGAAAGAATTCGTCCTGGTCCTGCTAGCAGAGCCTGAGTCTGTGACTGGACTCCATGTCCCGGGCAGCCAGGGGAAGAGGCCCGGAGCCTCAGGGGTCAGCCAAGGCCTCTGCATGGCAAAGCTCTCCGGAAGCGGGGCGTCAGTAAACGCTCCGCATGGAGCTCAGCATGGAGGGTCTGCTTCCTCTGGTGGAAGTCAGAGCTGGCAGCCAGACCTCGCCCAGGCCCGCCCCGCCCCGCCCCGGCCCGCCCCGCCCAGGCCCGCCCCGCCCAGGCCTGCCACTTTGCCCCTGTGGCTACTTGCTATCCAGGCCCTTCCCCAAATTGCTGCCTACCTAGACCCAGTTTCCATAGCCGCTCTTAAAATGTTGAAAATAGGCTGGGTGTGATGGCATATGCCTGTAATCCCAGATATTAGGGAAGTGGACGCAAGAAGATGGTAGTGTAAGACCGACCAGTCCAGGCAACGGTGACTTGACACCTTGCCTCAGAAAGGAAATGAGGCCGAGCGCCAGTGGCTCATGACTGTCATCCTCCCTACCAAGGAGGCTGGGATGTGAGGACTGTGGTTTGAAGCCAGCCTGGGCAGGAAAGGCCATGACACTCCTTTCCCTACTAAACCACCCAATAGCCAGCTAGCCTGGAGCTAGCCTGGACAGAGCCCAGGCCCCGAGTTTAAGCCCTAGGAGCAGCGTGGGAGGCTCAGTGGTGGGTGCCTGGTCTGCTTCCACCACAGGGAGAATCTTCCAGAGCTCCCTGAGTTCTGTCCTCCACCCACCGCTGTGCTTGGGCCTCCTGGCTGCATAGCCAGCCCTGTTGTGCTGCGTCTCCTGAGAAGTCAGTGCAGGCCGCTGTGTGCGGGCGGGGGAGGGGATGGCCTGGCAGTGGCTCCTGCTACGGTGCCCGGGTCATGGCCTGGGCAGGCAGGAAGCCCGCCTGGCACAGCCTTTCTCCCATGCTGCTCTATTTTTATCTCTCCAGCAGCATCCTGTGGTGCAGTCAGCCTCCACAGCGGGCCCCACACCTGCAGGGAGCTGGAAAGGGCAGGGATTGAGAAGGGATTTTCTGTCGGAGGTAGGAAAAGTGCAGAGGCGAGGCCTGTCCTGTCTGTCCAGGACGAACATCAGCACGTGTGGAGACCATGATGCTCAGTGCTTGCACTTTTATCTGGGTGCCAGTCCTGGGGCTTGAACTGTGTGTGCCAGTCCTGGGATGGGGCTTGAACTGTGTGTGCCAGTCCTGGGCTTGAACTGTATGTGCCAGTCCTGGGCTTGAACTGTGTGTGCCAGTCCTGGGCTTGAACTGGATGTGCCAGTCCTGGGCACTCCTCCTGAGCTTTTTTGCTCAGGGCTAGCACTTTGCCACTTGAGTCATCATGCCACTTCTAGCTTAGTTTGAGAGGTCATTGAAGATTTAAAAAAATCTCAGGGCTGGGAATGTGGCTTAGTGGTAGAGCGCTTGCCTAGCATGCACAAAGCCCCTGGGTTCGATTCCTCAGTACCACATACACAGAAAAAGCCAGAAGTGGCGCTGTGGCTCAAGTGGTAAAATGCTAGCCTTGAGCAAAAGAAGCTCAGGGACAGCGTCCAGGGACTCATGCCTGTCTTTCTAGCTATTCAGGAGGCTGAGATCTGAGGATCTTGTTCAAAGCCAACCTGGCTTTGAAAGTACAGGAGCCTCTTCAATTAATCACCAAAATAAAACAGGAAGTGGAGCCGTGGCTCAAGTGGGAGGGCTCCAGTCGTGAGTGAAACAGCTAAGGGACAGCACATCAGTGTCTAGCCCCTAAGTTCCAACCCCAGTACTTGAACTGGGGAAAAAAATTGTGGGAGCTCATGTAGCTCCCTAGCAAGGGAAGGTTCTGAGTTCAAATCACATTCCTAATGTCCCTCCCCTGTGAGCCCCCTACCTACAGTCTCAGTGTTATACAAGCTGGGTCAGGGCTGAAATCAGAACCTCGATCTTTCTCATCTCTGCCTGGCATGCTAGGCTTAAAAGAGAGAGTGTGAGCCACAACGCCTCCGTTTACTTATTTGTTCCTTTTGGTGGTTGGGGGAATGAAACCAGGGCCGTGGCCGCCCCCACAGAAGTGCTCTACCATTGGAGCCCTGGATTGTTTACCTTGAAAAGCCTCATCTCAACCCAAAATACCCCGAAAGGGGGTTTTCTCAGGAAATGACCTTGGGCTGTCAGCTGACAGCTGTGGCTTGGTAGCCCTGAATGACTAGGTGCTTTCAGTGTGTGTGTGGGGGGGGGTGGAGGGAGGGTGTTAATCATCTCACACTCCAGGGCTGTGGCCCTGCCCATTGGTGAATCTCAGTGCCTGGGGCGTGACACCGTGGGAAGAAGACAGAAGGATGAAAAGTCAGTAGATAAAAGCTCCGTTGGCCCTCACAGGGGTGGCTGGTACAGCCTGCAACCTCCATGTTCCTGTGGACAAAGACGGGTGTGTGCTGCAGGGAAACAGCCAGGGTGTGTGCTGGAACTGTCGTGATGGGAGCCAGGGGTGTGTGGCGCCACACGAAGGCCGTCCCTGCGGTGCAGATGGACAGGCCTGGCCAAGACCAGGATTAGAACCCAGGCCCTGACTTCCCCGCTCTCCGGTTCCGGGGCTGGTTTACCTCAGGAAACAATAACTGCCTCTTTGTGCCTTGTCTTCAGGGAATCCGGTTTTGGAGAGCATCCCGGCACTGCCCGGCTTCCCCGGGGCTGTGCAGCTGGGGCCGGGGGCGGATCCCGCCAGGAGCGGCCAGGGCGAGCCGCGGAAGGGGCAGCCAGCCAGGCCCGACTCCTTTCTGCACCCAGGTAGACTTCATGTCATTCATTTTGTTTTCTTACTTAAAGCAACCTTATTTAAGGAAATGATTTTTTCTCGCTAGTCCTGGGGCTCGAACTCAGGGCCTGGGCGCTGTCCCTGAGCTTCTTTTGCTCAAGGCTAGCACTCTACCACTTGAGCCACAGCACCGCTTCCAGCTTTTTCTGTGCCTGTGGTACTGAGGAATCGAACCCAGGGCTTCATGCACGCGAGGCAAGCGCTCCACCATTGAGCCCCCTTCCCAGCCATGAAGATGTGTTTTATAAGGATATCCCACCCAATGTATAAGACCCAAACTTAGGAAAAGCAATGAAGGATGGTTTAAAAAAAAAAAAAGAACACCACATGAGGCCCTGGGTTCGATTCCTCGGCACCACATAAGCCGACAAGGCTGGAGGTGGCGCTGTGGCTCCGGTGGGCCAGCGCCCAGGCCAGAGCTCAGGCCCACGGCCGACACCACCACCACCAAAATCAGCGACAGGAAAGTGAGGGTCAGACGCCAGCGCAAGGGCGCCGCGCGGGGGGGAGACGCGGAGCGCGCGCACGGGACACGCGTTCTCCGGAGTAGCCGGGCCCACAGGCCCTCAGCGTCCGCCGCGGTTCTCCCTCGGATCAGCCTCCAAGGACGCTGTTTGGCATGGCAGCCGCTGTGGAAGTTTCTGGAAGGCAGTCCCTCGCTGCTGTCTGGGCTGTGGGCGGGGCGGGGCGGGGCGGGGCGGGGCGCGGGCTGCGGGCCCCCTGGGGCTCCCCCTGGGGCTCCCCTCCGTCCTGCTGACCCCTGCTCCTCCTTCCAGCGTGCGCCCCAGCCGAGGCCCCCCAGCCGGAGCCCACGCCCGGCTCCCCGAAGGCCGGCCTCCCTGCCTCCCCGGATCTGAAGGTAACCGGCCTCCCTGCCTCCCCGGATCTGAAGGTAACGGCCCTCCACGGCCCTCCTCACATGCGGCTTCCTCATCGCCTGAGGGCCTCCTCCCGTTAGCCTGCAGCCTGCTGGGCCGCGCTCCGCCCCCGGGCCGCACGCACGCACGCACGCCCTGTGAACCTGTCCTCCGCTCGGGGCCTCGAGCTCGCCCTCCGCTTTTTCTGCTCGTGGCTGGTGCTCTACTACTTGAGCCACACCTCCAATAAAGCTTTGTTAGTGTATGTGAGCTGGTACTGGGGCTTGAACTCAGGGCCTGAGTGCTGCCCGTTAGCTTTTTTTTTTTTTTTGCTCAGGGCTGGACCTGTCTCACTTGAGGCGCGGCTCCGCTTCTGGCTTTTTGTGGGTTAGTTGGGGATAAGTATCTCTTGGACTTATCTGCCCAGCTGGCTTTGAACTGTGATCCTTGGTGATCCTTAGCTCTCAGCCTCCTTGAGCCACCGGTGCCCAGCTAGAATTTCTTTTTCTAGGCTCCTATTAGGCACCAAGCTCTAAAACCGAGTAGAGAATTGGTTTGTCTATATAAGTGTATGGCCTGCTCTCCAAACCCCAGTCCCTGCATGTACCCTAGGGCAGTTCATGGACCAGCCGTGTCCCCTCAGCTCCCACCCCCCTGGAATAAATGCCTGGCTGTGTCAATATTATCTGCCAGGATCCCATGCTTATCTTTATTTTTGCTGGTGAAGAAACGGAGGTTCAGAGAGGTTGAGTAACTCACCCAAGGTCACACAGCAAGTTCCAGATAGAGCTGGGATTAGAACTTGGGCCTCTGCGTGTCATCTTTATCACTCCTTGCAGGATCCCTTCCCCTCACACTCTCTCTCTCTCTCTCTCTCTCTCTCTCTCTCTTTTGGGTCTGGTCGTGGGGCCTGAACTCTGGGCCTGGGTGCTGGCCCTCAGCTCTTCAGCTCAAGGCTAGCGCTCTACCACTTGAGCCACAGCACCACTTCCGGCTTTTTTCTTTTTGCTTATGTGGTGTTGAGGAATCGAACCCAGGGCCTCATGCATGCAAGGCAAGCGCTCTACCACTGAGCCACCTTCCCAGCCCTCCCCTCCCCTCCCCTCTCCTGGCTGTGGTATTCAGGGTCTCCCAAGGCAGCTATAGGAAGCAAATTTCCATTAGTGAGCCCTGCCCCTTCTTCCTCTGCACCCCCAGTACGGCAGCACCTCCTTCCCGCAGCAGGAGGCACGTGTGAGCGTCCCTGATGGCGGCCTCTTCTGGAGCGAGGCCGACGTGGTCCAGGCAACCCGTAACTTTGACCAAAGCCACAGGATCTGCGAGGGGACATTCGCTGACATCTACAGAGGGCAGAGGCATGGCATGTCCTGGGTCTTCAAGAGGCTCAGAGAGGTGAGCCTGGTGGGGATTTACCCTGGGTGGAGGCTGCCCAGCAGAGGCTCGGCCTCACGTTCCTGCGTCTTTGTCCACAGACAGCCTGCTCGAGTCCAGGGTCCGTGGAGAGATTCTTCCAGGCGGAGGTGCGGGTGTGCCTGAGGTAAGCACCCTTGGGGGAGCGAGCACTGCCGCCGCTCACACGGGGCCCTGGAAGGGGCTGCTAGGCGCCAGGCACTCTGTTATCGATTGCTTTAGTCTTTCTGTAGCTACAAATGAATATTGCAGAGTAGGGAGCTGGTAAAGAATGGAGGGTCATTTAGCTCCCGGTTCTGGAGGATGGGAAATCGAAGCCTGTGTTTCTGGCGTCTGGTGAGGGCCTGGCCTCTGTCCCTGTGCTCTTCAGCTCAAGGCGAGCGCTCTACCACTTGAGCCACAGCGCCACTTCCAGTTTTCTGGTGTTTTATTGGAGGTAAGAGTGTCACGAACTTTCCTGCCCGGGCTGGCTTTGAACTGTGACCCTCAGAGCTCAGCCTCCTGAGTAGCTAGGATGACAGGCGTGAGCCACTGGCGCCCGACTTCAAATAGGACTTTGTGAACCCAAGTTGACTTAGGAAAACACATTGGAATCGTGTCATATAGAAACTCAAATGATCAGGCGCTGGTGGCTCACGCCTGCTCCTCAGGTGGAGATTTGAAACCAGCCCAGGGCAGGGAAGTCCATGAGACTCTTATCTCTAGCAAAAAGCTGGAAATGGCTCTAATGGTAAAGTACTAGCCTTGGGGGGTGGGGAAAGCAAGAGTTCCAGGCCCTGAGTTTAATACTGGCAAAAAGAAAAAAAAGTGGCGGGCGGGGTGCGAGGGTGGGGGCTTGGGAGGGGGAGGGACCGCAGAAATAGTGGCCTGAGAGGCAGAAGGAGAGCTAGGAGGGAGTGGAAATGGTGGCCAGAGGACAGTTCACGTCAGAGCTAGGCTGACTCCGGTGTGTGTGTGGGGGGATGTCTGGGAGCTGGCAGCCTCCTTGACAAAGCCTCCATCCTCTAAGCCTCCGTCCCTGGAGGCAGGGTGCCGATCAGGAGAGCAGGGTGGGGTCTTTAGGCTTCTAAGCATGCTTGTGGCACATGGGAGGTTACTGATGGCCCTGGGGTGCAGGGGTGAGGTGGGAAGGGAAGGGTGGGCAGCCTTTGCCAACCTGCTCCTCGCTTGCTCTTCACACTGCGGCCTGGTTTCAGAGGCTGCCATCCCAACATATTACCTCTGCGGGGCTTCTGTGCGGGGAGAGAGTTCCACAGCCTGATCTACGCCTACATGGAGAACGGTTCCTTGCAGGACAGACTGCTGGCCCAGGTAAGCACGGGCCACTGTCAGGAAGAGACACAGGCGGCCTCCAGTTAGGGAGCAGCGCTTGGGCCCTCTCTGCGTGCTGTGCGGGACTCTGGATGAGAGCCTCGCAGCTCCCACAGCTGTTGCCAGGCCTGAGTCTGCGTCCCAAGGGAGCACAGCTGCCCAGCATCCGGCCAGCGCACCTGCTGCATTCACCTGGCCCACACCGTACCCCAAAAACAGAGGACCAAGGCTTCCTGTAGGCTGTTTTCTGTGGTGCGAGGGGCCAACCCCAGTTGGTATCCATGCCAGATGAGTGCTCTGCCACTGAGCAATACCTCAGCCAACACGCCAGCATCGCCACGTTCTACCCAAGGGAGCGGAGGCTCAGAGACCGTAGCTGTGCACTCCAGGCAGGCCGTGCGCTGACCGTGTGTCCTCCTGCCTTCCCTCCCTCAGGGTGGCGCCGACCTGCTCACCTGGCCCCAGCGCGCCAGCATCTGCTCAGGGATGCTTCGTGCCATTGAGCATCTACACAGCCTGGACATCATCCACGGAAATGTCAAGAGGTGAGAGGAGTAGACCCTGCCTCGGCCCTCCCCTCGCTCTGACTCTTTGCTTTTCCCCTCCACCTCGCCTCTCCTGGGTGTCATCTTGTGTTGGTATTGGGATTTGCACTTGTAAGCTGGTGCTCTCGCCATGCCTCCAACTCTATTTTTGCTGTTTTGTTTTGTTTTTTTGTCAGTTGTGGGTCTTGAACTCTGGGCCTGGGCGCTGTCCCTCAGCTCTTCAGCTCAAGGCAAGGGCTGTACCACTTGAGCCACAGCACCACTTCCAGTTTTCTGAGTGGTTTATGGGAGATAAGAGTCTCACAGACTTCCTTGCACAAGTTAGCTTTGAACCGTGATCCTCAGATCTCAGCCTCCTGAGTAGCTAGAATGACATGTGTGAGCCACTGGCGCCTGGCTTTTTTTTTTTTTTTTTAAAATACTGGTGTTAGAACTTGAACTCAGAGTCTGAGTGCTGTCCCTTAGCTTTCCTGCTTTCCCTTCTCAGGGCTGGCTCAGAAATTCCACATTGAGGGTCTTCAGTGACTGCCCCCCCCCCAAAGGGCCTGTGACCTCCCACAGTCTCCATGACAACCGCTGCTTGCTTTCCCACAGCTCCAACGTTCTGCTGGACCACAGCCTCACCCCCAAGCTGGCTCACCCCATGGCTGCCCTGTGCCCTGGGGACGGAAGGTCCAGGTACACCCTGATGAAGACGTGCCTCTTCCAGGCGTCCGCGGCCTACCTGCCCGAGGACTTCGTGAGGGTGGGGCGGCTGACCCAGCGAGTGGACGTCTTCAGCTGTGGAATTGTAAGGGCTGCTGCGCTGCTCGCCCTCCGCCTGCCCCGCTGCTCGCCCTCCGCCTGCCCCGCTGCTCGCCCTCCGCCTGCCCCGCTGCTCGCCCTCCGCCTGCCCCGCTGCTCGCCCTCCGCCTGCCCCGGCTCCTCTGTGGCTTTAGGACCCAGCAGAGGCGGAGGGGCGGCCCACGGGCGCATGGCCACGTCTGCATGGACCATTTTGTCACTTTTGTTCTTTCTGTGCCAAGGTTTAAGTTCAGGGCCTTGCGCTTGCTAGGCAAACCCTCTACCACTGAGTCATACTGCCAGCAAGTCTTTTCTTTCTTTCTTGGTCCAAGACCAGGACTCAAATTCGGTACCTGCAGCCATGTTTGCTCATTGGCTGGTGCTCTACCAACTGAGCCACCCCTCCAGCCTCCCTCCCCAGTGCTTATTTTTTGAGATGGAATCTCAACATGTTATCCAGGTTGGTCTTGAACTTATAGGCTCAAGTGATCCTCCCATCACAGCCTCCTGAGTAGTTGGGATTATAGGCAGGTACCCGCTTCCAGTGCCTGTTTTGTATGGCTGTGAGATCCTCAGCTCTCAGCCTCCTGTGTAGCTAGTATTGTAGGTGTGAGCCACTAGTACCCAGCTTCACAGAGTTTCTTCTGCCTGAGCTGGCTTTGAACCCCTGTCCTCTCAGCCTCCTGAGTGGCTAGGGTGTGAGCCACAGACATTTGGCTTGTTCTTGTTGGCGATTGTCTATCCAGCCATTTGTCCAACGCCCATCCATTCCTCTGAGGCTTCCCATCCATCCAGCTATCCATCCACTCAGAATGTGTTCCCCTTCCCTACGCCTTCCTGTCCACAACCAAAGTCAAACAGGGTTTTGTTTTTGTTTTTGTTTTTGTTTTTTAAGTGAGAGCAGTTAAGAGTGAATTTGGTAGTGACCCTAGGCTGTGGTCCTTGAAAACCCAGCAGAGGAGGGAATGCAGGAGTTCCCAATGTCAGGAAAAGATGGAACCCTGCTTTCTCAGCCTGTCAGCCAGCCTCTGTATTCACACGGAGCCCAGCCAGGGGAACTCAGGCTCAGAAAAGCTCGCCAGTTTCCCCAGACAGCTGCACCCGGGGCCTTGCCTGCTCCCTGCCTCTCCCGTCCTGAACTCTGAACTTCTGCTCTGTGGCCACAGTCCCTGTGCACTCATGTCTGCACTCCAGCCCCGCCCAGCGCCCCCCTGACCTCCTTGGGTGCCAGTTCAGCTTCTTTCTCTCTGTCTGTCCAGCCTCCTGCTGTCCTTGCCTCTCTCCAGCCACCGGGAATGTTGCAGAACAACAGCTTTCTGCCAGCGGGGCTGGCTCCGCCTCCTGCTGCTCCTTTACAGCTAGCTGCACTTGGGAGGCTGAGGCAGGAGGATCACAAGTTCAAGGCCATCCTGAGCTGTATGGCAAGACCCAGTCTCAAAATAAAAACAAAAACTGAAGCCGGGCACTGGTGACTCACGCCTGTCATCCTCCCTCCCTAGGAGGCTGAGATCTAAGGATTGCAGTTCAAAGCCAGCCCGGAAACTCGGGAAACTCAGTGAGACTATCTCCAATTAATCACAGAAAAAGCCCCAGACGTGCTACAGCTCAAGTGGTAGAACACTAACCTTGAGAAAAAGGAGCTTAGGGACAGCACTCAGGCCCAGAGTTCAAGGCCTAAGACTAGCCCACCCCCCCTTGCCCCCCAAAAAGGTGGGGGTGTGGGGATATGATACAAAGAGAGAGTAAGGGATAGTTTCTGAGCAGATGGCCTGCGCATGTGCAGACTGTTACTGTTTTGGGGCTGGGGATGGAACCCAGGGCCCAGCACACGCTGAGCACCTTCTCTATCACCAAGATGCACTTTGCCCTGTGTTTTTCTTTTTTTCTTTATTTCTCTGCCTTTTTCTTTTTCTTTTTCTTTTTTTTTTTTTTTTTTTTTTTTTGCCTCTGCCTTCAAACCCTCACTCTTCCTTTGTTTCTTGCTTTTAATTCAGTCCTTGGCTTTACAGTTGACTTTCTCATCTCTCTGTTTATTCACCCATCTGTCCGCTCATTTGTCCTTTCACTCACTGAGGGCCCTCGTCTCCCTCCGCCCCTCCCTTTTCTCAGCCCTGATGGGTGCTTATGATTTTGAGCTTTGGTCCCTCTGGGGGTGGGGAGCACTGGGCTTTATTTCTTGATTTTTAATGACTCCTATAAACAGCCCATCCAGGCTCAGGGACAAAGGCAGAGGCAACGGACAGTTGATTCCCCCCCCCCCCGCCCCTCCCCCCAAACTCTCCCAGGCCACTGCCAGTGTGTTAGTAACGCCACAGGCCCTGGGCATCTGGGTGGTGGATTTATTTATTTATTTATTTATATTTTTTTGTCAGTCATGGAGCTTGAACTCTGGGCCTGGGCACTGTCCCTCAGCTCTTCAGCTCAAGGCTAGTGCTCTACCACTGGAGCCACAGTGCCACTTCCGGCTTTTTCTGTTTATGTGGTGCTGAAGAATCGAACCCAGGGCCTCATGCTTGCAAGGCATGCACTCTACCGCTGAGCTACCTTCCCAGCCCTCCCTGAACTTTTTTTTGGTCCAGTTGTGGGCCTGAACTCTGGGCCTGGGCGCTGTGCCTCAGCTCTTCAGCTCAAGGCTAGCACTCTGCCACTTGAGCCACAGCACCACTTCTGGCTTTTTTCTTTTTGCTTATGTGGTGCTGAGGAATCGAACCCAGGGCCTCATGCATGCAAGGCAAGTGCTCTACCACTTAGCCACCTTCCCAGCACTTCCCTGAACTTTTTTGCTCAAGGCTAACCCTCTGCCACTTGAGCCATACCTCTGTTTCTGGCTTTTTGGTAGTTAATTGGGAATGAGTCTCATGTACTTTTCTTCCCAGGCTGCTTTGCACTACAATCCTCAGATCTCAGCCTCCTGAGAAGCTAGGATGACAGATGTGAGCCACCGGTGCCTGGCAGCTACCAGCAGCCAGCTAAGCTTTTTTTTTTTTTTTTTTTTTTTCCGGTCCGGGGATCAAACTCGGGCTGGGCGCTGTCCCTGAGCTTGGTGTTGCTCAAGGCTAGCACTCTGCCACAGTACCAGTTCCAGGTTAATTTGAGACAAGAGTTTCATAGACTTTCCTGCCTAGGCTGGCTTTGAACCATGATCCTCAGATCTCAGTATTCTGAGTAGCTAGGATTACAGGCATGAGCCACCACACCCAGCCCAGGGTTTTTTGTTTTTTGTTTTTATTTTTATTTATTTATTTTTAGATATAATCTTGCTATCAGTTTCTCTCTAGGATGGCCACAAACAGTGATCCTCCTATCTCTGCCTCCTGAGTAGCTGGAATTACAGGCATGTACCACCATGCCCAGACACATACTTAAGTGTTTGAGTCCCCTCCTTCTTGCTTTGCTCTCACTTAATGAGACTTGCCACGTGGCATGTTTAGTTGGAGGTGTTTGGGGGCATTCCCATGGTTGGGTGGTATGTCTGCATCAGGTGGCACAGCCGGCCTGGGCCTCAGACATTTTCTCAGTGAGAAGAAGCTTCTCTCGGCCCAAATAATTCTGCTGACCTTGGACATGAGTGTGTGGACTGTGCTAACTCCAAGTTCTGTTCTGTCCAGGTGTTAGCCGAGGTCCTCACTGGCATTCCTGCCATGGATAAGAACCGGAGCCCAATGTACCTGGTGAGTTGCTATGTTGATTCTGCTTGGCCAGCTCGTAGTCTTGGGCTCTGTCACCGCGTGGGCTTGGAGAGTTCCCCTTCCAGAACCGTCTGTTTTGTAGATTGAAGCATGGATCCCCCCACCCCTTCCCACACACAGTGTCATTTCAAAAGTGCAACTCAGCTTGACTGCTGAGGGTTACCCACACGTCTTCAAGTCATCTCGAAGCCTGTGAAGGGCACACAGTGTCCCCAGATGAGGAACTGGTTCTGAGTGCCATCTCAGAGCTGGGCTCCTGAGTCAGGTCAGCTGGAGAGAGTGTGTGTGTGGTGTGTGTGTGTGTGTGTGTGTGTGTGTGTGTGTGTGTGTGTGTGTGTGTGTGTGTGTGTGTGTTGCACTTTTTTTTTTCCAGTCATGGGGCCTGAACTCTGGGCCTGGGCGCTGTCCCTCAGCTCTTCAGCTCAAGGCTAGCGCTCTACCACCTGAGCCACAGCGCCACTTCCGGCTTTTTTCTGCTTATGTGGTGCTGAGGAATTGAACCCAGGGCTTCATGCATGCAAGGCAACTGCTCTACCACTGAGCTATCTTCCAAGGCCACATTTTTTTTTTTTTTGCCTGTTCTGGGGCTTGAACTCAGGCCTGAGCACTGTCCTGAGCTGCATTTTTGCTCAAGCACTCTACAGCTTGAGCCACAGCACCACTTCTGGCTTTTTTTTTTTCTTCCGTGTATGTGGTACTGAGGAATGGAACCCAGGGCTTTATGCATGCTAGACAAGCACTCTACCCCTAAGCCACATTCCCAGCCAGTCTTGTACTCTTACTTGGCTCTTTTGCTCATGGAGAGCACTCTATCGCTTGAGCCACAGCTCCACTTCTGCCTTTTTGATGCTTAATTAGAGATAAAAGTCTCAGGGAGGCTGGGCGCCGGTGACTTATGCTTGTAACATTAGCTAATCAGGAGGCTGAGATCTGATGATCACAGTTCAAAGCCAGTCTAGACAGGAAAGTCCGTGAGACTCTTATTTCCAATAAACTACCAGAAAACTGGAAATGGCGCTGTGGTTCAAGTGGTAGAACACTTGCCTTGAGCTGAAGAGTTGAGGGACAGCACCCAGGCCCAGAGTTCAAGCCCCATGACCGACAAACAACAACAACAACAAAAAACTCTCAGGGACTTTCCTGCCTGGGCTGGCTTCCAACTTCAATCCATCGCAGCCTCCTGAGTAACTAGGATTATAGGTGTGAATACTGGGACCCAGCTAGAAGGGTTTTTGTTGTTGTTGTTTAAGGTTTATACATGTGGAAGATACCGGATTTTATTGGTTTTAAATCTGATTTCTTTCTCTTCCTGTAGACCTGAATGTAAGTGTCCCAGTGTCCTGCTGCTGTCTGCACGCAGTCTGGCGGTGATGGAGTTTAGTGAGAGGAGAGGGTAGATGTGTCTTGCTGTGGTGAGGGTGGAGGCAGCCCCCGCTGCTGGCTGGCTCTCTTGGGGCTGTGGTTGACTTGGTAGCCAGGGAGCATCCGCTGATTTCTAGCAGAGCTAAGATGGTGTGTGCCCTCCGCTTGCGGCTGTGGCGGCTGTGCTGGAGAAACACGACTGTGTGAGAGAAAAGACAGATTAAAAAAAAAAAAAAGACAGATGGAAGCTGGGCGCTGCTTCTCACACCTGTAATCGTAGCTAGAAGCTGAGATCTGAGGATCAGGGTTTGAGGCCAGCCTGGGTAGGAGTCTGAGAGTCTCTTATCTCCAATTAACTCCCCGAGCTAGAAGTGGAACTGTGGCCAAAGTAGAGCACTAGCCTTGAGCACAAAAGCTTAGGGACAGCACCCAGACCTTGAGTTCAAGCCCCAGGACTGGCAAGACAGGTGGATAAGGATGCTGGCTGTTTACTGATGGTGTGAAAGGCAGGAAGACAAGTAAAATATCTACTGGTGAGGAAATGGTTATGGAACTTGGGATACATTCATACATGCCGTGGAGAACCATGGAGTAAAATTTATAAGCTGGATGCCTGTGAGTCACGCCTGTCATCCTAGCTACTCAGGAGTCTGAAATTTGAGGATTGTGGTTCAAAGCCAGCCCAAGCAGGAAAGTTCATGAGACTCTTGTCTCCACCAGAAAACCAGAAGTGGCGCTGTGGCTCAAGTGGTAGAGCACTTGCCTTGAGCTGAGGGAAAGTACCCAGGCTCAGAGTTCAAGCCCCATGCCTGACAAAACAAAGAGCCAACAAACCTAAAGGCACTAAAGATGTGTGTGTGTGTGTGTGTGTGTGTGTGTGTGTGTGTGTGTGCACATGTGCTCATGTGCATCTAAAGATGTGTATGTGTGTGCGTGCACATGTGCTCATGTCCATCTAAAGGGGTGTGTGTGTGTGTGTGTGTGTGTGTGTGTGTGTGTGTGTGTGTGTGTGTGTGCGCGTGCTCATGTGCTCATGTGCATCTTCATCTTCATCTCTCTGGAGGTGACGTTTACTCATCCGAGGTGGAGGAGATGGAGTGAGCTCCAGCAGAGGCATGCAGCTGTGTAGTGACCGCCATGGCAGAGATAGGAAAGGGATCCAGCTTCGTAGAAAGGGGTCCCCCTCCCTGCCTTCCCCCCCCCAACAGCCATCCTGGAAACTGCCGTGGAATGCCTCTGGGCAGCTCGTCTGGAATTGGAGCTGTGCCTGCAGCTGTCACTTGCGGGTGTCAGTCAGGGGCTCCCGCCCTTGTGGGATAGTGGTCTGGGGTGAGCACCCCGGGGGTCTCCTGGGACTCTTCTGTTCCCCAGCCCCTTCCCTGTCTTCTTGTAAAGTGGGTCACTCGGCCCCAGGCGGGGACGCCGGGTTTTGCTGATTGCGCGCTGGCAGCGTCTGCTCTGTCTGCTGGGCCTCCCAGTTCCTGTGCCTGGCAGCTTTTTGGGTCAAAGCGTTTGTCAGGAGCCCCGAGCTTCCATTCAGTCACCGCCCCCCATGCGATGACTTCCTGGGTTCCAGGCTGCTGGCCTGGGGGCCCTGGTCCCCCCCCTCTGCTCTGACATCAGGCTTCCTTCTGTTACTCAGCGGTGGTAGAGACGCCAGCCAAGGGCCCCCTCCCTAAGTCAGGCGGTTACTGGGAACTGGGATCTGTTCCCCATGGCGGAGGCCTCCGTCTGGGAT
Organism: Dipodomys merriami; assembly: GCF_024711535.1. Classification (NCBI taxonomy): domain Eukaryota; kingdom Metazoa; phylum Chordata; class Mammalia; order Rodentia; family Heteromyidae; genus Dipodomys; species Dipodomys merriami. The sequence continues at coordinate 519,704 of NW_027202427.1, forward strand.
CCTGTGTGGACTTCTACTGGTGCTTGTGATCTACCCACGTGAACACGACAGAGCTGTGCAAAAGGCAGTGCAGGCTGGGTGCTAGTGGCTCATGCCTGTAATCCTAGCTACTCAGGAGTTTGAGATCTGAGGATTGACATTCAAAGCCAGCCCCAGCAGACAAATCCATGAGGCTCTTATCTCCATTTAACCAGCAAAAAGCCAGAAGTAGAGGTGTGGCTCCAGAGGTAGAGTAAAAGCCAAGTAGAGTATGAACACACACACCCAGCATCGATAAGCCCTTGCCAGGGTTATTCTGTAAATATATAAACAAATATTCTTTTATTTAGGGGGGGGGCAGTCCTGGGGCTTGAACTCAGGGCCCAAGAGTGTCCCTGAGCTTGTTTTGCTCAAGACTGGCACTCTTACCACTTGAGCCCACACATCCGCTTACTGCTTATTAGTGGTTAATTGGAGATAAGAGTCTCACAGACTTTCCTGCCCAGGCTGGCTTTGAATTAACAGTCCTTAAATCTCAGCCTCCAGGGTAGCTAGGATTATATGTGTAAGACACTGGCACCTAGCATTGTAAATATATAACTATAATATTTTTAATTTTTATTGGCTTAGGTTGTTATACAGGGGCTATTTCATGTTAGTTGAGCTGAATTGCTGGTGGTTTGAGGCGCACAGTATTTTTTTTTGGGGGGGGGTCCAGTCGTGGGCCTTGAACTCTGGGCCTGGGCGCTGTCCCTCAGCTCTTCAGCTCAAGGCTAGCACTCTACTACTTGAGCCACCTTCCCAGCCCACACATAGTATTCTTTTTTTTGGGGGGGGGTCCGGTCGTGGGGCCTGAACTCGGCCTGAGCGCTGTCCCTCAGCTCTTCAGCTCAAGGCTAGTGCTCTACCACTTGAGCCACAGCTCCACTTCCGGCTTTTTTCTTTTTGCTTATGTGGTGCTGAGGAATCAAACCCTCATGCATGTAAGGCAAGTGCTCTACCACTGAGCCACCTTCCCAGCCCCAGCGCGCACAGTATTCTTGAATCCTTAGTTCTCCCATTTGAGTGGGGAAACCAAGGCAGAATGGGGCTGGTTCCATTTATTTATTTTAGCACTTGCTGTTTGTTGTATTTTTACTTATTTATTTTATTTTGTATTTTGAGGCATGGTTTCACACGTTAGCCCTGGCTGGCTTCAAACTCCTCCTCTTCCTTCCTGCTTCATCCTCTAGAGTGCTGGAGTTATAGGCAGGCACTACCACACCTAGCTCTACCTCACTGTTTTTTCTTTGTGCCAGCACTGCGACTTCAACCAGTGCCTTACACTCTTGCTTAGCTTTTTTGCTCATGGCTAGGGCTCTACCACTTGAGCCATACTCAGTTCTGGTTTTTGCTAGTTAATTGGAGATACGAGTCTCTCAGATTTGTCTGCTGGAGATGGTCTGAACTGCAGTCCTCAGATCTCAGCCTCCTGAGTAGCTAGGATTCCAGTTAGGAGCTACCAGTGGTAGTGATACTATTAGCATTTATGACTAAGTGATATGATTAGTATTTATCACTAGTACACTATGTGAGTGATACGATACTGTTAGACTAATAGACTATAGACTACATAATAGTCTATATAGTCTACAGACTATTAGTCTATAGATGAATAGATAATCGATTATGCAAATGATATTAATGAGTGTCATTTCAGTACTTATGAATGATATCATTTGTCTATTAGTTATGAATACTAATCCATAACAGACCCCTTCATGTTTCATCTGTGTGCTTCAGACACATTACTTTGTTGCTGTTGTGGAAGACCTACGCATAGGCATTTTGCTGGTTAGGCTTTCCTGACCTGGGCTGGAGGGGAGGCGCCCAGTGGGGGGGTGAACGGCTGGGCGTGCCCTGGGCACGAGGGAATTTAGCAATTCTCCACTTGCCCACAAGCCCTTTCCTCCCTTCCTCCAACAGAAGGATTTGCTCCTCAGTGAGATTCCAAGTAGCACTTCCTCACCCTGCTCCAGGAAGACAGATGTGGAAAAGGTGATGGCCCAGGAGATCTGCCAGAAACACCTGGAGAGGAGGGTAGGGTCACTGCCGGAGGACTGTGCCGAGGCCTGGGCCGCAGCTGTCTGCCTCTGCCTGCGGCGGCGCAACGCCAGCCTGGAGGAGGTGAGCCGCCCCCGACCCGGTCTGTGCCGCCACTGGTGAGCTCACCCACCAGGGCTGTATCTGGTTATCAGTAGCAGAGTCTGCCGGCGCGCACGTCAGCACCACCGTATGGTAACGGGCGACGTGAGGGCAGGTGTGTTGCTGGGACCAGATACTCTGATGTTGACAGAATTCTTCCTGCTTTTCTGGAATAATTCTCCTCCTCTTTGTCCTCCTCCTCCTCTTCCTTTTCCCCTCCTTTTTCTCCTTGTTGTTCGTGTGTGTGTGTGTGTGTGTGTGTGTGTGTGTGTGTGTGTGTGTGTGTGTGCGCGCGCGCGCGCCAGTCCTGGGGCTTGAACTCAGTGCCTGCTACCTTTTTCACTCAAGGCTGGAGTTCTACCATTTGAACCACATCTTCATTTCTGGATTTTTGGTGGTTAGCTAGGAATAAGACTCTCTCATAGTTTTCTATCTAGGCTGGCGTTGAACATCATCCTCAGATCTAGGATTATTAGTGAGGATTATGGGTATGAGCCACCAGCACTCAGCCAGACAACTATTTCTTGAGCACTTACAGCAAAGATTTACCTCCAGAGTTGACATTTGAATTAGGCATCAAAGGATAGGATGTGTGTCATGTAGACTAATATATAAGAATAAGGATTGGTCAGCCAGGCACCAGTGGCTCATACCTGTAATCCTAGCTACTCAGGAGGTTGAGATCTGAGGATCGTGGTTCAAAGCCAGCTTGGGCAGGAAAGTCTGTGAGGCTCTTATCTCCAATAAATCACCAGAAAACTGGAAGTGGTGCTGTGGCTCAAGTGGTAGAGTATTAGCCTTGAGCTGAAGAGCTGAAGCCCAAAAAAGAATTGGTCGTTGTTTACAGTATATCACCACTAAGCTAGAAAATTAAGAGGTCAGCTGGGTGGTGGGCTAGAAGAGCAGCAAGTCTGGGTTCATTGCCATACTTGTGCTGAGTTGGTGGCTCACGCCTGTAATCCTTTCAAGGTTAAGATCTGAAGATTGAGATCTGAAGACAATCTGGGCAGAGAGGCCCTTATCTCTAACTAACCAGCAAAAGGTCATGAGTGGAAGTGTGATTCAAGTGGTAGAGTGCCAGCTATGAGTGAAAAAGCGCAGCAATATGTGAATTTATATACTGGATTTTTTTGTTAGGCACCAAGCAAATGAGATATTGTTATCAAGTGTGTGTGTGTGTGTGTGTGTGTGTGTGTGTGTGTGTGTGTGTGTGTGTGTGTGTGTGTGTGTGTGTGTGTGTGTGTGTGTGTGTGTGTGTGTGTGTGTGTGTGTGTGTGTGTGTGTGTGTGAAGCAGTATTCATTCTCTGCTTTTCTAAATTTTTTTAACTTCCAAGACTAGGAACGCCCTCAAGGACCAAGTCTGTATTACCTAGTGCATTTTTTTGTTAGAAGTGATAGAAATGCATTTCTCAAACTCATAGGCACACATGGGGAGGGAGCGAGGAAGAATATGAAATATGAATAGGGGATGATGAACTTGGTCACTTAACCCTGCAGCAGAGAGGGTCCACATTGCTCTGCTCTCAAGGCAGTTGGGCCCTGGGTCTCCAGGGCATGGGTGTTGCTGTGTATGTCTCTGTTTCCATCACTTGCCTCTGCTTCATCCTATGAATCCCTAAGTTGGGTGGAGAATCTGGTTCTGCCTGTAGAAAGCAAAGGGTTGTCTTTTCAACTCTAGGTGTGTCCCAAGTCTCAAGGAAGGATTCTGATTGGCCCTCTTTGGTAACAGGCCCAACTCTGTACCAATCATTGTGGCCAGAGGAATAGGATGCTATGATTGGTCCATCTGGGCTCATCTGCACTATTTGTGGCTAGGAGGGTGGTAATTAAGTTCAGATCTCTTCAAAGGTGGCATACAGTTCTTCCAACAACACAGTCAGTGCTTGTATTTCTCTTAGAGGCCAGGTGTTGGCCCTCTGCTCTCAGAGTAACAGTCTTCTCTGCCTGCTCTTCCCCAAGGCCCGTGGCTCCATGGTTGCAGTGGAGGAGCGGCTTCAAGGTCAGCTGTCAGTCCCATGGAGTGGGCTTTCTGAGGCCACAGGCTTGTCTTCCAACACCCCAGAGGAAACTGATGATGTGGACAATTCCAGCCTGGACACCTCCCACTCCTCCACTGGGGCGACCCCCAGTTCAGGGGCTGTGTCCCAAGCTGTCTGCGCAGAGGGTGGAGCAGGAAGGCTGCCAGCCACTCAGGAAGTAGAGGCTGATTCCTTGTCCATGGCCTGTGGGGGCCCACAGTCCGCCCAGGATGGTAAGCACAGGAGGTCAGGCTCATCTAACAGCTTCTTATTGGAGCCTGCTACCTCTTCCTTGTCCATCTCATTTATTCCTTTTTTTTTTTTTTTTTTTTTTGGTTGTGGGGCTTGAACTCTGGGCCTGGGCACTGTCTCTGAGCTCTTCAGCTCAAGGCGAGTGCTCCACCACTTGAGCCACAGCACCACTTCTGGTTTTCTGGGGGCTTATTGGAGATAAGAGTCTCACGGGCTTTCCTGCCTGGGCTGGCTTTGAACTGCAATCCTCAGATCTCAGCCTCCTGAGTAGCTAGGATTATAATCGTGAGCCACTGGCACCCAGACTACTTCTGGTTTTCTTGGTGGTTCACTGTAGATAAGAGTCTCAAGGACTTTCCTGCCTGTGCTGGCTTTGAACTGCAATCCTCAGATCTCAGCCTTCTGAGTAGCTGGGGTTACAGACGTGAGTCACCAGTACCCAGCAAGAGTGGTTTCTTATTTATGTTTGTGTGTTTTTGCAGTGCTGGGGATGGAACTCAGGGCTTCACACGTGGCAGGCAAGTGCTCTGAGACACACCCCTAGCCCTGGAGTGGCTTTTTAAAAAATAGTGCATGGCACTCTTTGTTTAAAGTTCCCTTTGCCCTAGAGCCAGAAGAAACCTTTTCTGGGACCAGCAAGACCCTGGTCCACTTCTTCCTTCTGGCCAGCCACTTAAAAAATACGTTTTTTTCTTGGTAGTTACTATAAAGATGATGAACAGAGGGGTGACAGTTACATAGGTCAGGCAATGAGTACATTTCTTTTTGGAATGTCACCCCTTCCCTCGCTCTCTCCCAGTTTTTCCTTCCTTCCTCACCCACAAGTTGTAGAGTTCATTTTCAACAGGGTTTAGTGAATACCACTGTTGTATTTGTTCACCCTTTGCCCCCCCATTTCTGTGATTCCCTTTACCCTCCCAAAGACAGATAAACAATCAAGACAAAAAGAATACAAAAACAATGAAGAAAAAAACCATTGTTTCCACTTCCTAGAGTTCATTTTGATAAATATTATTTTCTATGATCAGAGGCGCACAGACACTGCGCTTTTGAGTTTCTCCCCTAAGACTATCCTCCTTTGGTCTCACTGTGTGTGAATGCCTGGAGTCCTGTATAATTGATCCTGTCCTGGGGTATTATTTATAGTAGGAGGGATTTCACTGTGATATCTCCATATCTTCTCAGGCACTTTGTTTTTCTTTGTGCCAGTCCTAGGATTTAAACTCAGGACCTGGGCATTGTCCCTTTCCTTTTTTTTGGCTCAAGGCTGACACTCTGCCCCTTGAGCTATAGCTCCATCTCTAGCTTTTGGCTGGTTAATTGGAGATATAAGAATCTCACAGACTTTTCTGCTCCAGCTAACTTGAACCATGATCCTCAGATCTCAGCCTCCTGAGTAGCTAGGATGGCAGGCGTGAGCCATTGGTACCCAGCTGAGGAAGGCCTTTTCACTAGGGCGTTCCTGTCCCCTCACTCACTGGATGTCAAAGCTGTGACCCCGGAGTGGAGAGGGAGGGAGGGGCAGGCTGTAAGCATTGTGGGCTCCAAATCTCTCCCAGCCTAGGATGGTGCCTGGCACCCCCTCCTCTTTGGAAAGTAGGGGAAGTTGTGGGCTTCCCTACAAAGACAGAGTAATGAACCTGCTCTTACCTGCTCCTGGGGGCTTATTTGGAAACTTGAGTCATAGGAGATTCTGACCAAGTCTACCTTTTAAAGTATTATAAGAATAGTACTTTTGGTTCAAGTTGCTCTACCTTACTTTGTTTATTGAACATCAGCTACAGAGATTTCCTGGAAAATCGAGATCAATGAAGCCAAAAGGAAACTAATGGAGAAGATCTTTCTCTACGAAGGGGAGAAACTGGACAGCATTGAGCTCTTCGGGCCCTAAAGCCCGGAACACAGTTGATGGCCCTGGACCACTGGAAAGACAAGTTGTTCAGTCAGTGGTAGAGTCCAAGGTCGGTCACGACGTGCAAACCAAACCTCAGCTTTCCCTGATGGAAGGGAACTTCCATTTCGTAAGAGTGAACTAGGGGACAAGGGACCTCTGCAGAAATCCAGAAGTGCTCTTTCTGTCTGGGATATGTGAGGCAGCGTGAGGTGTCAGAAGAGACTGAACTAGCGGGCCTGGCACATGGGACCAGGATATGGTTGGCTCTGTGGTTCTGGGGGAGCCCGCGATGAAAACCACCACCCCAGGAGGTGCTCTCGCTCCTCCACACTGACAGCAATTCTTCAGGCTCAGCAGAGGTTTCCAAAGTTAAGATCTGCCCACATATTTGCCAAGGACTACCTGCAGGCCTCCCTGCCTGAGATTTCTACCCTGTGTCTTCCAACCATTCTTAGCTCAGCTCTCCAGGGTCCCTAGTTATAGAAGTGTGGACACCTGCTTAGGACTCTGTGGTTTCCATTTATCAGCCCTCTTGTGACCTGCAGATAAAGGTGCTTGCTTAGCATCATAATACACCATTCCCCTAACACATTAAAAAAAAAAAATTGCGCTGCTGCTGGGGCCTGGGTGCTGCCCTTTAACTTTTTGTTTTGCTAAAGCTGGCACTCTACCACTTAAGCCACAGCTCCACTTCTGGCTTTTTGCAATTAATTGGAGATCAGAATCTCATGGACCTTCCTGCCAGGACTGAGTTTGACTATGATCCTCAGATTGGATTACAGGCATGAGCTATTACCACCCAGCTTTTGGACACGTTTTTAATGGGAGCTTTTATTTTCAGACTATGTGTTATTTTTGGCTGGATGAAGAATCAGTTGGACCAGTTTTATCAATCATTCAGTTAAATCATTTAAGTTCTGTGATATCAGTTTCCTTGAGGGTAATTCCCGCTCATCCTCCCTGCCTTAGCCGCTAGAACAGGATGTGGTTCCAGAAAGCACTTTGAAGAATGCACTTGTCCTGTTTTATAAAATAAAAGGTATTAACCAGCCACAGTGGCTCATGCCTATAATCCTAGCTATTCAGGAGGCAGAGATCTGATGATTAAAGTTTGAAGCCAGCCCTGGCAGGTAGGTTTGTAACCTACCTTCCAGCAAAATGCTGGAAGTAGAGCTGTGGCTAAATTGGTACAGCAGTAGCCTTGAGCACTAAAGCTAAGGGACAGCACCCAGGCTGTGAGTTCAGTCCCCAGTTCTGGCACACACATGTATACACACACACACACACACACACACACACACATATACACTATATACATATATATATAATGTGTTTCTGTCATGTATGTAATGTTTATACAGTGCATATATTTTTGGAAAACCATATTGTAGATCTTTTGTGAAACAAATGCTATTTTCTATTTCATTAGGAGAAATGTCTTATTTAATTCTATAATGATTATTTTTGAAAAATAAAAATATATGTAAAACCAGAAATACCTTGTAATTACTATTATGTCCAGATGAATTTGTTTTGAGGTGTTTTTCAGCCCAGGGTGGGCTAATCAGCTGTAATCTCACTCACTTGTGTTGTAGAGATATTATGTAAACCATTTCCTCCATGGATGAGAGATGGTTTTCATTCTGGTTGCTACAAACTTGTATTAATGTGGTGTCATTGCTCTACCACCTCAATCATTCCTCCAGCCTTACTTTTTGCTGAATATTTTTCAAATGGAGTCTAGCAGCCTGAGACTGTGATATGCCAAGTCTCTATTGAGTACAAAATATTACAGGCAGGAGCCAGTGGAACCCAGCAATTATGTTTTCTTGATCCTACCAAGCTAATGGATGAAATATTATAATTTAGGACTGGGGGGCTTTATTAGGTAAAGCACCCGCCTCCAAAGCTGGAGACGTGAGTTCAAACTCAACTACCACCACCACAAAAAAAAAAAAAAAAAAGAATTCTATGCCTTTATTTTTTCTGCAGGACTGGGGGCTGGACCCGGGGCCTGGGGCATGCTAAGCCAGCAGACTGCTTCCTGGGCTGCCTCCTGCCCTTGCAGAATGTTTACCTCTGAGACACTGTCTTGTGAACCTGAACTGGAGGTCCTGGATTACAGGCATGCCCAAAGGTGCCGGGCTCGCGGATGTTCTAGGTGTCAAGGACTCTGGGCCACTGCATCCTGTTCTACCCAGTCTACAATGGGGTGAGCAGGGCGAGCAGGGTATGCCAGGAGAGGAGGGCGGCAGCCTAACGAGGAGCCCGCCGGCGCCCTCTGCCGGCGCTGCGGACCGGTCTGGGAAACCGCGGCCCAACCTCCGCTTCGCGAGTTCCGAGCCCAGGCGATAGCCCCGCCCCAGCTTCCTTCCGACCAATGAGCGAGCTTTTTCAGGTGTAGGGCCCCGCCTCCAAGCCGCTTGACCAGCAGGCGAGCTCCATCTTGCCAGGAGTTCCGCCCCCTCCGGCTTCCAGCAATGGGCGCTCTCGGTGCGGCCCAGGCCCCGCCCACCCCGCGCCGCGGGCCGCGTTCAGTGGGGCGGGCGCCAAGGTGGCGGCCTGAGCGGGTTCCGCGCGGGGAGAGGCCGGTTTGGCCGCCGGAGGAGGGCAGGCGGCGGGCTGCCTGCCGGGCGGGCCTGGTCCGGGCCGCGGCGGCCGAGACGCCAGGGCGGAGCGGGGGCTGTCGGGCGGCGGCGGCCGGTTCCCGCGGGCCCCTCGGCCCGGGGCGGGCCGCCGCGGGGAGCAGCCCTGTCCTGGCGCCGGGCCTCGGGGCGGCGCGCGGGCCCGGCCGCCATGCGTGGGGCGTAGAGCGCCGGGCGAGCGCCGCACGTCGGCGAGGGCTTGGCGCCGCCCGGCGCGTCCGCGCGCGCCGCCGTCCCGGAAGTCGCGCGGCCCCGGAAGTGGCGCCGGGCGATCCCGGGAGCACGCCGTGCCTCTGCCGCGAGCGCCCGGGGCCGGCGGCGAGCCTCAGACCCTCGGGACCGGTCCGAGGCGCCAGGGCGTCTCCGGAAGGCTGGGAAGTGTGATGGGCGGTGGAAGGCAGCGGGAGAGGTCAGTGCGGCCCGTCCCGGTGCTGGGGCTCCGCGGCGCCCCCGGGGTGGCGGCTCGGCGCGGGGGCGGCCGGGCGGCGGGCGGGGACCCAGGCCCCCTGTGCCTCGCTTTCAGGTGCCCATGGCGTCGGAGCGGCGCCAGGTCCAGGAGCACCGGAGCAGCTCTTCGGAAGGGTGTCCCCGCAAGCGCCGCTGCCTCCGGGAGCCCGGTGATGTGGCCCCCTCCCGCCGGCCGGCCCGCAGCTCCGCGCCGCGCTCGCGCTCCCGGGGGGCCGGCAGCCCCGAGCGCCTGACGGCCGCGCCCGCCGGCGATGCGGCCGGCGCGCCCCGCCGGCCCTGGAGCTCCGCGCGCCGCCGAAGTTCCTCGTCCTCCGGCTCCTCCCAGTCCTCGGGCCCGAGTGTGGGCGGGGCCGCCTCCCCGGGCTGCCTGAGTCGGAGCCCCCGCGGGTTCCTGTCGGCCTGGGGAGCCCCGCTGCCCGCCAGCCCCTCGCTAGAAGAAATGGCTTCCCGCGAGGAGGAACCCTGCAGCCTTAAGGTGAGTGCCTGGTCCCCTGCCTGCCTGGCGGGTCAGTCGACCCAGCCTCCTGTTCCTGGCTACCGAGATGGAAATTTCGAAGGGAGGACACCCAAAACAAACAAACAACAAAATGAGGTCTCCCCTGAGACCTTCTCCTGAAATCCTAGCCACTCAGGAAGTTGAGATCTTAGGATCGAGGTTCGAAGCCAGTCCCAGCAGGGAAAGCTTGGGAGACTCTGATCTACAGTTAGCCACCAAAAAGCCGGAAATGGAGCCGGGGCTCAGGTGATGGAGCTGGATCCAGCCTTGAGTGGAAAAAGCTTACGGGACAGCGCCCAGGCCCTGAGTTCAAGCCCTAGTACAAGCGCACGCACACACGCACACAGATCTTCGAGGATCCCTGGTGTTGTTCCTTGTTGTGCCAAATAGCTTGGGAGAGGCAGTCATTAAACTTGGAAACTACTTGAAAGGCCTTAGAATACAAGTGTGCACCACCACAGGAACTAATGCAAGTGGGCTGAGATTGTAGGTTTTATCTGCTCCCTAGGTAGCTGTACATGTGCCACAGGGCTGGAGAAGATCTGGGGTATGCAGAACAGGATGGAATGCCCAGGACAGAGGACATGGGTATTTTAGTCAGTTTAAGGAATTTTTCTGAACTACTCCGAATTTCACCACCAGGGAATTTTGTTCTTGGCATGGCTTTTCACCAAAGTTGTGATTTCCAGCACCACACACTGAAGTTTTGTTTTGGTGCTTTGGTGGCTTTTTTTTTTTTTTTTTGGTGCCTGTTGTGGGGTTGAACTCAGGTCCTGGATGCTGCCTCTGAGCTTTTGTGCTCAGGCTGGTGCTCTAACACTTGAACCGCACTCCACTTCTGGCTTTTTGCTGGTTAATTGGAGATAATAGTCTAATGAACTTTCCTGCCCCTGCTGGCTTTGAACCTAGATCCTCAGATCTCAGCTTCCTGAGTAGCTAGGATTACAGGCCCATTTTGTTTTTTAGGTTAACCCTAAGCTTGATTCCAATTTAGGTTTCAAAGTAGACTTACAGCTGATCATGGTGCTGATGTATGTATGTATGTATGTATGTATGTTTTGGTAAGTCAGGGGGGCTTGAACTCAGGTCTTGAACTCTTCAGCTCAAGACTAGCACTCTACCACTTGAGCCACAGCACCATTTCTAGTTTTCCAGTGGCTGACTTTGAACCATGATCCTCAGATCTCAGCCTCCTGAGTAGCTAGGATTACAGGTGTGAGCCACCGGCGCCCAGCTGATTTATTGAATTAAAATGAATTAACTAATTTATTGTTTTGAAACCCTTTAGTAAAACACTTAAAGATAATAAGAATAAAGTAGACTTAGTGGAAACACTAAGAGGTATTTTTAAGTCCTTGAGGCAGATTGAGTGCTTCACACAGTAGGTCCATTTTTCCACTGGTTCAGTCAGGCCTCGAATAGGAATTTATTGAGTACTTGGTTTGTGCCAGGCAGCGTTGCAGTGTGTAGGATTCTCCAGCAACCCAGGATGACTGCCCTCCTAGGTTTTGGAGCTCCAGGTCTAAAGTGAGGAGTCTTTTCTGCATGTGGAGGAGTAGAGAGTAGGCCTCAGGGGGTGAGCTGGGCTGTCTTCTAGACAAAGTGGATTTTAATGAAGTAATAAAGATGGGCCCAAAGGAGCACAGGTTTGTCTAAAGGGTTCTTATATGGGGCTGAGGAATGGAACAGTCATTGATTGGCTAGCTGTCCTGGGGAGCATTTACTCCTAGGGCCCCTGTCACACTCCTCTACACACACAGAGAGCCAGTGAAACCCAAAGTTTTTTTTTTTTTTTTTTTTTTGTCAGTCATGGGTCTTGAACTCTGGGCCTGGGCGCTGTCCCTCAGCTCTTCAGCTCAAGGCGAGCGCTCTACCACTTGAGCTACAGCGCCACTTCCGGTTTTCTGGTGGTTTATTGGAGATAGGAGTCTCACGGTCTCTCCTGCCCGGGCTGGCTTTGAACCGCGATCCTCAGATCTCAGCCTCCTGAGTAGCTAGGATTACAGGCGTGAGCCACCAGCGCCCGGCAAACCCAACGTTTTGTGCACGTTAAGCACATGCTCTACCACTGAGCAACATTTCCAGCTTATAACCCAGGTTTTTTCATTGTGTGTCTTACAACCTCGGTTCTTGAGGGTGCATGGTTTTTTTTTTTAATGATAAATAATGGGGAGTTGAAAATCTGTCTGTGTCATAAGAATTCTGAATAGAATTCAGACATAAATCAGGTGAGTATGGGTGTGTGTTGACACAACTCAATCTTGTCATTACTTTATCCATGTGGACTTGTCAGGTTCTCTATGGAGGAGAGGCACATGGAAAAAGGTACTTCTGTTAGGTGAGAAGTCTATGTGAGGATGCAGATATTTCCAGTCCGATTATTCATCACCAGCACTGCTAAGGGTTCTTCCCTAAGGATGTGTTTGTTTAAAACCAAGGCTCTTGGGCTGGGAAGGTGGCTCAGTGGTAGAGCGCTTGCCTTGTATGCATGAGGCCCTGGGTTCGATTCCTCAGCACCACATAAGCAAAAAGAAAAAAGCCGGAAGTGGCGCTGTGGCTCAAGTGGTAGAGCCTACCCTTGAGCTGAAGAGCTGAGGGACAGTGCCCAGGCCCAGAGCTCAGGCCCCACGACCGGACCCAAAATAAATAAATAAATAAAACCAAGGCTCTTGCCTGGCACTGGTGGCCCACGCCTGTAATGCTAGCCACTCAGGAGGCTGAGATCTGAGGATCATGTTCAAAACCAGCCTGGGCAGGACAGTCCGAGAAACTCTTATCTTCAATAAACCACTCGAAAACCGGAAGTAGTGCTGTGGCTCAAGTGGTAGAGTGCTCGCCTTGAGCCAAAAGAACGCAGGGATAGCCCTCAAGCCCAGAGTTCAAGCCCTAAGACCGACAAAAACAAAAAAAAACAAGGCTCTTGGTGACTTAAAGAACCCCTCTTACCTTTCCCTCAGCTCTCATTCTTCATCCCCGAAGTGTGGGTTCCAAGTCCCATGAGCAAGCACAGCTGCGGCGCCCTAACTAAACTATAGTCCCAAGTCCTCCAGGACCTACCAGGTCTCCTTGTGGGCCACCATCCTGACGCCTCTAGCCACCTGCCTCCTGGGTCAGCACTGGAGACGTGGACAGGGACCACTTCACTGTGTCCAGTCTTGAGCACAGGGCTCCCCAGGAGCTCAGTGCCAGGACAAAGACAGTTCACGGGGAGGGTGTTGGCCTTTCATTTTATTTTTCACTTCTGGGGATAGAATCCAGGCTTGGTAGTGCTGTGCTCTGGAGCTACCCCTGCAGCCTCTGGGCATTTTATTTATTTTTGTTGTTGGCTTTTTTGTGTGTATGTATATAGTACTGGTGATTGAACTCAGGGTCTGGAGCTTGCTTGTTCAATTTGCTTGCTGCTGGGCTGATGCTCTACCACTTGAGCCACACCTCCAGCCTAGCTTTTTGCTGGACTTTTTGTCAGTCTTGGGGCTTGAACTCTGGGCTTGGGTGCTATCCCTATGCTCTTCAGCTCAAGGCCAGTGCTCTACCGTCTGAGCCACAGTGCCACTTCCAGTTTTCTAATGGTTTATTGAAGATAAGAGTCTCATGGACTTTTTCTGCTCAGGCTGGCTTTGAACCGTGATCCTCAGATCTAAGCCTCCTGAGTAGCTAGGATGACAGGCATGAGCCACTGGCCCCCGGCTTTGCTGGATATTTTGGAGATGGAGTCTCTGTGGATTTCTCTGCCTTCACTGGCTTTGAACTGTAATCCTTGAGGTTTTAGCCTCCTAAGAAGGTTCTTGATGTGACAGGTGTGAGCCACTGGTTCCTGGCTTGTTATATAGTTTAGAAACACTAGAGATTCCCGCTTCCCTCCCTCACCTTTCCTGTACTACCTCCAGGACACTTGATGGAAAGGTTTTCTCAATGTGTAATGGTAGCTGATGATCTTAGTTTGGTCTTTATTTGCTTGTTTATTTAGAGATTTGTGGTTGATACATTGCGTTCCCTATACATATTGGGCTCAGTGTGACATTTAGGCACACATGTATTACACATAATAAGATCAGGGTTATTGGCATAATTTTGCCTTAAATTCCAATCACTTCCTTGTGTTGTGAAACAGTTACTGCCATCCAGTCTCTGTTGAATGTCCTGGGTGCTTGGATGTGTGTAGAAGAGTGGAGATGAGGGCTGGGAAGGTGGCTCAGTGGTAGAGCGCTTGCCTTGCATGCTCGAGGCCCTGGGTTCGATTCCTCAGCACCACATGAGCAAAAAGAAAAAAGCCGGAAGTGGCGCTGTGGCTCAAGTAGTAGAGTGCTAGCCTTGAGCTGAAGAGCTGAGGGACAGCGCCCAGGCCCAGAGTTCAGGCCCCACAACCGGATGATAATAAAAAAAAAAAAAAAAAAAGAAGAGTGGAGATTAAGCCCAGAAATTTGGGATTTATTCTGCAAGCAAATGCAGGGCTATGAAGGGTTTGAGCTGAGGTGTGACTTTGTGGAGTCTGCTTCTCAGCGATCCTGTTGGCACCCGGAGGAAGGGTGGGGAGGGATGTTCAGGCTGGGCATGAAGGTAGGATGGAACTGTACCTGCCCTCGCTCCTCCCTCCTGCCTTCAGAGAAGCTCAGTCACCAATGGTAATGTGTTTGTGCCTTTGGAAGCCAGGTGGTTGGCGCTTCTCGTTAAGGTCTGCCTGATCCCTGCACGTACAGGTTTTGTTTTTCTTCCTCCTCTTCATTTCTTTTTGGACAGGGTCATCTTTTCCCTTGCTCTCTTCCAGTTTTTCCCTCCCATCCCCACCCACAGTTGCTTATGTCCATTGAGTACCACTGCTGCTTTTGCTCACCCTTTGCCCCTCCATTTCTGTGCCTCCCCTTACACTCCCAAAGACATACAAAAACAGCAAAAATGAAAAAAAAAAACCCTCATTTTCATTTCCTGGAGTTCATTTTGGTAAGTATTTATCAAATGTGGAGATGTCCTCAGTGACCTTCTTAGCTTTTTTTTCTGTTTCTTTTTCTTTTTTTTGGTCCGGTCGTAGGGCCTGGGCGCTGTCCCTCAGCTCTTCAGCTCAAGGCTAGTGCTCTACCACTTGAGCCACAGCGCCACTTCAGCTTTTTTCTTTTTTGCTTATGTGGTGCTGAGGAATGGAACCCAGGGCCTCATGCATGCAAGGCAAGCGCTCTACCACTGAGCCACCTTCGCAGCCCTCTTTCTCAGTTTCTTATTTTCCTTACTCTTCCACCTTGGTTTCTAGGCTGTAGAGAACTTGAGTTTGAATCCTGGTCTGCCAATTCAAAGCCATGTGGCAGTCTCTCTCAGTAAATAGTTACTGAATGACTGAGCAATGCATTAAAAATCTTAGACTCTGGTTTGACTTGGACAAAACAAAACAACACACAGCCAGAATCTGCACGTGGGTTCTCACTCCCAAACAGCAGCAGTTGGGTGGAGGTGGCGAGCAGAAGTGTGGTGGGTGGAGCCACTCCAGCCTGTGTCACTCATACCTGGCCTTTGAGGCAGGGGTGGAGGGGCAGCCAGAGAAGGGAAGGGGCTTCCATGGATGAGTAGGAGTCCAGCAGACATAAAGAGGGACTGAGTTGAGTAACAGTGTCTAAGAGGGTATGTGTGCTAGAGGTGGCAGGCAGTCAGGTACTCGTTCATGTTAAATTCCCCTCATGACTCAGAGTTCGGCTTTCATGGTCAAGCCTCTGTCTTAGCAAGCACTAGGCCCTGAGTTCAAAGTTTTTCTCAGAAGTAAAATAACTGAGTGCCGGTGGCACTGTAACCCTCGTTACTTAGGTAGCTGAGATCTGAGGACAATAGTTGGGGCAAGAAAGTTTATGAGAGCCTTTATTTATTTGTCAGTGCATGGAGCTTGAACTCTGGGCCAGGGTGCTGTCCCTGAGCTTTTGTGCTCAAGATTAGTGCTCTGCCATTTCTGAGCCACAGCTCCACTTCCACACTTCCACCTTTCTGTGGATTAATTGGAGATAAGAGTCTTATGGACTTTCCTGCTTGGGCTGGCAGAATCAAACCATGATCCTCAGATCTAAGCCTCCTGATCTACGATTACAGACATAAGCCTGGCTTGTGAGACTCTTATCTACAATTAACCTCCAAAAAGCTAGAATACAACTGTGGCTCGAGTGGTAGAGCACAAGCCTTAAGTATAAAAGTTCAGGAGCAGCACGTAGACTCCTGAGTTCAGGCTTCAGGACTGGCAAGTGCAAGTCTTAGCTGAGGAAGGTGGAAGTTTCTCTGCCTTTGGAAAGGCTCTGGGAGGCTGGTGGTGGGGTGTTCTTCTGCCATGCTAGCTAGGGTTGCGGTAGACGTGAGGTTACCACAAGTTTAATGTTGCAGACACAGTTTAGCTTTTTTTTTCCTGTGAGTGCAGAGGAGAAAAAGTGTGTCTCTAAGAAGAATGGAGGAGCAGCAGGGAGGGTAGGTAGAGTACCTCTAGTTCTTGGATAGCAAGATTATGGGATAGAGTTTTCAGAAAGATTTTTGTTTGTTTGTTTGGTTTGGCTTTTTGGTCAGTCCTGGGGCTTGAACCTCGGGGACTGGGCCCTGTCTCTGAGCTTTTTTGCTCAAGGCTACTGCTCTACCGCTTTGAACCACAGCACCACTTCTGGGTTTTTTGTGGTTCATTGGAGATAAGAGTCTCACGGACTTTGCTGCCCAGGCTGACTTTGAACTGTGATCCTCAGATCTCAGCCTCTTGAGTAGTTAGGGTTATAGGCGTGAGCTACTAGCACCTAGCTCAGGAAGTTTTAAGGAAGCTTGGAGTAGAATGGGAAGAATCCCCTGAGATCTGGGCGGTTGGGCTCTGTTAAAAGAGGTAGTAGGGCTTTGAACTTGGACCTTACCCCCTTGCTTGGCTTTCTTGCTTGTGGCTGGTACCTTACCACCTGAGGTGGTACTGGAGGCGGTAGGTCACACTTCAGTTCAGCATTTTTCTTTCTTTCTTTCTTTTTTTTTTCTTTCTTTTTTTTTTTTGCTTATGTGGTGCTGAGGAATCGAACCCAGAGCCTCATGCATGCAAGGCAAGCACTCTACCACTGAGCCACCTTCCCAGCCCCTCAGTTCAGCATTTTTGCTGGTTATTGGAGATAGGAGTCTCACAGCTCACAGATTTTTTTTTTTTTCCTGCTGGGGCTGGCTTCAGACTAGAGTTTTCAAAATTGAGTCTCCTGGATTACAGACACAAGCCACCAGTGCTGACTCACAGACACTTTTCCTTGTACTTGTGGGACTGCTTTGTCGTTTGCTATGTGTTCCTGTGTGAACTGCTCTGAATATAACCTTTTCAAAATCTTTTATTTTCCTTCCAGATTGATTCCAAAGATAGTTCTCGTAACTCCATGAATTCTGAGTGTGCAGCTGAAGCTGAGAGTCAGAATGATAGTGTGGAGGACCCAGACAAGGTCCAGAAAAGGAGGAGGGACAGGCTTCGAGACCAGGGCTCCACAATGATCTACCTGAAGGCCATCCAGGGCATCCTGGGCAAGTCAATGCCCAAGAGGAAGGGAGAGGCTGCCACCACTAGGGTGAAGCCAAGCTCTGGAGAGCATCCCAGCAGAGAAAGACCAGCCAGGAGCGTGGAAGGACCGGCCAGAGGCCTGGAAGGACCAGCCAAGAGCCTAAAAGGACCATCTAGGAACCTGGAAGGACCAGCCAGAAGTGGGGATGGACCGGCCAGGAACCTGGAAAGATCAGTGAAGAGCCTAAAAGGACCATCCAGGAACCTGGAAGGACCAGCCAAAAGTGGGGATGGACCGGCCAGGAGCCTGGAAGGACCAGCCAGAAGTGGGGATGGACCGGCTAGGAACCTGGAAGGACTGGCCAGAAATGAGGATGGACTGGCCAGAAATGGGGATGGACCGGCCAGGAGCCTGGAAGGACTGGTCAGGAACATTGAAGGACCGGCCAGGAGTGTCCCAGTCACTGCTCCTTCCAAAGAAGAGTCCTCTCCAGAGGTCAGGTCAGGAGAGACGCGTGTGCTTGACAGCGGCGACTTTCCTGACAGTGGAGCGGTTGCAGACCCTGGGGAGCAGCCAGCTGAGGAGCCGCTTGGTGACCACACAACAATCATTGACAAACCCCTGGCACCTCTAGAATTTCGTGATGACTCTGACTCTCACGTAGGTACCCAGAAGGTAAGCAAAGCACATGCCAAGCATTTGAGTTTTTGCTACTTTTGACTAAATGTATTTGCATTTGATCATTCTAGTTTGATCTTAAATGATATTAATTTTTTTTTTTATTTTGTCTATCACGGGATTTGAACTCTGCCTGGGGACTGTTAATGAGCTCTTTAGCTCAGTACTCTGTCACTTTGATCCACAGTGCCCAACCCCAGCATATTTTTTTTGTTTTTGTTTTTATTTTTTGGTTGGTTGTGGGGCTTAAACTCTGGGCTTGGGCGCTGTCCCTGTGCTCTTCAGCTCAAGGAGAGCGCTCTACTGCTTGAGCCACAGTGCCATTTCCGGTTTTCTAGTGGTTTTTATTTTATTTATTTATTTTTTTGGGGGGTCCAATCGTGGGGCCTGAACTCTGGGTCTGGGCGCTGTCCCTCAGCTCTTCAGCTCAAGGGTAGCGCTCTACCACTTAAGCCACAGCACCACTTCGAGCTTTTTTCTTTTTGCTTATGTGGTGCTGAGGAATCAAACCCAGAGCCTCAGGCATGCAAGGCAAGCGCTCTACCACTGAGCCACCTTCCCAGCCCTCTAGTGGTTTTTATTGGAGATGAGTCTCATGTACTTCCTGCCCAGGCTGGCTTTGAACCGTGATCCTCAGATCTCAGCCTCCTGAGTAGCTAGGATTACAGGCGTGAGCCACTGGTGCCCGACTCCAGCATATGTTTTAACTGTACTGATTGTACTGTTTTAAGGAGTGATGAAAAAATAAAAACAACCAAGAAACAAAACCAAACCAGGCACTGGAGGCTCATGTCCATAATCCTAGCTACTCAGGAAGCTGCCTGAGTCAGCAAAGTCCCTGAGAGTCTTATTATTTTCAATTAATCACCAAAAAACCCCTGGAAATGGAGCTTTGGCTATAGTGGTAGAACACTAGCATTGAGTAAAAAGAAGCTCAGGGACAGTTCCCAGGCTCTTGAGTTCAAGCCCTAGGACCAGTGCCAAAAAAAAGGAAAAAAAAAAGAAAACCAAAAATGATGATCCTTAAAAGGTATGTTAAAAGTGACACCCAACACTTTGAATGTGGGTCATATCCCTGGGGAGTGATTGTTAAATCTTGTATAATCTTTTTTTTTTTTTTTTGCCAGTCTAAGGTCTTGAACTCAGGGCCTGGGCACTGTCCCTGAGCTTCTTTTGTCTAGGCTAACACTCTACCATTTGGGCCACAGCACTGTTTCTGGCTTTTTCTGTGTATGTGGTACTGAGGAATCATACCCAGGACTTCATGCATCCTAGGCAAGCACTCTACCACCGAGCCACATTCCCAGCCCCAGGCTTGTATATTCTTTTACCACCTCATTCTCTCTCTCTCTCTCTTTTTTTTTTTTTTTTTTTTGGGTCCGGTCATGGGGCCTGAACTCTGGGCCTGGGCGCTGTCCCTCAGCTCTTCAGCTCAAGGCTAGCGCTCTACCACTTGAGCCACAGCGCCGCTTCCAGCTTTTTTCTTTTTGCTTATGTGGTGCTGAGGAATCGAACCCAGGGCCTCAGGCATGCAAAGCAAGCGCTCTACCACTGGGCCACCTTCTCAGCCCCACCACCTCATTCTCTTTAAAACCAGACAAATAGAGGAAACCTCTGTAGGCATCCAGTGAGCACTGTTGAGTTCTGTGAGATCCCTTGTCTTCTGCAAACCAAGGGCACCCGTACAGAGCCCAGAGGACAGAATATAATTTCATAATACAAGTAATAAAATACATACTATCTAAAGTAGCATCGTAATATACATATCAAAGAGCTTGGGTAGCAAGGATGTTAACTGTAAGCATTTGTGCGTAGCAGGCCGGTGGGGAGCCCCATATGTTTCACTGGGAAATTAGGCAGGGGGATAAAAGAACTTGTCAAGCTCAAGCACCACTTCGGTTTTTAATTGTCTGACTTGGTGGACATTTTCCATTTATAAGTAATATAGGTTTTATTAGGCATTGCTTTCCCTTACAGATTTAGGTATTAAAAACTTTCAGGGTGAGGGGGCTGGGAAGGTGGCTCAGTGGTAGAATGCTTGCCTTCCATGAAGTCCTGGGTTTGATTCCTCAGCACCACATAGGCAGAAAAAGCCAGAAGTGGCACTGTGGCTCAAGTGATAGAGCGATACTAGCCTTGAGCTGAAGAACTGAGGGATAGTGCCCAGGCCCAAAGATCAGGCCCCACGACTGACAAAACAAAACAAAAAAACCTTGCAGTGTGAAATTTCAGACATGTTGAAAAGTAAATAGGATAATGTAGTGAATCCTTACTGTTACCAGTTTCAGGAGTTCAGAAGAACTCCCATGTATTTTGGGGGAAGGCATGGTACTAGAGATGTGGTTTTGTTTGGATATATCTGTTATGCTAGAAAGCAGTAAAAAGGGAAGGAGAGAGAGGTGAAAGGAGAGAAAGCAATAGCAGTTAGAAAGCCAAGAGTAAGAAAGTATAAAGTGGACTGTCTAAATTACTTACGTTTTTGTTTCTAGTATTTTGGAGTGGAGACAGAGGTGCTGATTATTAGTACAAACAGATGCACATTTTGTGTTGAATATTAAGGAGGCTATCAATTTATTTGTAATGTTTTGTAGTGATTTTTTTTTCTTGGTCCTGGGGGCCTGGATGCCTGAGCTGCTTTTTTTTTTTTTTCTCAAGTCTCCACCACTTGAGCCACAGCACCACTTCCAGCTTTTTTTGTGATTAATTGGAGATAAGAGTCTCACAGACTTTCCTGCCTAGGCTGGCTTTGAACCACGATCCTCAGCTCTCAGCCTCCTGAGTAGCTAGGATGACAGGTGTGAGCCACCAGCTTGTTGTGAATATTATGGGAAGTGAATTTTTTATAGAAATATTAGAAGAACTTTGTAAGGGTGCTTATTTAAGCTCCTTGGTGCTGGTGATGTGGATGTATTCATTCATAAGAGTCACTGACATTAAATTTGATACCGCGTTTAATGTGTTTCTCAGACATTATCTGGAGAATTACACAGACCCTGGCCCCTCACAGGGCCTGCTGATTGATGGCATCTCTGGGTCTCGGGGTGTGGAAAATCTTAAAATGCTTCCCAGCTGCTGATGCTGTGTTTGGGAGCTACTGCACCATTTATGAGTAAGCTCAACAGATATCTGTGTTCATGAACACTTAGTGTTTGCCAGTCCTGTTCTTGTCTTGATCGGGTTTGGGTTTTTTTGGTAGGTAGGTCTGTTTGGTTGCAATTGCAAGGTTTTGGCTTGTGTTTTGTTTTCGGTTTTGTGGCTCAGGAATTCAGCAGGGTGTGAATTAGCAGGGATTCGGTGGGGTCTTTCCTGTTCAGATATTTGCTGGCCCTGCCCCGTGGGACCACTCTAGCCAGGTGGGCTGACCTTTTTTTTACAAGGTGCAAGAAGCCCTCAAGCTTTGCCTGCAGGCCTCAAAGAGAGCACCTGTCACTTTTGCTTTCTGTCAGTAATAATTGGCTCACTGGTGACCCCACTCTCGGTGGATAATAATGTCAAGTCAGTGGGTGCCTGCTTCCTAACTGCCAGAGCAATTACAGTTTTCCATCTTGAACACATTGGAAGTGTTGGGCCTGTTTACTCTCAGCCCAAGTTTAGAGAACAGCTCTCTCAAGAGGTCCTTAAGATGGGAGGCAGAGTGATAGTGTCTCCTTCACGGTGCCTTGTGACACCAGGGTCACAGGTTTGTCCCTGGCACCTTATGTGACCTGTCACCTCTGGAGCCTGGCTCCCTTCTGGAAAGCATAAGGTGGCAACGAGCGGACGCCATTGTAAACCCTAGGCTGGCCAGGAGAACCAGCTTTCCTGCTGCTAATGCCTCGGTACTGCAGACTGAGCGGGTTACAATGACGAGCTTGTCTCATGATGCTGGTCCAAGGGCATGGGGTTGCATCAGATGATGGCCTTTTTGCTGGCAGAATCCTGAGGTAGGCTAGGCCCAGCATGGTGGCGGGTAGCTCGTGGATGTTGTGTGTCTGCTCTCTAGTCCCGGTCCGTCTTAAGCGGTGTTCAGTCAGGAGGGTTCTACTCTGATGCGTCATCTGATCCTAATCCCCTCCCACAGGTCCGTCTCCAAACCCCCCACATTCAGGTGAAATTCCAGCATGCGTTCTGGAGCGGCAGACCGTGCTGGTCCTGGGGTTTTGAACTCAGTTTTTCACTCGTTTGATTTTTCTTGCTTGGCTGAGCAATACCTTCAGCCCCAGAAAATCTCGCAGATTTTTCTGCCCAACTAAGCTTCAAACTGGGGTCCTCCAGGCCTCAGCCTCGGGAGCAGCTGTGGCTGCATGGGCGTGGGCCACGGGAGCCTGGCTCGTTTTCACACGGAAGCTAAGCTGCTCTTTCTTTCTGTTCCCCTGCAGCAGGAAGACAGGGAGGTGGTGCTTGAGCATCCATCTTCAGGAAGTGACTGGTCCGATGTGGATGAGCTGACCACCGTGAGATTCTCTCAGGAGGAACCCCCTTCAGCCAGATGCTCCTCAGCAGTTCCGGAACCTTCTTCCTTCCCCACGGACTACGTTATGTACCCTCCTCATCTGTACAGTAGCCCCTGGTGTGACTACGCCAGCTACTGGACCAGTGGCCCCAAGACGCCTGGGACTGCTGGCTACCCCTCCGTGGGCAGCGGCGGCCATGACGTGACACAGGCTGACAAGAGCCACGGGAGCGTGGGGCGTGCTGCCTCCCCACGGCCCCCAGGGAGCTCCCCGAGCGCTGCCAGAGCCCCGCAGGACACCCACGAGGGCCACTCCCAGAACGCCCGTGGGCTTCGCTTCTCCAGAAGCTCAGAGGAAGGGGAGGTGAAGGAGAGAAGGACATTCCGCGAGGAGACGCCCCCTCGTCCCTGTGGGGGCCGACTCCCGTCTACTTCAGCTCCAAGGAGCCACCGGGAGCCGAGTCTGGAGGAGGGCTTCATTGACACCCACTGCCACCTGGACATGCTCTACTCCAAGCTGTCCTTCAGAGGGACCTTCACGAAGTTCCGGAAGACGTACAGCAGCTCCTTCCCCCGGGAGTTTCAGGGCTGCATCTCTGACTTCTGCGACCCTCGGACGCTGACGGACGGCTTGTGGGAGGAGCTCCTGAAAGAAGAGCTGGTGTGGGGGGCCTTTGGCTGCCACCCTCATTTCGCACGGTACTACAGTGAGAATCAAGAGAGAAACATTTTGCAAGCCTTAAGGCACCCCAAGGCGGTGGCTTTTGGGGAAATGGGCCTGGATTACTCCTACAAATGTACTACGCCCGTCCCAGAGCAGCACAAGGTAACCAGATCTCTCTTGTTCCTGTAGTCGCTGAAACCTCTGTGTAAGAGCTACTCGACTTTGGGAACTGAAGAATTTAGAATTTGTTTCCTTGCTCTTGTCTTAATCCTCCTGACATCAGTCATTATGTCTTGGAGACAAGGTTTCACTATGGTAGCTGAGAGCTGGCCTTGAACTCACAGCAGCCTTACCCTCTCCAGTGTTGGGATTACAGGCATGCACCACCATGCCACGTCCAGCTTACAAGCTATTCCTTACTTTTTAGTGTGTTTTGTTTTGTCCTGTACATGTTTGGAAAAGCATTCTAGCAACACCCAGTCTGCAGCGTTCTTACAGAAGATGGAAGAGAGGCATTTGGAGGCTTCTTATGGTGGTTTCAGTTTCAAGATATTTGTTTTATGGCCTTGGGATGAAACAAACTTGGCTTTTGTTTCTGTTTTGGTTTTCTGTCGGTTGTGGGGCTTGAACTCTGGGCCTGAGCGCTGCCCCTCAGCTCAAGGCGAGTGCTCTACCACTTGAGCTACGGCGCCACTTCCAGTTTTCTGGTGGTTTGTTGGATGTGAGTCTCATGGACTTTACTGCCCAGCCTGGCTTTGAACTGTGATCCTCAGATATCAGCCTCCTGAGCAGCTAGGATTGCAGGTGTGAGCAAGCTACTGGCACCCAGCTGGGATGTTTTTAAAGTTTAACATGCTTGTTGCAGAATATTTGGAATATGAAGAAGATAATTCTCTGCTGAGCATTGGTGGCTCACATCTGTAATCCTGGCTACTCAGGAGGCTAAGGTCTGAGGATCAGGTTCCATTACTGGTCTAGGCAAGAAAGAAACGTCCATGAGACTTACCTCACCCTTGAGCAAAAAAAGCTCGAGACAGTTCCAGGCCTCAAGCTCCATGACCACCACCACCACCACCACCAAAAGCAAATTCTCATCGCAAGCAAACACTGTTACCATCTTACCATTCTTTCCTCCTGGCATTTTTTGAGCATAGCGTTTAGTCAGGGTAGAGTTCTTTTAGCATCTCCGTGATGTTCCTGACTGGGAAGGAGCAGGGGAGTCACCTCATGCTGCCCTGGTCCCCGGGTGCTGTCTGGTAGAGGGTGCACGCAGCCTTCCTGCAGAGGAAGGAGGCCCGCAGGGTCGGGCTGGGCCAGCATGTTCTTGGCTTTGAGCATGGCGTCCACCTGTGCAGAATTTGGCTGACCAGCCTTCCCTTTGTCACTATCTCACATCTGGCCTGAAGTCTTAATGTATTAGTCTGATGTGAATAATAACTAAATATGGAAAATAGAGTTTTAGGAAAGTGAGGTGAATAGCTAATACTTTGTTTTTCCATTTGGTTTCTGTGTCATAGGACAGGTGTGAAATGGGAAGAGGAAGAGTTCTGGCAAATACTCAGAGGAGTAGTTAGTATATGTGCTGTGCAGCTGGTGTTCACTGAATGCATGATTACTTTTGTCCTTAATTAGCTTTTGAGGGCTGGGCTGGAGAAGTGACTCAGGTGGTAGAGTTGCTTGTGTAGCAAATGTGAAGTCTGTCTAGATTAGACAGACAGACAAATAGATAATGACAGATGTGGCCATCTCAGGTCTGCAGAGAAGCATGGGGGTCAGTCACACTGCACCACAAGCTGTATTTGAAGTTACAGCCCAGCGTGAGTATTCTGGTGTCTTTTGGTTTGGTAAGGTGGGACTCAAGATTAGAAAGTGGGAAGAAGGAAATACTGAAAAGAGGAAATATATTGTTGGCTGAGGGAGTGCAGAACACTGGACTGCATGTAAAGTGGTCCCATGACTGCATTTCTGTAAACACTGAAGATGCTAAGCTGGACAAAGGAAGTGGCTATACTCTTGAATTCCACACTTGCAGGCCCGGCGTGCACACTGCCCTGCATATCTGCACTGCACTGCATTTCCCCAAACACAAAGCCATCAGCAGACTCTTGGATGCATTCTGAGTCATCTTTCATTCTGTTTTAATTTTTTTTCTGAACTTAATAATGCTGAATAAGGGCTACAGTTTAACATGTCCATTTAAGTGTCCAGTGCTTCTGGCCAGTCTTTCCTTCCATCATTCTGAATGTTTTTTTCTTGTGAAGAGAAGAGCCCAAGGAAGGACTTGTGCCTAACCAAGTTGATGGAGTTAGATCTAGCTCATAAAAGAGATTGAGGGCTGGCACTGGTGGCTCACACCTGTAATCCTAGCTGCTCAGAAGGCTGAGTTCTGAGGATCTTAGTTCGTAGCTACTAGCCTAGGCAGGAAAGTCTGTTGAGACTCTTTTATCTGGAAGTGGTTCTGTAGCTTAAAGAGATAGAGCACTAGCCTTGAGCTCCAAAGGAGCTCAGGGACATTGCCCAGGCCTGGAGTTCAAGCCCCATGACATACAAAAGAGAGATTTGGGGATTTGGGGTATACCTGCTCATGGTAGAACCAGTGCTTAACATATGCAAGGCCATGAGTTGCACACTGCCAACAATATCAGAATCCCAGAATCCCTTGGTTCAAAAGCCGAGAAGAATGAAGGCTCCTCTACCACCTGGCAGCTGAACGGATGCTGTATCTGCCTCTTATTTGTCTTTGATTGAAATTAGTTACTGAGGCAATAAGTATGCAGGAAATATCTAGGGTGTCCCCAGGAGAGACAGACTGCGCCTGGAATCTCTGAAAGTAATGGATCAGCTGGGAACCATAGGGTTTAAGACAGTAATTATGCTGGGTGATTAGCGTCCTGGTGCTTCCTCACTTCCTGGAGCGATTGCTCCAGTCCAGCCATAGTTGTACATGCTAATGAATTATTTGTATCAACAATTTGGGGTGTATTTTAAAGCCATTATGTATTTACTATTTAGTGTCCCCTTGAAAAGCATCAAGGGACAGTTGTGGCTTGTGTCAGCCTGTCACAGGATTAAGGAGATGGTCACCTACCCACCTCCCTCTGGGACAGAGCCCAGGGTCTTGGGTCTGCAGGGGGCAAGCATGCCATCTCTTGAGTTGCCGCTCAGCTCTGCGTGTGCTTAAAATTAAAGTTAGACGCCAGTGGCCCACACCTGTAATCCTAGCTACTCAAGATTCTGAGATCTGAGGATGGTGGTTCAAAGCCAGCCAGGCAGGAAAGTCTGTGAGACTCTTACCTTCAGTTAGCCACCAAAAGCTAGAAGGAGAGTTATGGACTCAAGTGGTAGAGCTCTAGCCTTCAGCAAAAAAGCTCAGGGACAGCACCCAGGCCTTGAGTTCAAGCTTCTAGGACTAGCACATACAAAAAATACTTTCGAATGTTTGTTTTGTAAAATTTTTCCTGTTTTAACAACTATATGTACTTTGAAAAATACGAACTTTTTTTCTTGGTTGTAGTGCTTGAACTTGGGGTCTGGGTGATTGATGTCCCTGAGCTCATTTTGCTCAAGGGTAGCACTCTAACCACTTTGAGCTACAGAATCGCTTCCTGTTTTCTAGTTATTAATTAGAGATAAGAGTCTCACAGACTTTACTGCCCGGGCTGGCTTTGAACCATGATCCTCAGATCTCAGTCTGCTGAGTAGCTAGGATTACAGATATGAGTCACTACGCTTGGCTCTCCCCCCCCCCCGCCCCCTGCAGTTGTGGGGCTTGAACTCTGGGCCTGGGTGCTGTCCCTCAGCTCTTCAGCTCAAGGCTAGCACTTGAGCCACAGTGCTACTTCCGCCTTTTTCTGCTTATGTGGTGCTAAGGAATTGAACCCAGGGCCTTATGCATGCAAGGCAAGCACTCTACCACTGAGCTACCTTCCCAGCCCAAAGAATGATTGTTTAAAAGACAATAATTAATTAAAAGATAAGCATTGGGCCAGATGCTGGTGGCTCATGCCTATAATCCTAGCTACTCTTAAGAATCACAGTTTGAAGCTGGCGTGAACAGGGAAGTCTGGGAGACTTTTTTTTTTTTTTTTTTTTTAATGTCTTTTGTCGCTGCTTCCAGCCTTTTCTGTTGATGTGTTGAGGAGTCAAACCCAGGGCTTGATGCATGCTAGGCCAGCACTCTACCACTGAGCCACATTCTCAGCCCCTGTGAGACTCTTATCTCCAATTAATCACAGAAAAAGCTAGATCTATTGCTGTAGCTCAAGTGGTTGAGTACTAGCCTTGAATAAAAGGAGCTTAGTGACAGCACCCAGGCCCTGAGTTCAAGGCCCATGACTGGCAAAAAATAAAAACGATAGCTTGGGGGCTCTCCATCTCCTGCTTCTGCGGGCAGTGAGCTGGTGTGGTCAGTTGAGTCCCTGTGGGATGGTGATGGTTTGTATGGGCAGCTAAGCATTGGTGGCTATACCAGGAAGCATCTAGCTTGTCTAACAATAGAGAGCCTACCTGGTGTTTGTTTGGTGGTACTGGAGATTGAACCCAGGGCTTTGGAACAAAGTAGGCAAACTCTACCACTTGAGCCATGCACCCAGGCTCCCACCTGTTAGCATTCAATAATTTGTGTCTATGTTTAGTTTCCTTGTGTTGAAAATAGGTTAAAGCAAAAGATGCATCAGAATTGGTAAAGTAAGCCTCCCCTTATTTGGGGATTTATTACACGTAGTTTTAACCAGACATGGGCGGGCTGCGGGGTAAGGAGGGGAATTTTGGCATTTCTGTGTGCATTACTCAGTTGAGGTAGCAGAGTTCCATCAGGCCTGTGTTACTGATGTGGTTAAGTTGTTGTATAGTCTGCTGAATATTTTCCTGCTCTTAATTTTGTGAAGAAGCAAATGGTATCCGAAAGCCAGTTAAAAGTTAACAGTCTTAATTGAAGTGGAAATTGGAGTTTTGCTGAAAGGTGGCATGTCTTCAGTGTTAGGTAAAAATGAATCAAATACCATGTCAAGCTCTGCCTGGAGCACTTGGGGGATCTCTTTAGTGATGGGTGGCCTCCCTGGAGCCCTGTGCTCAGGCGCTCTTGTGTATTGGCTAGGACCCCAATTGGAGAACAAGTAGCATGTGCCTAAGTGGCTGTCACTGCACTCTGATGCGTCATATTCCACAATTGAGGAAATCTGCTATTAAGAAATGTGGGTTTCAGATGATACAATTTGTTCATAATAGACGTTGTTCTTTATTCTTTTCTTTCCTTTTTTTTTTTGGTTGGTCGTGGGTCTTGAACACTGGGCCTGAGCGCTGTCCCTCAGCTCTTCAGCTCAAGGCTAGCACTCTACCACTTGAGCCACAGTACCACTTCCAGTTTTCTGGTAGTTGATTGGAGATAGAGTTTCATCGGGGCTGGGAAGGTGGCTCAGTGGTAGAGCGCTTGCCTTGCATGCCAGAGGCCCTGGGTTCGATTCCTCAGCACCACATAAGCAAAAAGAAAAAAGCCGGAAGTGGCACTGTGGCTCAAGTGGTAGAGCGCTAGCCTTGAGCTGAAGAGCTGAGGGACAGCGCCCAGGCCCAGAGTTCAGGTCCCACGACCGGACCCAAAAAAAAAAAAAAAAAAGAGTTTCACAGCCTTTCTTGCCTGGGCTAGCTTTGAACCTTGATCCTCTGATATCAGCCTCCTGAGTAGCTAGGATTACAGGTGTGAGCCACCGATGCCTGGCACGTTGTTCTTTATTCTAAACCTGGCAAGAACAGGGTTAGCCCTACTTCTTTTATATCATTACAAATAAAGTAATATGTGTGTTTAATAATGAAGATGTCACTGGGTGCCAGTGGCTAATACCTATAATCCTAGCTACTCAGGAGGCTTGAGATCTGAGGGTTGAGGTTTGAAGCCAGCCCAGGAAAGTTAAATCTGTGAGCCTCTTATCTCCAGTTAACCACCAGAAAACTGGAAGTGAAGCTGTGGCTCAGAGTGGTAGAGCACTAACTTTTGAGTAAAAGAGCTCAGGGGCAGAGCCCAAGCCCTGAGTTTATGCCCCACGACCAACAACAACAAAAAATAATAACGAAAATGTTAAAAGGGGCCAGAGAACAAAGAATGAGGAAGCTATAGCAGTTTACCTATTTTCTGCAAGCCAGCCTTATGCTACAGAGTGTGTATGTCTGTGTCTGTGTCTGTCTGTCTCTGTCTGTCTATGTATGTATGTATCTGTGTGCAGCTCTCGGCTAGGAAGAGGCTAGAGGTTGATTTCCTCTAGAGTAGAGGCTGGGACATTGAGCCCAAGGACATTAACTTGGTACTTTATGTTCTTGATCCCTGTGGCAAATCTCCACACCAGCAGTGGTTCCTGTGTGGCTTCCCGTCTGGCCCCTAGCTGCGCTCACTGGCTGACGGGCTGACACAGCGCCTCGTAAGGCCTGTGGCCAGAGTGACCCGCGCCCAGCACGCTGACCGCAGTCATTCCAACATTATGTTGTTTAAACTGAACTGGAGGCAACGGAGAGTCCCACTCAGCTGGGGGTTCCAGAGGTGGATTTCTGAAATGCCAGTCATCAATTGCAACTGTCACTTTGTCTTCCCCCCAGGTGTTTGAGAGACAGCTGCAACTGGCTGTGTCTCTGAAGAAACCCCTGGTCATCCATTGCCGAGAAGCTGATGAAGATCTGCTGGACATCATGAAAAAATTTGTGCCCTCTGACTACAAAATCCATAGGTTAGGAGGCTGCATCTTCAGGGGAAATGGTGTTAAGCTGTCAGCAGCAAGGGGGAAAACAATAGGAAGAATTCAGTTCTAAGGAGAACATTATCTTTGTTTACCAAGTGATGACTTCAGGCCTGGCGCAGTGGCTCAGTGTGATACTAGATGTTCAGGACTGGTGACCCGAGGGCTTGCGTATAAGGTCAGCCCAAGTGAAAAGTTAGACTCCATCTCACCTTATACCAGGTGTGGTAGTACACGCCTGTCATCCTAGCCATGAGGGAAGCGTGAGTAGAAGTGCTGTCGTCCAGGCTGGCCTAGGCAAAAATACAAGACCCTGTTTCCAACATAACTAAAGCAAAAAGGGCTTGGTGGTGTGGCTCAAGTAGAACAGTGTCTGTCTAACAAGTGCAAGGCCCGGAATCCAGTACGCATTGTGGTGGGGCAGGGGGGGAGGGGAAACAGGACCAAAAAACCAAAAACCTAGTAAGTTCCTACCGTACTCTGCGGTTACACAGAGCAGGCGGCTTTCCTCCCGGCCCGAGGTGCTGCCGCCAGCCCGAGTCTTCAGCACAGAGCACAGGCCTTGCAGAGCCCTTCCTTCCTCTTAAATTTGAGAGCTCTCTTTTCCCAGTAAGTGTGAAAGTCCGGGACGTGTCTGAGCTGAGTGGCGTCTTGGGGTAACCCTCTTGAACTCCCGTGCAATGGCCTGGCGGTTCCACGTGTGGTAGAGGCCTATGGTGTCGGTGTGGAGGATGGCAGGGACTTTGGAGCTTGGCATGGCTAGAAAGGCCTCCGGGGACTCGTGGGCTTGGTCCTTAAAGAAGTTAGGAGAGGGCCGGGAAGGTGGCTCAGTGGTAGAGCGCTTGCCTGGCATGCACGAGGCCCTGGGTTCCATGCCTCAGCACCACATAAGCAGAAAAAGCCAGAAGTGGTGCTGTGGCTCAAGTGGTAGAGCGCTAGCCTTGAGCTGAAGAGCTGAGGGACAGCGCCCAGGCCCAGAGTTCAGGCCCCACGACCGACAAGGAAAAAAAAAAGAAGCTAGGAGAGCTACTGAAAAGAAACAGCCAGAACCCAGACCAGGTCATGGCAGAGGAGTGAGGAGGAGGAGGCTCTCGGCCACCATGCTGCTCCCTTCTGGGAGCCGAGGCGCGTGGCGGCACGCAGGCTGCAGGCGGCCGGTGGTGGCTCCACCTGGCTCTGCTGGACCGGCCAGTGGGTTGCTCACGCTTTCACCGGGGCCGGCACTTGGTTGGCCAGGTCTGGTAAGGTGGCGCGGTGCTGGTGTGGCTGAAGGACTTGAGTTCCCAGGTGGTACAGTATGTATGGCCCAGCAAGTAGACGGCCCACCACTGCGGTTCCCCGCCTGTGCGCCTAGCTCCTCAGGAGGCTGGCTGAGATCCAGAGGATCTTGGTTCGAAGCCAGACTGGGCAGAAGAGTCCACAAGACTCTTATCTGCAAGATAGCCAGCAAAATGCTGAGCCGGAGGCATGGTCGAGCGCCAGTTAAGAGCGAGCAAAGTTTGAGGCCCTGAGTTCAAACCCAAGTACTGAGCGGGGAAAGTGCACGTACAGTCCTTTTCCCGATTCTTCCTTCCTTCCTTCCTTCCTTCTTTCTCTCCCCTCCTTCCTTCCTTCATTCTTTCTTTCCTTTCTTTTTCTTTGTGTTTTGAGACAGAGTTGCGCTGTGTAGCCAAGCTGGCTTCAAGGTCACCAGTCCTGTGTGCCACCACGACCGGCTTTTCCCAGTATTTCATTTGTTCCTTTTTTTTCCAGTGTGTTTGCCTGTGTAGGCATAAATTCTCCATGTTGTGGTTGTGACCTTGGGGCCCTGTCTTTAACTCTGCTTTCCTGTCGTGCGCCTCCCTGTGCTGTTTGCGTGTTCTTTATGGTGGTGGTGGTGTCCAGTGCTGTGTGGTTTTGGGGGGCTGGGAGCCCCGCTCTCTGTGCGCCACCTCGGGCCTGTCTGTGCTTGCTGTGGAGGACTTCGCTCGGAGGCAGCTTTCCCGGCTGGGGCTGCTCTCGGGGGGTAGGGCTGCGGGGGGCACGGGGCACGCGCTGACCTGCGCTCTCCCGTAGGCACTGCTTCACCGGCAGCTACCCGGTCATCGAGCCGCTGCTGAAGCACTTCCCCAACATGTCCGTGGGCTTCACGGCCGTCCTCACCTACGCCTCCGCCTGGGAGGCCCGCGACGCTGTGAAGCGCATCCCGCTGGAGAGGATCATTGTGGAGACGGATGCCCCCTACTTCCTGCCCCGCCAGGTATGGCCGTCTCCAGGCCTAGCGGGGGCACCCAGGATCTACTGGTGGGTAGGCGGGTGGGCACCCAGGCAAGCTTGGCAGGGCCCGAGCCCAGTGACTCCCAGGGCCCGCTGTGGGCTGTGTAGATGTGTCCGTGTTCTGCACCACTAAGCCCGGGGGCTGAGAAGCTGAAGGGTAACCACTCTCTTCCAGGCAGTGCAAAGCCCTACCCTGTAGAGGGTAGTCCATGGAAGCGTGGGACCCTGCTCACCCAGAGCCCCATGACTAGGACTCTTCCTGCACCCGCAGGTAAAGGGGTCTCTACAGGGTAGCCCCAAAGAGGTCCTTGCTGGGAAGGGACGGGGGCCTTCTGTGTTGGAGCTGGGTGTGCAAGGAGGTACAGCGGAGGTCTTCGTGCTTGCTGTCTTCCAGGTTCCCAGAAGCCTTTGCCAGTATGCCCACCCAGGCCTGGCCTTGCACACGGTCCGGGAGATCGCCAGGGTGAAGGAGAAGCCGCTGTCCCACACGCTGGCCATCCTGCGGGAGAACACCAGCCGCCTGTACAGTCTCTGAGCAGGCGTCCCCGGGCACAAGGCACGGAGGTACCGGGCACACAAGCAGGCCCACGCACGTCACGAGCCACGACGCACGCCTAGGGGCGGTGAGGCCGGTTCCGTGTCAAGTGAACCTGGCTCAGCACCTTCTCTTCTCTTCCAAACCCTCCAGGGCGACCAGCAGCTGACAGCGCGGGCTGGGTCGGAGGGCAAGGATGCATCTGGAGCCTGTCAGGACAGAGCCACAGGAGCCTCGCGCCAGGCTTCAGCGTTGTGCTGGTGGGTGGGTGTGCTAGTGTGGCCGTGGGAGGGGACACAACTCCTGAAGAGCACCAGGATTTAGCCTGCTGGGCACAGCAGTCCATCCAGGGCACCTGCCAACAAGGGTGCGGTGGAAGGGGATGAGGAGTTGGCCAGACTGAACCCCTGCTCCAGCTGTGTGAGCGGTGTGAATAAAGTCCCCTCTGCTGTGATGAGCATGCGTGACACGTCTGCCTCGGTTCTCATGGGCACTCCTGGAGGGGACGCTGCAGGGAAGTCTGTCCCCCTGGCCCTGGCACGCTTCCCCGATGTCCCTGCTGCTCGCTGTTGGCCAGCGGTGGAAGCCAGCACTGCCGGATGGGCGGGGTCAGCTGCTGGGCTTGTTGGCTTCCTGCCGTCAGTGTGCGGGCACACAGGGCACTGGTGGTTCAGCGAGAGACAGGCTGGGGTCTGAGGAAGAGGCTTTCTTGTGGACCAAGTTCCCGGAGAGGCATCCCTGCTCACCGAGGCCCGCACTGTCTCAAACACTAGACAGAGCCCCCCGTTCATCCGGTGTCACCATCCCTGTGTGACCCTCCCAGGGTGGTGCCCGCCACGGCCCACAGGGTTGCTTAGCCATACTGGTTCCCATGCAGAGATGAAGGCTGTTTTCTAGCCCCCTCGCTGTGCCCAGGGTTTTGGCGCTCCCCTCTCTGTGCGAGGCCCAGTGCTGTGTTGGTGTCCTGCCCCCTGCAGGCCTGTGGCGGGTAGGCAGTGCGGGCTCTGGTCAGGGCAGGGTGGGGCGGCCAGCTACTGGCCATCTGTGCGTGACAGCCTGCTGGTTCCAGTGCTGTGTGTTCCAGGGGCAGATGCTTTGGTGTTCTAAAATACCGTGCCCCTGATCGATTTGTTCATCGTGTCTGCCCCATCTCCCGTGGGGCAGCTGGCACGGTGTCTCAGTGATGGCAGACTCGGGGCACTGCCGAGGGTGCGGTGCGCTTTATTGCCACCCAGATGGTCCGGAGTGTAGCCCCGTGAGAACCGCCCGCCCGCTGGTGAGGCCCGTGGCGCAGGCTGGCCATGGCAGGGGTCGGCAACAAGCGCACAGCGTCCCCTCTGCCCCGCTCCCTCGGGTATAGACCTGCAGTGTGCGCCATTAGGAGGGGCAGCACCCTGGGCTGGCTTTGGGTGGCTGGCCCGGCTGGCCTCGCTGTTTCTGAGGAACTTGTGGCCTGGGCCTCCTTGCTGGCTGCGTCTGTCCATGGTCTCTGAGTGGCCCTGGCCCGGCTGGTTGTCTTTAGCGGGGATCTAGGGCTCCTGTGTCATCAGTGTCAGTCGTCATCAAGTGCTAGTGCTGAGGGGATTTTTCTGGAGGGGAGGGAATCCTGGCTTGGCTTTGGGGCCCTGTGAAGTTTCCAGAAAGTGATGTCCAGCCTAGCTGTGTGAGGGCACCCTCTGGGTTTTTCCTAAGCGAGCTGTTTTGTGTGTGTGTGTGTGTGTGTGTGTGTGGTGGCAGGTCTGGCCTTGCACTCAGGGCCTGGATGCTGTCCTTGAGCTTTCGTGCTTAAGGCCAGCCCTCTCCTGCATGCCACGGCACTACTTCGGGCTTTGTTGGTAGCTGGTTGGAGACAGTCTCCAGGGCTTTCCTGCCTGAGCTGGATTCGAACTGTGACCCTCAGAGGTCAGCCTCCTGACGTCAGGCGTGAACCCCTGGCACCAGCCTGAGCACGCTTTTGTCCACGCTATAAGTGGACAGTGCTCATCTTGGGATCTCCCTCCACCGAGCACAGGTCCCTCTGTCGTCATGGCTGCTTACCACGGGCCAGCAGTGAGTCGGCCCGTCTCGGGGGCCCCTGCAGGTGGGGAGATGTTTGGGACATAGAGGTCATCCGCCGAGGGCCCGGATGGTAGCCACCTTGCCCACACAGGGCCCCAGCTTTGCCTGGCTTTCCTAGAAGGGGGAGGGGGCAGGCTCAAGTCCCCGGGGTTACCCCGCCCGGCGGTGCTCGGTCCGGTCCGCACGGTGGCGGTGCGGCGTGGGTGCCGCGCCCTCCTGTGCGCCTGGCCTCCGCGGGCCTCGGGAGGCCGCTGCTCCGGGGAGCCTGCACACCTGGCCTGCTGCGTCTCTCCCGTGACCATAGCCAGGATTGTTTTCTCCCCCACTTTTTAAACTTGCTTTTAAGTAAAATGTGAACATTTCCTCTTGGTGAAATAAACTCCCACTTTGAAGCTTTGGCTTCCAGTCTGAACATTTATTTGTAAGCTAGCAAAGGGCACTGGGCGGGGGCGTGGCGTGGCGTGGCGTGGCGTGGCGGTGGCCGTCCACACCTCCTGGGAAACAGTGGCGGCGCGTTGCGCAGGCGTCACTCATCTGCTGGGGCCTCTGAAAGACAAGCAGCTGAGTCCGCTCCGCCCCACCGCCCGCGCCCGCGTGCGTGCGTGCGTGCGTGCGTGCGTGCGCGCGCCTGCGCAGAGCCGGCCTGCTGGCGCCTTCTACAGCCGGGCGGAGGAGAGAAGCGGGAGGCGGTGAGAAGGCAGAGGCTTGAGAAGGGAGAGGCTGCGAGAGGCGGGAGGCGGCGAGAAGCGGGAGGCTGTGAGGGAGGCGGTGAGAAGCGGGAGGCGGCGAGAAGGGAGAGGAGGTGAGCAGCGGGAGGAGGAGGTGAGCAGCGGCAGGCTCTTTCTGGCAGTGGGGGTTGGGAGAAGTCACCAGCAGGCTCAGCTCCCGTTTGGATTTTCATGGGACGACGATGAACCTGGGAACCTGGATTCCGTGCGGCCCCCCCCCCCCCCCACACACACACACAAGGACTCACCTCTGGCCTCCTCCCAGAGGATGTCCTGAAGAAACTTCCCCAGGGCCCGGCCATGGTGTTGGTACTGTGCTCCTGATAGCTTGATGCCCACATCAAAGGGAGCGTTGAACTAGAAAGAGGGCGTGGAGGGCACGAGGCCCGGGACGCGTGAGCATCGCACCTGCCCCGCTCCAAACACCCCCGGCCCGACGCGGCCTGGATTCTGTCTCCTGAGGAGCCAGGACCGAGGCCTCTGGCCCCGCAGGCGCCACAGGTGGAGTCAGCAGGGATGCTCGCTGCCTCGGTCCCCGCCGCATCCTCCCGAGGGGATGCTAAAGCTGCGGAGCCCAGCTCTTGCCTTTTTGGAATTGTGGAAAGCAAATACCACCAGGGATCAGTTTCTGGCCCCGGCAGGGTGGTTTGGGGCGGTGTGTGCCCAGCCCTGGCACACAGGCCTGACCTGCCAGGAGCCTTCTGTGCCAGCCTTCTTCCCTTTTCCCTTTGTCCCTGTTTCTTGGGGGTCTGGGTGGTCTGTTGGATGGAGCTCATAGCTTTGGGGAGATGGGAAAGCACCCCATAGTCTTTGGGGCAAGAGACTGAACTGTGGCCATGTCCTCAGTGGCTCTGTCTCCAAGCACTCCACCAGCCCAGGCCTTCACAGCCCCTCAGGAAACCAAGCTGCCCTTCCTGCCTGTTTCTTTGCACCAGCTGGCGCCTTCGGCCCAGTCCGTGTGGCCAAGCCCCGCGCACGCTCGTCTATGAGGTGCTAGTAGTAGCTTGGAAGCACCTTCTCCCGCCCTCTCCCCTAGACACGCCCTGTAGTACCCACCCGGACCTCCAGCTCGTCCTCTGCGCCTTCCTCCGGCCCCCTGTTCTCTGACCCGAGCCCGCCTTCCAGAGCCCGGGGCTGCAGCTTGCTGGGTGGCTTCTTGGAGTCCTTTCTCTGCTAGGAAGGACAGAGGTTCTCTTTAGGGAGCTGGGCCCATCTCTGCTGGGAGCAGAATGGAGTCAGCTGGAGGCCTTTGCCGAGAGAAGGCCGGAGGCAGGGCAGGCTGCTGCTGCAGAGCCCGCGGCTGGTGCTGAGAGGTAGGGAGGCAGATGGCTTGGGCTCACCTGGGCTTTCTGGTGCTCGGGGCTCAGGAAGCTGGAGCCTGCCATGGCCACGTCCACCCAGAGCACGCTGAGAAGCAGCAGGCCGCACACGGTCCCTGCAGAGAGCATGTCGGCCCTGGCTGGCAGCGGGGACAGATGGCCCTTAGAGAGAGGATCTCCGGGCAGTGGCCTGAGAGCCCAGCCCCAGGGGGAAGAACGGAGGCCGGAGAGGGTCCAGGCCGGGTGCTCTCTTCTAGACCGTGCTGGAGGCTTCCCCACCCAGGTCTCCAGCTCACCCAGCCTCTTCCCCCTGCCCTCTGGCCTGAGTCCCTTGTCCCATGCCCTGGGGGCTCCACCACACTTTTTAATGAGATTAGGAAGCTGAAGCAGCAGGGTCAGCGCTCCCGAAGCGAAGCCAGTTTTGACTGGTGCAGCCAGGCCTGAGGCTCCATGACCCTCTGCTCAGATGGGCCTGCTGAGGCCCAGAGAAGTGAGGCTAAACCTATCGACGTACATGTACACACACGCACACGCACACTGCCTGCCTACCTGGGATTCCTGGCAGATGTGGGGCCCAGGGCCTGGCTGGTCCTTATATAGAAAGGCTGCTGTTTGTTTTCATCTAGAAATCCCGTCTTGGGGGTGGCCTGCTTTCCACAGCGGAGTCGCATTCCTTGGGAACTAAAAATCCACAGTAGAGGTCAGGCACCTCGAGGCATGGCTGGGTGGGCCTGGGACGGGGACTCGCTCCAGCTGTGCATTAGCCGTGGAAGGGGGGCTGGCCCTGGGCGAGGGGAGGGCAGGGTGGCTCCCAGATGCAGCCTGGCCTTGCTGTGCAGTGGTCCTGGCTCTCTCCTTCTCCTGGTCTCTCACCAGGACAGCCCCAGGGCCTTGTCTGGTCTGATGCACCACTGGTGTCCACGGACTGGGCTGGCCAGCCTTCATGCCACCTTGCCCACTGGAACCAGCTCCTGCGTTCCTCTCCCAGGAGCGCCAGGGCCACCAAGGAGGCGGGTGAAGGGGCTTCAGCCAGGGGTTGCACTTAAGTTACTTTCTGGGCTGTCTGTGCAAGATGTCTCTAACCAGGTGCCGGTGGCTCATGTGTGTGATCCAGCTACTCAGGAGTCTGAGATCGGAGGATTGCGGTTTAAAGCCAGCAAAGGCAGGAAAGTCTCTGAGATTCTTATCTTCAGTGAACTACCCCCCTTCCCCCCAAAAAAAAGCCAGAAGTGAAGCTCTGGCTCACGTGGTAGTTAGTCTTAAGCAAAAACATCTCAGGGACTGCGAAGGCCTGGGTTCAAGCTCTAGAGCTAGCATGTGTGCACACACACGCGCACAGACATCCCCAACCCCCCCCCCCCACTTGGGCTTTGACAATTTTAGGCCCTGAGGTGGAGGGGCTGGAGGTAGAGTTGGTGAAGAAACCCAGAACCCACAGAGAAGACCTGGGGGCTTGCTCTACCCCCATCCCTGAAGCTCCACAAACAGGAATTCTCTAGCCATGACAACCAGCTACCTGCTCAGTCACGAGCGCCTCTTCCTGACACCCCACATCCCCCTGAGGCTGGACTTGCCATGTTGATCTTAGATAGAGCCACGGCAAGCAAACACAGGCCATCGCCACCATGCTGCGTTATCTTGGCAACAGCAAGGTTGTCAGGATGGGAGCAGCAAGGTTGCCAGGAGGGGACCCCCTTACTGCACACATACCACAGTCCACCCAGCAGCCTGCCGTGGTGTCGCCCATAGAGTGCCTGGCAGGCTGGTTGAGTAATGTACACAAACCCCAGCTAGGAGTTTGGGGTGATAGGACTTGGGGGAGCCCTTTTGGATCTGGGTAATGCCCGAGGCCAGTCTGGCAATTCCAGAGGATGGATCCACCGCTGTTCTTTCTCCAGAGCTTCCTGGGGCTT
Source organism: Dipodomys merriami (assembly GCF_024711535.1). NCBI lineage: Eukaryota > Metazoa > Chordata > Mammalia > Rodentia > Heteromyidae > Dipodomys > Dipodomys merriami. The sequence goes on from NW_027202427.1 coordinate 558,412, forward strand.
TAGTTCTATTTCTGTTTTATCTATTAAAAGCTGTTTTAGGGTGCGTTTTTAGGATTATATCTTCCTGATGAATCAATGCTTTTATATGCCCTTTTGATGACAATTCTAGTTTTAAAAAATCTGATATTAATACATTCTGCCACTAAGCTACATTCTCAGCCACAATGCCACCAGGTGAGCAGGCTTCCTTTATCCCTGCTCCCAGCATGACGTCCTGCCTTAACAGCCTGCCAAGCCTCTGAAACTGTACTGTTGTTGGCTTTTGTGTTTCTTTGGTGTTGGTCCCGGGGCTTGAACTTGGGGTCTGGGCACCAGCCCTGAGCTCTCTTGCTCACAGCTAGCCTCTACCACTTTGAGCCACTTTGGTTTTCTGGTAGTTAATTGGAGATAAAAATGTCTCATGGACTTGCATCCCTGGTCTAGCTCTGATCTGCAATCCTTCCTCAGATCTCAGCCTCCTGAGTAGCTAGGATTACAGGCGTGAGCCACCGGCGCCTGGCTTATCCTGACAGTTCTTTCAGTACTTTCCCCCCACCCATAATGTGTGTGTGTGTGTGTGTGTGTGTGTGTGTGTGTGTGTGTGTGTGTGTGTGTGTGTGTGTGTGTGTGTGTGTGTGTGTGTGTGTGTGTGTGTGTGTGTGTGTGTGTGTGTGTGTGTGTGTGTCCGGGGCTTTGTACTTATTAGGCAGGCATTCTACCAAGAAAAGTGGCTGCCTTCTTTTCTGTAATGTCTGCCTTTTTGTTGACTTATTCTAGTAATATGATTATGGTTTTTTTTTTTTTTTGGGTCCGGTCGTGGGCCTGAACTCTGGGTCTGGGCGCTGTCCCTCAGCTCTTCAGCTCAAGGCTAGTGCTCTACCACTTGAGCCACAGTGCCACTTCTGGCTTTTTTTTTGCTTATGTGGTGCTGAGGAATCGAACCCAGGGCCTCAGGCATGCAAGGCAAGCGCTCTACCACTGAGCTCCCTTCCCAGCCCGATTTTGAGATTTCTGTGTACTCCTGGGGCTCTGATTATCTTTGATCTGTAAGTTAGTTTTAATCGCATATGGAAAGAAGTTTGACTATTGTTTCAAGTATTTTTTCTGTCTTTTCCTCCTCCTCATCCCCTCAGAATTTAGTTTAGATTACTTGAGACTGTCCCACAGGTTACAGTTGCCTGACCCATTTTCTCCCTGCGGTTTCTAGCAGTCTTCAAATTGCCTGACCTTCCTTCCTGCGGTGTCTGATATTACCTGCGTCCTCCCTCACTATGTCTGTCCTTTACCTTCTTCATGTGGAAGAGCTGGTTTGAAGGTTCTTATCTACTAGTCATTTCCGGGTCTTTAAAAAAAAATTACTCTCAGCCAGGCGCTGGTGGCTCACGCCTGTAATCCTAGCTACTCAGGAGGCTGAGATCTGAGGATCTCGGTTCAAAGCCAGCCCGGGCAGGAGAGACCGTGAGACTCCTGTCTCCAATAAACCACCAGAAAACCGGAAGTGGCGCTGTAGCTCAAGTGGTAGAGCGCTCGCCTTGAGCTGAAGAGCTGAGGGACAGCGCCCAGACCCAGAGTTCAAGCCCCACGACCGACAAAAAAAAAAAAAAAAAAAAAAAAAAATTACTCTCTTCAGTTGCACAAAGAAAGTTTAATTCAACATGTCAATTTGTGAGCACAGTACATCTTGATCAATGCCTTTCCAACATTTTTTGGTGCTAGTCTTGGGGCCTGAAAGTCAGGGCCTATGCACTGTCCCTGAGTCTCTTTGTGTTCAAGGCTACGCTCTACCACTTGAGACACAGCACTGCTTCTGGCTTTTTCTGAGTAGCGTATTGGTGATGAGTCCCACAGACTTTTCTGCCAGGGTTGGCTTTGAACCATGTTCCTCGGATCTTAGTTACAGGTTTTTTGGTTCTTCTGAAACAGGGCCTTGCTATATAACCAGTGCTGGCCTAGAACTTTCAATCGTCCTGCCGCTGTCTCCTATCTTACATATTGTGCTCATTTCAGAAACCAGGTTCTGCTGCTGAGCAATAATGGTCAGCAGAGTGAGGACATGGGTGCGTGCTTCGGCAAGCTCCTGGGTGTCCACGTTTGGCGTTCGCATTGCCCTGCGTCACTGCCAGGAGGGCCGGGGTCTGTGGTGGGCACACAGACCTTGGGGGCCAGGGAGCGGGTCAGGACTGCAGCACCAGCTTTCCTGATTCCTAGGCAGGCCTCCTCAGGGAGCTGGGGACCCCTGCTGCATGGCGCGAATGAGGTGGAGCAGGAAGGGGTGGGTGAAGCGAGGCTCGCCATCTTGGACCCAGGATGCTCTTTCCTGGCAGGCCAAGGAGCAGGTGAACTCCCAACTGTGGCACCCGTAGCTCACCCACACCTGTTCTCTGGGGCGTCCCCAGTGCATAGGGGTGCAAGCGCAGTCCTGCTGTTCAGGGCGGAGCTGGAAGAACTCACGTCCAATCCAACCAGGCTTCTGTTGTTGCGCACTCTGGGCCTGGGCACTGGCAGCATTTGTGCTCAAGGCTAGCACTCTACTACTTCGAGGCATAGCACCACTGCTGGATTTTAGGTGGTTAGCTGGAGATAAGCGTCTCATTGCTTCTCCTGCCCAGGCTGGCTCTGAATCGCAATCCTCAGATCTCAGCCTCCTGGGTAGTTAGGATGACAGGCGTGAGCCGCCGGCGTCCGGCTGCCCAGGCTTCTTTATGGTGTATTTGGACAATGCAGGAAGGATTATAAGCAATATGATTTTATTTATTTTGGAAACAGCTTCCCGCCCCCCAATAATGCTTAAACCCAAAGACACATAAAAATGGCCAAAAAATATTTTAAAATAATAGATTAAGTCATTTGTAGTTTCCTCTTCCTAAGACAAATGCGCTCACCCGTGGAATCGGGTTGAGGCAGGCGCCGTCTGTGGTGGCATGTGGTTACTCCTGGGCAGGGCGTCTGGGTGGAGTCGGTGGCTCTTCTCCCAGGTGGCGGAGGTCCTGGAGCTGCGGGTGGCAGCACCAGCCCGGGGTCACTGCTCATTCTGCTGGCCCTCTGTGACCGAAGCCGACACGGACCCCTGGCCCTTGTTGACATCACTGATGCACACCCACTGTCCGTCCACTGACTCTTTCCACAACGTCACCTGCAAGTCAGTGCACAAGGTCCAGGTCCCCACCTGCCCCTGGTCCCCGCCGTCCGGCCTCCGCCCACCCGGAACTACTAGGCAGAGGCCCGCGGCAGAGCAGCGCTGGGCCTGGCCGAAGTGGTCACGAAGGGACGGGGCATGGAGATGCGGGTATGGGAACGGTGCCAGCCAGACTCAAGAGCTGCCATGACACATGTGGGGGCTGTGTGCGGGGTGTGGGGACCATTATCGTGCCCACTCAGGCTCCAGGGCCCATTCCTTCCACACCAAAAGTTACTGCAGAAGTGGTAAGAAGGGAAAGCTTTGTCTCTGGAGAGTCTGTAACTAAGAAAATGGAAAGCCCCTGAAAAGAGGGGGTCAGGGGGAGCGGGTGGTGGCCCCTGGCCCGAGTACCCCAGTGCCATCCTCCCAAAATCAGTCTGCAAAGCCGGAGATCTGTCCCACTAAGCAACTGCCCGCCATCTCCATGACAAGGGAGTGCAGCCCACGAGAACCTCGTATTAGCCCGGGAGAAAGAGGAAGAAGAGCAAGCAAGGAAGCAGGAAAGGAAGGAAGGAAGGAAGGAAGCAAGAGGAAGCAAGGAGGGAAGGAAGAAATGAAGGAGGGAAGGAAGGAAGGAATTACAGCACCATGCTAAGTGCAGTCCCTCAGTCACAAAGGAGAGGCGTTTGTGAGCTCAGATGCACAGGCAGATGCTTAATGGGATGGAGCGTGTCTGGCGTGCAGATCCGTTACACGTGGGACAGTGCTCAGAAAGGCCCCGGCGCGTGCTTGCTGCTCTTGGCAGCAGCCACGAGTCCCACACTTTCGCCTCACTGCCCTCCGGCCTGTGTAGGCTTCGAACAGCACCCTGAAGGTGCTGGGTGGTGAGCGGGACGAATGCAGAGCAGAGCCGGGCCTCACGTGGCCTGAGCCGCCCTCCAGTGCTCAGGGACGCAGCGCCCCCGGGCTGCGACAATGAGGCAATGGAGACATGCTCAGCCGGGCCCTCCCCCCCCCACCCCCCCCCACCCCCGAGACATGCCTGCGGCAGGTCTGGCCACCCCGCCCCAGGGCACTGTACCTTGTTGTCGCCGCCCGAGACGGCCAGGATGTTGGCAGTGATGGACCAGCTCACGTGCCACACCACGTCGCTGAACTTGTGCAGCAGCTTGGGCGACCACATGTTGCCCGAGGCGTCGTCGCAGGTCCAGATGAACACCCGGCCGTCCTGGGGGCAGAGGCCTCGGGCGGGTGGGTGACGCAGCAAAGCGGGGCACCCAGGACACCCCGCCTGCCTCATGGCGGGCCAGGGTCTCCCAGGTCCTTGGCTCCCTCCCTTGCTTGGCTTCCCCGAACCCCCCGCCCTCCCCTCCGCTGCCTCCGAACCAAACCTGGCTTAGGATGGACAAGCGGAAAAAGGCAAACCCCTTTTGGAGTGTTTGTGCCTGCACTGGGGCTTGAGCTGAGCTTTCTCCCTTACGGCTGGCACTCTCGCGCTCCAATCACAGCTCCACTTCTGGCTTTCTGGGGTCTGACTGGAGATGAGTGACACAGGGCGCTGGGAAGGTGGCTCAGTGTGGAGCGCTTGCCTCACATGCATGAGGCCCTGGGTTCGATTCCTCAGCACCACAGACACAGAAAAGGCCTGAAGTGGTGTGGTGAAGTGGTAGAGTGCTGGCCTTGAGCAGAAGGAGCTCAGGGACAGTGCCCAGGCCCGGAGTTCAAGCCCCAGGACTAGCAAAAAAATAAAAAGGGCTCCACAGCCTTTCCTGCCTGGACCAGCTTCAATCCTTAGTCCTCGGAGTTCGGCCTCCCGAGCAGCTAGGATGACGGGTGTAAGCTACTGGCACCTGGCTTCCTTTGAACGTTAGAGCTCAGTGCAACTACCAGAGGCCTGGCTGGTGCTGCGTGACTCATGCCCCAAGCTCGGCCTTGCCTTCCACTTGTGCCGTGTCTGGAGGAGGCGCTGCTCCGCGCCTACAACACACAGCACCGCCACGGGAGGAAATCTGGGCTGAGCCTGGCCCTCTTGGCATCATTTTCCCTCCCTGGTGTCAAACCATGGGTGCCCGGCTTCACCACAGCCTGGTTCCCCATGCTCCTCACCCCCACCCCCCACCCCCGAGGGTCCCCAGGGCCACTGCCCGCCCTCCGCCTGCAGCGCGCCTCCCCCCGGCCCACGGCAGGGTGGCCGGGGCTCCCCGGGGCCGGGGCTGACCTGGGAGCAGCTGGCGATGGTGCTGGTGGGCAGGCCGATGGAGGGAGCCCAGGCCACGTCTCGAACCCAGTCACTGTGGGCCTCCAGCTTCTGCTCCTCCTTCCACTGGCCATCTTCCTCTTCCCTACAGGGGAAGGACAGAGGGACAGTGGAGTACGGCCGTGCACCCAGACTCCACTGTTCATTTCCCCTAGGAAACGCTGTCTCCGCAGCACCCATAGCAAATGGCTGGTGGTAGAGGCGCCCGAGGAAAGGTGAGGGGCTGTCCCGAGGGGCAGCGGCGGGGGAGGACAGCGCCCCTTCTTGTGCACTGTGGCGGGTGCCATGTCCCCGGAAGCCCGCCCGGCCGCTCACCTCCACAGTTTGATGAGGTTGTCACAGCCGCCCGAGGCAAACCGCTTGATGTAACTGGGCTTCTGGCCCGATGGCTGGTCTATGAGGCTCCCAGGGATGACCGCAGGGGCCCAGCTGACGGCATTGCAGCCGATCTGCGGAGAGGGAGGTGCGGTGCCACTGCCGTCCCGTGCAGACCAAGGCCGCCGTGCGCATGACCGGGTCCTGTCAGGTGGCCGGTGTGATGACCACCTAAGTCCCCTCAAGGGGAACGAACGCACTGCCTTCTCTACAGCGTGCATTAAAGTGGGTTCAAAGGTGATTCATTAGACTAACAATGGATTTCCCCTCAGAAACCTAAAGGCCAGGAAGGCACAGAATGATGTAGTTCAAGTCCTGAAAGCAAGCAACTGCCCACCAAGAGCAGATGCCAGGAGGAGGCATGCGCACTCTCTAAGGAACGCATGACCACCAGGCTGCTCCAGAAGTCATTCAAGGCCATCCTACACGGAACACACAGAATACAGCAAATACAGTAAGCCAGAGGTGAATCAGATGACGCGAGCGAAAAACAGTCAAAACACTTGGAACAATCAGAAGCCAAACAATGTGAGGTCCAGAATTCAATCCCTAGTGCCATTGAAAAAAAAAAGTGCGTGTGTGTGTGTGAGAGAGAGAGAAAGAGAGACAGACAGAGAGAGAGACAGAGAGACAGCACGCTACTCCAGTAAAACTGCTGGACTTTAAAAAATAGAGCTGGGATGTAGCCCAGTGGCAAAGCGCTTGTCTAGAAAGTGCAATGTCCTGGGTTCAATCCCCAGTACCAAAAAAGAAAAGACGAAATAAATTAAATAAATAAAGATGTCCATGTGCTAACGAGAAAAATGTGCATTTTTCTGGGTTGATTCCAGGCCAGCGCAGGTCCTGGCAGATGCGTCCACGTCTGTTACAAAGCAACAGGCCCTACTGCTCAGCAGCCGCTCTCACCGAGGAAGCACTGGTGACCCTACGTAAAAACGTGTGTTCTGTGACAGACAGAAGCTTCTGCACACTGAGGCCTATCTGAAAGAAGTGGCTACAGGCCACCACACGCATGCAGGCATGTCTTTCTGCGGGCATGCTCTTCTGTATAACCCCCCCCATCAGATCCTGGGTCAATGTAACATATATGTTCACAACCTGCTGCCAGCAAAGAGAATGGGCTGACACGGCACCGCAGCTGGGCCAGCTGTCAGAGACAGAGCTGTGGAAAATTCCAGGACGCACACAAGGTACGAGGAAGCGTGAGCTCCCTCGAACCATGATGCCTTGGAGATTTGTTTTCAGCCTTGAAGTCCAGGGCCTAGGAAGATGGGGACTCAAGCTCAACGATGCTTTCTGCGACCCCGCTCTGTCCTGGGGGTCCCCATGGCATCCAGGGTTGAGGTGGCCCCTGCTGCCCTCCTTCAGACCAAAGAGGCGTGCCGGCGCCCAGTCCTCTGCAGCCCACCACCCAGCCGGACGCAGCCCTGCCCCCTCTAGGGAGCCAAGCAGACGCGCGTCCCGCACGGCCCCCCACGAGAGGCGGCCGGGCTTACGGTATGGGCATTGCTGATCTTCTTCACTTCCCACTGGCCTTCCCCGGCGTAGGTCAGCAGGGAGATGGCCCCGTCCGAGCTTCCGCAGGCCAGGATCAGGCCATAGTCATGGGGGGCCCAGCACACAGAGTTCACTGCGGGGAGCGGAGGGGCGCAGTGAGTAGACATTCCTTCCTGCTCACGGCTTCACAAACTTCCCCTAACAACCCCAGGACTGGGCAGCGGGCATTCTGTCAGTTACGGACATGGAAATAACCCACTAATCATGTGATCACATCTCCCTTACTAAAATCCCAGTGGGAGGGAGGACAGCCTGAGACTGAAGGCTGTGACGGAGGTGAAGGAACCCGTGGGCAGCAGTGGAGGCTTCGGCCGGGCCAGGACGGAGGCCCTTCCCACCGGAGGCCCGCGGCGCGCCCGCCCACCCGCTGTACCTGACGAGTCGTGTCCGGCGTGCTCGTGGGTCTTCTCCCACGTGCCATTCTCCTCTTTCCAGACGATGACCCTGCGGTCGTAGGAGCAGGACGCCAGGACGCTGCCGTACATGGGGTGAGCCCAGGCCACCTGCCACACTGGGCCCTCGTGCCTGCAAGGGAGGGGGTCGGGGTCGGCTCAGAGGGCTGGGGCGCCTACCCTGCCAGGCACTGTGTAGGGCAGAAATGAACGGTCTCCTTGGCAGGCTGCTGCAATGTCTGCCCAAGAATTTCAAAAGGAGAGCCACAGGACGCGCAGCTCTTGCTGGCTGGCACTGGCTGGTCAGGCCACCCGCACTCATGGCCTTTGGGCTCCCTGTGCCTGCTAGGCAGGAAGGCTGCTTGCTCGGGTGCAGCGGGCGCAGCCTGTTCCCGCCGGCGCCGCACCGGAGCACACCAGGCGGCCTGCCCCGCATGCTCAGTGAACACCCGCTTCCCAGAGGCCCTCCTCCACAGGAGGCAGCCCGGTTTTCCAGTGCCATCCCCACTGCCTCTCATAAGGTATGGCCTGCGCCTCTCCCTGGCCTTGTTCACGCACATGGGCCAGTCCTCAGTCCATACTCTGTGAAGCAGCTCTGGCAGGGAGGGGAGCGCCTTCCCATCACCGGCAGCTTAACTGGTGGTGTGGTCATGCGTGCTGGCGTGCGTGTCATCCCGGGGCTAGCTCGCGTCCTCTGAGCTCAAGGCTCAGCCTCACCGTGCAGGCAGCTAACCTCACCTGGCAGCTCTGAGCAGCTCTGAGCACAGACACCGACGGACACATAAGGCGCCTTTCAGACCCACTGTCCCAACAGAGAGACTTCCTTTGTTTTCTTTAATTCTGAGCAACTACCCGGATTCCTCCTTTGTTTTGAGACAGGGTCTCCCTGTGTAAGCCAGGCTGGCTCAGACTTCACAACCCGCCCGTCTCTGCCTTCAGAGTGCTGGGACCATGCGCACGCACCATCACACCTAGCTTTGCACCTGTGCAGCCTGCCCTTTCGGGAATCCTTCTGTGAAGGAGGCTTGCGAAAATCCCACTATCTCGAAATGTATCCAAATGTTAAGAAACAATGTATAAAGAGGCGATGGCAGGAAGCGATGAACTTGGGCGGCAGGTCTTACTACCTCGGGCAATTTCAAAGTTCTGATGCGGTTCAACATTCCGCGTATCAATATTCTGAGACAGCGGAACAACTCATCTAAGATGAAAATTCCCATCACTTCTGTGTGTGACAAAGCGAGAGGCACTACAAAGCTGTGGCTCGAGGAGATGCTACCCAGAGAACGCACGCCAGAGCTCTCCCCGCCGCGGCTCCCCCACTGCTCAATCTGCCCAGGAAGCCCTTGGATACCGTGCAAGCCGGGTTACAAGCCTCAGCTCAGTGAATCGCTGCGGGCTGGGGAGGGGGAGAAGTGGCCGTGCAGCCGAGCCAGGGCCCCTCAGCGCCTGCCTTGGTAGGGACAAGGGAGAACTGAACGTCCGCAAACGCCTGCCAGGCACGGGCGGGACGGGACTCACGGGAGCGCTCACCTCTGGTGAGTACAGTGGGCTGTGGCGCCCAGCCTGACGGTCCTGCTCCCCAGGAGGGAGGCAGACTAGCCCTGCTGCGGCCGAGCACAGCTACCTGCCCTGCCGCACTGTCTTCTAGTGGACCGGGTGGCAGAGCTGGTGCTCACACCTGGCTCCGCCCATGCGGTGAGCCACACTGCTGCTGCAGGCGCAGGGAGGCTGGCACGGACACATCCATTCTTCCCTCGCCTCCCGGAGCCCCGCCCCCACCTACCCTCGGAGGTCGGCGATGAGAATCTGCCCTCCGTTGCGCACATCAAAGATCTTGACGGACCTGTCAGAGGAGCAGGTGGCCAGGCGGGTGCCATAGTAGTCCATCTGGGCGTCGTGCTGCAAAGAGAGGACAGCGTGGGAGGCGCCTGCGGGCGGGGCCCGGTGTGGAGATCAGTCTCAATGAAACATCACCACCAGGCAAGAAGGGAGCGTGGCAGCCTCTGCCAGCCACTGTCTTCCTAGTTAAACCATTTCCTCTCTTTGTGGCTGTACTGGGGCTAGACTCGGGGGGGCCTAGCACTTGCTAGGCAAGCACTCCACACTCGAGCCGCGTCCCCAGTGGACTCTGTCAAGCCCTGCACAGGCGCCTTCCGATCCCGCCGAGGGGCATGGGGAGGGGGAGGTTGGGAGGGGGAAGCTGACCTAGACACCCTCTTCCTTTGGGACAGGCGCTGCAGGCTACCGTGGGAGATGCCCCGGGACAGCCCAGCCACAAGCCAAGGCTGATGCTGAGAGCCAGCAGGTCGTCGGGGGTGCCCTGTGGGCTAGACACAGGGCTCCTCTCCACAGAGGCCCTGGATCCTTTGAGCACATTGCTGCTAGAACTTGACTCCCACCAACGGGAGCAAAGCCCTGAGCGTCACCAAGGGACCATGTTCTTTGAGGTTGGGTGTCTGCTGCCCCAGCTCTACCCCTCTCTACCCCTCCCTCCTGCTGGCTGGTGTTTCAACAAATGCCACTCCCCCCCCCCCCCCCCCCCCCGTCATCCCTCCTTGGGGATTTCAGTCCCCAGGAGCAACTGTTACCTTTCAAAGGAAGCTACTGCCTCGACATTCCACTCTCCCCTCCCTACCAGGACGCCTCTGACCCTCCAGCCGCCTGCTTTCTTGCAAGGCTGGCAGGGCAATAGACTCCAAAGTCCTTGTCCCAGAGCAGAGCAGAGCGGAGCAGAGCAGAGCAGAGCAGAGTGGGGCAAAAGGGCGAGAGTACCTGAGATCTAAACGCTCCATCTCCTCAGCTTATCTGCTGTGAGCCTTTGACCTTGAGTTTCCTTATCTGTGTGTATGTTGCTCTGGGACTTGAACTCAAGGCCCAGCACTCTACCACTTGAGCCACAGATTCACTTCTTTTTGTTGGTTAACTGGAAAGAAGAATCTCACACATTTTCCTGCCTGGGCTGCCTTTGGACCGTGATCCTCAGATCTCAGCCTCCTGAGTAGCTAGGATGACAGGCGTGAGCCACCATTGGGTTTCTTTTTTTTCTTTTTTTTTTGGTCGGCCGTGGGGCTCAAACTCTGGGCCTGGGCACTGTCCCTCAGCTCTTCAGCTCAAGGCGAGCGCTCTACCACTTGAGCTACAGCGCCACTTCCGGTTTTCTGGTGGTTTATTGGAGATAGGAGTCTCACGGTCTCTCCTGCCCGGGTTGGCTTTGAACCGCGATCCTCAGATCTCAGCCTCCTGAGTAGCTAGGATTACAGGCGTTGAGCCACCAGCGCCCGGCTGGGTTTCTTTATTTTAATGGGCTCCTGACTGTATTTGCTTCTAGGGGAGTTGCAGTGTGTCTCAACTGTTCCTCAAACTCTAACCAGCAAGCAGAGAGCATGTCCGCTAGTTTTCCCATGAAGAAACTGAGGCTGGCTCTCAAAAGGACACTCAGACCTTATCTTCTGCCCCGCAGGACCATTCAGGGATCACTCTAACGGGTGAGCTTCTTGGATACTCAAAAATACCTGCTGGGGACAAGTTGTAAGGGCAGGAACCCTGAGTGCAACACTAGAGCCACCTGACCCGGCTGTGCTCAGAGGCTGCTGGAGCAGCCTTTCTGGATAGGGACTCTACCATTCCCCAAAGCCCTGCCATCTTAGGCTGCAGGCTCAAAGGCCTGCTCTGGCCTGCTGTCTGCACTGGTCCCAGACAGCTCTGCCTCAGCCTTCCTCTGTGGCTGCCCTCTAACATCTGCTGACTTTCTTCCCAATGGGACTAAAAAGTGATAGGAAGAACTAAGTGCTGGCGGCTCACACCTGTAATCCTAGCTACTCAGGAGGCTGAGATCCGAGGTTGGTGGTTCAAAGCCAGTCAGGGAAGAAAAGTCCTTGTGAGACTCTTATCTCCAATAAACTACTCAGAAAAAGCCAGAAGTGGCGCTGTGGCTCAAATGGTAGAGCGCTAGCCTTGAGCACAAAGAGGCTTGGGGACAGCACCCAGGCTCTGGCCTCAAGCCCCAGGACTGGCCAAAAAACAACAAAAAAATGACAGGAAACTCTTCGTCCTCCTGGCCACAGTTCCAGAGCGCGAGGCTCAGTGTGGTGCTCAAAGACCAAGAGCCCTAAACTACACACAACCCCTGAGGTTCCACCGCAGACACTGTCAGAGTTCCGCCAACGGAGGAGGATGGCAGGGACGGTGTCCGCATGCCTGAGGCTACAGCATGACTGGCAAGCACTGCAGGGCTGTGCCTGACTCATAAATGCCCGACAGGAAAGCGTCACGAAATGCCCACACACACAGCCCAGGACGGCTGAAAAGATACTTACAATCATGTCCTCATGGGACGTGTCCACAGTGTTAATTACCGACACCTAGAACCAAAGACAAGGTGGCAAATTATCTGACAGGAGTTAGAATGCAGTCATCTCATTACAGCCACAATTGTTCTTCAACCTGAGGGTGTGTATTTGTTCCCTTCCTCATTCCTTCCACACAGAAGAAACTGACCATTTGACTATTCACTGAATGAATAAATGAACAAAACCTGCTTTTTTTCCCCCCTCACTCAACTACTATTCTCTTAAATTCTGGGCTAGAAAAAAGGACTAAAAAGAAGGTTTCAATATGGAACTGATATTTCTCCCCATCCCCCCCACTTCACCCATCCTAGCACAAATCCTCATTACAAAGTCCAACTTTTCAGGGCCAGGAATGCTTGCACACACCTGTAATCCCAGGACTCAGAAGGCTGAGACTCTTATCTCCAATTAGCCACCAGAAAACCAGAAGTGGCGCTGTGGCTCAAGTGGTAGAGCACTAGCCTTGAGCTGAAGAGCTCAGGGACAGCACCCATGCCCAGCGTTCAAACCCCACAACAATAACAACAACAAAAATTGTGCCAGCTGGGCACCGATGATTCTGATTCACGCCTGTAATCCTAGCTGTTCAGGAGGCTGAGATATGAGGATCGCGGTTCAAAGCCAGCCCGGGCAGGAAAGTCCGTGAGACTCTTATCTCCAATAAAAAACACTAGAAAACCAGAAGTGGCACTGTGGCTCAAGTGGTAGAGTGTTTGAGCTGAAGAGTGCAGAGACAGCACTCAAGTCCAGAGTTCAAACCCCACGACCGACCAAAAAATAAATAAAAAAATTGTGCCAAGGGCTGGGAAGGTGGCTCAGTGGTAGAGAGCTTGCCTTGCATGCCTGAGGCCCTGGGTTCGATTCCTCAGCACCACATAAGCAAAATGAAAAAAGCCGGAAGTGGCGCTATGGCTCAAGTGGTAGAACGCTAGCCTTGAGCTGAAGAGCTGAGGGACAGCGCCCAGGCCCAGAGTTCAGGCCCCACGACCGGACCCAAAAAAAAAAAAAAAAAAAAAAAATTGTGCCAAGAAGTAGAGTTGTGGCTCAAGCTGTGGGTGCTCACCTTGAGCTGAAAAGCTGAGGGCCAGCGCCCAAGCCCAGAGTTCAAGCACCACTGACAAAAAAAAAAAAAAAAAAAAAAGTTTGGGCTGGAAAGGTGGCCCAGTGGTAGAGTGCTTGCCTTGCATGCATGAGGCCCTGGGTTCGATTCCTCAGCACCACATAAGCAAAAAGCCGGAAGTGGCGCTGTGGCTCAAGTGGTAGAGCGCTAGCCTTGAGCTGAAGAGCTGAGGGACAGTGCCCAGACCCAGAGTTCAGGCCCCACAACTGGACCCCCCCCCAAAAAAATTGTGCCAGTCCTGGGACTTGAACTCAGGGCCTGGGCCTTTTCCTTAAGCTTTTTTTGCACAAGGTTAGCATTCTACCACTTGAGCTATACCCTACTTCCAGCTTTTTTGGTAGTTAATCAGAGATAAGAATTTCACAGACTTTTCTGCCTGGGCTGGCTATGAACCTGGATCATTACAGCTCATCCTCCTGAGTAGCTAGGGTTATAGGTGTGAGGCACCAGTGCCCACCTGGGAAATGATTTTGTATTTTATTCATTTATACCTTTTCTTTCCAGTTAACTAAAGATAAGAGCTTCATACACATTCCTGCTTCCCTCTGGCTTTGAACTTTGATCCTAAACTCAGCCTCCTGCGTGGCTAGAATTATAAGTGTGAGTCACTGGCTCCCAGCTTTGAATTTGCTTTTTTTTTTTTTTCCCCTTGCAGTACTGGTACACGAACTCATAGACTCACACTTTTGCTTGGCTTTCTGGTTCATGGTTGTTGCTGTACTACTTGACACACATCCCACTCATGGCTTTTTGATAGCTAAGAGATAAGAGTTTCTCTAATTTGTCTGTTTTGGATGGCTCTGAACTATGATCCTCAGAATTAGTAGGATTATAGGTGTGAACCACAGGCACCTGACAGGTGGTTTTATGGGTCACCGAAGGGACCTGGAGAGAACTGTGTGTACTTCTGACACTGTCACCTGAGTGAGCCTCACTTCTCAACACTCAGTCCTGATTTAAATTCCTTAGCATATGTCCTACCGCGCACCCGGAGATTGTCTGCTCGTTGTTAGTAAGTAGTACAGACAGTTCCCCCTCCCGAATCTCACAAATTACGAGTCGATGCAGAATATCGAGCACAAGAGGAGCAGGGCACAGGCCGGGAGAGGGATTGAACGCCCAGCCCCGACTTCCCATTCATTCGCTCAACGAGGAAGAGCGCGGGGAATACCACGGAGATCAGAAACCGCTCAGCGCCCGTCCTCGGGCACCCCCTCTGCTCGTCTCCCCACAGGTCCCGGGGTGCCCACTCATGTGGGGCTCGGGGAAGGAGGGCCGCAGCAGGGGCGGCGCCGCTCAGCAGGCCGGCGTGAGCGGCACGCGGGCCGTACGCAGGATCCCTTCCATCTGCCTCTTTCCCCCGCTGTACCAGGAAGTCAGCGCGGGAGGCGGCGGGACGGAGGCGGCCGCGGCGAGGCCGCCGTCCCGGGCACTTCCGCGGCCTCCCTCTCCGGGAGGGCCGCAGGGACGGGGCGGTGCGGGGCGCCGGATGGCCTCCGCCAGGGCCTGGCCTCACCGCGGGGTCCCCATCGTGCCGGTCTCCCAACACTCACCATCGCTGCGGTGGCGCCGACTCCCGGTTTCAGACGTGGCAGCTCCCGGCGGCGCCTCCGGACGGCTCACTTCCGGTGCCGGGCTGGCTCTCCGTCGCGCCGTTGCTACGGAGCTTCCGGGCAGCAGCACACCGGACCCACACAAAGGTTCCGGGCTTCCCCGAGGCCGCGCCCTTTCTTCACAGGCCCGCCCATTACAGACCACGCCCCCCGAGGAGGGCACGCCCCCCGAGGAGAGGCACGCCCCCGAGGAGGGACACGCCCCCGTGAGGCCCCGCCCTCCAGCGGCCGCGGACCCAGCCCGACCCGCGGGGTTGGGATTTTGTTGCCACGGCGACCCCGGTCCGGGGGCTTTGGAACCCGAAGCTCTGGCGAGCCGGCCGCCCTCGCCTCCCCGCGCCCGTGCCACCGCCAGCTCCGCGGAGCCCGGGGTCTGGAACCCAGCGAGCGGTGGTCGCCGTGGAGACGTTAGGACTCCCCACTCCAGGGCAGGCCTCAGGCCGCACCCCGGCCTCGCTCCCACCTCAGCTCAGGATGGGGGACGGGAGGAGGGGTGCGGAGAGCAGAGCAGGCCGCGGGGCCCCCTGGGAGAACCTCTGACCTTAAGGGTGACAAGGTCAAGTCACTTCCATCATTTTCCTTCAGCGGAAAACGAGGACCGAGAGCATGTTAGATAGATGAGCAGAGCACACAGGGAAGGCATAATTGGAATAAAAGGCATCTCCTGGTGCAAACAAGGGTGTTCAGGGAACGGAGAGCCGGGCACCAGTGCCTCACGCCTCGGAGGCTGAGATCTGAGGATCGTGGTTTGAAGCCAGACTGGGCAGGAAGGTCCTTGAGGATCTCACTTCCAATGCACCAGCAAAAAAAGCTGTAGTGGAGCTGTGGCTCAAGTGATAGAGTGATAGTCTTGTGCACAGAGAGGCTCAGGGACAGCGCCCGGGCCCAGAGTTCAAGCCCCAGGATTGGAAAAAAAAAAATCATGTAGGCAGCAAAGGTTAGTGATGTGACGTTTTGTACTTGTGGCATTGCCTTGGCCACTGATTTTTCAGAGTAGGGACGGCCTGCCCTGTAGTACTGTCTCTAAAAGCTGATGCTGAGATTCAGTGAGAAGACCTGGAATTGGGTGCACAGAACTCCCAAGTGTTGGATCAAGGCTGAAAATGGTTCCTGGCTCTCGCATGCTGCTTTTCCACAGTGCCTGCTCTGTGCAGGTTTGCAGAGGTCAAACTCCTAGGGCACCAGCCTCCCCTCTGCCTCATTGCTCCGCAGTGTCCTAGTTCCCCATCCCTCCCTCTCCTTTATTCCAGACCCCAAATTCATGTCTTTCTTAGCTTTTTCCCACATGTGCCTCTACCTCCCGGCCACCTGCCTCTGACCTTCTCCTGAGCCCCCGTGCCCCAAGCCTTCCTTTCTGAGATGTTCAGCCAGCCCTGGTGGGTTCGTGGCTCACGGCTGTTAAACTTGCCACCCTCCAGAGGCAAGGTGCCTTTCCCAACCACACACTCGACTTCGCTGAGTTCAATCCACCAAGGGTGGATTCCCCGCTGTTCTCGGAAAAAGGTCTTGGGATGGGTACCGTGCCTGCGTTTCCACGTGTGCGTTTATTATTATTGCTCAGTTATAGTGTTGAAAGGCAGACAAATCCCATTCATTACAAATAGCACAAGCCAGAGATACAGAGAAATAAAGAGTGTACAATAAGAGCACAGTCACTTTCCAGTCCCAGAGCTCTCCCCCACCCCCAGAGCCCTGGCAGCTTCGTGGAAGCCGCATTGCCTCCTCGCTCCTCTGTGATAAAAGATGTGCAAGTAAGAGTTAGCCAGTGTGGGGACCCCAGAGGGGACAGGCTGGGGAGAAAGAGCACCACAGACGTTACAAAACACACCGAGGGGCTGCAGGACGGTCCAGAGCAACCTGGAACCTCTCCTTTTTGGGAGGAGGGAGTGAAGATGCTGAAGACCCGGGGAGACCCTGACCCCAAAACAAAGTGGAAGGGCTTGATGCCTGCCAACTTCCTGTTGTCTGATCCTGTGGAAGGCCCCGGAGCACCCCCCCCCCCCGCTGTTGGGTATGTACAGAGTATGTACTAGGGTGGCAGTTAGAGGTGGATGGGGAAAATGGGGGCCAGGATGAGGGTGCTGAGACCATCCAGACAAGAATTTTCTGCATCCTCTAAAGGGCTGAAGCTCAGAATCAAAGAACAAGTAGAGGTGACCCCAACAAAACAAACAAAGGGCGGATGGGAAAGGAGAGGCCGGCAGTGTAGCTCTCTATGCTAGGCATTGTGGGGCGGCTCTCGGGGCTCCGGCTCCAGCTCCAGGGGGGCCCTTCTTACCATGGGGACAGGATGGAGGGAGGGGTGACCTAGCACAGTCTCGGGAGGTGACTCTGGTCCCCAGACTAAGGTGGAGTGCGGGCTTGCTGGCTTCTGACAGCCTCGCACTTACGGGGACAGGTGAAAGGATGGCCAGCGACTCGGGGTGACCGATCTGTCCCTTCTGGCAGGTGCTCTGCACGTGGTGGTCCCGAGCAGGCAGTAGCGACAGTGGGGGGAGACAGGGCATGCACAGTGCTGGGGCTCAGATGTGGGGTGGGAGCGGGGCCGAGCCTAGAGGACTTGGAAGAATCTGAGCTTTCCCGTCAGAATAACTGACTTCTGCACAGGAAGAGTGAAAGGGGCTCGTCTCCATCCAGTGAAAGATTCTAACGTGGGGGTAATGACAGCTGGTACCAGTGCCACGCTGAGGAGAAGAGGAAGCCTGGAAGCTGGCCCCTCCATGGGGGACGACGGCTGGGGAGGAGAGCTGGGTGCCAAGGAGGGACCGGGAAGACAGGCTGTGAGCCCCAGCCGGCTGTGGGCCGGGCAGCATCATCAGCCCCTTCTCAGTACTCTATGATGCTGGGGCGGGGCGGCAAGGGACTGGGACAGGGCGGTGGAGCAGTGGCAGCTGTTCTGAGTCTGGAAAGCCCTTGCGGAGGGGCGGCTCCCGCTCCCTGCTCCTCGACAGGCCACTGACTGGGGTCCCGGAGTGCGGCCCTGGCTTGGCCCTCTTCCTTGGGATAAGGGGAGATGTTAGAGTTGAACCCCAGGGCAGAAAAGAAGGGGGCATGGTCTCCCTAGAAAAGAGCTTACCTCCCAGAGGGCAGCTTTCCTAGATTTTCTTTCTTTCTTTTTTGTTTTGCCTTTGAAACCACAGACAGAACCACCGCGTGGGGCGGGAGGCAGCGGCTGGAAGCAGTAACCATTGCATAGTGGTAAATGAACAGAGACGGTGAGCTCTTTATTTACAGTTATTGTCTAGATAAAAAAATTCATAAAAACAGATGAATGGTCATAAATTATTGACCCCCTAATGGGGTGAACTGCCAAAACGTACCCCATGCTGCTAGATAATAGGACGCAGAGTGCAAGCTTTGTGTACTACAGTGAAGACGGACACACCGTTCCCTGTGTGCGTAGTGCACGCGTGGGTGGATGTGTGCAGGTGTGTGACCGAGAGGCGTCTGCGGGTCTGTGTGTATGCGCACATGGGCGTGCACGCGTGTGTGATCAACCATCATCCTTGACAAAGAGAGACCACTAGCAAGGGCGCGGGCCTCCTCAGTACCTTCTGTGGCTCCTGTCCCCCCAAGCTGGCTTCTGTGTTCCTGCGTCTCTGCTCCAAGATCCTAGGGAACCGGGTGTTGTCGTGGAATGAGGTCACCGTGCGTGGAGACGTGATCGCGGGAAGAGGAGAAGTGCACCCAGACACAAAACAGAAACAAGCCACCGTGTTCAGTTCCAGGGGCGCCCCAGGTTCCTTTCCTTCCTCAGGCGGGGGGTGGGGGGCTGGCTTTGGTGGTGTTTGTAGTAGAATCCAATCAGCAAATCCAAAGGCTGGTGTCCCTCTGGGACTAGGTACATTCGGAGACCTTCGCGTGACCTTCGGAGCCCTTCGCGGCCTTCCAGTGGTGCTCTTCACCCAGAAGGTCTTCCTTATAGGAAGATTTTGCCAGGTGGGATGGGCTGACTTTGAACTCCAAACCCATCAAGGTTTGTTTTGTTTTCCACAGCTGTGCAGACGTGGCCCTCCCAACTGACTATGGCTCTTTTCCCGGGTGGCTCTCATCTGGTGAGCGGAAGAGTCCTCTGGCCTGGGGGTGGGGGTGGGGCAGCTGTGCGGAGGGTCCGTGTGAAGAATGGATTTTGCAGGCGAGGTGGAGTGTTTGGTTTTCCTGGAAGCATGGGACATTATCGATCATGGTATTCAAAATGTCTTTTGCACTGTACAAGTTTATGGAAAAAGATCATATGCTGAAAAGTCTCAAAGCAAACTTTGTATTAAATACAAAAGTTCTTTTATGAAAAAAGCTGAGACCCACAAAGTGCTTAGCAGTTAAGAAGCTGACAGACAATTAAATAAGCTCTTATTAAGTGAGATTACTAGTGCCGTTATTGTCTGGGGGGTGGGGTGGGGATAGCCACCTTTTCTCACCTGTGAGATGGGGAAGGGTGCAGAATGGCTTTCTGTCTGGGAAAGCAAGACTTGTTGTTAAAAGGCTACAGTATATATTGTGACTACAGGAAGACAATTTGGTTTCTTTTTTTAAAAAAATCACACTGAATACATCTCAATATACACATCATAAGGTTCATTCGGATCTAAATAGTGCAGAGAAGGCAAATCTTCAAAAATAAAAAAGCAGCAAGCTATACGCCAACTCTCATCCCATAGACCAACAGCTCCGCTGGCCCTCTCTCTCTCTCTCTCTCTCTCTCTCTCTCTCTTTCTCTCCTCTTTCTTTATAAGTATAAGAAATAAACTAAATTCCTAACTAAAAAAAAATCAACACAATAGCATTTATATCTTAACACTACCTCAACCTCTGGATAGACAGTGCCAAAGATAACTTGTTTTTTGTTTTTGTTTTTTAACGCTCTTGGTAAACTCAAATGAGTTTCATTGAGAGAGAAGTCTTCCCCTGGTGCTTTGCGGGATCCGCACGTGCGCTGGGTCCAGGAAAGCTTCTCTCCTCTTCTCCTTCGTCTACAGAGCGGGGTGTGTGGGGGGGGTCGTGTTCCTCCACTTCTGGCTTCTGCCTGAGCTTCTTGTGGTAGTGACGTCATTGAATGGAAATAGCAGGCAAAAAACATGGCCATTGTAAGAAAATCAAGAATGCAATCCAGGGCAAATGTCTGTTGGGGCTGAGCTGCTCTTAAACTGTACAAATAGCCAAAGATGTTATCTACAGGGTTGTAAACAAATTACATTCTTCTTTTTTGTTTTTTTTTTTAGGACATAAATAAGTTAAAATAGAGCAATTTAAGCAGAAACAAGGCAACATGCCGGCAAAGAAACTTTATAGATCCATGTATATATATTTATATAATATATATATATATATATCTACCTATCTATATGGACGTATTCAGTCTTGGAGGAGCATACGTTGATATAGATAAACAAAGAAATGGATATAACCTCGTGAGTGTCTATGGATTTCTTGGGTTCCATTGGTGCTAATCTACGAGGCAAGTTAAACTCTGCAATTTCGAAACAAAAAAAAAGTTATTAAATTAATCTATACAACTGGACCCATGCTGTGCAAGCATTTTTTTTTTCTCAAAAACTCACAGATCAGTGAATTGGATAAATAGTCTCAGAAAAGAGTCTTGTTTGCTGTTCCCACCTAAGAAAACAAACCACCCCTCCCTCCTCAACCCCTCCCCCAGAACCAACCTGGGGGGGGGGGAGGACGGGAAGTGTCCAGTACATTCATGCGTGGGGGAGGGGGGAGCCGTGGTGGCCGGAGCAGGTGCACGGCTGGCCCCATGTCTGTGGGTGGGGGGGAGTCAGGAAGGGCTTGTTCTGGGACAATCCCACTTGTTGGCTCCTGATGTCCCTCCCCGCCCCCCAGGGGACCCTGCCCCTTGCAGGGTTTGAAAAGAGTTCAAACAGCATCGCAGCCAGAGAGAAAGGGTCTGTGGGTGAAGCTGAGTCCCTCTCAGGTAGCTTTCCTGCTCTCGCTCCTTGCTGTGCGGTGAGTGGCGCCTGGGGCGCTGCCCGGAGGCGGGGGCAGGCGGCGGGCGGTCCTGGAGGACGGGCCTGGGGGCTCAGCTAAAGCGACGTCTCCAGGCTGTGGATAGGGCTCCCTGGACTTGAAGAGGTAGCTGATTTGCTCGTGTCGGTGGTCAGGTTGATCCCGCTGTCGATGGCGCTGTTGTTCTTGTTGAGCGAGGACGGCGGGCTCGAGTTCTGCTTGAGGGCCCCATCTTCTTCCAGGTCGGTGTCGTCGATGAGGGGGATGTGGGGCTGGGGGTCTTCGATCCGGAATTCGGGATGAGCCATGAAGTTATGGATGGAGGTTCGAGACTCAGGCTTTTCTAACCCTTCGTAGAGAGAGCTACGGAACGCCTTCACCACGCGGATCTGCAAAGGGAAACACGTGATCAGGGAGGGGGCACGGCCTGGCCTGGCCGGGACTGCAGGTGGCAGGTTGGGGGCGTGGAGGAGGAGAGGGCAGGAGGAGGGCTCAGGACAAGCAGGCTGCAGCCCGCAGTCAATGGTGTGATGGAGGGAGGGGGGGGAGGGAGGCGGGCTCAGGTGGTGCGTCCATGAGTTTGGGTTTTGAGTGGCTTTGGTTTGGGCCAGAACTCAGTTATTAGTACTATGACGAAGGTGCTGTGCACAGTAGCAGAAGGGAGTTAGAGTCCACTCTGGAGGGCACCCGACCTAAGTGAGAGACTTCAGGAGAGCCTTGTTGATGTTAAGCCATGTTCAGCCTTGCAGCGAGGGGTGGGCTGGGGAGGGAGAGGCTATTTGAAAGCAAATTACTCTTTAAAATAAAAAAAAAACAAGCATACACACAATTAAAAACAAAACAACGAAAACCCCCAAAGCCCAACCAAACCACACAGAGCAGGTGACAGTGAAGGTGACACAGGCAGGGCACGGATGGGAGAGACAGGAGGGGCACATGGAAGCAAAGCGGTAAGCGACCCAAGCAACTCAGGGCTTCTGAAGGGCAGAGCAGAGGCAGCCAGAAAGCACGGGGCGGGGGGGGGGGGGGGAGGGGAGCATGCCACAGTGGGTAGGGCAGGAGCCACACAGCACACACACACACACACACACAGAGACAGACAGACGGCCACACTGACACTTGGATGCCTGGACAATGTGAACAGAGGTCGGTTTTTGTACCCAGCATTTCTTTCCTTCATGCATTTGGGAGGTAAACACTCGAGTATAGACTGAAAGCCCTGGCCAGACAAGGGCACTTGCTTTTCTTTTTTTTTGGGGGGGGTCCCCTATTTCCTGGGGGAAAGGGGGAGAGGTGCTTTGTCTATCTCTGGATTCATGCTTTAAAAATACAAAACCAAACAACGAGGCCAGAATCGGATGGCCAGACCCAGCCCAGGGGGGTTGGCTTGGTGAGGATCTAGGTCACAAGATGGTATGTCTAGCTGTGAACCATGGGTCCTGGGCCTCAGTTTTTCCCCCTGAAGAATGGGAGCCTGCACCTGGGTCTCTGAGGCTGGAGGACAGAACTAGACTTGGAAAAGGAACAGCAGATGCTTTCGCTTGGGCTGTGGCCAGCCTGGCGCCTCGGGTGGTGCTCCGTCCTGCCTTCCTGGGGTAAGGGGAACAGGAGTGTCTCTGTCCTGGGGTCTTCTCAGCTCAGAGCAGAGAGAGAGGTGGGGAAGGCAGGTGGCCCTGAGTGGTGGGGGCTGAGCTTTGGTGGCTGAGGCGTGGGTCTCTGGGCTGGGGCAGGAGGTCCTTGGGACAGCAGGGGCGGCATGAGGGGGTGTATGGTCGTGTGGAAGTCCTGGGAGTCCCAGACTTGTGCTCAGCTAAACCATGGGGATTCCTCTGTGGAGCACGGTGAGGGAACCCCTTCCCCATGCAGGGGAAGGGTGTAGATGGCTGTGCGGGATGACTCTGTCTCTGCTGAGCCGGAGACTCCTCTTTTTCTTTCTTTCTTTTTTTGGTCAGTCCTGGGGCTGGAACTCAGGGCCTGGGCATTGACCCTGAGCTTCTTTTGCTCAAGGTTAGCACTCTATCACTTGAGTCACAGCGCTACTTCCGGCTTTTTCCCCCCTCCGTTTATATGGTACTGAACCCAGGGCTTCATGGATGCTAGGCAAGCACTCTACCACTAAGCCACATCGCCAGCCTCCAGGTCCCTGTTTCTAAGGCTCACTGAAGGCGCCTCTGCCAGCTAAGCCAGAGGGCAGACAGCTCAACTTGATCTTCACCAGTCAACGAGCTTGGGTTTGTGCAACATTCTAGGCTGTGATAGTGTTTCCCTGCCAATTAACTTCCCTCCTTTGCTGTCGGGCAGTAGTGATTAATTAGCTGCCTTCCGCTTGTCTTTAAAAAATTAATATCTTTAAATAGTTGAGGTTTCAATTTAATATGTATATACATAAGTATATATATATGTATATATATATGTATATATATATATATATATATACATATATATATATATATATTTGTGCTGGTACTTAGGCTTGAACTCAGAGCCTGGGCATTGCCCTTGAGTTTTGTTTTTGTTTTTTCTTGGTCATGGGACTTGAACTCTTGGCCTGGGCGCTGTCCCTCAGCTCTTCAGCTCAAGGCTAGTGCCCTACCACTTGAGCCACAGGGCCACTTCCTGCCCTTGAGCTCTTTTGCTCAAGGCTAGCACTATATTGCTTGAGCCACAGCTCCATTTCCAGCTTTTGGTGGTTAATTGGAGATAAGAGTCTCACAGACTTTCCTGTCTGGGCTGGCTTTGAACTGGGATCCTCAGATCTCAGCCTCCTGAGTAGCTAGGATGACAGGCATGGGCCATTGGCGCCTGGCTCAATACATCAGTTTATAAATGTAATGCATCTGATCAATGTCACTCTTCCCGTCATTCTTTTATAAGGCACCTCTGTCCCTTGTCCTTTGTGCTGGAGACTCCGGGGAGCCCAGCCTCACTTGTGGGAATCGTGCTTTAAATAAGGGCACTAGGAGCCAGCCGGATGGGGCCTCTGTCCTGATTCTTTGTATGGTAGAGCCACTTTCGATGCCCTGAGCTACCTCTGCCAGACTGCCTGGTCCTGCCTCTGCAGCGGCGACTATGGCTCTGATCTCCATTGCATCTGAATACGTGGAAACAAACTAACATGCAAAAGGCACGGAGGCCTCAGTGTTCCCATCTGTCACATGGGGATAATGACCGCTGTGGCTGTCCGGCCCTAGGGCTCGGCACAATGATAAAACGGGCTGGAGAAAGCACGTGTGTGGGTGTGGGGGGGCGGGGGGGGGAGACGTGGTAGGCCTCTGTCATGTGACTGACAATGCAGGGGAGACACACAATGAGATGGAGCCCTCCGCCCGCCCTCTGGCATGGAGACGACAGAAAGAATGAGCTGTTGGGACAACACTGGGGCGAGGCCAGTGGGGCCCCGCCAGGCATCTCAAGTCTACTTCGTTCTCTGCGGCTGAAATAGAGAAAAAAAATCTAAGCAGAAAAAACCCCACACTCCCAGACGCTTCCTTCTCCCTCCCTGCCTGGCATAAAGGAGGTATTTGGGGCAGAAGCCGAGTTGGGGGGGGGGCAGGAAGGGATGGACAGGAAGGGAGCTGGCGGGTAAGACTGCAGACATTTGGGTTCATCTATCTATGCACGGGGCGGGGCGGGGAGCCCTGGGCCCTGCTGAGATGGGTCCCCACATACTCGAATGTTTACCCGGCTTCAAGGAAGCCAAGAGGCTGGGTTTGATTCACATTCATTTCAGGCTCAAGGTTAAAGACTCACAACCTCTTTTAATTTCACTCTCTCTTGCTGAACTCTGTGTCCAGGGTTGTCTAGCCCTCTAGGGAAACAAACACAGGGAATATTCAGACAGCGGGGAGGTCCGGGGGCCCTCCCCCCCAAGTCCTGAAAGCCATTTGCGATTTTTAGTCACCAAAAAAACCCCCAAACACCCAAACAAACGCTAAGAGCGCCCAGCTTTCCTTCCTGGCTCCTTCTGTCTGATTTCTCTCCCTGACAGCACCGACTCCTCACCCGAGGACCCTTACAGCCCAGAGTCTGAAGGGGGTTGCGGGGTGTCCTGTGTCTTGAGGCATAGCACCCACAGTTTGGCTCGGGGGCCTGCTCTACTGGGTCTGGAGGACTCTCCGGATGGAGGACCGCAGACTTGCTAAGGCCAAAGACGGCTGAGGGGGAGTCAGGGATCTGAGGGATCTGAGGCAGGAGAGACGGGGCCGGGGTGTCGGGGCCGAGCACCGTCCGGGCGCCTCCCGTTCCTGCACGGGGAGCTGAGGTCCCTGAAGCGGCTCCGCCTTCCCTGGCCTCCACACCCAGGAGGAGACTACAGGCCTGGGACATGCAGCCTCCACGCCCAAGGCCTGAGGACCCGCCCAGGACGAGTGATGAGTTGAGGTGTGTGGGGTAGTAAGAGGGGCTTTGGAGACAGACCTGCTGTTCCGACCTCCCTCCCCGTCCGTCCCTCGCCATCTATGGCCTGCACGCTCTCTGCTTGGATTTTGGCTGTGAAGGGGAGGCAGCTCTAGAAACGCTGAGTGTGGCTCAAGTGTGTGCCATACCGGGTGCCAGCGAACCCCTGGGAAAAGCCAACTAGCTTTTGTGTACGTGGGTGGAGAGGAGGGTGCCAGGTCCTTCCTGGGCTCCCGGGACCTGCCTGATCACACGTCCCACGTCCGATGGGCACCTGTCTGCCGTCATCGTCACTGTCGGTGCTGGGGGTGGACGTGCGGCTGGGCAGGGTTTTCCTCACCTCCCTCCGTGTCAGGAGTTAGAGTCAGCCCCAACGCAGGCTGTCCTGTTCTAGGCCTCTGGGGTCAACTCGGTAACTCAGGGGCCGGGGCCGGGGCCGGGGCTGGATTCTTTGGTAGCTGCATAGCTGTCTGCTCTGCTACAGACCCCAGACGATCCCACTCAGACTGTGGGTGCCACACCTGTGTCTCCTCCCTCCCCCCCCCCCCCCCCCCCGGACCGGTTGGCCTCCTGCGGCAGGCCCTCTGAGGGGAGGAGGAATCTCGGCTTCTGTGGAACCTGGCCTGTTACACACAGGGTCCTCTGCGTCCCAGAGACCACAGGAGGTGACATTTTAGAAACCATCCAAGCCAAGGACCAAGGGACATAGTTAGCATTTGCACGGTGGCCATGGTGATCCCAAAGTGTTTGCTGAAGCCAGAGGGGGTGGGGATTCGCTCCAGGAGGAGCCAGAGCCCCTGGCAGGGGGCTGCTCACAAAGAAGCCACCACCGCCGCCGGGAGGAGGCTGAGCCGGCTCAGGGAGGTCAGCTTGGCGGCTAAGGCGGAGGGAGGGTGAAGAGGGCCGCGTCTCCGCAGGCCATGCACCACGTCCTCGGGCAATAGGTGCGTCACCAATGACACAGGACGGGTGGGTAATGCGGCTGAGATCAAGGGCTGCTCTTCCTTCTAGAGCAAAGATGAAGGCCAGCATGGAGGCCGGACCTTCAAGGGGGCCTGGGGGCCTGGAATGTCATGTTCCAGGGTAGAGTGCCACACACCAGGAAAGAAGCTGAGCCAGGCAGGCCAGGGCTCTGAGCCTGAGGCCAGCAGTGAGGGCCAGCAGTGAGGGCCAGCAGTGAGGGCCAGCAGTGAGGGCCAGCAGTGAGGGGGGGCAGGAGCCCTCTGCAGGGGTGTCTCCGTGCGGGACACTGCACTTCAAGATGTGGGGGGAGAGCTAAGCAAGGCCAGAGGCTTGGGGATGGGGGGCTCACCCATTCTGCTTTGGGGGGGCTTCCTTAGCTGCAGTGGTCTAGGGACAGACCCTCAGCGGAACGTGGCTTGGGCACCGCCTGCTCAAATGCATCTTGACCTCTTGGCTGCTAGGTGCTGGGACAGAGCTGGTCCCCTGGCAGCGCAGCTGGCACGCAAGCTCACGGGACGCAGGGAGGGGCACAGCGGGTTAGCTCAGGTCCTTCCCTGCTGGGGGGGGGGACGGGACGGGGTGTGTGTGTGTGTGTGTGTGTGTGTGTGTGTGTGTGTGTGTGGCATTAGGTGGAGATGAGGTCCAGCTGAAAGCTAGCGGAGATGACAAACCCACCATCTCCCTTTGGGAAGGGCAGAGTGAGGGGCACCGTTATTTGCACTGTGGGAGCCAGATTAACTGGAGGAGGATAGAAAGCAGAGTCCACTCCCTCTGGGGCCTGAAGCTATGGAGAGGTCCAAGAAAGTTCTGGACAAAGCCAGAGCCGAGTGATCCAGGCCAGAAATGATGGCGCGAGGAGGTGTTTGGCAGAGAAAGGTGGAGGGTTCGGAGTCCCAGGCTAGCCCCTCAGGTAAGAGGGGCTGAAGGTTAGGACCAGAGCTCCCAGACAAGGTGTGTCCCACCCTTGTCTACCTGAGCCCAGGCATCACGTCGTTCAGGGAGGGTAGTAACTACACAGGTCCCCTCCCCTGATGGTCGTAGGGCAGCTGAGGGGGGTCAAGTGTGCAGGGAGCGGGGTACGTAGAGGGCAAAGACACTACTGTGACCTCTGACCTTCGGTGGCCTCCCCATCCCTAATCAGGGTACCAGTGTACCAGGGCCTCTCTCCCAACTGGCCCTCTCTGCCACTGGCTGTGACCCCCTTCTCCTCCTCAGACTCTAACCTTGGCCCTCTAGGGCCCAGCCCTTCTTAACAAAGTACAACAGGGCCACGGCGTCCCCTCTGTGGGCCACTGGTTCACAGGTGCCCTCTGGTGGACCCCTCGAGGCCCTAATGAGTCCTACCCGGGTCGTTCCAATCTAGTGACCCCAGCTGACCCTGGTCTGGCACCCCACGGCTCAGTTCTGACCTCCTGGCTGCTGCAACCCTCTTCACTGGCTGTGCCCCTTCAGCCCCACCACGTCTGTGGTAGCCCGGCCCCTGCCCACCCAGGGGCTGGTGCTGGTGGCACCAGCGGAGGTGGAAAGGTGTCACACTCACGCCCAGCTGCAGCAGGAGGAAGGCTGGTCGGAGAGGAAAGAGCATTGGACAACGACACGCGACTAGGGCTAGAGAGATTGGCTACGTCCTGGCTCTGGCTGGTGACGGAGGACTGTCTCCGCAGGGCCCCCTGGAAGGAGGCCCCGCTCTTGAAAGTATTGACTACTTCAATCTGCAACGGAGGAGAGAACGAGACAGGTTGCTGGAAGAACACACAGGACAGCCACACGACGGACGGGCGCCATGTCACAGAACAGCCGCAGCCACGGCGACAACGACAACATCACTTCAAATCAAAACGACAATACCAGACACACTCCGGGGCTGGGGAGATGTCTGCTCAGCTCCAGGTCCCTCTGGAGTCCCCAGGCTCCCCCAGGACCGGGGGGAGGGGGCGAGGGGCTGCAGGGCGGCTGGAGGGGCTGTGTGTGGCGCTGGGAGGGAAGAGCTACGCGCGCTGCCTCACTCTGGGCCTAGAGCAGAGCCAGTGTACTGGTGAGGAGGGGGCCCTGGGGTGGACAGACCTTGGCCCCCAATTCCGGCTCTTGTCACTTACTAGCTAGGTGACCTTGGGCAAGTCCCTCTCTGAGTCCCGTCTCTTGTCCTTAAGAAGGGGCAAAGCCATCTACCTGGCAGGGTTATCTGTAATTGGCAAAGTACCAGAACCACATTGGTGCTCTGGAGGAGAGAGGTAGGCTGGGCCCTGGGAGTGCGCATGCCCAGTGCTCCGGAGGACCGAGACCTTGCTGGTGCGCATGCCCAGTGCTCCGGAGGACCGAGACCTTGCTGGTGCGCAAGCCCAGTGCTCCGGAGGCCCGAGACCTTGCTGGTGCGCAAGCCCAGTGCTCCGGAGGACCGAGACCCTGCTGGTGCGCATGCCCAGTGCTCCGGAGGACCGAGACCCTGCTGGTGCGCATGCCCAGTGCTCCGGAAGACCGAGACCCTGCTGGTGCGCATGCCCAGTGCTCTGGAGGACCGAGACCCTGCCGGCGCACATGCTCAGTGACAAGGACTCGGAAACGACGGTCCTGCTTCCCCCTGCCGCTCAGGGCCAGGCTCTGAGAGCTGTCCTGTCCACCGGAGGAAGTGGGGTCTCCGGCATCCCGGTCAGAGCCCAGGCACCCCCCCCCTGCCCCGGCCGTCTCCTGGGGCTGTGGAAGTCAAAGGATCTGAGGCCCGGCACGGGGTGGACTGGGGTGAAGCAGCCGTGCCAGGGGCCTGGGGTGGGGTGCTGCCCTTCCCATAACCTCCCGGGAGCGCCGGGAAGCCGCGGGGGAGCTCCAGCCCCCGCCCCGCTCTCCCTTTCCTACAGCCCGCCTGGAGACTCCGCCAGCCCGCGGGAGGGGGCTCCACGCGCACGCGCGGTGCTCTGGGAAGGGCCTGCCTCTCCCGGGCGGGTGCTGCGCACGCGTGTCCCCGCGGGGCTGGCATGCGTGTGTGCACGTGCGCTCCTGTGCACCTGGACCTTTGGTCTCCCAGAGTCCTCAGACCTGGCCCGGCGGGGCACAGGCGGAGTTCCTTGTGCAGGTTGAGGACTTGTGTCCGTCTGTGTGTAGGGGTGCGGGGGGGGGGACCCGGGGCCCCCTGGCTTTCAGCCTGCCTCCGGCCCTTCCTGGCGGAAGTGCTGCCCTCTCAGGGGCACCCCCTGGGTCCCACGGAGCCCCTAGCTGGGCACGGGTGGGGTGGGGGGGACAGTGTTTCTGTGAGAGCATGTGTGTCGGGAACAGTGCTCGGCGGCCGGTGAGCCGCCGGGGGCTGCTCTGTGGCCCGGTGGCCCCTCTGTGGCCGCTCCCCCTCCCTGGGCGCAGCGCCGGCCCCGGTGGCTGTGCACCCTCGCCCTGCCGCCTGTGCCCAGCCCGGGAAGGTGTCACACCTGCGTCTGGATGCGGTTCAGGCCCCGGAACCACAGGATCTGGCCCCGACGCAGCTCCCGCTCGGCGTGGTCGATCTCCTCCACATCCTCGTTGAGCTCCTCCTCGGGGGTCTCCTCCTTCTGCGTGAGCCTGCCCGCCTCCTTCAGGAACGTGAGCCTACTCGTGGGGATGGTGGCGATGACCTGCAAGGGACGCGGCAGCCGGGGTCAGGGCCTCCTCACCTCCTCGCCCACCCTTTGCTCTGGACGCCTAACCCAAGCAGTGCGCTGGGTCCGGAGACTCAGCCGCAAGCTGTCAGAGCAATGAGGTGCATGTGCACGGGTGCAGATGCATACGCACCCGCACACACGCGCGCGTGGATGGTGTATGTGTGCATGAGTGTCTGTGTGGGGGACACATACAGGCCTGAGCAAATGTAGGGAAGGGATTGACTGACTTATCTTTTCTTTTTATTTTTTACAGGGGTAGCTTTTTGAGACAGGGTCTCATTATGTAGCTCAGGCTGGCCTTGAACTCCCAATCCTCCTGCCTCAGCCTCCTGAGTTCTGGGATCACAGGTGTGTGCCCAGATGCCTCACTAAGCCTGTTTTTGCCCATGTTGACATCAGGCCGGAAGCCTTCAGAAACATCACATTTATTACATTACATGTTCGGTTAGTTTCTATTTATGGCCCATGACTTGATTTTCTAGTCACATTAGTCATAGAGCACTCCCTTTTAAACTATTTTTTTGGGGGGTCAGTTGTGGGGCTTGAACTCTGGGCCTGGGCGCTGTCCCTCAGCTCTTGAGCTCAAGGTGAGCGCTCTACCACTTGAACCACAGCGCCACTTCTGGTTTTCTAGTGGTTTATTGGAGATAAGAATCTCACAGAATTTCCTGCCTGGGCTGGCTCTGAACTGTGATCCTCAGATCTCAGCCTCCAGAGTAGCTAGGGTGACAGGCGTGAGCCACTGGCGCCCAGCTCAACTAGATTTAAATTAAACCAAGTATCTCTGATGCAGTTGAAAGAAAACACCAAGCAAACAATCAGAGCCATGAGACCTAGCACGAAGGGGGGCGCCTGGTCCAGCCGGGAGCAGCATGCCATGGCAGAGCCAGGGCCAATCCTGGAGCCGCAGGACTCCTTATCCAGTGCTCTTTCCCTTCTGTGGCCCAGCACACATACCTGGCCCCAGACGAGCTCTCCTAAGCCAATGAAGATGCACCACATCCACTGGTCCAGCTGCAGCGGGGAACAGCTGAACGGCTTCCCTCCAAACTGCACGATCACGATCTGCAGGTCAAAGGGCACAGGAGGCAGAAGAGGAACAGACTGTCAGTGGCTGGTCTGCAGTGTGTGTGTGTGTGGGGGGGGGTCAGTGCCCATGCCCGGTCCCAGTACGGGTGGAGGCCCAGCTACCTGAATGGCAAAGGTGCCCAGCACGATGGTGCAGAAGATGGGGTTCCGGAAGATGCCATCGAAGACATTGCGCTCGCCGTGGATCTTGCGGGCGTTGATCTCGTTGAAGAGCTGCATCATGACGAAGGTGTTGAAGATGATGGTGTAGTGCTCCGAGGGCGGGGAGTGCAGCGGTGCGTTCCGCCCGCTGTCAATCTGGAACATCTTCTCGCCTGTCAATCAAGAGGGTGGGGCGGGGCTGAAGGCGGTGGCCAGGAGACTGATCACCCCCCCACACACACACAGACACTGGGGCTTTTGAGGTGCTGGAGGCCTGTGGATGTTTGGCTGGTGAGCGAGGGCTTGGCTCTCTTCCAGGAAGAAGGCCAGGGGAATGGGGAACTTCTATTTCTGTGTGGAGACCTGAGAAAATCAGGGCACCTGCTACCAAGGTAGCGGGCAACGCTGCATGAAAGGTGACCCTTGCTGCATGGGTGGTGACCTCAGGAGGCTGAGATCTGAGGATGGAGGTTGGAAGCTAGCTCAGGCAAAAAAGGCGGTGAGTCTCCTATCTCCAGGTAACCACCAAAAAGCTAGAAGTAGAGCTGTGGCTCAAGTGATGGAATGCTAGCCTTGAGCACAAAAAGCTCAGGGACAGCGCCCAGGCCCTGAGTTCAAGCTCCAGGACCAGCACACACACACTCACTCCCTAAACTGCCAAATGCATCTGGACCTCATGAAGAGGGATACTAATGAGAGGCCACTGTGGTTTCAAAGTGCCCAGAGGCCCATGTCTGCAGGCTTGGGCCACAGTCCGTCCACCGTCGGGACGTGCGGAAGCCTTTAGAGGCAGGGCTGGGTGGAAATGTCACATTCACTGGGAGCATGTCCTTGAAGGGGATTGTGGGACCCTGGCCCACACCTCTCTCTGCTTCCTGGCTGCGGGTGAGCAGTTTTCCTGCACCACACCCTCCCGTCAGATTGTGCTGTCTCCCCACAGGCCCAAAGGATCATGGACTGGAACCTCCAAACTGACTTCCTCTCCTCAAAAGCTTTTTTACACTTCACGGGGAAAGCTGATGATATTTTCCCCTTACCACACACGAGTTTATTGGGCACTGTCCCTGAGCTCTTTAGCTCAAGGCTAGCACTCTACCACTTTGAGCCACAGCACCATTTTTCTGGTGGTTAACTGGAGTTAAGAGTCTCCCTGATTTCCTGCCTGGGCTGGTTTTGAACTGTGATCCTCAGAACTCAGCCTCCTGAGGAGCTAGGATTTCAGGCGTGAGCCACGGGCACCATGTCCCCAAACTGTTTCTAAGTTCATTATCTCAGGAATTTCAGCACAGAGGTGGAAAGCTGGCCTGAGAGGGGAAGGAGGTGGACTCTGTGGAGGCCCCTGGAGATCTTGGGCTTTTCTCTAAGGGAAGTTCCACGAGGATGCCTTTCCTGGAGTAAGGAGCCTCTGGAGGGGGTCAGAGAAGGAATGGGCTACCTCCCCCTGCCTTGTCTCCCCTAGGCTGATCTGGGGCAGCCACCAGTCCGGGGTGCTGGCTTGCGTGGTGTGTTGTGGCACTGTCATCAGCGCAGGTGCCTGGCTGGGGTCGGGACGGGGCCCAGCTCTGTGCCAGGCTCCCGATGTCACCGCCAGCTCCTATGTTCCCCCGCTCAGCCTCAGTCTCCCCAGGAATGACACAGGGAGATGGATGGGTCCGGGCTGTGGTGTGGCCGGAAGGTGCTGCTGGGCCACCCATGGGAGGTGTGGGCTCACCCACGAAGAGCAGCGTGAAGATGAGGGTGAGCTGGTACACGGCGTGGCCCAGAATGTTCTTCATCATGGTCCGGGAGATGAGCGGCTTGTTGCGCCCGTACGGCTTCCTCAGGAGCAGGGTCTCTGTGGGCGGCTCAGTGGCCAGCGCCAGCGAGGCGAATGTGTCCATGATGAGGTTCACCCAGAGCATCTGCACGGCCTTCAGAGGGGAGTCCTGGGGCGGGGCGGGGAGAGGAAGGTCACAGAGGCGGAGTGGCCACCGCAGGGGTCTCAGCAGGCTCCCGTGGCAGCCAGGGGTGGCCCTGACTTTAGGCTTCTGAGCAGGTGCGTGGCATGTCCTAGAAAACTCTGGAGAAGGTGCAGAACTGCCCCCACTTAGTCCCCCCCACCCCCCCTCCCGCCAGGCATATGGCCCTGTCCTACTGGCCTTCCCACTGGCCGCAGGCCCCTTTTCCTCCTCCTCCGAGTTCCCAAGACCCCGTGACCACTCTGTTCTGTCCACGCCTTGCCACCCTGCCCCTGCACGACCCCCCTCCAGCCCAGACCTCTCCCTGTGGTCCTGTCCGTCTCGGGGGGAGCGGCCCCTCCCGGACGCCCACCCACGCTGTGAGCTGAGCAGCTCCAGCAGGCTGCTTTCCCCTCCCCTGTCCCCTTTCCGCGGGTTCCCCGCTTCCATCAGCCCGCTCCATCCAGCCCACCCGCCCTGGCTCAGCTGCATCCTCAGGCATCTTCAGTGATACACAGCCCACCCATCTGAGGATCCCAAACCTCAGAGTCCCTTTGTCCCTACTGGTACCAGTTGGTCTCCAAGAAGCCCCTCACTGCTGCCATGCAGTAGCTCCAAGACGCCACTAGAGGGAGCACCACACACACAGATCAGTGGAGAGGCCCTGGGAGCAGAAGGGAGAGGCCACACCGCCCCCTGACTAATGCTACCCCTGGGGAAGGGGGGGGACTCTGACCCTTAGAGCTGGGGCAGTGGCCGCTGCCACGGTCATCTCTACAGTGCAAGATAGGGCCGTGTCCCCAGGACCACGTGGACCTTGGGGCTGCAGCTGGGAGGGTCAGGTCTCCCCAGGATCACTGGGTTAAGGGGTGCCCCTCCCCGTGCCCTCCCCAGCCCCAGCTGGAGGGAGGCGTGAGTGGACACAGCCCCAGGAGGCTTCGGGCGGCAGGGCCAGTGCTTGGCTGTTCTAGAGCCAGGTCAAGCTGGAGCAGAACCTTACTCCAGCCCCTAAGGAGGCCAAGATCACAGGTGTGATGTGGATGCAGCCCCGACCTGGCCTTTCCTGACCTCCACTCCTGAGACTGGGGGGACAGGGAGCCCAGGCTCTGCAGCTGGGGCTCGAGGCCCGACGCCCCGACCTCTCGGCCTGCCACCTCCCTCATGACCCCCACTGCAGGAAGCTGGTGGTCGCAGACGCCATCGAACGCCCTGGGGACCCCTGTCACCGCCCCCCCCGCCGCGGGACGCGGGGCCCACCTGTGTGATGCACGCGCCCGTGAAGGCCACGATGACGGCCACCACGTTGACAGTGAGCTGGAACTGCAGGAACTTGGAGATGCTGTCGTAGACGTTCCGTCCCCACATCACCGCCTTCACGATGCTGCTGAAGTTGTCGTCCGTCAGGATGATGTCCGACGCCTCCTTGGCCACGTCCGTGCCCGCGATGCCCTATGGGGGGGGAAGGGGGGACCGGAGCCTGGCGGGGGGCGGCTCTGAGCCGTGTCTGCATCCCCAGCCCTGCCACGGTGGGACCAGCAGAGCCAGACGCCCCCCCCCCCCGGCTCGCTCTGAATCAGGAAGCCCCTGTCAGCACAGATCTATGCAGTCCACGCTTGCCTGTGAGCTCCTGCCCCCCCGCCCCCCGGGCCGCCCCGGGGCCCCCATAAGCCGCTCCTACCATGGCAAAGCCCACGTCGGCCTTCTTGAGTGCGGGCCCGTCGTTGGTCCCGTCCCCCGTCACGGCCACCACCTGCCTCTGCTCCGTGTGCGTGCTGTCGATGATGCCTGCGGAGGGGGAGAGCACGCTCAGCCCCGCCCGGGACCACGCCAGAAGCTGCCCCACCCTAAACCAGGATCCCCTGGTTCCCTGGCCAGCCCGGGCCTCTCTGCCTGCCCAGGGCTCCTCCTGCCCCACCGCCATCTGGTGTCGGGGGGTCCGGTCATCTCCGAGGAGGCTTCGACCTCCCACAGCCTTCCATCCTCAGTCAGACATGCAGCGAGATCGCACGAACCAACGGCCCTGGGCTTGCTGCGGACCAGCCCGAAAGCGTGCGTGAAGTCACCCACGGGGACCGGCAGCTTGTGGGGCTCATGGGTCCTGGGGCTTCCGGCAGAGATGCCCGTGGGTGGGATCCAAATGTGTATCCGCCTCGACGTGGCCTCTCATGTCCCACGGTGAGTGGAGAGTACCGCCAAGGCCTCCATCTCTGCCTCCAACATCCCACCGAAACCCGGGACCCCTTCTTCTCTGTTGCTGCCATCTCATTGCTACCTTGGGGGGCCCTCTCTAGCCTGCCCCTGCCCAGCAGCCACAGGGTCGCCAGAGACCCCCCCCCCAGCCCCTCCTCCCCTCCCCCCCGCCGAGAATCATTCTCTCTCTGCCTGGCGTCTCAGAGCGACGAGCATCGAATCTTCCCAGCCCTGCTTCCAGCTCTGGCCTCGACTGTCCGGCCTCTTCTCTTGTCCTGGGCCTTCCTACCCATGCGCCTGCTCTGCTCACAGCCCTGTCCTTGGTCCCGGTCCCTACGCAGGCTGCCCAGGCCAGACGCACACGGTCATCGGCTGGCAGCCGGGGCCTCCCGTGGGTGTCCCCGGCCCACGCCAGGCAGACGCGTGGAGGACAGGCACGCCGTCTCCTCTAGCCGCCCCGATCAGGCCCCGCGGCTGGGCCTCATGCCCCCAGGAGCCGCCCTGCTACCTCCATCCGAGTCCCGGTGCCCAGACACCCGGGCCCGGGCCTCCTCTGCGCCCCCTGCAGCATCCAGGCACCGGCCCTGCGCCCACTCCCCCTCCTACAAAAGCCCTTTGGGTTGGCGGGCTCCAGCGGGACAGCCGGGGCCTCCCAAGCCGTGGGCTGCCCTCTGGCCTGTCTGCAGGGTCCCAGCCGCCCCCCACCTTTCCCTCTCTCCCTGGGGCTCTGGGCCGGATGCTCAATTTCCCCGTGGGCAGCAGTGTGGCGCATGAGACACCAGCGCTCCACCTCCCGTGGCCCAAACTGAACACTCTGGGCAGGCTGCGAGAGGGCCAGAGGCAGCCCGCCATGCCCTTCTCCGCCTCCCAAGCAGCCTCTGGCTGCTCTGCTGGGTTGGTGAGGGACCCGCAGCAGCTGAGGGGGAGAGGGCCATGGGAGGTGGGGAGTCTGGCCTTGGGCCTCATTGTTTGGAATTCTGCTCCAGGACAGCTCACCTCTTCTGGGCCCCTGGGCCTCAGACACCGGGCTGCCCAAGGCCCCCAAGCTCAGGAGCTCTGGGGCCGGGCGGAAGAGCGCAGGGAGCTGGGCTTGGATGAGGAGGAGCCACGGGGATGCAGACTCCAGAGCGCAAGGCCCAGCCAGGCACTGCTGGCCACACCCTGGTCTGAGGGCCTTGGAGGACCAGATCCGAGGATCGAGGGTTCAAGCCAGCCCAGGCAGGAAAGTCTATGAGAAGCTTATCTCCAATTCAGCAGTGAAAAACTTGGAGTCCAGGTGTGGCTCAAGTGGGAAAGTGCCAGCCTTGCGGGGAAAAGCTCAGGGACAGGGCGCAGGCCCAGAGTTCACCATAGTGCCGGCCCAGGAAGAGATAACAAGAGAGCAAGGTCTGGGCTGGGAAGTGGCTCAGTGGTAGAGTGCTTGCCTTGCATGCATGAGGCCCTGGGTTCGATTCCTCAGCACCATATAAAGAGAAAAAGCCGCAAGTAGCGCTGTGGCTCTAGTGGTAGAGCGCTAGCCTTGAGCTGAAGAGCTGAGGGACAGCGCCCAGGCCCAGAGTTCAGTCCCCATGACCAGCAAAAACAAAAACAAAAAAAGCAATGTCTGTATAAAGTAACTCAGATTCAGCAGAAAAAGGCACCAAATCAGACAAAGAAAACACATGAGGGCTATGTCCAGCCCTTGAGCCATAAATTGGAGACCCTAGACAGGCCTCCTACTGCTTTTTTTAGGGGGGGGGGTCATGGGGCTTGAACCCAGAGCCTGGGCACTGTTGCTGGGCTTTCTTGCTCAAGCCCATTGAGACATGATGCCACTTCTGGTTTTCTGGTGACTAATTGGAGATAAGAGTCTCAGGAACTTCCTTGCCTAGGCTGGCTTTGAACCATGATCCTTAGATCTCAGCCTCCTGAGTAGCTAGGATGACAGGCGTGAGCCACCGGCGCCCGTCCACTCCCACTGCTTCTTAGAAGGCCACAAGAGAGCCGCACAACCCCGTATCTGTTCTTGGCTCTCTGTAGGCAGAGAAAGGAATGGCTCAGAGTGTCCCCGGGATAGAGAATCCCAAGGGAGTCCTGTCCCTCCCTGCAAAGAAGCTGCAAGTCCCAGGACTGGAGGGCCCGGGGGGTTTGGGGGGCAGTGACTGGCCTCTTACCCCTCCCCCATCTTACCTTTGACCAAGGTGTGCTTGTCAGTGGGGGAGGAGCGAGCCAGTACCCTCAGCTTTGGCCAGATCTTGTCGATTCGCTCCTGCTCAACCTGGAGGGGACAGGGGAGGGGACGGGTCAGCGCGGTCAGAAGGGGGACCCGAGGCTCAGGGTGGGGGAGGGGATCCGTGCAGTCACTGGGCGCTTGGAGGCATGCTGACTGGTCTCTGGACCAGGCCCCCGCGCCCGGCGGAGCCCCCACGCCGGCGCGCACGCATGTACGCACCTCCCCCTTCTCGTTCCGGATCCTCCGGTTGAACTCTTTGCCCTCCAGACACAGGAAGTCCTCCCCAGGATGGATGATGCCACACTTGATGGCGATGGCCCGAGCCGTGTTGATATTGTCGCCCGTGACCATGCGGACCGTGATGCCTGCCCTCTGGCACTTGCGGATGGCTTCCGGGACCTGCACAGGAGGGCCGGAGCCATGAGGAGGGCACCCCCTCGGGCAGGCCCTCCCCGCCTTCAGGGATTCCAGAGGGAGCCCTTCTTCCAGGTGGACCCTGGGAAAGGAGGCTGGATAACTAACCCGGGGTCACTGCCTCCATTCCATGCCCATGGCAGGCATTAGCAATCAATCACAGCACCGGATTAAATCTCATGGGTCTCAGAATTAGCAGAGTTGTGGCAGCCAAGGCCCCCTGACCACGATAGTCTATCCTGAAACTCTCAGCTATCTTGACTTGGGCAAAGATTTTGGAAAGACCCCATAAGCACCCTGGTGAACGTGGAGAACACTTAACATGTCCTGGCTTTGTCTACAAACTCCATGATAAATCAGGTTTCTTTATTTGGGGACATTTACAGTGAAGTACATTTTGTTTATAGAATGTAACGTTGGTTAGAAGAAATAAAACAAAGCTGTATGAAAATAGGCCACTGCACTGAGAGTAAAGGTGCCTCTAGCCACCTCTGACTGTAATGACAGACTGGTGTCTAGGCCAATCAGGTCAGATCAGACCCAACCCAGCCAATCCGAAGGTAGCAAGCCCCACCCAGAAATTAAGACGTGGAGACTGGGCCGGAGCGGCCCCAGCCCTTCCTACAGAACACAGACGGAACCGCCGAGTGATTCTGACCCACAGACGCTGACAAACAGAACAGAGACCAAGGCAGAAGTCTGAGTCCCTGCTCATTGAGCTGGCTCCCACACCTGTCCTGCCAAACCACAGCCCTGAGAACCTGGGACTGGTTGGAATGAATGGTACCCTGAGACCTGAGCCCCATTCTGTGAGCGTACCTCATGGGAGAGGAGGATGGCGACGCATGCATGTCTGGTATCATTATGAACAGAGATTTGGGGAAGGAGACACCCCAGGACAATGAAGAGATCAGAGGATGCTCCTATACACCCAGACACCACAGGATGGCCAGCAAGCCCTAAGGGGCCGGGAGGGAGGCCCCGACCCTCTCTCCACCACAGCTTTCTGAGGAACCAGCCCTGAACACAGCTTGATTTCAGAGGAACTTCCGGCCTCCAGGGCCAAGGGACAATTTCTATTGTTTGAGTTGGTTGGGGGTACAGACTCCCCTCCACCCACCAATGAACTGGTTCGTGCAAACACCATCAGCCTTCCCCGTGGGCGGGCGCGATTTCCCCTCAGATCCCGAGGCTGTGGGAGCTGTGGAGGGAGAGCTGGTGCCCAATATTGCTGGCTGGGAAGAGATCCAGGTGGGAAATGGGAGGACGGTTTCCATGGATGGGTATTGTTTTTGTGTCCTTGTGATGTGGAAAAATCCTAAATCAAATCATCCTGGATTGGGGAGTCACAGCGGTCCTGTCGGAACAGCGGTGGACCTCTACCGTTCATCGGCCCCCCAGCGGCCTCCTCCAGCAGGGTCCCCACCCAGCCTCTCTCCCGTTCTTCCCCTACCCTGGCCTCCAGCCGCCTGAGGCTTCCAAGAGGGGACCCGGACCCCTGAGCCCAGCCACCCTTGACGGGCAAAGGTCTGAGCCACATATGCTAGTGTATGCCTGTAACCCCAGCATTCAGCACGGGGCATTGCGAGTTCAAGGCCAGACTGAGCTACATAGTGAGACCCTGTCTCGAAGAAAAAAAAGGCACAGCTATGATACGGGTTCTGGTGGCTCACGCCTGTCATCCTAGCCACGCAGGAGGCTGAGATCTGAGGATTGAGGCTCAAAGTCAGTCCAGGCAGGAAAGTCCAGGAGACGCTTACCTCCAATAAACCAGCAAAAAACCCCCTGCAGCTGGAGGCATGGCTCCGGCCCTGAGTGAAAAAGCTAAGCAAGTGAGGTACTGAGTTCAAGCCCCAGTACTGACACACAAAATTAAAAAGAAAAAAGATGACAGGCTACCTAAAAGAATACATGAGGCTTCCTCCACAGACCGTGGAGGGAGGGAGCAGGCCGGCCCGAGGTGTGCAAGGAGAGGTGGCGTCTGCCTCGGAGGACGCGTGCCCAGGGCCTGAGTCTCATGGAGTAAAGTTCCTTCTACGTCCAAGACCCCAAGCACCTTGGGGACAAAGGGACCCCCAGGGAACGTGTGCCCATTTTCAGAGGACTGTCAGCGCTGCCCTGTCCTTCAGCAGGGCTGGGCCCAGCTCACAGACGCGGAGTAGCGGGCATGAAGTAGGTGAACGGGCTTCTCCACACTTCAAGTCCCTGCTCCCTCCACCTGTCTGCTTCTGTGAGCCTCGTGGCGCACCGGCAGAGGTGGCCCGTGTCTTGTGGACCTGAGCTGAAGTGCAGGAAGGCTCTTTCCAGACCCCAGCAATAG
Organism: Dipodomys merriami; assembly: GCF_024711535.1. NCBI lineage: Eukaryota > Metazoa > Chordata > Mammalia > Rodentia > Heteromyidae > Dipodomys > Dipodomys merriami. The sequence goes on from NW_027202427.1 coordinate 598,423, forward strand.
GTCCAAGGAGGCTGTGGCCTCCTGGCCCTGCCATTCACTTCCTAGCCATGACCTGAGTCTCAGCTCTGCTCCCTACCGTGGTGCGTCTCCCCGGGACAGGCCCAAGAGTAATGGGACCGACTGACCATGCGCGGGAACCTCTGACACTGCCAGTCGAAGCGGCCCTCCTTCTTCATGAGTGGATGCCTCAGGCGTTTTGTTACAGTACCGGGACGCTGACAAACACGCATCCTTACCTAGTTCCCCTCCTTGGCCCATTCTGATCCTTCTGGAATGCCCTCCCTCCCTCAGTCGCTCCATGTGTCTGAGCGTCGTACTCAGCTTCTACGTGTCTGTCAGGACTTTCCCCGCTCCCTCATTCACGCATTCAACCAAGAAGCCACGGGGCATTTGCCTGCTCTGGGCCCTGGGAACCCCAGAAGACTCAAACCTTGGGTATCAGTCTGGTTGAAGCATACTCCCCATGACGAATAAAATCATCATTAAGGTTGTTTTTTTTCAAGTAGCTTCTTTTGCTAAAATTATCCTAAATATTTCTCACTGAAGGAAAAACATCCAAGGAAATGGGCACTTCCTATTTTCATGAAATAAAGGCTTCGAAACATCTGTTGTTTTGGGTGACAGCCGTTGTCTGTGACTCCCAGGGCTCGAAACACCCCCGGCCAACCCAGCGAGTCCCAGACCGCTGCTCTCCTGACGCTTTCATCCACGCCAGCGTCCACTGGCTTCTAGGAAGTCTTGGGGGGTGGGGTGGGGGTGCAGCGGGGGCTGGTGAGTGTTTACTGTGTCCTGGCATCAGATGATGCATGTGGTAGACTCGAGGGAAGAAAGCAATGGAGTGATTCACCCTTGGCAGATGGGGAAACTGAGGCCACCCATGAGGAAGGGGCAGCAGGGGCTGCATGAGGGTACAGGGTCCCCTGTCTCTGCCTTCACTCCGGTAAGTCACTGCTCTCAAACACAGTTGACAGCCTCTAAGTGCGCATCTGAACCCGGGCGCCGGTGGGTGGCTCATGCCCGTCATTCTAGTCAATCGGGAGGAGGGGAGCTGAGGATCGCAGTGCAAAACCAGCCCAGGCAGGAAAGTCCGAGAGACTCTTACCAACTAACCATTAAAAGCTGAAGTAACTGTGGCTCAAATGGTAGAGCACCAGCGGAAAAAAAGTCTAAGGGACAGTGCCTGAGTTCAAGCCTCGGTACTAGGGTACACATGCATGCACGCACACACACACACACACACACACACACACACACACACACACACACACACACACAGAGCATGGGACTTGTCCTAGGAGCTCCAAGGTCCTGTGGCAGGGCTTCTAAGGCAGGTGCCCCCTATGCCTGTCTCCAGCCTCAGGTGACCAGGGGACAGCTCACAGAGGCCACCACCCAAGGGCAATAAGTACCCGGGGGTTATGGGGTCCGTCCTGTCCTTCTGAGTGGACGCATGTCAAGCGGGCCCCACGCTGGTCTTCATCGTGTGTGGGAGAAGTGTTCCCTGGGGGCCTTGCAGGGGGACCTGAGGCTCAGAGAGGGCAGGTGACTTGGCCCAGTCACTCAGCTGGCTGTGGGCGCCCGGCCCCGTGGCCGCCGCCTACCTCGGGCCGCACGGGGTCCTCGATGCCCACCACGCAGATGCAGGTGAGTTCGCTCAGGATGTCGCTCTCATTGTCCCAGTCGGGCTCCGGGCTGCTGGGGAAGTCGCGGTAGGCCACGCAGATCGTACGGAGCCCGTCGCAGGCCATGGGCTCGATCACCTTCTTCACCATCTCGTCCCGGTCTCGTGGCCGGAAGACGCGGGGCTCGCCCGCCCCACTGAGGATTTTGCAGCACCTGGGGAGGAGGGTGGAGAGGAAGAAGGTCTGGTCCAGGGCCCCACCTCCAGCGGGTCACGGGTCCCACAATGCCTGGAGCCCCAGCCTGGGGTGGAAGCAGGTGGCCTCCCTTTGCTCTCTGCCTAGGCTACGGAGTGAGAGCGCCCCCCTGTGGAAGGTGACCTGTACTACTCTTCTAGAAAAGTGGCCCCAACCTGGAGAGCCCTAAAGGGGGCTCGGTGGTGGGGGCTCTACCTGCCTGCACATGGGGGCCACTTAAACACCAGGCGTGAGCCTCGTCCTCATCCAGGGCCCCAACCTGGCTGGGCTAAGCCCGGGACTCGGGGGATTGTTAAAGGAGCTCCGGAGGGTGATTCCAAGACACAGCCAGGGTCGAGAACCCCTGCCCTCCACCAGCCCCTCCAATACACAAGTGGGGAAACCGAGGCCCAGCGAGGGGCAGTGACCCGCGCAGCTCTCCAGGCTTATTTCCAGGACCACAGTTGTCTCCCGAGGAGCTAGCGTGCCGGGCACGAGCCTCGGGCGCCGGCCGGGCCACTCACTTTTTGAGCACAATCTCGGAAGCGCCCTTGCTGTACATGCGGAAGCTGTCGTCCGGCATCTTGACGATGGTGCTCATGGACTTGCGCACGGAGTTGAAGGTGTACACCTTGTACAGCTTCTCCTCCGGCATCTGGTTGCGCACCGGCTCGTAGTCCTGCTTCAGGTCCAGCACGAAGCCCAGCAGGCCGCACTCTGTCTTGTTGCCCACCTGCCGGGGTAGGGCACCCTCCTTCTCCGGCGGCTGTGGAGAGATGCAGGGGTGTGGTTCGCGGGGGCAGGACCTCAGTGGAATTCCTGTCCCCAGGGCCTCCCCTGTGCCTGGCCTTGGATGCAAATCACTATGCAAGACCAGCTTTGCAAGAAGGATGACGTTTCCAACCAGAAGGCTTAGCGATACAGGGGCATAGCTGGATGCTGCTGTGCAGAATCTTTTTACTGTGGCAACGCTGGGGTTTGGCCTAGTGAGTGCTCTACCACCACAGCCTCACTTCCAGCGCTTTTTTTTTTTTTTTTTTTGGTCAGTCATAGGGCTTGAACTCTGGGCTTGGGCGCTGTCCCTGTGCTCTTCAGCTCAAGTCTAGCGCTGTACTGCTTGAGCCACAGCTCCACTTTAGGTTTTTGAGTGGTTTATTGGAGATAAGAGTCTCACTGGGAAGGGGGGGGGCTGGGAAGGTGGCTCAGTGGTAGAGTGCTTGCCTTGCATGCATGAAGCCCTGGGTTCGATTCCTCAGCACCACATAAGCAAAAAGAAAAAAGCCGGAAGTGGCGCTGTGGCTCAAGTGGTAGAGCTCTAGCCTTGAGCACAAGAGCTGAGGGGCAGCGCCCAGGCCCAGCGTTCAGGCCCACGACCAGACCTCCCCCCCCCAAAAAAAAAAGAGTCTTACAGACTTTCCTGCCCAGGCTGGCTTTGAACCATGATCCTCAGATCTCAGCCTACTGAGTAGCTAGGATTACAGGCGTGAGCCAACAGCACCTGGCACTTCCAGCCCTTTTTGGACCTTGATCCCTACCTCTGCCTTCTGAGAAGCTGGGACTACAGTCATGCACCACGATGCCTAGCTCTACTTTGCACAACCTTGACATCGTATCATATCTGTTCCACATTTTTCTTTTCTTTTGGGGGTTCTGGGGTTTGAACTCAGGGCCTTGTACTTGTTAGACCGGCACTCCTACCATTTGAGCCATAGCCCCAAGCCTTTCTGCCTCAGCTATTTTTTGAATGCCCCTATTGTTTATCATTCACGCAGGCCCGGACCACTGTCCTCCGATTAGCGCTTCCTGTGTAGTCGGATGGCGGCCTGCACCACAATGCCCAGGCTTTATTGGTGGAGATGTCTTGTGAACTTTTTTTCTTCTGGCCTGGGCTGCCCTGAAACCCCAATTCTCCCAATCTAAGTCTTCCAAGTAGCTAGGATTACAGGCGTGAGCCACTGCACCCATTTTTAGTTCTTTCGAATGGCACCAGGCTCAGATTCCTAGACTTCTGCCAAGGTGGAGAAAGAGGACGGCTTGCCACCAGGGCCCCCGGGCTGCTCTTCACACCACGGTTACCTCCCTTGCTGGCTCTGGCGGCCACTCATGGGTTCTCTGTCTCTGTCTTGTTTTCTTGTAGGAAATCAAACCCAGGTCCTTGGCACCGAGGCAAGCGCTGTGCCGCTGGGCTCCAGCCCAGTCCGCGGTGTCATCTCCAGCGCGCGCTGTGTGTGGAACCACACAGTGTGGCACTGTGGGAAGCTGGCTTTTGCACTCAGCAAGCCCACCCACGCGTACACTTAATTTGCAGCCAGCGGGCGTGGGTGGCGTGGGGGTGGAAATTGCTGCCAGAGTTAACCCCGAGCCTGGAGAGACGTTGATGAGGCAGAAATAGCAATAAGCAGGCCCGTGTCCTCGCTACCCTACACGCAGCATGGGTCTCAGATCAGACTCCTACTCCCCGGGCCGCCCACACACAGGTCGACAGGGAGCCGGGCAGGGAGGAGGAGGGCAGGTTAGAGGTCAGCTCTCCCAGTCACGTTGACGGGGGTCTCAGCACCCAGTGGCTCGGCTGGCTCCCGACTTCTAGGGTTTTTTTCCTTGTGCGGGTCCTGGGGCTTGACCCCAGGGACCGTGCCCTGGCCCTGAGCTTCTGTGCTCAAGGCAAGCGCTCTACCTCTTGAGCCGCAGCTCCATTTCTCTTTTTTTGTGGTGATTAATTGGAGATGAGAGTCTCACGGACTTTCTGGCCCGGGCTGGCTTTGAACCGAGATCCTCAGGTGTGAGCCACCAGCGCCGGCTCCAGCTCCAAGTGCTCTGACCATTGCGGCGGGAGCTTTGTTGCCACAGCTTTGTTTTCTGTCGTTGGGGGTGGGGTGGGGGCCGAATGTCAAGAGCCTCCTCTGTTATAGGCCGTGTGCTGTACTTAAACACAAATACACATGCTCAATTTAATAATTAACTTTCTAGTGCTTTCCGGAGTTTTATGCCTTTTCTACAATAGCTTCCCCCACCCCAAAGAAAATGACAACACAGGAGGACTTAACTCAAAATGCCTAATTACTTCTTTGCCCAAGAGAGCTGCGCAGTCAGGCCTGCAGAACACCCGGCATTTTATTACCCTCCGTGAATTATTTTAATTTTCCTCTAAAAGGATTTCGAACAATTCATAGTGGCAAATGGCAGAGCTGTCTCTCCGTCATTCAATTTGTCTCCGTGAGCCTGAGCTCTGAGCTCGCGTTACTAAGCAGGCCGCTCCCGCCCGGCCCACACCCGCTTTTCTCTCTTGGCTTTTTTATCACGACAGACTCAGAGGTTGGTGCTGTGGTTGTGCAATTCCTCGGAGCCCTTCATCCCGGCTCCCACGCTGTGAAGCATTGAGGTGCTGCTATTGTGCTGGGCTGTGGGGAGGGAGGGGATGGGGCCCTGGGCGGGCAGGGCCGGACCTGCGGCTGCCCCAAGCACCCCGTCCACCTCAGAGCTGTAGCCAGTACAGTTCCAGGCCCAAGAGCTCAGCCCTTCGCCAGTGTCTGGTGTAGCCACAGGCCACGTATTGAAAATGAGATCCGTGAGTGACAGCTAAGATCAAAGGATGATGGGCTGAAGAACGCCAGACCGGAATCCACAATACATACCAGATAGCTTCTCCTCACACTACAGGAAAGGTTGCTATGAAGCAGCGGTGGCTCACGCCTGCACCCCTAGCTCATCCAGAGGGCTGAGAGCTGACCATCCCTGGGGGATAGGAATCTGCCAGATCCGTCTGTCCGGCTGGCTTTGATGCTTGATCCTTAGATTTAGCCTCTGTTTTTTTTTTGTTGTTGTTGTTTGTTTTTTGGTCCATCATAGGGCTTGAATGCTGGGCCTGGGCGCTGTCCCTCAGCTCTTCAGCTCAAGGCGAGCGCTCTACCGTTAGAGCCACAGCACCACTTCCAGTTTTTGGTTGTTCATTGGAGATAAGAGTCTCACGGACTTTCCTGCCCAGGTTGGCTTTGAACCATGATACTCAGATCCCAGTCTCCTGAGTAGCTAGGATGACAGGCGTGAGCCACCGGTTTTTCTGAATACTTCTGACCCGTGGTTGGTTGACTCAGTGGACTGGGAACCCCAGGCTGTGTAAGACCATCTGCACGTAGTTGTTTTGAGACACCAAGTTTGGAATGGTTTGAGATGTAGCAAAAGCAATCAGCAAAAAGGTGTTTTTTGGGGGGCTCAATGGTAGGATTTAAAGATAATATTCAGTGGCTTGGTAATCTCAGCTACTTGGGAGGTGGAGATAGGCCAGCCTTCGGAAAATGTTGGTGAGATTGGATCTCAGCAGAAAAAGCTAGGTGGTGATGCGGTGCTGTCACTCCAGCCCCGGCAGAGAGCACAAACGGAATTACAGTCCAGGGCAGCAGCATAGAACAGCAGGACCCTGTCCCAAAGACCAAGCAGGGTGTGATGGCACATGCCTAAGATCCCAGCTACACAGAAAGCAGAAATAGGAGGGCAAAAGCAAGACCCTACTCAGGGAATGGTTCAAGTGGTCGAGCCTCTACCTAGCAAGGTCATGAGTTCAAATCCCCAAACTGCCAGACACCACTCTAGTCACAGCAATCCATAGTAATAATGATCAATAACCTTTTCTATTTGGTCACACAACCATTATAACCACATTAATAGTAAATCAAAGAGAAATGGGTTGCTTATTAGGTGACGAGCTCGGACTCTAGTTGAAGGTGCCAGTCACATGACTCAGCCTGTGGACTCCCGTGTCCCACCCCTGTGGGCGGCCGTGACCCCCGGCAGAGGTCGTGGATGGGCACCACTTACCAAGATCTTGGTGGTGTAGGCGCTGTTGATGGCGATGGCGTTGACCAGCAGCTCCAGGGTCTTGGCATTGATGGAGCTGGGCTCTGGGATCTCTTTGTAGTGGACATCGCCCACGTAGGCCTGCACCACCGTCATGCGGTTGGTGGTGAGCGTGCCTGTCTTGTCCGAGCAGATGGCGGTGGCGTTGCCCATGGTCTCGCAGGCGTCCAAGTGTCGCACCAGGTTGTTGTCCTTCATCATTTTCTGGGGGGAGGGGAGGGGAGAGGATGATGGAGGAGCAGCCGCTAGCACCTGGGCTTGGGGAGCAGGGGGTTCAGGCGTGCACCCTTCCGTTCTGCTTTATCATTCGGAACGGACTGATTCGTGCTGCAGAGGTAATCTATATTCTTTATGGAGAAAAGAGTGGGAAAGGTAAAAATCAAGGTTGGAAGCCGGGCACGTGCTGGTGACTCACGCCTGTAATCCTGGCTACCTGGGAGGCTGAGATCTGAGGATCATGGTTTGAGGCCAACTCTGCCAGACTGTTACCTCTAAGTAATCAGCAGAAAGCCAGAAGTGGAGCCATGGCTCAAGTGTAAGAGTGCCAGTCGTGAGCAAGAAAGCCGACAAAAGCTCAGGGTGCTGAGTTTAAGCCCTGGTACTGATGTATGTACATGCATGCATGTGTTCACACGCACGTGTGCGTGCGCACACACACAGATATACACACCGACACACAAAGGCTGAGTGTTCCCTGATCACTTCAAATACCTTGTTTTTCACTCAACACAACTCTTTCACATTTGGCTATGGGTTTTTCTCAAATGAGACAATTTTTTGCTGGGCTATATACATGTTTATAGATACAGGAAAATAACTGGAAAGATATCAAATCCGTGTTATTATCTCTTGAGGGATGGAACTTCAGACTTTTATTGACTTCTTTTGGTCAGTTGTGGGGCTTGAACACAGGGTGCTTGCTGTCCCTGAGCTCTTCAGCTCAAGGCCAGCCCTCTACCATTTGAGCCACAGTTCCACTTCTGGTTTTCTGGTGGTTCATTTGAGATAAGAGTCCCACAGACTTTCCTGCCCAGGCTGGCTTTGAACTGGGATCCTCAGATCTCAGCCTCCTGAGTAGCTAGGATGACAGACATGAGCTACTGGTGCCTGGCTATTTATTTATGGCTCTTTTTCGCCTTGGCCCTGCTTCCCATTCCTAACTGCTTCTAGGTTCTCAAACAAGGAATGCAAATCGAGCAATTCTCAGGCAGGTTCCTGACAACGCTGGCCCCACCTGACCAGGCAGACATGAAAGCTGCTACACGCGGAATCAGATGGACTCCTAGTGTGTGAATAGGGATTTGATTTCCTGTGTCCTTGTTCCTCATGATGACTCTCTGTAACTAGGAGACAAGAGGAGTACAAAGCCGGTGTTGTGGCTCACTCCTGAAATCCTAGCTAACTTGGGAGACAGAGATCAGTCGACTGTCGTTTCAAGGCCAGGTATAAAAGTGTGTGGGACTCCATTTCAACCGATGACTGGGTGTGGTGGCGTCTGTCTGTCATCCCCTGGGACCCAGGAAGCACAGGTGAGAGGCTGGCAGCCTAGGCCGCTCTGTGCATAAACATCCTGAAAATAACCAAAGGAAAATGGGGCTGGAAGTGTGGCTCACGCGGTGGCGCGGCTGCTGAGAAGCGCAAGGCCCTGAGTTCAAACCCCAGTGCTGCCAAAGGGGAAAAAAATCTCTATTATGTTTATATTGATTATATGTTGAACTGGTTAAGTAAATGGTGTTATTAAAGTTAATATCTCCTGTTCCTTCTTTCTTTATTTTTTTGTTGGTTGTGGGGCTTGAACTCTGGGCCTGGGCGCTGTCCCTCAGCTCTTCAGCTCAAGGCTAGCGCTCTACCATCTAAGCCACAGCGCCACTTCTGGTTTTCTGGTGGTTTACTGGAGATCAGAGTCTCACGGTCTTTCCTGCCCAGGCTGGCTTTGAACAGTGATCCTCAGATCTCAGCCTCCTGAGTAGCTAGGATGACAGGCGTGAGCCACCGTTGCCCGGCTCCTGTTCCTTCTTACTTGTTGAAGAAGGTGGTTCTGGGGGATTGAAGGCAACACTTGGGGCTCGCATTTTGCCTCTGCTGGGCAGCGTGACCCAACTGCTCACAGCTGTATCCTCCGAGGCGGCTCCAGGGCCAGGCTCGGGGGGAAGAGCAGCCTCCTTCGCCCTGGCACTACAAATTGATCAGGTGGCCACACCAGTAACGTGAGCTGTGACAAACAAAGGTGGCAGATGCCAGAGACACAATGTGCAGAGGGCAGAGGCTCACGGCGTCCGCCCCTTCCCCCTCCCAGCTCCAGGAGAACCCTGGGCGGGCGCCTCTCACCCCCCCCAGGGTGCCCCCGCTGGGCCCCGGTGCCAGGGAGCTTTGCGCCGTGAGCTCCTTGGGCTTGGCGCTGGGAGATGGAGTTTATTCGAGAATCCTAAAACAGGGTGGCGACGAGTGGGTATCTCTTACGCTGAGCTGCCGCTCGCTGGCAGCCGCCGGGAGATCTCTCTGTATGAAATTACACCAGAGGACACAGTCCAAATTCCAGTGTGCAAACTGATGCTTGCTGTGCCTGGGCGGCCCTGCCAGCTCCTCAGAACACACACGCGTGCACACACACACACACACACACACACACACACACACACACCACGCCTGTACCTCACCCTGTAGGGACCACCTGGCATTGAACCCTGGGAAAGGGGAGCTCTCAAGCCTCTGCCCTCGAAGGTGGGGGAACCCCAGAGCAAAGGGAGCAGACGAGTGGGGTGGGAGGGCCTGGGGTGACCACGAGGGCGCAGTGGAGGAGCACCGACCGCCTCGGCAGGAGGAGGTGGGCTGTGCCCACGGGTCAGCCTTCAGGAGAGGCCCAGCCCGACCTTCCCCAGCGCTCCGGTGACCTGCAGGTAAAACCCCTTCATTTTTCAGCCTGTATCGGCGGGAAGGGGTTCCCCTAAAACCAGACTCTAAGCCAGGCGCCGGTGGCTCACACCTGTCATCCTAGCTACTCAGGAGGCTGAGATCTGAGGATCATAGTTCAAAGCCAGCCTGAGCAGGAAAGTCCATGAGACTCTTATCTCCAATGAAGCACCAGAAAAGCTGGAAGGCTCCTTCCTGGCCCCCCCCCCCACTTTACCTCCTTGGCCAGAAGCATTACCCAGCACCCTCTGCGTCCCTGGCTCCCCCCCCCCCCCCCCGCTTTACCTCCTTGGCCAGAAGCATTACCCAGCACCCCCTGCATCCCGCCCCCCCCCCCCCCCCCCCGCTTTACCTCCTTGGCCAGAAGCTTACCCAGCACCCTCTGCGTCCCTGGCTCCCCCCCACCTCCTTGGCCAGAAGCATTACCCAGCACCCCCTGCGTCTCTGCCCCTGGCTGCGTCCTGCACTCCACCCTCTCACCTTCACCGAGTAGGCCAGCGAGATGGTGACGGCCAGCGGGAGGCCCTCGGGCACGGCCACCACCAGCACCGTCACGCCGATGATGAAGAACTTGACGAAGTACTGCACGTACACCGGCGTGCACTCCGCCAGCCACGGCTTCTTGTTGACCACAAAGGTGTCCACGGTGAAGTACAGAACCAGGATGATGACGGTGATGGCCGACATCACCAGACCTACAACACAGGGACAGCCGCTCAGGGGGCTCCAGCGGAGGGGCGGGGCAGGTGCCGGCTTGACCCCAGCTCCCCTCATAGCCCTGCTGATTCCTTGCGCTGTACCCGGAGCAAGCCCTTGGTCCTCAGGGAGCCTCAGCCTCCTTTTCTGAGCAATGGGCACACGGGTTCCTTCATGCGGCTTTGCCAACCTCACCATGTGGAAATGCGTGCCAAGTGCCTAGGGCAGTGCAGGCCATCCTGAAAAAGGAGCTGAAGAGCTGCACAGGGCATGAGGACCCTGTGAGATGGCCGGGTGCCCGTGGCTCACGCCTGTGATTCTAGCAACTCAGGAGGCTGAGATCTGAGGATCGCGGTTCAAAGCCAGCCTGGGCAGGAAAGTCCGTGAGACTCTTATCTCCAATTAACCACCAGAAAACCAGAAGTGGTGCTGTGGCTTAGAGAGATAGAGTGCTATCTTTGAGAGAAAAAGCTCAGGGACAGCACCTAGGCCCTGACCTCAAGTCCAGGACTAACACTGGAGCACACCTGTGTGCACACACACACACACACACACACACAAACACACATACACACACAGAGAAAAAAACCAATTGTGCAAGCCAGACACTGGTGGCTCATGCCTGCAATCCTCAGGAAGTTGAGATCTGATTCTAGTCTGAAGTCAGCCTTGGTAAGACTCATCTACAATTAACCAGCAAAAAGCTGGAAGTAGAGGTATGGCTCAAGTGGTGGAGTACCAGAGGATGATCTCAGGGATAGCTCTCAGGCCCTGAGTTCAAGCCCCAGCACACACACACACACACACACACACACACACACACACACACACACACACACGTGCGTACACACGTGTGTGGTTGTGGGTGCAGAGCTGTGTGCAGTGAGGTGAAGCACCCATCACTTTATTCATTCACATCACAAACAGTCTCAGGGCCCCCGTGACAGGTCCTGGGCAGGAAGGCTTTGGGGAGGAGGTGCTAGTGGGGGAGACCTGGGGGTCCTGGACTTTCGGATGAGGAAATGGAGGCTTGGGCAGGGAGGGCCACCGGCCAGGGAGACACCGTGGCTGGGCCACCGTTGGTGACCCGCCCGGGCTCCCTTGGGTCCCTCACTTGGGCAGGTGTCTGTATCCCCAAACACTGGCTAGTGCCTGTGTTCAGGGCGCGGTGCAGGCCGCAGCCCCGCCAAGCAGGCCCAGAGGTCTCGAGGGATGGAGGAGTGACCAAGGAGTGTCTGGAACTCTGAGGGTCTTGTGGCTGCTCTGTCCCTGAGTGGCAGCCCGCACCCCGGGGCCGCCCCTGTCCCCACCCCAGCTCTGCCTTCGGGAATTCAGCCAAAGGGGGGGGCAGGAAGGGAGCCACGAACCCCGTTCTGGGTGGGGTGAGCTGGGGAGGGGGTTGTGAGGACTGTGAAGGTCACAGAGGGGTTGGCACCTCTTCTCTCCGGCGAGGGGGGCGCTGCCGGGGCGGGATGGAGGAATTCCCCGGCCTGTCGCCCCCACCCCACCTCCAGCTGTGGAGCCTCAGCCCCGGCTTCTCTCCCTGTCTGACGGTGGCAGGGGCAGGAAGCCAAGCGCCCAGCAGCCAGGCGCTGTCACCAGCCCCCCAAGTTTAAATATAGACAACCAGGCCTATAATTTGCTTCCTTTCCCCGTGCCGCGGTGTCTATAATTAGAGCTGGGAGACAGCCATGGAGGGGTGAGCGGCCAGCTGGGGAGGCCTGGAGGGTGCCATCTCCTCAGCCGGGAGGGGAGGCCGGGGCTGGTGCCCGGGCGGCCGGGGTACACCCTGCAGCTGGGCTCAGCTCCGCGGCTGGGGCTGTCACGGCCCGTCCCCAGCCGTCACCTGCAGCTGCCACCTCTGTTGGGAAGCTTGGATTGTGTCTCTGGGACCCAGGTAAGACTTTCTCCACGGGCTCCTGGCGCTGCCTTCCACCTCCCGTCCAGACTAGATGGTCATTATAAAGCACACATCCGCCCCTGCTCTTCCCTTCTCTCCCTCGAATCCCAATGCCCTCAGAATGAAGTCCAGGCCTGCCTAGAACTCCAGGCCTTCAGCACCTGCCCCTCCGCAACCCTGCAGGGGCCAAGTAAACACGTGCCCGGTGTGCCCAGAGCCCTGCCGGTGGGGACCACACATCCCGAGACCCACGGGGAGGAGACGGAGGCCCGGAGCCGGCCAAGTCTCCAGCGTCCTTGTAGCCGTAGCCGGAACTCAGCACCTGCTGCCTGCCATCAGTCCCAGCGTTTCGCTGAGCTGAGCGCTGAGTGCCCGCAGTATACAGGACCCGACTGGCTCCTGTGCGCAAGGCGCAGCCTCTCCGCCCGTGGCCCACTCACCCGCCTTGCCGATCTGCACAGCCAGCTTGGTGAGCTTGCCCTGCAGCACCGATTTCTCCTTCTTGTGCATATTGGCCTTCTTCTTGTCATCGGCGTCGCCGCCCTCCGCGCTTTTCAGGGGCTGCATCTCCATGGCGGCCGCCCCGTCCTGTTGCTTGGCTGCAGGGGAGAGGGGAGAGCACACATGTGTGCATACAGACACAGACACGCACACAGGTCAGCCCGCAGGTGGGGGACGCTGGGGCCACGCTGCCTGCCCGGTGGGGGAGGGGAGGAGGGTCCCACTTCCCCCTGTGAGCCCCGCATGGCCGGCACAGAAGCTGGGATGGGATGTGTCCCATTCAGCGGGATCTGGCTTCCAGAGGCGTCCATCGCCTGGCACCGGGAATCGGGGACACAGCCTGGACTCATGGGGCCTCACCCTGATTCCTAGAAGAAGCTGGGTCCTCTTGGGGTCTGCGTAGGCCCACAGATCCAACCCCAAAGGGCCCCTCAGCCTTTCCACGCTCAGACAAGACAGAGGGTGTGGCTTCCCATTGTGCCCCAGGAGCCTGGTGGTTGGGATGACGGAAGGGACAAAGTTTAAGAGGAAAAAGCGGGTGTCTGCGGGCATGGCTGTGCCTGGCACGGGCACCGAGTTCCCACTTCCAGCCAGCAAGGGCTTGTCAGCACGGGATAGAAGGAGGGCCTGGGTCCTTTACACCAGACTGGACAGCCCTTCTCCCTCTGTACCGGTCTCAAAGGACCAGCTTCCCAACCTCCACCAAATGGGCAGAGGCTCAGCAGACACCAGCCTGGAGGGGGGCCCCCAGCCCGGCGGGGACACCTGTGAATCTGGCCCTGCACCACTAGAGTCACAGCCCCCCTCCCCCCACAAGGCGCCGGCCACGCAGGTGCGGCTGAGAGGACTCAGTGCGGTCAGTACAGAAGGTTACCTTTGCTCTGGTTGCTGTCCACATTGCCATCCTGCATTTTACCTACACGACAAAGAATTTTAACAGACAACAGAGAACAGACAGGACAGGTTGGTCATCACCAAGACGCAACAGGCTACGGACTTTCACAGCACAGATGGAAGAAGGGCTGGGCTACTGGGGTCCACGGGGGATGCTCCGGAATAAGGGCCAGGCTGATGGCATTAGCCTCTGGGCTGCTGTCTAAGTGGCTCTTGATTCTCTAGAGGATGCAGAAGAAAGGCCCTCCCTCCCTTTCTTCCTTCCTCCCTCCCTCCCTCCCTTCCTTCCTTCCAATACTGGGGCTTGAACTCAGGGCCCTGTGTTCTCCTTTATTTATTTATTTTTTCACTTGAGCCACAGCTCCACTTTCAGTTGTTTTTTTTTTTTTTTTTGTGTGTGTGGTTAATTGGAGATAAGAGTCTCACAGATTTTCCTGCTGGGCTGGCTTTGAACCGTGATCCTCAGATCTCAGCCTCCTGAGGAGCTAGAATCACAGGCGTGAGTCACCGGAGCCTGTTTGCGAGAGGATTTCTGTTGAAATAATTTCATAATTTCTTAGAGAATAAAGGACTATGTATGAAGCTGAAAGGGAGCTGAGTCTGCTGGAAGGAAAAAAAAATCCCAGGCCCCAATTAGGGCTTTTATGGCTAGCTTGGTTACTGTGTTTGAGGAATGGAAAACTTGGCTCAGCTACATCCTCTTTTTTTTCCAGTAAAAGAAAAGAAAATGAGGGTGGGGGAAGAGACAGAGACAGAGAGAGACAGAGACAGACAGAAGAGAGATGGAGGGAGGGAGGGAAGGAGGGAGGGAGGGGGAGGGAGGACCTGCCCTCTGGCTTCGCAGTGGGGGTGGGGATTTCTCCTTTCTCCTTGTCTCTCTGAGGGCTGAACCCTGCCAGCACCCTTGAAAGCAAGCAGGGTGGAGGGGCCTCCTGAGGTGTCTGGGAGCCTCCTGGTCATGACCTGATTCCAGGGTGAAGCAGTGTCTCAGGCCGCAGTGGACAGGCTAGGGTGGGTCTGGGAGCCCCCTGGGCCCCCTCCCCACAGCAGACCAAATGCTGCCTTGTGCAGGGGAGGTACTGGGTCTGGGCCTCCCACAGGTCAGTGGGCTACCTGTGGCCTCCTCCCTAGCCTTGGCCAGCACTGGACGCTCACATGTTCACTACCTCTCCTGAGCCACGGCCTTCACCTGTGCTCACCCACACACCAGGCCTGCGGGACCCACCCAGAGCTGGGTCTCCGGCTTGGCATGGAGGAGAGGCCTAAGAAGCCGGGCTATCTGTGCACAGCCACCGCCAAGCCCGTGGATGCCCGGCCCATGAAGTCTCCATGATGATCTAGTGCTCCTTCACCACAGCCTCCCCGGCGAAGGCTGGAGGATGCTCTTTTACAGGGAAACTGAGGCTTGGAGAGGGTGGCAGTCTGGGTCTTAGCGGGAAAGTGGAGAGCTGGCCTGAAGGCCGTCTGTGCAGGTCTCATCTACCGAGTCCAGTGTAGGGCATCAAGGGGGTACGGCGGGGACTCGGGGCCCCCTCGGGAAAGCGGCCTACCCTTCCCATTCTAACCACACTCCTGGCTCAGCTTTTGGCCACCTGCAAGGTCAATGCTGTCAGTATACTGACGGGGAAACCGAGGCACTGGGAGGTTCGGATGTAGCTTGATTCTCCGAATCACAGCCTGCCACTCTCACCCACTTTTTCAGTGACTCCGTGGGAAGACATGATTGCTGGGGTCCCCAGCCTGGCTTTTGGTCAGTGCTGTTTCCAGTGCCCCCCGTTATGTAGGTCAGCGGCCCACCCTAGCTCTGAAAGAGAAAGCCACCGCTGCTCTATCAGGAAATTCTGTCACTGGATTAAAAGACAACAGAGAGAAAACTTCTGTTTTTTTTTTTTTTAGAGCAAATAAAAAAAACATTGTTATGATTACTTTTTATTTCTTAAAGTTATTCCACTAACTAGGCTAAGGGGCACGGAGGACTGGGCGTCAGGACTCTTGTTTAGAAGGCTCCAGGGGCCTCGGCTCGCTCTGCATATCATCAGATGTGCGCAAGCCCATTGGACCCAGCTAGCAATTTACTCTTTTATTACCAGAAAGATCGTCAGGAGCGCGTATGTTGGAGGAAGGGAGGGCCGTTGTGGGAGCGCTTCAGTGCAGATGGCCTGGTTTGTCAGAAGCGAGGGACTTATTTAGGGCTCTTCTCTGCCAATTTGGTGCCTGCCTGGCCCCGCTCTGTGTGGGACATCCAGCCGTGGCCCCACGCGGGACCCGGGGATATGATTCAGGATGAGGGGCCTGGAGTCCCATCTCTGCCTCTGGTGCCCCCCATGGCTGCTCGAGAGGGCCAGTTCTCTGTGTATGACGAGGGCTGTGGGCATGAGGCGCTAGGTTCCCGGGGGGGGGGGTTCCCTGAGAGATGAGCTTTGGAGAACAGACACCTAGGGAGGAGACTAGGAGTTGTGGCTTCTCTTCCTGTGCCTTTCTTCCCTCTCGGATACAATGCCAACCGCACGGGTGCTAGGAAGAGCCCTGTGCTGTGTGAACCAACATCAGGAGTCCCACGTGACTCCGCCATCAAGCCTGATTAGAGCCGTGATCATACGTGACGTATGAGTAAATAGAAACATACTAAAATCACCATGGCGACGTCTCCCAGATGAGAGAGAACCCATCCACCTTGTCCAGGTGATCTTGGGAGAGCAGAGTTGGGGGTGGGGTGGGGAGGTGGGGAATCATGGCCACCCACGGTGTCTTTTCTCCTTGTTATCTACGTCATCAAGATTTAGTTCAGAAGACAGGTGAAATGCCATCAGGTTCCCTCCTGCCCACAATTGGTTAGAATTAGATTCCCACAGGACTGGCAGGGGGTGGAGTCAGACATGCATTTCTGATCATGGGGGGGGGGGACTCTAGGTGGTCCAATCACATCCCAGTGAGGATGGCTTAGAGCACTCCCATCCCCCCACCCCCAAGAGCAAAACTATGGGGCACAGCAAACCCACTGGGGCAAGGCCCCTCTGTCAAAATAGCCCGAGAAGCCTTCTCACCACTTCCCACTGTACAACACACAGCACCTTCCAGGGTCTCACGGCTTCTGTGGCAAGGCAGGGACCAATTCACTGTCCAGCGGTTCTCAAACTTTTTTTTTGGGGGGGGTCAGTGTTGGGCTGGAACCCAACGCCTTACACACGATCGGTGCTCTGCCGCTGTGCTACATCCCCAGCCATGGCTTCTGTAAGACAGGGTCTCATTATATGCCCCAGGCTGGTCTCAAACCCCATCTTCCCACCTCAGACTCCCGAGTGCTGAGATTACAGGTGCTCACCACAGCCTTACTCCTCGTTAACCACGGGGTCATTTTCTTAGGGGGGATAGCTTCTTCCTTTCCTTGTGAAATTTACAAGATACAGTCCATGGTATAGGGGAAGGAGGGGGTTGAGATCAACAGGAGAAGTACACACTTTGCCTGTGGCTAGATCTGGGTTCTGAGTTCAAATCCTGGCTCCGCTACTCTCCAGTGTTGGAACTTGGACTAATGTCTTGATCTCATCGAGCTACGGTTTCCTCATCTTTAAAGTAGGGGCAAGGAAACTTAGGCAGGGGGCTGTTCCAAGGATCTCATGAGGGGGAGAGCACAGAAGGGCTTGCAATGGTACCTGACACCCAGGAGAAGATGCGTGTTTTCTGGGAGGCTGCGGGTTTCTGGTAGTAGTTTTGGAAGTAAAACCTCTCCCCGCCCCCCTCCTCCTGGCACTGGTCAGGATGGGTGGCATCTGCCTGCCACTCCCTGGGTGAAGGTGTTTCTTCTTCCCCAGCAGTGGCTTTGTCCATGCTGATTCTCTCTGTCCCCTCTCTACCCCACGACACTTCTCCCAGCCCTCACGTCCCCTTCCTCTTTCTGAGCCAGCACCTGTGAGCAGGAGCGCCGTGGGCAGCCCCTGGCGTTCATGCCACCGTGTGCTTGCCCACGTTGGAGGTATCTCGGCCAGGGGTAGGGGTGGGCGGGGAGGGCAGGGCTGACCAGAGTCTGCGGGTTTTACAGGAGAGATGGTAGAACGAGAGAAAAACCTGCAGCTAGAGACAGATCTGCAAGGATGAAGGGGGGAAATCCTTCTGTCTCTCCCTTGGCTCCTTCGGGCTCTCACCCCTCCACGCACGGCCTGCCACCATCTTGTTCCCTAGCCTGGAGAACAGGGTGGAACTTGAGCCCACGGAAGTCTTTCTCGGAGCGGGGAGAGCTCCGAGCTGACGTCTTTGCATGGCTCAGGCTGGTGGGTGTAACCTCAGCCCTGCCCGTGCAAGGGAAGGATACGCTGAAGACCCCAGGCCGCGGGCAGACCCTGTGCCCGCCCCCCCCAACAAGGGGCAGTGAGAATGCAGACCCACAGACGCTTCAGCACAGCAAACAGCCAGAAACACCAGTCTACATGTGAACCACAGAACCTGCCTGAGTCTGAGCACACCGCTGCCCGCGTGATCCATGGGGGGGAGGGGCGGAGAAAGACCCGGAAACCAGTGGCTCGGCCATGCTGTGGGCCAGGCTGAGGAGGTGAAGCCTGGCGGGGGCCCTGCTGCCTCCGGGGATTGGATCAGAGGCGGGGTGCTTGGTGCAGGGCCCAGAGACAGGCTTCAGCTCAGGTCCTGACCCCTTCCCCCACCCGGGCCACCTGCCCAAAGCGGGGCCAGAAGGTGCTTAGGAGAGGGCCAGGTCTGGCAGGACTGTACTTTTGGGGGGCTAAATATGAGGCCCAAGCCATGTCCCATGGTTGGTGCCCCTGAGGGAGGGGATGGGGGTATCCAAGGCCCACACGGAGCCTTTTTGGTAGTGACCAGCAGGCCTGGAGTTGATGTCCTGACCGGCCATGGCTCCTCTCTTAAGTGCCTGCCCACCCCGTGGGGGACAGAGTGACCCAGGGTGACCCACGCCCCTCCAAGGTCATCCAAGGAGAGAAAGCCAGAGCTGGGGGGAGGACAGGCCCCCCGCCCCGGCTGGAGGGCTGGCCCTGGAGACGTACCATTGACTAGGCTGGCATTTGCGCTATCAGCAGCATTGGCAGCTGCCGCACCGTCTGCCGCTGTGGGGTGGGAGGGATGGAAAATGAGCGTCACAATGGAGGGAGCCACAAGGACAGAGACGCAAAGAATATCTCTACTGGAAATGAAGAAACGCCAATGCGGGGGGCGGGGGGTGAAATGCTCCCATGGAGATGTGAGGGGTGTTCAACACCAAGCATGGAGCACGAGAGGGGCTCAGGAGGATGGCATTTTAATTTGGGGGGGCTCTCTCGGCCCTGCTAGCCCAGCTGGTCAGGTGGAGCCCCCAGTTGGGCCACTGGGTCCACGGAGGCGGGACCGCTGGGGAATCAGCACCCAGAGTTTTGTGAGTGGGGGGGCAGTGGACACCAGTGCAGGGTTGGGGTGTCCTAGAGGGGTGCTGCGTGCTGGAGGCTAAGATCAGGCCTTCCGCCTGTTGCCCGTCCTCCTCCTCTAACCGTGCTGGCCTTGGAACCTCCACGTGGGATCAGCCGCTGCCAAAAAGGCCACCTCAAAAACACCGGGAAGGTGTTTATCTAAGACTGAGATGAGATGGCAGGGGCGGGCACGTCTGCCCCTGCTTGCTTTTTCTGCAGGAGGAGGAGGAGGGACTGGTGAGCAGGTCGGCCATGTGCATGGGGGGGGGTTGGGGGGCTCTGTGGGGTGCAGAGGTGCTGTGGTGTGGCCAGGTGGAGGCCGGTGGGCAGATGGCTACTTGACGTTGGCCATGGAGTGAAGTCACGGAAGGGCAGAGAGGGGAGCTGGCTAGTCCTGCCCACCTGGCATGGCACAAGGGGCACAGAGGGGCATCTGTGGGGGGGTGCGGGACGGAGAGCCCAGCGGGCTCTGGCCTCGTCAGGGTGTGTGACTGGTCTGGTGTCAGGCCTGTGCCTAAGGCTGCAGCGACTCTCCCGGCCCCTCGCCCGGGGGGAGGGTCTTACTGTACCTGGCAGCTGAGCGCCATCCCCCTTCTGCACACCTGTGTGATGATTTTTGAGACATGTTAATGAAGAAGCACACATACCCATGTCTTCTGCGCACACGCACGCACACGCACGCATACACACAGGAGATGGGAAGGTGCGGTTGGCAGGCTCTACGTGACCTCTCTAGCCAGCTGAGCTATGGGGCACGGGGAGGCCCAGCCCTGACTGAGTTGTCTTTTGGGTGGTGCCCCACTTCCCCTCCCCACAGGAAGCTAAGGCCCCCCGCGCCCTGCCTCACGGGTGCGTGTCTAGTGAGGGAGTGAACGGACTCCTGGGGTTGTTGGGACCTACCTTCATCCTGGGTTTTCAGACATGGGGCTGGACCGTGGGCACTGGGGGGGGGGTTGGGGTGGGGTTGCTCCTCAGCCGGTCCCAGAGGCTGCTGCGTCTTACCTGAGCGCTCAGATCTGCCCCGCTGTCTATGGCCTGCCCTGGCCAGCCCGGCCATCCTGGGCACAGATGCTCACCTGGCGCACGGTCACTATCATGGCGTCCTCTGGGACTCCACTCCTCGACCCCCGCGTGACCCCCCTCCCCGCCCCCGGTCCTGTCACTGGACTCTTCTCCCCTGGCAATCTCTCCAGGCTGGTTTTCCAGACATCAGCTTAGCGCTATTGTTCTTCTGGGGAACGAGGAGAGCTGGAATCTTGGGAGGGGACTAACCAGAGATGGGCTCTGTCCTCATGGAGGGTCACCGGCCGCTCCTCTCCCTCTCCCAGACCCCAGCAATTCTGGGTGCCGGGGATTCTCCCCAGAGTACAGGGCAGACGGAGTCCGGGCTTCAGCTCTGCTCAGTGGAAGGAACATTCCTAAGCATGGACTTGACTATCGGGGTACGCAGAGGCCGGCTCACGCCGGCTGCTTCTACTGCCCCAGCCAGAGACCCAGGAACACACTCAGCACCCTGGGCCTGCCCTTGGAGGGCAAGGGGGGGTCCACGACATGACTGGACAACACAGAGACTGGGACAAGACCCCGGAGATGGAACAGACAGCCCGCCTGACCTCCGCAGGGCCTCGGAGCGCAGGAGGGGGTGTGGGCACGGGCGCGGACACAGAGGCTCTCCCTCACCA
The DNA here is from genome assembly GCF_024711535.1 of Dipodomys merriami. Lineage (NCBI taxonomy): Eukaryota > Metazoa > Chordata > Mammalia > Rodentia > Heteromyidae > Dipodomys > Dipodomys merriami. The sequence continues at coordinate 619,121 of NW_027202427.1, forward strand.
CGTGGAATGAACTCGTAACCAACAACAAAACAACGTGGCCTGAGAAGCTCCTCTCCCGGTGGGTGTGCAGGAGGGCGGGCTCACCTTTTTTGTCTTTCTTCTCTTCCTCTTCTCCTCCGGCCCCCAGCAGGGTAAAGATGATGCCGGTCTGAGAGTTCACTCCCACAGCCGTCACCACCATGCGCCCCGAGCCCTCCATCACGTGGGTACCTGAGGAGGGGCGGCCGCTGAGTCCCCAGCCCGCAGCTCTGCGCTCCGAGAACGGGGTTCTCCCTAGCAGTGAAGGGTCACACACCGTGTGTGTGTGTGTGTGTGTGTGTGAGCTAGGAGTGTCTGGTTTTTTTGTGTGTGTGAACCTTGAACTCAGGGCCTGGGTGCTGCCCCTGAGCTTCTTTGTGCTCAAGGCGAGCACTCTACTGCTTGAGCCACAGCACCACTTCTGGTTTTGGAATGCTTCACTGGAGATAACAGTCTCATGGGGACTTTTTTGGCCTAGGCTGGCTTTGAACCGCGATCCTCAGATCTCAGCCTCCTGAGGAGCTAGGATTACAGGCGTGAGCCACCAGAGCCTGGCCTCTGTGTGGGTGTGTATGTGTCTGTGTGTGTCTGGGGAGACTCGTCTTGAGATGATGTTCTTCAGGACGCCCCTGGCTCAGTTCTCAGGTGCTCTAGGAGTGGTCGCCTCACTGTGCTGGTTTTAGCTCAGACAGGCCTTCCCTGGCCGGCCTCCACTCCCCATCCTAGCTCCAGGCCTCCTTCCCACCCCTCCCTGTGCCCTCATCTTTCCTGTCTACTCCCTCCTTCCTTTGCCCTGTTCCCCTCACTCAGCATAGCAGGGACCTTGCGTGTCCCATCAACCCCAGGGCACAGTATGTGCTTCCTTCCCCTTTCCATTTCTAGAACCTTCTGCACCCCTTCAAACTACTGGACCGTTGCACATCGTTACCTCTGCTAGGAAGCCCTTTCTCTGCAACTGGACTCAGCAAGCTCCTATTCACACTCTAAAACCCAGCTTAGCGCCACCTCCGCTGGGGATTTGCTCCTTTTTTGGCTTTCGGGCGGCACCTTCTCACACCTCTGCTGCAGACGAACTGTTCGTCAGTCTGCTCCCCCAAGCACACCTCGGCTGGGGTCCCGAGGACGGGGGCTGGGGGGGAATTACGGCGCAGGTCCCAGGGCCTGGTCCTGACCTGGCCTAGAGCAGAGGCTCAGGGGATGTCTGCTGAGCCCTACCAGACAATCAAGGTTTGGGGAGGGTTGGTCTTTGCAGGGAGGTTGACCCTCCTGGCTGCTCCCTGGCCCTGCAGGGTCCTTCTTGTCCCCTACACCAGCGTTTAGAATGCCAGCGTAGCCAGCCACCCTTAAAACCACTCTGGAGAGCTTCGACTCCGAAGGAGGCTGGGGACACCTGCCCCTCCCGTCCCCCACTTTCTCCATCTGCTCCCAGACTCTCCAGCACGGTCCATCAGTGGGCCTTTCCCTCTGCTGTCCCCTCTGCCTGGTGTGAGGCCGTCGCCCGGTAGATTCTTTCTCAGTCCCGGGAGGGGATGCTCTAGGGGACTGGGATGCTGTGGACTAGGAGAAACGGACGGAGTTCTCGCTGGAGGCTGAGCTCTCGGGAACTCCCGCGTGAGGCCGCCGGCTACGGCGCATGCACCTCAGGGTGCTGGGGACACCGGATGCCGCCTCCGCCCTCCCTGGTGCCCGCTGGCTAGCTCACCTGACAGCAGCATGGGGTCTTTGTCCACGGACTTGCGCACCTGGTCCGACTCGCCCGTCAGGGAGCTCTCGTCGATCTTGAGGTCGTTGCCCTGGATGAAGAGGCCGTCGGCAGGGAGGAGGTCGCCTGGCGGAGGGACGGAGCGGTCAGTAGCGTCTGGGGCGGTCACCCAGGCTGGGGGCACTCAGTGTGCAGAACCAACGTGGCAGCCGTGGCTGGCAGCTTGTGACCCAGGCCCTGGAGGAGGTCCCGGCCTGCAGGGCAGGGCCTGGGCCCAATAGCAGGCCTACCCCTGTCCTTCAAAACAAGCAGCGCCTGGCCTGGCTGGATAGTTAGGGGAAGTTCTTAAGCGAATAGGTCGTGCTTTGAGAGCTGAGAAGGCTCAGCTAATCAAGCCCCGTGGGGCGGAGGGAGGAGGGGTGTGCTGATCTCTCTCCCACTGCCTGCCTCTACTTACCCAGCACACATGTAGTCCTCCCCCGCCTCCTTTGGACCCAGCCTACCCACTTTCTCATTTGTCACAGGCCCAGAACATTCTGCCTCCTCCAACACCTCCTCTAGCCCAACTGTGGTCCATTCACGGCCGCCTCAGGCATGGAAAATGGAACTCACAAGCTTGGAATGTTGTGTTGGGGAGGCCGCAGAGCTGGGATCCATTAGTAATGTCTGCTATGGGTAGAGGTGCGCAGAGAGTGGTACGTGTGTCATGCATTTGATTTCTGGCTTGAATGGATTCGGGAGTCCTATCTCCTCCAGGACCTCAGATCACAGGCTGGCTTGGGCCAGTCCTTCAGGGACTCACTTGGCTTCTAAGCCAGGTTGTCTGCCCTGTCCTGGCGTGGCTCCCTTCTGCCGAGACTCTAGTTCTAGAACCATGCTGGGGACACTTGCCATATTTGATCTGGGCAATGTCCCCGACCACAATCTCAGCCACAGGAATCTGGACCACTTGGCCGGCCCGGACCACAGTGAACTTCTGCTCCTGCTCGATGCGGCTCTGCAGACCTCGGAACTGCTTCTCCTTGCTCCAGTCATTGAAGGCGGTGACCAGGACCACGCAGATGACGGAGAGGAGGATGGCAGCCCCCTCGATCCAGCCGGCTTCCGCCTCTCCCTCATCCTCTGCCCCTCCCTGGGCTGTTGCACACCCTGCAGGGAGCAGAAGGAAGCGGGTGAAGAATGTCCCCAGGTCGGAGGGGCCACAGTCTGGGTTTAAAGTCCACCTGTGAAGCTGGGCGCCGGTGGCTCAACTCCTGTCATCCTAGCTACTCAGGAGGCTGAGATCTGAGACTGTGGTTTGAAGCCAGCCCAGGCAGGAAAGTTCATGAGACTCTTAGGTCCAATTAACCATCAAATAGTCAGAAGCGGGGCTGTGGCTCAAGAAGTAGAGTGCCAACCTTGCTTTTGAATCAGGAAGTTAGGTTAGCCCTGAGTTCGAATCCTGTTATGCCACCATATGCTTTCCTTTTCTCATCTGCAAAATGAGGTGACAGCCGGGTGATCAGTGGCTCCCACCTGCAATCCTAGCTACTCAGGGACTGAGATCTGAGGATCACGGTTCTCAGCCACCCCGGGCAGGCCCGTGAGACTTATCTCCAATTAAGTACCAAGAAGCCAGAAGTGGCGCTGTGGCTCCAAGTGGTAGAACACTAGTCTTGAGCACAAAAGCTCAGGGACAGAGCCCAGGCCTTGCGTACAAGCCCTCCCCCCCCCTCTCCCCCCCAGCTTACTAGCTTGATTTCCTGAGAAATCAATCCTGAGAAACTCCCGGGGGTGGGGGTCCCACTGAGTCTTGGTGTGGTGGAAGAGATGGTGCGCTGCAGGGTTGGGCCTTAGCCTTCGGGGTGCAGGACCCCGGGACCAGCCCTGGTGTGGTGGGCGGGGCGGGGGCAGGGGGAGGCAGGAGGCACAGCAGACTCTACTGAAGTCTTTCTGGGGATCCTGGGACAGGGGCCCGGGAGCCGCTGCTCTGCCTGCTCTGGGGAGTGTGAGCTGCAGCTTGCCCCTGTCGGCAGGGCCTCGGGGAACTCCCCAGCCCCCGGAACCCCAGTCTGCCTATTCATCAGGAAAATGAAGATGCCTCCTACCACGTGGGTACCAGGGCCTGACACCCAAGAAAATCCTTTGAAGTGGTGGAGCCACAGTGCTCTGTAAAACACCTACTGTGTGCCTTTCCCACGTCACTCTGCACAGCACCTGTGTGCTTTGCCCGTGTCACTCAGCATTGTGCTCTATAAAACACCTACTGTGTGCCTTGCCCATGTCACTCAGCACAGCACCCTGTAAAGCACCTACTGTGTGCCTTGCCCATGTCACTCAGTACGGTACTCTATAAAGCACCTACTGTGTGCCTTTCCTCATCACTCAGCACAGCACACTGTAAAGTACCTACTGTATGCCTTTCCCATGTCACTCAGCACAGCACCCTGTAAAGCACCTACTGTGTGCTTTGCCCGTGTCACTCAGCACAGGGCAGCAGTCCTGGCACGGGAGGGATTAAGACACTGAGGTACAGGGCCCAACCCGGACACATGCATGCTGGTGCTCGTGACTCCAGCCCGACCACCTACAGTCCCGGGGTCTGGGCAGAGCTGCCCCGACCCAGGCCTCGGTCTCTGCTCCGTCTGGAAGGGGGTCCCCCACAGGAGCCCCACATCTCTGCCTCGCCCTCCGCCAGCGTCCCTCTGAGCTAGTCCTGCCCGGGAGGCCACGGGAGGCCGTGGGTCTGCGTGACTCGACCCGGCCCTCCCCGAGGCAGCGCGCCGAGGGACAGGCCCAGGAGCGGCACGGTTTGCTGGGTCCCAGCGGGGGCTCCTGCGCAGCCGCCTCAGCTTGTGGGGTAGGGGGACACCTGCCCACGTGCCCCCTGCCACAGGTGACTACACCAGCCCCTTCCCAAGTCAGGATGGCACAGAAATAACTGTGGTCCTACTCTGTGTGCTGCCCCTAGCTCCGTTCAAGGCTTCCCCAAGTAGCCACGTCTGAACTTCACCATCCGCCATAGAACGTCACAGAGAAGTCTGCCCACTGCGCGTCTCCTACAACGTCCTCGAGAAAGTCCATCTCAGAGTTCGTCATCGGGAGACAAGCCATCTTCCTCCTCATTGATCACTTGACTGTTCGAATCATCTAACTTCCTTTCCTGCCCTGGCTGCCTGGAAGCTCAATCATGGGATCAGTGATTGCTGGTTTATTTCGCTTCCCTTCCTTTTCCAGCCGGGCTGATTTGGCCCCATCATGTGAGTTGTGTCCTCCTCTCGTGTCTTTACTTATTTATTTTTATTTGTTTTGGGGCCTGAGCTCAGCCTGGGCGCTGTCCCTCAGCTCTTCAGCTCAAGGCTAGCGCTCTACCACTGAGACACAGCGCCACTTCCAACGTTTTTTGCTTATGTGGTGCTGAGGAATGGAACCCAGGGTCTCGTGCATGCCAGGCAAGCGCTGTACCACCGGGACCCCTTCCCAGCTCCCCTCTCATTCTTTAAACCCTCTGTGGGGGACAGAAAAATCAACTTGAGTATTATTATTACTTGTAAGATTGGAGCTGTTGGCTTAAATGACTCGATTGTATGGTCTCCTGGGCAACGCTGGCCTGCCAGACCATGGAGGGATACCTTCCTGCTCATTAAAATCACCCGCTCTGTGGTGCTCGGCTCCAGCAAAACAAAACAACGTAGTCACTGGGATGCCGTGAGCCCGGGACCCTGCTCTCCCTGAGCCTCGGGCTCCTCATCTGTGAGATGGGCGCTTGTGGCTTCTGCTCAGAACCGGGGTTCACATGCTCATGGTGGCCATCCCTATGGGGTCTAATTCTTGTACTTCATACCCGGGAAGCTCTGAGCCCCGCTGGGCTGCTCACAGTCTCTGGGTGAGTCCTGAATCCTGGGCGCCCTCCGGAGTGCCTGGGAGCCCCCCCTCACCCCCCCACGCATCCCCCTACCTTCGTTGCTCTCCCCGGGTGGGTGGTAGAAGGACAGGCCCAGGGAGATGATGGCGGCGATCTCCAGGATGATGAGCGTCACATCCTGCAGCGCCTCCCACACCAGCTGCAGGAAAGTTTTTGGCTTCTTCGGAGGTATAAAGTTTTGCCCAAAAATCTGCTTCCTCTTTTCCAGGTCCGGCGCGGTGCCCGGCAGACCTGGGGGCGGAGCGGGGAGGGGGGACAGACGGGTTGGGCTGGGGCCTGGGATCACAGGCCAGGAACCTTCCAGACTCCTGGCCCAGGGGTCTTGAACCCTAGGTGGGTTCCTGTGAAGTGCCAGAGGCAGCGTGGGGGGGGGCGAGGGCTTGGGTGTCCCCGACTCGCTGTGGGGTTCCCTGCCCACAGCCCGCATGGTTCAGTCCGTCCCATCCACGGGACCCGAGCCCACGGAGTCCTCTTAGGACACGCCATCACCCGCAGCTGGTGGGAAACCCACCCGCAGCCACTGTCATGACAGCCAAACACCTCCCGTGGCCACTGAATGGGGTTCTGACAACGACAAGCAGAAAGGTCCCGAGGCTGACCATTGTAAACATGAGAAAAGAAAGACAGCACAGCAACTCTACGTGGAGCCATAACAAGGCAGAGAAGGCTGAATACCCACGCCCAATCCGGCCCCGTGGATGTAGCAGGGCCGGAGCCTCTGTACACTACGGCGCCACCCGGGTTAGCTAGGATGGACTTTGCGGGTGGTTCTGAGTGACACAGCCACCCAAGTCACCGAATGTGCGCCGACCGGGAGCTGGAGGCGGCCACGGGGGAGGGAAGGGAGGAAAGGGGATTCTTGCCAGTTTTGGACAGAGGTCAGTCAGTCGTGGGGCTTGAACTCTGGGCCTGGGCACTGTCCCTCAGCTCTTCAGCTCAAGGTCAGCGCTCTACCACTTGAGCTACAGCACCACTTCTGGTTTTCTGGTGGTTCATTGGAAATAAGAGTCTCATGGACTTTCCTGCCCGGGCTGGCTTTGAACCGTGATCCTCAGATCTCAGCCTCCTGAGTAGCTAGGATGACAGGCGTGAGCCACCAGCGCCCAGCTTCCTGCCTGCTTTTGAGTTCTGGTCTCCGGAGCTGTGAAGCAGTACTTGTTTTGGTGGCCGGGGATGTGAACCCACAGCCTGGCACCACCGGGGAGCCTGCCCTGCATTTTCCCAGTCTCCTGGCCAGTGAAGTAGTAGTGCTTGACTGGGTTGTTTTAATTTTCTCCTATAAACTCTGCTTGGCTGTGGATCTCAGCTGCTGGCTTTAGTTCTCTGAGCCTCGGATTCTCCTTCTGACGTGCGTGGCGGTGTGGTGGTCAGAGCTAACCTATGGAGTAGTTTGGCATACAGCAGCGCCTGCAGCCAACAGCGTTTTTGTTTTCCAGGATTGGGTCTTGAACTCGCAGTCTGGGTGCTGTCCTTTAACATTTTCACTCGCGGCTGGCACATTATCACTTGAGCCATGGCTCCACTTCTGGCTTGTGGATGGTGGATTGGAGATAAGAATCCCACCGACTTGTCTGCCCTGCTGCCTTTGAACCGTGAGCCTCAGATCTCAGCCAAACTGGGTAGCTAGGATGACAGGCGTGAGCACCGGTACTTGGCTTCCAAACTGGACAGCCAGAATTTGTTGTGAAATCTCTCCATAGAGAACATTTCAGGGCCAAATGTAACATGCTTGGGGCTGGTTCTGCCCTAGGCTGCCAGTGTGACCCCCCTCAGCCCTGGGCTGGAAGGGGGAGGGGCCAGAGCAGAGTGTCCCCCCCCATGGCACAAGGGGGGTGGAGGGGCCTCACGGTGAGCAGAGGAACAGCAGAAGGACCTTGGACAAGCCCCTTCCCCTCTATGGGCCTCAGTTTCCCCACAGGCCACACGAAGGACTCATCTGGAAACAGCTGGTGGCCGTGGGCTTGCGTGCAGACACCGGGATGCTTCTCCAGACTCTTCCCCTAGGGCCGCCAGCTGGGGGTCCTGGCGCTGGCGGGAGGAGAGCCCCGCGTAGGGTGGGGTTTGGTGGTGGCGGCCACCGCTGTCACCCCGCGGCGGAGGCCCGCTGATTCTCTCCCAGTTGTCCTGGGCACAGCCGGATTTCCCTCTCAGCCCCTGAGCCTTTGCTCAGCCAGTGTCCCAACCCCCTGCTTTTCTCTTCTCTGTCTTTGAAAGCAGCAAACAAACCGCAGCCTCGGGCTACCAGAGAGTTTTTCTTTGGTGTCAGTGGTTGGGGAAAAAAGGGAAGAAAAAAGGAACCTTGTCACAGATGTGACATACGCAGGGATCTCCACCAGAGGCCTGGCTCAGGGAGGGCGGGCGCTCGGACCTGGGAGCAGTGACTGACAGCTCCCAATCCAATCACCACACAGGTTCTCCGTCCTTCAGGGACCAGAGAAGCCTCAGGGCTGGGGCTGCTCTTCCTTACTCCTGGAAGACAGAAGGTGCTCAGTTCGCTTTGGCCTCGATGCCCACTTGGAACCTGTTTCCTCTGGTGGGGGAGCCGGGGCAGCTTCACCCCACCCACTGGGGGACCTCGCCCAGCTAGGACTCGAACCCAGATCTCGGGGTTTCCACGCCTGTCCTCTTTCTGCATCGGCCACGCGGACCCAGAGCTGAGATCAGAGCGGGTCCTGTGTGCTCCCCGCTGCTCTCCGGACAGACCCTGCTGCACAGAGGCCGCATGCCGAGAGCTCTGGGCGCGCTGGCCGCCCGCCGGGAGGGACTCGGGGAGACCTGGCCACCAGGCTGCCTGTCGCCAAGCATTTGTGCGCCAGTGTGATGTGGGTTCCTCCTTCCCATAAATGTAATGGAAGAAACACATCGCTCCACGCCCCTTGAAAGCTACATTTATAAAACAAAACAGAAGCCACCAACAAGCACACCGCAGTTCTGCCCTGAAAAGCAAGTGGGCTACAGCTACACAACTGCGGCACACAAAGTACCGTGTTCCAGACTGAGGGTGGGAAACGGGAGCCACTTCCACGAACTCACACGGAAGGCTCTCCAGGCAGACGTTCAGCGAGGAAGGCACGGTTCAGAGTGCCGAGGGCAGGTCTGCTCCGGTATGCTGCACAGCACCTCTGCAAAACCTCATCTACTCTGCACAGCACCTCTGCAAAACCTCATCTACGCTGCACAGCACCTCTGAAAAACCTCATCTACTCCGCACAGCACCTCTGTAAAGCCTCATGTACTCTGCACAGCACCTCTGCAAAACGTCTGCCAGTGTTTCCTAGGGCGCGTTCATGCACGTGTGCGCGAGGTCTGCGGGAATCTGCTCCAAACTCACGGAAGCGTGGTCTCTGGGGGAAGGTGGCCGTGGTCAGTTTTGACGCGGCGTTTTCACTGCAGTCTGGAGAGCAGTGTTCGCGTGGAGGCGGAGCCACTCAAAGTTTTAGCTTTACACCGACACACACTGTGGGAGCACAGGGACAGCCTTCCGGGTTGACATCTCGGCTCCTCCACCTGCCCGTCGGGAGTCCTCCAGCTCCTCCACACCACGGGCCAGGCTCAGGCCGCAGCCCGCTTGTGAGGATCCGAGTGACTTGCTGGGCACACAGTGCTCAGGGTAGGACCCGGCCATCTCTGCTCTCCCTTTGTGTCCTGTCTCCTGCTCTCCTCGGGGTCCTCTATCCAAAGAAAAGTTCCTCTCCTATCCACAGCCACTGCCCTCTTGGCTCGCGGGTCCGACCCCCCACCCCATCCATTTTCCACGCAGCAACCGAGGGGTGTCTTACACATGGAGTTCAAGTCGAGCCCGCATCCCATGACACACAGACAAAGCCACAGTCCGCCCGGGACTCGGACGGCCTGCCCTCCTCCTCGCCACGAGGCTCCAGCCACGCCTCCAGACTCCTTTCAGAGGTTTCAACACCACGCTTGCCTGCCGCAGGGCCTTGGCACATGCTATTCCCTGGACCTGAATGCTCTTCTCCACCTCTGTACTTAGGCTCAGCATTTTCTTTGGCTGAGCTCCCCTCCTTGCTAGGTTGGATTCCCTTTAGAGTGTCTTCAGAGCTCCCCGAAAATCACTTTCATTTTAATCATAATTAATAAAGAAAGCAATTAAGTTGTTGATTTTTTCTTTTTGGTCTGTTTGTTTTTGCCTTCGACTACCTGGCTGACTCTGAGCTTCATGAAGACATTGCTCTGAAATACAGTAGATGCTCAATACGCACACAGCTCTTGATGCTGCAGAATGACATCGAGAAGAGAGGACTGGCACGGGGGTGGGGGGGTGGGGTCTCCTCTCTGGGTGCCCAGAGTCACACAGCAGGCACTAGTGGCCCCCAGCATCCTTCTTGCTGATGGGGCCCAGGGCGGGGCTCCATCTGGACCCCCAGGGCTGGGAAAGCCGTGGGCACCCCCGTGGAGAGCCTCAACCTGAGCCCCACCCCGTGCAAGCCGCCAGCCTCCACAACCCCAGGGTGAAACTCGGAAACTCCGGAGAAGGTGGACGCCCCCATTTCCACAACACAGGGTCCTCCTGGCAGGAGGCGGCTTCCAGAACCAGCTCCTCCACAGGATGGAGGATGGGGGGGGAAGGGGGGGAGGGGGAGAGGGGGGAAGATGGGCGGGGATGGGGGTGGGGGGGTAGAGAGAGCTGAGGTGTGCGGAAGCCGGGGAGGGGGGGACGGGAGGGGGGAGCTGGGCTCCAGACACGTCCCCTCTGTCCTGTCACCCCTGGGGAGCCGGCCTTGCTCCCGGCCCCCCTTGGCCTGGAAGTCAGCCACAGCCATGCGGGGACAAGGCCTGGAAGGCGGCGGCCCACCCGGCCCAGCCACCTCAGCATGGCGGCTCGGGGCACCCACTGTGTGGACAGAGATAAGGACCCGCGTGAGTCTGGATCTCCACTCCATGTCTGTCTGGCTGTCTGGACCCAGGCCAGGTCATGACTAAAGCACTCACCCAGCTGAGCATGAGCCTGAGCCGCTCGCTGGGATCCATTAGTGATGTCTGCCCAGCACACACCACATCAGAGTGAGCCTGAGCTGCTCGCTGGGATCCATTAGTGATGTCTGCCCAGCTGCGGGCGGTGGAGGATGGGACTAGCTGTGTGTCTCCTTCTGTCCCTTCTCTCTGGAATCCCTCTGCGAGGGTGGCAAAGGGCCTCCATGGCCCCCTGCTCAGCAAAACCACCACCATGCTCACTGCAGCCTGACTCGGTGTTTTATAAGGGAGAACTTTCTCTGCTTCTGAGGTCACCTCTGAATCCAGGCTCCAAGGCTCTGGCTGCCGGCCCCAGCCAGCCCCAGCCAGCCCCTCCTCCCCCCAGCTGCACCACTTCTTTTTTTTTTTTTTTTGTCAGTCATGGGGCTTGAACTCTGGGCCTGGGCGCTGTCCCTCAGCTCCTCAGCTCAAGGTGAGCACTCTACCACTGGAGCTACAGCACCACTTCCGGTTTTCTGGTGGTTTATTGGACATAAGAGTCTCATGGACTTTCCTTGCCAGGGCTGGCTTTGAACCATGACCCTCAGATCTCAGCCTCCTGAGTAACTAGGATGACAGGCGTGAGCCACCGATGCCCAGCTCAGCCGCACCTCTTCTGACCAAAAGTACAAGGGGCCATGGTGGACGTCCTTCCCAATGTGGCCAGGACAGCCATCTCCCCGATTCACTCACTCCAACCTCTTCCCCTTCCCTCTCCTCTTCACCCACCATGGCTCTACCTAATCTGAAACGTGAGTGTTACCGTCGTCCCCAAGAGCTTAAGACCAGGCACACAGAACCGCTGCTGTCACAGGACCCGGGTCTGGGGCATGGAGAGGAGAGAGGGGTGAGTGTGAACCATCCCCCCCTCCCCATCTCACCCCTCCCCTCCCGCTTCTCTCCTCCCCTCCCTGCTTCTCCCCTCCCCACCTCTCCCCTCCTCATTCTCTCCTCCCCACCTCTCCCCACCCCTCCCTTCCCCTCCCTCTTTCCTCCCCACCTCTCCTCTCCCTCTCCCCTCCCCGCCTCTCCCCTCTCTTCCCCTCCCCTCTCCAGCTCCTCCCTCCTCTCCCCTCCCCTCCTCACATCTCCCCTCCCTCCCCTTCCCCTCCCTCCTCTCCTTTCCCCTTCTTTCTCCTCCCACCCCTCCCCTCCTTGTTGTGCCGGGTTGCCTAGCAACCAGGAAGGCCCATCTCCCCAGCCATCTGCAGGTTTGTGGGGAGACACCACGTCCCCCAGATCCTTCAGCTCACATTCCATCGGGTTCTGTCCAGCCAGGAACAGAACGAGAGAAAGGAGAGGGGCACTGGCTTGCTGGGAGCTGGCGGGGTGGGGGGGAGGGGGGCACTGGCTTGCTGGGAGCTGGCGGGGTGGGGGAGGGGGGCACTGGCTTGCTGGGAGCTGGCGGGGGTGGGGGGGAGGGGGCACTGGCTTGCTGGGAGCTGGCGGGGTGGGGGGGGAGGGGGCACTGGCTTGCTGGGAGGCTGGCGGGGCGGGGGGGAGGGGGGCACTGGCTTGCTGGGAGCTGGCGGGGGGGGAGGGGGGCACTGGCTTGCTGGGAGGCTGGCAGGGCGGGAGGGGGAGGGGGCACTGGCTTGCTGGGAGGCTGGCGGGGGGGGAGGGGGGCACTGGCTTGCTGGGAGCTGGCGGGGCGGGGGGGGGAGGGGGCACTGGCTTGCTGGGAGCTGGCGGGGTGGGGGGGGGAGGGGGGCACTGGCTTGCTGGGAGGCTGGCGGGGTGGGGGGGAGGGGGGCACTGGCTTGCTGGGAGGCTGGTGGGGTGGGGGGGAGGGGGGCACTGGCTTGCTGGGAGCTGGCGGGGTGGGGGGGGAGGGGGGCACTGGCTTGCTGGGAGCTGGCGGGGTGGGGGGGGAGGGGGGCACTGGCTTGCTGGGAGCTGGCGGGGTGGGGGGGGAGGGGGCACTGGCTTGCTGGGAGCTGGCGGGGTGGGGGGGGAGGGGGCACTGGCTTGCTGGGAGCTGGCGGGGGGGGGGAGGGGGGCACTGGCTTGCTGGGAGCTGGCGGGGTGGGGGGGGAGGGGGCACTGGCTTGCTGGGAGCTGGCGGGGTGGGGGGGGAGGGGGGCACTGGCTTGCTGGGAGCTGGCGGGGTGGGGCGGGAGGGGGGCACTGGCTTGCTGGGAGCTGGCGGGGTGGGGGGGGAGGGGGGCACTGGCTTGCTGGGAGCTGGCGGGGGGGGAGGGGGGCACTGGCTTGCTGGGAGCTGGCGGGGTGGGGGGGGAGGGGGGCACTGGCTTGCTGGGAGCTGGCGGGAGGGGGAGGGGGGCACTGGCTTGCTGGGAGCTGGCGGGGTGGGGGGGGAGGGGGGCACTGGCTTGCTGGGAGCTGGCGGGGTGGGGGGGGAGGGGGGCACTGGCTTGCTGGGAGCTGGCGGGGCGGGGGGAGGGGGGCACTGGCTTGCTGGGAGCTGGCGGGGTGGGGGGGGAGGGGGGCACTGGCTTGCTGGGAGCTGGCGGGAGGGGGAGGGGGGCACTGGCTTGCTGGGAGCTGGCGGGGGGGGGGAGGGGGGCACTGGCTTGCTGGGAGCTGGCGGGGGGGGGGAGGGGGGCACTGGCTTGCTGGGAGGCTGGTGGGGGGGGAGGGGGGCACTGGCTTGCTGGGAGCTGGCGGGGTGGGGGGGAGGGGGGCACTGGCTTGCTGGGAGCTGGCGGGGGGGGGGAGGGGGGCACTGGCTTGCTGGGAGCTGGCGGGAGGGGGAGGGGGGGCACTGGCTTGCTGGGAGCTGGCGGGGGGGGGGGGGGAGGGGGGCACTGGCTTGCTGGGAGCTGGCGGGGCGGCCGTGCGCGGTTCTCCCGCGGCCTTGCAGCCTTGCCTGGGGCAGCTTCAGAAAATGGTCTCTGGGGGCCTCTGCTCAGCCGCTGCGCCCCTGCCCTTGACGCCCCTGCACCCGCAGGAAAGCCCCTCGGCTGCCTCTGCCCCCCCCCCGCTCCCTGCCCCCCCCCGCCCCCCCCCCCCCCCCCGCCTGTCCCGCAACTCCGAGGCCCCGTGGGATCTCTACCCCAGGGCCGGCACAGCAGGTCCAAGCACCCTACTGGGTGGGTGAAATCGAGACTGGGTTTTCTGGCCGGTGTGCGCGCATGCTCAGCACGGCTGGCTGTCCCTGGTCAGCGGGGGTCAGGGACGCGGGGGGGGGAGAGGCGGGGGGGGGGACACAGCACGGGCCGGCCCTGGGGGAGGCTGGGGCGGGGCACCCACCCTCCATGTGACCCTCAGCTTCTTTACCACCCAGGGCGGGCCAGTCTGGCCTGTTGCCGGGGCTTCTGGGAAGTAGAAAGTTCAGGAAGGGCATAGGCCTCCAGAAAGCTTGGCTGGGCCGGGAAATGGACACCGTGAAGGGGGTGGTCTCTGTCACCCACCCTCCAAGGCCCAGGGAAGGCCATGGCATCTGCCATGATGGCCGAGGTGCAGAGTAAAGGCCGCCTCCACAGGGCAGGCCCCCGTGATTGCCTCTCCTCCCCACATCTACAGCATCTAGGACAGCATCTGGCACTAAATAGGTGCTCAGTGCACACTTCCGGGTAGGAGATGGATGAATCAGTGAACAGGCCGAGTGGGGTGTGCCGCACCAGGGGATGGGTGAGGAGCAGGGTAGCTGGAGACTTAACCGGTAATTACTGTTAATTTTCAGTCAGCATGCCCTCAGGGCTCTGGGGAAGGGTTCTCAAGGACTCCGGGCTGTTAAGCACTGGGGCTCTAAACTCCTCGGGCTGCTCACAACCAGCAGACAGGTGGCCTGCCGCAGCAGGAAGCGTGGGTTTGGGGGCAGGGAGCGGCACAATTGAACACGTTTACTCTGCCGCTGTGAGGAGTTGGGCTTTGGGAAGGGAGAGGCTTAGGCATAATCTTTTGCTGGCTATTTCCTCAACAGCTTTGTCTAGACCTGCTCTCCAGAGAGGTTCAGAGAGGGAAAGAAATTTGCCTAAGATCACACAGCAAGTGAGGAGAGCTGGCCTCCCAGCCAGGACTCCCCGTCTGGGCCTCGTCAAGGGCTGACCGCCTCCAGCCCTGGGTCTAGGATTCCCCATGAATGTGACGTTTCCTCACCCCATCGCTGTCCTTGAGCCTTGGCTTGAAGGAGGTCTCAGCTGATATTGACCCAGCCGGGCAGGATCACCCCTCCTCCAACCCTTGCTCAGCTTGCTGGCTCGGCGGGTGTCCTTCCACTTAACACACACTGCTAGCCCAGCTTTTTGCTGGTTACTTTTGGAGCTAGGAGCCTTAAGGACATTTCTGATGGGGTTGGCCTTGAACCACCATCCTCTAGATCTCAGCCTCCCCCGTAGTTAGGATCACAGGTGTGAGTGGCCAGTGATGAGCTTGGCCTGCTATGTTGGCATCTATCTGGCCAACTGCGGCCACTCAGTCGGTCTGGGGGCAAAGCCAGGCCATGCAGCCTTGCCCGGTGGGGTGGGGGTGGGGCGTGAGGGCTGGCTGCGGGGGGTCACCGTGCCCCCCCGCCCCTCCGCCCCTCCGCCCACGGGACCATCTCCCCGGGGACGAGGAACAGCAGGCGTGGATGGACTCGTGGATTTACTCTGCTGGTAATTCCGGAGGCCGTGGGCGGCACGTGACTCGCAGGCCTGCCGCCCAACTGCTTTTAGAGGATCACCAAGGCGACCAGAGCAGGCTGGCGCTGCGTTAACCCACGGGCCGCCACCTGCGGCTCCAGCCCAGGGCTGACGTTCGCCTCTCCACTCGTGAAAACCCCACGTGGCCCGCGGGGATGCGGGGCTCGGGCAGAGATGCGCCCGGATGCCGTCTGCACCGTCCCAGAGACACACGGGGCCACGGCGCATGCACAGGGTCCGGGCGGGCCACCCTGCCCGGCAGCCTGAGGTTTGGGGGCCAGGAAAGGCAGGCGCTGGCCGCCAGCCTCCTGTGGCTCAGGGGACAGGGCGGGGGGGGCTGCTTGTTCTGGGGTGACACCAGTGTCCTGTTTCTCTTTCCCCTACCCCCGTCACTGAGCCGGTTTCTGGGGGCGCTGCAGGGAATGTCCACTCTGCCTCCAGGCCTCATGGCCCCCCACAATGGCCCCTCATGGTCCCGGGCGCCCTGCTAGGCTGCCAGATCTGATGGCCTCTTTTCACAGGGATGGGGCTGGGAACACTCTGTGTGTGTGTGTGTGTGTGTGTGTGTGTGTGTGTGTGTGTGTGTGTGTGTTTGAACTCAGAGCCCGTGTGTGTGTGTGTGTGTGTGTGTGTGTGTGTGTGTGTGTGTGTGTGTGTGTGTGTGTGTGCTTGAACTCAGAGCCCTGGGGCCCTGCACTCTTGCTTGGCTTTTTCCCTCCAGGTGGGCGCTCCACCACTCAAGCACCTTCCCATCTTTTTGGTGGTGGTGGTGGTGGTGGAGCCTGAACTCTGGGCCTGGGCGCTGTCCCTCAGCTCTTCAGCTCAAGGCTAGTGCTCTACCACTGGAGCCACAGCGCCACTTCCAGCTTTTCCTGCTTATGTGGTGCTGAGGAATCGAACCCAGGGCCTCAGGCATGCCAGGCAAGCGCTCTACCACTGAGCCACCTTCCCAGCCCGCACCTTCCCATCTTTAACGACGTATGGTGGCTGCCTTGTCAGCACCGGGGGCCGGCGGGCGCCTGGTGACCTCGCTCTCCCCGCTTTACACAGAAGCCAGCCCAGCCCCAGCGAGGCAGAGCAACACACCCAGAGCCCCACAGCTGCCAGTGGCAGTGCTGGGATTTGAACCCTGGCCAGTGGTCTGCCCTGGCTCCCGCCCCCTCCCCCCGCTCTGGCTCTGGATGCTCCACAGGGGCGGGGTAGCTCTTTCCTCCGATACCACGTGATCCTCCTGAGAAACTGAGCAAACTGTTGTGTGGGCAAACTGAGGCCCACACAATCGGGCCCCTGCTGGCCGGGAGAGCCAGGGTTATATCATTCCTCCCACTTCACAGATGAGGAGACGGAGTCCATTTCCACCCAGAGCCGGGCTTCTTGCCACCCACCCGTACTCAACGGAAATCTGCAATCGCTCTGCAGGCCTCAAGCCTTTTGAGCTCCTTCCACAGCCAGGTCCGAACGCCTCCTCCAGGAAGCCTTCTGATGCCCTGCCTGCCCCCCACCCCAGAGCCTGGAGCCCGGCCCAGAGCTGGGACTAGGAAAGCTCTCCTTGCTGCAGGGCAGAGCAAGGTGCCTGGCCCATTTCCGGGGATCCTCGAGACTCCACGTTCCCTTCAAGGGTCTGGCTTGTGTTCCAGGGAGAAGGTCACGGGCTGAACATCCACGCGTGGGAAAATCCCGCCCGCAGGCCATGGAAGAGGCTTGCTTCCGGCCCAGTGGTGGAGTGAGCTCTGCCGTCTCGGGCTGGGATTCAGGAATACCCCCGCAGAGCCCGGCCCTTCAGGGCTCCCAAGCTTCCCTTCCAAGCCAGAAATGTTTCTGAGATCCACGCCAGCTCAGCCTTACACCAAGACCTCAGCAAGAGCAGCCGAACACGGAGACACAGAGCTCCGCACTGCTCCCGTGCCAGACAAGCAGGGCACAGGCCCTGGGAGAGGCTGGAAACGGCGGGGCTGGGCACTGGGGACGGCGGCAGGCTGCCCGCTGGCCTCTGAGGGCCCCTGGGGAGAGCCACACGCAAGCCTGCCAGCCATGCGGACTGGACATACGAGTCAGGGTTCTCCAATTCGGTATGAGGTATTTCAGGAGGTGGGGTGGGGGGACTGACATCTACTTCCATTAATTGAACACCTACTGTATGCCAGGGCCGAGGGTCAGCATACCATGCAGTAGACCAGAAGGAATAAAAGCTCAGTGTGATCTCTGCACCGTCGCAGGCTTGGGACAGCTGGACAGCCCTTGTGTTGGTGAGTGGGCTGTCCCTTCCTGGCCAGCAGGAGGGAACGCGGATGTGCAGGAATGGGGACCCGAGCTCTGAGCTCCGGGGCCCATGCCAGGCTAGCCTTTCTCCTCTCTGACCCCCAGAAAGACCCTCAGGAGCCCCAGATCTGCTCATCCCAACAACTGTAAGCAAGCCCAGGGCCAGCCACGGGACACCCACTGCCCGCCTGTCACCACATGTCTTCCTGCTGTCCCCTGGCCACTCCCACCCAGAGTCTGGACTTGGGAGTCACGTGGCCCCCAGGCTGGCCACGGGGCCGGGTGGTGTCTGCTGCCGTGGGCTGGGCCAGCGGCTGGGGACGGCTGGGGCAGGGGCAGGGGCGAGGCCTGCTTGGCTGCGCTTGTGAATGGGGCCGAGGCGGGCCGAGGTGGGGGGGCAGTCACGCCTGGCTCCACTTTGCGTGCCCCTCCTGCCCCTCCTTCAACTACAGGAACGCGGCCCCTGCGCCAACCCAGCTGAGGCTCTGGGTTCAAGCCTCGCACACCTACCTTCAGTGGGTGAGGTTTTGAGGCGCCGGCAGATGGCTTCCGTGTCCCCGTACGTCTCCTTGATCTTGACCACCGCCTCGGTGCCCCGCAGCTCCATGAGGGAGCGGAGCTCCTCCATTGTGCACCCCAGCTCGCCCCCATGGCTCGACTCGTTTCTTTGGTTTTTGGAGTAAAAGTCACTGTTGGTCAGATCACCCATGGCTGCCAAGGCCCCGGCTCGGGGCGGGCCCGAGGGTCACGCTGCACGGCCGGCTTGGGGGTGATGTCTGTGCGTGGTCCACCCTTGTGGGCCGGCGGCGGCAGCGGCGGCGGCGGGTGCCCGGCGGTGTCTCCGGCTGGGGGTGGCGTCCGGGGCGGGAGGGGCTCAGGGCCGCAGATCCAGGCGTCTCCGTTCAGTGGCGGGGTCCATGCTGCTGGCCAGGGCTGCCAT